>NC_089580.1:119850665-121050665 GCF_019320115.1 Miscanthus floridulus | reverse complement strand
AATGCATATGCAATGAGTTAGAGCATCTAGTGGCACTTTGATAACCGTATTTCGATACGAGTTTCACCCCTCTTAATAGTACGGCTATCAAACCTAAATGTGATCACACTCTCTAAGTGTCTTGATCACCAAAACAAAATAGCTCATATGGTTTATACCTTTGCCTTGAGCTTTTTGTTTTTCTCTTTCTTATTTCCAAGTCCAAACACTTGATCGTCACCATGGCATCATCATCATGTTATGATCTTCATTTGCTTCACCACTTGGAATATGCTACCTATCTCATGATCACTTGATAAACTAGGTTAGCACTTAGGGTTTTATCAATTCACCAAAACCAAACTAGAGCTTTCAATCTCTCCCTTTTTGGTAATTGATGACAACCCTTATACAAAGATATGAAATAAAATTCAATTTAATCCATGTTGCTTGCCCAAGCATATTTACCATATGTAAAAGGATATGGACAAGTTTCATGAACCCCAAATGGTAGCAATTGCTCCCCCTACATATGTGCTAAGAGTTTAGATTGTAGCTTGCACATATGCTTAGATAGGAAATATAGGAGACAATGTCTACCAAATGATGCTAAGGTATAAAAGATGGACCTTTGAAGCGTGACACCAATTGGAGTGCACTAATATACCATCCTTAGCACCATGGTTAGCTCAATACCACTTGGAAATATTTGGAAATGAAATTTATCTAGTGATTTCATTTCATCATTCAATCTAACTACTAGCATACATCACACAAGCATGGATATTTTAAATTTAGAACCTATGCCATGCAAGCAAACATATGAAATGCACATTCAAATGCACCATATAGGTTCATGAGCTTGCTCCCCTACTTGTGTGCTCAAAATTTTAGTTGATCCCTTTCCTTTATCATATCTCTCCCCCTATGTCATATATCAAGATATCTTTATGTTTCTCTCCCTTTATGATATTTCTCCCCCTTTTTCACTATTTCTACTACTATCTTTGTTTCTCTCCCCCTTTGTCATCAATGACCACAAAGGTTCTAAATATAGATAGTATTACTTGTAGGGTTGAGATTATCAATGTCAATCAATGGGGTGAGGATCATTTTCCCAAATTTGGTCCAATCTAGATTATTTGCCAAAAATATTTAACTCGGTTTGAACCAAGAACAAGCTTCTTCACACCTCCAAAATAAGGGTTATCTTGTACCATGTTGAGTTAAACATTTAGAGCTCATTTTCTAGATTAAACACTAGGTTTACAAGCCCATAAAACATGTTATATGCCATCACTAGATCAAATCAAGCATAGAAGCAATAGTGATATCATATAAACATCAAATTCATTTGATTTTCATGAATGAGCCTAATAAAATAGAACCACTTGAATGGTCCTAATAAAATTGAAAATGTGACTAGATGCACTAATCATGATATAGCATTTGCAACCAAAGACCCAAAAATATGCAATATTGGGCTTTCTACCATTCAAGAGCTCATATGGTGTCTTCTCTTTCAATGGGTGACAATAGAGGCAATTGCTACAATAGCAAGCCGTGTTGATAGCTTCGGCCCAAAAAGATTGACTCACATTGTACTCACTAAGCATAGACCTTGCCATATCAATGAGTGTTCTATTTTTCCTCTCAACAAGGCCATTTGATTGTGGAGTATACTTGATCGAGAATTGATGTCTAATTTCAAATTCATCACACAACTCATCAATTCTAGTATTCTTGAACTCACTACCATTGTCACTTCTAACTCTCTTGATGGTTGTTTCAAACTCATTATGAATACCCTTGACAAATGATTTGAATGTTGCAAACACATCACTTTTGTCCACTAGAAAGAATATCCATGTGTATCTAGTGTAGTCATCCACTATCACAAAGCCATATTTGTTTCCACTGATACTAGTGTATTGTGTTGGCCTAAACAAATATATGTGCAATAACTCAAATGCTTTACTAGTGCTCATCATGCTTTTCTTAGGATTGGTGTTTCCAACTTGTTTGCCGGTTTGACAAGAGCTACAAAGCTTATCCTTTTCAAACACAACATCTTTCAAGCCTTTAACCAAGTCATGCTTAACCAATCTATTCAATTGTTTCATTCCAACATGACCAAGCCTTCTATGCCATAACCAACCCATGCTAGACTTAGTGAACAAGCATGTAGATAATTTAGCTTCACTAGCATTGAAATCAACCAAGTATAGATTTTCATATCTAAAACCTTTGAAGATCAAGTTAGAGCCATCTACACTTATGATCTCTACATCATCTACCCCAAATATGCATTTGAATCCAAGATTGCACAATTGAGCCATGGATAACAAATTGAAGTTCAAGCTTTCTACTAGCAACACATTTGATATGCCCATGTCATTGGATATTGCAATCTTACCAAGCCCTTTGACCTTGCCTTTGCCATTGTCACCAAATGTGATACTCTCATAACCATCATTGCCATTGGTGTTGATTGAGTTGAACATTCTTGCATCACCGATCATGTATTGAGTGCACCCACTATCAAGAACCCAATGCCTTCCTCTGGCTTTGTAATTAACCTATAAAATAAGATCAATTCCTTTTAGGTACCCAAACTTGCTTAGGTCCTTGAAGGTTAGTCACTAAGCTCTTTGGTACCCAAATGGCTTTCTTCTTTGAGCCCATCCATGGTTTACCAATAAACTTAGCCTTTACACCATTTGTACCCTTAGTAAGCATATAGCATGAATCAAGCTTTATGAAGGATACATTAGCATTTTTGCTCTTGTTGTTGCATTCTTGCTCTTTATGACCCACTTGCTTGCAACTATTGCAAAACCGACCATTGTTCTTCATAAAACTAATCTTGTGAGGAGCAAAGGCCACCTTGCCTTTCTTGGGGGTATAGCCCAATCTCTCTTTATAGAGAGAAGTTCTTTGGCTACCCAAGCATATAAGCAAGCGGTCCTCACCACCATAAGCCTTAGCTAAGGTGTGAGTGAGCTTAGTGACCTCCTTCTTGAAGTTCTCATTCTCAACCACTAGTGAGGCATTACAAGTGAGACCATCACTACTAGATGAGGTAGAAGTAGAAGTGCTACAAGAAGGGTTAGTAGGAGCAACAATGATAGGCATAAATAGTGATTCATCAATTATATCACAAGTTAAACCTACATCACAAGTTTCAACATGCTTCTTTTTATCTTGTTCATTAAGCAAAGTGGAATGAGCCTTTTCAAGCTTTTTGTGAGCCTTGCCAAGCTTTTCATGGGCTTCCTCTAGCTTCTCATGAGTTGCTTTGAGCTCATCAAGGGCTTGCTTAAGGGCTTTTACCTCCTTATTCAAGCTCTTGCATTCCCTTCTCTTAATGTCAAAGTGTTCTTTAGCATCTTCTAGCATGTTAAATAATTCATCCTTAGTAGGTTCATCATTATCACTATCACTATCATTTTCATATTCATTATCATCATCATATTCTTCATCACTTTTATCATCACAAGATTGTACCTTAGTGGCCTTAGCCATGAAGCATGATGAAGATTCGAAGAGAGAAGGCTTCTCATTGATGGCAATGCTTGCAAGAACCTTCTTCTTGGTGGTCTTGTTATCATCACTATCATCATCATCATCACTTGAGGAGGCATCACTATCCCAAGTGACTATATATGAACCACCCTTCTTCTTCTTGAATGCCATCTTGTCCTTCTTCTCTTTCTTTTCTTTCTTGTCCTTCTTCTTGTTCTTCTTGTTGTCATCATCATTGTCACTATTGTATGGGCATTGAGCAACAAGATAATCTTTGCTTCCACACTTGAAGCACCTTCTTGACTCTTCTTTGTTCTTGGATGAAGACTTCTTTCCTCTAGCACGGTAGCCCTTCTTCACCATGAACTTGCCAAATCTTTTGACAAAGAGAGCCATCTTCTCATCATCATCATCATCCCAAGATTCATCTTCTTCACTTGATGTTTCTTGCTTAGCTTTGCCCTTGGATGATGTGGCTTTGAATACCACGCTTTTTTTCTTCTCATCCTTCTTCTTATCTTTCTTTTCCTTCTTTTCTTCCTTCTCATCATCATCTCTATATGTATCATCGGTCATTATATCTCCCAATACTTGGTTTGGTGTCATGGTGTCCAAACCGCTTCTCACTAGAATGGTGACCAATGTACCAAATCTTGAAGGTAAGCATCTCAAGAACTTGTGGGAGAAGTCCTTGTCCTTCACCTCTTCTCCAAGTGCTTTGAGATCATTAATAAGCACTTGAAGCCTATGAAACATCTCCGGCACACTCTCATCCTCCATCTTGAAGCTTGCAAACTTCTCTTTGAGAATGTAAGCCTTTGCACCCTTCATGGCTTGAGTGCCTAATGAGGACATGGCACCTTCGGATATGAACAATGATTATAAGGTGCGCACGTTCCTATATTTGCATAGTGGCTTTGGTTATAATTCACTTGGTTCCACATGTACATGTCACTATTTGATTGTAGGTTCAAATGTGTTTCATAATGGAAGTTCATCAAAGTTGAACTTTTGGTTCATCGGTAGCCCGACAGTGCCTCATTGGGAAGGCCATAACTCATCTATCCGGAGTGCGATCGAGGTCAATGAGCACTTGATGGAAAGCTTGTTTGATAAGCTTTCAAATAGATCCGGTTCCATCTCAATATCACATCGGCAAGGTCTCCAACTCACCAATATATTCTGTCGCTATTTCTGGCAGGAGCTACACTGTCGTCATGGGCTTGTTAGACATCCTTGGGACCCAGGCCCAAGTTGGAGAACGCCCCAAGAAGATGGAGAACACCTAAGAGATGGCCTTGGACGTCCTCCTCCTTGGCCACCACCTTAGGAGGCCAGCAAGGACGTCCAAGCCAAGCCAGAGGCCCAGTCCAATCCGAGTTCGAGTCTGCCTCGGCCATCAGGACCAGTCTGCAATAAAACGGACGCCCCGGACACATCCGAACTCCGTTTTTGATGATCCACATATGGATGGAAAGATAATTTGATAAGGAAGCCAATCCAAGTGGTTTCACATCAAAATCTCTTCGAAATCAATAGGAATCGTCGAAACAAGTCAGCGTCCAGAATCTGTCAGGGTGCTACGACACCTTCTTTTGGGCTGTTGGGCCTTGTAACGTGTTGGGACACCTTTAGGACGTGAAGAGGGATCCTTGGACATCCCTTAGGCTATATAATCAGTAGCCATCACCTACTTTAGGGTTTGGGTTTTGCTTAGATTATTCTGTCAAGAAATATTTTCGTCGTTCTTCGGTTTGTGAGACCCCAACTCGTGAGATTAATCTTTCATCTGCAATTTGGTTGCGTTTTATCTTGTTCTTGCTTGTGTTCTTCGTTGCGCAGGTAGGGATTAGCCTTCTTGGCGAGGTCAACCTGGTCTGTGACTTGGTTGATAACCAGAGGAGCTGTGGTGCTAAGATTGTAGAGTTCGATCTTTCGATCTAAAGCCGGATCGGTGTGTCATTCTCCGCCACGACGATAGTTATCTTGAACCTGACGGAAGATCGGGATCCCCGTCTCCATTAAGTGGTAATCAGAGCTAAGGTATACCGTTAGATTCACTTTTATTCCCTAGTTTGAGAGTTTCGCATTCGTCCTATAGTCCAGTGCCATACTTTTATTTCCTATCCTAGAACCTTCCGCGCCATAGCCTTTGCATATTTTAGTTTCAGAGTTCGCTTTGTTGAGTTTATGTCCTAGGTCAAAGTCTTGTTGCTGGTTTAGATTGTGTTCTTTTCTAGTTTGTGTTGATCCCTTCACCCGCCGCTATTCCGTATCACCATCGGTTTGCATCTTGTGTCCACTAAAACCCTTATTCGAGCAGCTTCCTTAAAATAGTCATAACTTTTGCATCCGAACTCGAAACGGGGAAAAATTTATATCTATGGAGAACGCCAAAAAAATTTAGATCTATTTCATTCCAGCGTTGCTGGGTTCGCAAAAATTAGATTTGCGAAATTCGATTAGGAAAATTGAGTTTCTGGGCCCACAAGTTTTGATATGCTTTTTAGAACACAGTCCTAATTTTCTATAGGCCACATCTTTTATTCAATTGAGCTCAAATTTTTTGTGGTTTATTCTTGTGTGCTCCTTGCTGAGAAAAAAATATCAAAAGAGCAAAAGCAAGAAAAAAAAGATTGGACAAAAAAATAAAAGAAAAAAAATAGTAAAAGAGAATAGAAGATATCGAAAAGGAGCACATAAGGAACACTCAATAGCTCTATTGTTTGTGGTACCTTTTGCCTTGTTCATATCCGTTGCTACCTTTAATACTTGTTTCCTTTCATCCTTGTTTCCTCTCTTGTTTATCACAACTGGTGATAGGAACACGTATAGGCCAGCAACTAGGACAAGTGCTCTGGACATTTATTCAATATTATTGTCTGTCACTGACTTGTGTGCCATATATACATATTTGTTCTTTTGCGTGCCTCCCAAGCTCCACATATACTTCAGATCAATATAGAAAAAGACCCTTGCAATCTTGGTGTCACACCCTCACAGGTATCACGTACCAGCCACCGGTTGTACCGTCCACTGCTTTGCGTTGGTAAGAACCTTGTAAGAGCTTGATAAGGTGTTTCCTTTTGCTGTGATCTTGAGAGGCAGCACCACTCCACCTGCGTAGTAGGATTATTAGGGATAACCTTTACTGTTTGTTCCTTGTTTTTGTGTTTACAATGACAGGTTGTTCGTATCCACTGAATTATGATGGTATAGGTGCTGATGAGTACATGGAGTGGGAAATTGCCATCGATAACATATTTGCTACTCGCTTTATGTGTCCAAGGAGAAAGGTAAAAAATGCAGCTAGTGTTTTGCTACATTCTGCTTTATCTTGGTGGGAGTCTTTAGATCCTTCTGATAAGCCTCAAACTTGGAATGATATGAAACTTCTTATGCGAGAAACCTTTGTTAATCCACCTCCTGTTTTGACTTCATATGATGAGGTGCACCATTTAGAGGAAGAGTCTATTGTTATTCCTCCTACTATGCCTAACCTTTTGCAGGACAATGTAGAAAAGAGCAAGGATGACGTGACAGAAAATGAGAAGCTCACAGCCTCATGTGAAAATTCAGAACCATCAACTATTACCCCTGCTGAACATGAGAGCAAAGGTAATGCCCATGATGCTAAACTCACAGAAGGTGAGAGTTCTCTTGATGTGCTGAATTTTTCCACCAATCATGCTATGATAGAGCAAATTTTAGTGGAGCATTCGCTTGATTTACCTTTGTCACAAGATGACTTGCTTGATGTTTCTTATGACAAAGATGACTTGCATGATGATATTTATGTTATACCCATGCAATCATTGAAGAATGATCATGCTATATGTGTGCTAAAAATAAGCACTTGTGCTGAAAATAGACTTGTTATTCATAATGCTAGTGAAGTTGATGAGCTAAAATTGTTGTCTTCTTTAAATACTTTGGGTTACATTGAATTTGATGTTCCGTGTAATCTTAGTTCTTTAGAGGAGAAACTTTATGCATATGTTGATTTACCATGGTTCTCTAGAGATACATATCATTTTATTGGAAAATATAATTGTAAAGGAGAGTATATGGTGCATCGTGTCTATATTTGTTCAAATCTGAAATCTCCTTATATTGTGCAAAAGTATGATCAACCAAAGGATTGCAATTGCTATAATCTTGTCATGTCAGGTTCCCCTAGTTTTGTTATAAAGAAACATGTTAAATTTCAAGAAGGGGAGCAATGTTGGCTACTATCAACAACTTGTCCACCAGCTAAGCTCAAACCGAGGACGGTTTGTTGTCAAGAAGGGGAGGATGATGAGGACATGGCACCTTCGGATATGAACAATGATTATAAGGTATGCTCGTTCCTACATTTGCATAGTGGCTTTGGTTATAATTCACTTGGTTCCACATGTACATGTCACTATTTAATTGTAGGTTCAAATGTGTTTCATAATGGAATTTCAACAAAGTTGAACTTTCGGTTCGTCGGTAGCCCGACAGTGCCTCATTGGGAAGGCCATAACTCATCCATCCAGAGTGCGATCGAGGTCAATGAGCACTTGATGGAAAGCTTGTTTGATAAGCTTTCAAATAGATCTAGTTCCATCTCAATATCACATTGGCAAGGTCTCCAAATCACTAATATATTCTGTCGCTACTTCTGTCAGGAGCTACACTGTCGTCATGGGCTTGTTAGATATCCTTGGGACCCAGGCCCAAGTTGGAGCACGCCCCAAGAAGATGGAGAACACCTAAGAGATGGCCTTAGACGTCCTCCTCCTTGGCCACCACCTTAGGAGGCCAGCAAGGACGTCCAAGCCAAGCCAGAGTCCCAGTCCAATCCGAGTTCGAGTCTGCCTCGACCATCAGGATCAGTGTGCAATAAAACGGACTCCCCGGATACATCCGAACTCCGTTTTTGATGATCCACATATGGATGGAAAGATAATTTGATAAGGAAGCCAATACAAGTGGTTTCACATCAAAACCTCTTCGGAATCAACAGGAATCGTCAAAACAAGTCAGTATCCAGAATATGTCAGGGTGCTACGACACCTTCTTTTGGGCCGTTGGGCCTTGTAACGTGTTGGGACACCTTTAGGACGTGAAGAGGGATCCTTGGATGTCTCTTAGGCTATATAATCAGTAGCCACCACGTACTTTAGGGTTTGGATTTTGCTTAGATTATTCTATCAAGAAACAGTTTCGCCGTTCTTCGGTTTGTGAGACCCCAACTCGTGAGATTAATCTTTCATCTGTAATTTGGTTGCATTTTATCTTATTCTTGCTTGTGTTCTTCATTGCGCAGGTAGGGATTAGCCTTCTTGGCGAGGTCAACCTGGTCCGTGACTTGGTTGATAACCAGAGGAGCTGTGGTGCTAAGATTGTAGGGTTCGATCTTTCGATCTAAAGCCGGATCGGTGTTTCATTCTCCACCACAATGATAGTTATCTTGAGCTTGACAGAAGATCGGGATCCCCGTCTCTACTACCAAGATAACTATTGTTGTGGCGGAGAATGACACACCGATCCGGCTTTAGATCAAAAGATCGAACCCTACAATCTTAGCACCACAGCTCCTCTGGTTATCAACCAAGTCACGGACCAGGTTGACCTCGCCAAGAAGGCTAATCCCTGCCTGTGCAATGAAGAACACAAGCAAGAACAAGATAAAACGCAACCAAATTGCAGATGAAAGATTAATCTCACGAGTTGGGGTCTCACAAACCGAAGAATGGTGAAACTATTTCTTGACAGAATAATCTAAGTAAAACCCAAACCCTAAAGTAGGTGGTGGCTACTGATTATATAGCCTAAGGGACGTCCAAGGATCCCTCTTTATGTCCTAAAGGTGTCCCAACACGTTACAAGGCCCAACGGCCCAAAAGAAGGGTGTCACAGCACCCTGATAGATTCTGGACACTGACTTGTTTCGACGATTCTCATTGATTCCGAAGAGGTTTTGATGTGAAACCACTTGGATTGGCTTCCTTATCAAATTATCTTTCCATCCATATGTGGATCATCGAAAACGGAGTTCGGATGTGTCCGAGGCGTCCGTTTTATTGCAGACTGGTCCTGATGGCTGAGGCAGACTCGAACTCGGATTGGAGTGGGCCTCTGGCTTAGCTTGGACGTCCTTGCTGGCCTCCTAAGGTGGTGGCCAAGGAGGAGGACGTCCAATGCCATCTCTTAGGTGTTCTCCATCTTCTTGGGGTGTGCTCCAACTTGGGCCTGGGTCCCAAGGATGTCTAACAAGCCCATGACGATAGTGTAGCTCCCGCCAGAAATAGCGATAGAATATATTGGTGATTTGGAGACCTTGCCGATGTGATATTGAGATGGAACCAGATCTATTTGAAAGATTATCAAACAAGCTTTCCATAAAGTGCTCATTGACCTCGATCACACTCCGGATGGATGAGTTATGGCCTTCCCAATGAGGCACTGTCGGGCTACCGACGAATCGAAAGTTCAACTTTGATGAACTTCCATTATGAAACACATTTGAACCTACAGTCAAATAGTGACATGTACATGTGGAACCAAGTGAATTATAACCAAAGCCACTATGCAAATGTAGGAACGAAGCGCACCTTATAATCATTGTTCATATCCGAAGGTGCCATGTCCTCATCAGTGCCCTCAAATGATTCTTCCAACTTCTTCCAAGCCTCATGAGCCATCTCAATATTCTTGATTTGCTCAAATGTTCACTCATCAATTGCATTATGAATAGCACTTAGAGCAATGTCATTGTTTTGGAGAAGTACTTCTTCAGCCGCGGTGGGATTCTTCGGATCACCAATCTCAATTTTGGTTTCTACCACCTTCCACACCTTTCTATTGATTGACTTGATGTGTGTGGTCATTTTTGACTTCCAATAAGGATAATTTGTGCCATCAAATTGGGGTGGCTTCTTGGTGTTGTTGATTCGAGCCATTTTAACACCAAAGGTTGTTAAGCCTCAAATAACGGTGACCTCGGCTCTGATACCACTTGAAAGGTCCTAATGGCTAGAGGGGAGGAGTGAATAGCCTAATAAAATTTCTACAACAACACTTAACAAAATAGTTAGACAATTATGAGGCAAAGCAAGTGTTGCGCTAGCCTACTTAAAATGCAAGCCACCTACCACTATTCTAGTTTAGATAGTGTATATTCACACAAAAGCTATGACGCTACCCTATGTTAGTGTGCTCTCAAAGGCTAACTAAAGAGCCACACTGACCAAGCAAGCAAGCTCTCACAACTAGCTACACTAAAGAGCTTGTCAACTAGTTTGCGGCAAAGTAAAGAGAGTGATCAAGAAGGTTATACTGCCGTGTAGATAAAGAAACCAATCAATCACAAGGATGAATAGCAATGAAGACCAATCACCTCGGAATCAATGATGAACACAATGATTTTTTTACCGAGGTTCACTTGCTTGCCGGCAAGCTACTCCTTGTTGTCGGCGATTCACTCACTTGGAGGTTCACGCGCTAATTGGCTTCACACGTCAAACCCTCAATAGGGTGCTGCACAACCAACACAAGATGAGGATCACACAAGCCACGAGCAATCCACTAGAGTACCTTTTGGCTCTCCGCTGCGGAAAGGTCAAGAACCCCTCACAATCACCACGATCGGAGCCGGAGACAATCACCACCCTCCGCTCAACGATCCTTGCTGCTCTAAGCCGTCTAGGTGGCGGCAACCACCAAGAGTAACAAGCGAAATCCATAGTGAAACATGAACACCAAGTGCCTCTAGATGCAATCACTCAAGCAATGCACTTGGATTCACTCCCAATCTCACTATGATGATAATTAATGATGGAGATGAGTGTGAGGGCTTTGGCTAAGCTGACAAGGTTGCTATGTCAATGAAAATAGCCAAAGATGATGAGCTACAGCCGGCCATGGGGCTTAAATAGAAGCCCCCACGAAATAGAGCCGTTATACCCCTTCACTGGGCATAACACGGGCTGACTGGACGCTCCGGTCCAACTGACTAGACGCAGCACCGGACGCTCCGGTCATGAATACCGGACACGTTCGGTTGGCATACCGGACGTGTCCGGTAGCCCCCAGACTGCCATGTGTCTAGTTCAAATCAACGTAGCCATTGCTACTCAATCTGCCGATGATCGAACGCTCACACCGGACGCTGAGCCACAGCGTTCGGTGGAGTACAGTAAGCAGCCACGCTCGACCGGACGTGTCCGGTGATACCGGACCGGACACAGCCAGCGTCCGATCGACTGTACTATCCGAACACCTTGTTTTCTGATTCACACCAGACACGTCCGGTGTGGCGACCGGACGCGTCCGATCGCTGAGTCTATCGCCAAAATACCGGATGTGTCCAGTCACATACCGGACGCGTCTGGTCACTCTATAACCAGCGCGACTAACTCATCTTTGACTCTATCTTCTTTACCCTTGCTCAAATGTGCCAACCACCAAGTGTATCACCTTGTGCACATGTATTAGCATATTTTCACAAACATTTTCAAGGGTGTTAGCACTCCACTAGATCCTAAATGCATATGCAATGAGTTAGAGCATCTAGTGGCACTTCGATAACAGCATTCCGATACGAGTTTCACCCCTCTTAATAGTATGGCTATCAAACCTAAATGTGATCACTACTCTTTAAGTGTCTTGATCACCAAAACAAAATAGCTCCTATGGTTTATACCTTTTACCTTGAGCTTTTTGTTTTTCTCTTTCTTCTTTCCAAGTCCAAGCACTTGATCATCACCATGGCATCATCATCATGTTATGATCTTCATTTGCTTCACCACTTGGAATGTGCTACCTATCTCATGATCACTTGATAAACTAGGTTAGCACTTAGGGATTTCATCAATTCACTAAAACCAAACTAGAGCTTTTAGAAGGGGCCTTGATGACTGCTGACCTACCGTGGCCATAGGTGTATCTGCCGAGACGCAAACTCGAGGAAGAGCAGGGGGCTGGGTGACTGCCGTAGTCGTCGGTGTATGCCGCCATGGCTCCGACCGACTTGAGGAAGAATAGAGGCAGCCTAGAAGGCGCCCTTGCCCCGCCTGGTGGCCGACGCCCTCGCCCTAGTGGCCTGCCTCGCTCGCGTTGGCCTTGCTGGCCTTCTCGGAGCTCCCGCCTACGGCAAGCGCCTCGACCTCAATAGTGCCGACCCACCGATGGTGGTGCGAGCGTGGAAGCGCGCGAAGGGGCAAGGGCAATAGTGGTGCGGGGTGTGGGGATGGGGATGGGGAGCGGCACGCGCCGCGGCAGCCTGTGGGATCCAATGGGTCGCACGGTGGGTGGGGGCGGTGATTGCGGCTTTCCGTTTTTAGAGCGACTTGTGCGCGGACAGGAGGCGGGGATCACAGGGGGAGGGGCGGACCAATGGAGCGACGATTGTCGCACGAAATAGTGGTCTTACTTTCTTTCATTTTAGTTGTAGGATAATTATGTTGATCATAAGAGACGAAGAGAAAAAGGTCCAAACCGCAATAGTATACATATATAAGACTCTATAATCTAGATTAGTGCAACCTTATATCGTCACCTCCCTTCTTTTCTCTCTTATCATAACCAGTAAATTTGCTAGTGTGTTTCAGAATACCATAACACCATAATGTATGATGAGGTTCATCTACCTTTACTCTTATTCCTATACTACCTTATCTAATCCCACAAACGGCCACGTCACCTCTTTTCCCTGCCCCTTAGATTAGGCATCAACGGCCCACAGGTCACCACCTCCACCTCCACCTTCCACGGGATTAAAAAAAGAGAGAATTCTGTATTTGGCACCGAAACAAATCACTCTTCCGTATTTAGCACTGGAAATTTTGAACTTTCTTATCTAGCATCAACTTGAAAATTCCTTCCGTATATGGCACTTCCGTCCATTTGATGGAGTAACGGTGTCAAGTGCCACCTAAAATGACATATATACCCTTACCAGCAACGTGTTGGCAATGACCATCACTCGTCCGTCCGCCACGGCAGCCTCTGGCCGTCGGCTAGCTCGATGACGAACAACATCGTCCGCTGCCTCGGCCATGGGGCCCCATCCGGGCACCATAGCCCACCGCGCCCACGCCTTGCCTACCTCCACAATGCCAAGGTCCACGCCTGTCTTGGTCCGCCTGGGCGCCGACTCCATGGCCGCGACGCCGTCCGTCTCCCTGAGCACCGGCAGCATGAAGACGGTGGTCGCCTCGGTGACCTCGCCGTACTAGGAGCCGCACCACCATGACGCTGGGCCGCGAGGCAGCTAGGGTCCTCCTCCTCCCCCTCCACCTCTCCGGTCGCCTTCTTCCTGGCGCACTCCAGCTCGAGCTCCACGCGCGCCCTGCTAGACTCGGTCTCCACCACCTGCATCGCGGCGTACTGGAGCCGCACCACCGATGACGCCGGGCCGCGAGGCGGACAGGGTCCTCCTCCTCCCCCTCCACCTCCCCGGCTGCCGAGGAGCAGGACGGTGAGAGGCGGCGGCGCGACAGTGAGCCCGGTGAGGCCGTCGTCGCACTACCAGAGGTGGAATAGCCTCGGCGTGCTCACCGAGTTTGGCGAGTGCTGGAGTTGGCAGGCATGGGCTGGAGTTGCTCTCTCTCGTTCGTGCGGTGTGGTGATGATGGCGACCCACCACGACGCGCTATGGGCGAAGCTGCACGAGCTGGAGCTGGAGCTCGCGGCGTACAAGCTCCTGCGCGCCGCGCGCGGGGATGGGGACGACGCGGGTTTCGCTTTCGCGGACGAGGCCGAGACGCCGGGGGGCGACAGCACCTGCCGTGGCAGGCAGTATGACGCCTACATGCGCCGGCGCGACGCCAGGCGCGTGGCCGCGTCGGCCGAGCAGCAGCAGCAACCGACGAATAATAAGGCTCAGCAAGCTCGGGGCGTGCACGCTGCGGGGGCGGGACGCACCACGCCGATGAGCCCGCGTAGTGCGCTCCGGTGCGCGGCTCGCGACACGCAGGAGGCGGGCGCCACGCCGCGGGTGGTCATCACCCCAGCGAAGAGGATGCCGGCCATGTCGTCCATCCCGAGCACCCCGAGAAAGGAAGTCACCGGCGCGGCGCTGCCGAGGAGCACGACGGTGAGAGGCGGCGGCGGCGCGACAGGGAGCCCGGTGAGGCTGTCGTCGCACCACCAGAGGCGGAACAGCCTCGGCGTGCTCGCCGAGTTCGGCGAGTGCGCCACGCTGAGGCTGTTCCTGAAACGCGGCACGGGCACCGGCGGCGCGGCCACGCCGGCCAGGCTGCGGGCGACACGGGTGCACGACTTACCGACCCTCGACGTGGCCATCACCCCGAGGCCGTTGCCCCAGCAGCAGCAGGAGGAGGAGGAGCTCGGCCACACCCACGCGCACACCCAGGCGCCGCGCCACATCCGGTCCGTGTCGGAGCTGCCGTTCGAGACGACGGCGCTGGCCTCGCCGCAGGCGCGGGCGAGGAAACGGTGGGGCAGCCCGAAGAGGCCAACGGCGATGTTCTCCGACTCGCACAGGGACCTGTCCAAGGGGCTCAAGAAGCTGCTGAGCTTCATGAGGAAAGGTGGCAGGAGCGGTGGCGACGGCGTGGGGCGTGCGCTGGTGACGCGGCGCGGTGGTGGACGCAAGGGGGTGGGGTGGGAGAGTGACAGCATTTTGGTAGTTATCAACAAAAACTGACATGATCGATGAAATCAACAAATGAATGGATAGCTAAAATGGACGAAAGTGCCATATACGAAAGAAATTTTTAAGTTGATGTTAGATAAGAAAGTTTAAAATTTCTACTCCTAAATACGAAAGAGCGATTTATTTCGGTGCCAAATACAGTAATTCTGTCTTAAAAAAAATGGCCCGTCCCGAAGCTTCTGCGACGCTCGCGCCCCGGCGCCTACCGCAGCCTCCGCCCCTCCCCAAACCCGGAGCGTCCCGGAACCCCCGGTACCCTCCTCCGCCCCAGGCTGCGTGCCCTCCGCGCCGCTTCCCGCCCCTGCCAGTGCTGCCGTCGCTCCGACCGCCCCAGCCGCGCCACCGCACCGGACGTGCCCATCGCCGGCTCCCTCCCCTTCCCTACGCCTCCGATGGCCGCGCCACCACCGACAGCCGCGGACAGCCGACTGCGGCAGCGCACACGCCTACGGACCCCTCCCTCCCACGGTGGCTGCAGTGGCACCGGCACCCTCGAGCCTCGGCACACCCTCCAGCGGCGGCGCGGCTCCGCTTTGCAGCAGCGCCGCCCCGGTGGTGGCCATCTCTCTCGCGCGGCACCTCGCCGCGCCTGCGCCAGCACCGTACCTGCTCGAGCCTCACTTCCTTCCGCGGCACCTCGCCCCCGCGCACCCCCACAGTAGCAACGCCCGCGCCTACGGCCCTCTCGCACGGCAGCTGCAGCAGCGCCATCCCCCCCTCGAGCCTCAACATAAGGTATGCTGTGCATTTTCTCTTTTTATTTCCTAATATGTCAATACAGTGTATATGCAGTTATATGTCAATAGCAATTATATAGAGTCCTATGAATTTTCATTCCAAAGTTTCTGTGCTTGCCCCCTGTTAACTAAAAAGTCCCTTTTCCAGTAATGTATTATGCTGGAATCCTTTATGTTGTCTATAATACATTAATTTTCATCCTATTATTTCTCTAAATTATGATATTGACAAACTTTTGCCTTACGGTTCCTTCCTTGCAAAAGAAGCACTTCAAAGAAGGATGGCCCTTTCAGATAACGGTTTGCAGAAGCAACTTTACTCAACAAAGGCTAAATTTGATGTTGTATATCAGCAGGCTAAATCCGTTGCTACATATTTGAGGGATGTTATTGCTAAATCTGTTGCATTTACCTTTTCAGCACTTACCATCACCTCTTTAGTCTGTTGTGCCTTAGTTTGCTATCCATTTTCGTCATATTTCCTTTGCATATATTACAGCCACCTCAGTTCAAGATACTTAGGAAGCTATCTTTCCTTATTATTAAAAAAACAAATTTATTCATGCTATCCTTCATAGCTAACTCTTCTTACAGCCCTATAAACTAAACTGTTTCGACTACGGGGCCCCTAACACGAGTATAAAACCAAATCATGATCAGAATATTTTCTACAGCGAAATTTTCGATGAAATCCTTTTCTGCAGTTCAAATATTGCAGAGATCATCTCCTCCTTTGGGTGACAAAATGATTTAGTCTTCTTTGCTAGCAAATGTTATATGACAGTTCTCACATAAATTCAATGCATTTACTCACCATCAGGGAGAAAGAACTAAATTGCTTCCAACATCAATCCTATTATTCTATAGTTCAAAGTTTTTTTTTGTTTGGGCAATATGAAGTCCCATTAGAAATATACACAATAAACAAATGGTTCACCTCCTCCATTAGCTGATAAAATTGATTTATTCTTCTTCTTTGAAAGTTTCCTGTAGCATTCGATCAATTCTACTGATGTTGAGATTATCTCTACTGTCAGTGTCAGCCCCACTGATGTTGAAATTATTTCTAATGAGCTGAGCTGCTCATCCAAACTTTGATTGGCCAAGAATGTTTAATTGCTTTAAAAGCCTGATCTCAAGTGTATCTAAGTATGCAGCTGGGCAGATATTGCAGAGAGAACATTCTGAGAGCACAAAAGTGATGCTAGGCACCGTTTTATTATTGTACAATGGTTGTGCTGCTTATACCAAATAAAAGCAGGGCTTCCTTTATGCTGCTAGGCACCGTTTTATTGTAATAGTAAAACAATATGTGGAATTGTTATACCTCTGTTTGGTCAATTGTGTTTTCTGAAGTAGAGTCAGCTTCTACTCTGTATGTTGTACTCATAGAGCACAGCTATCTTCATTAGATGTTGCTAACATTTTTTTTCTTGACTTTCAGCATAGCAACAGAGATTCAGACTATGGTACATGACACCAACAATAAATTTTGAAACAAAGGTGACCAACTGATACCTGATCCATATCAGTAGCCTTCCAATGAAGTTGCTTATATGAATACATATTCCTCAAACAATTTCTTGATAATAAGAAATTTAAACACTCTGACAAAATGTTCTACTCACAATTGTTTTGTATGTGTAGGTGTAGGTGTAGGTAGAATTTTCTGAAAGCACTGTCAAGGATAACATTAGTGCATGGGTAAAATGACTGCAAACCATCACTACATTCCTCTTTTGGTGATCCATGATCTTTTACACTCTGTCGAGCAACTACATCGCTGAATTTCTTTTACCTGAGGACATGCTCCTGTAAATTTCTTCAGCCAGGATTAATGGTAGCATATTTGCTGCTTCGGTGAAGATTAATGCTACCATATTTGTGATGCTTTCCTTAAATAGTGGCGTTGCATATTTTTAGTTCTATACTGTCTGCAGGAACATTGCGGATGAGCTATCTATTCTTACGAAACAATGGCATAAAAGTACATATTCACTATCCTGACATACAAGAGCAGAGGTTAATAAAGTTTGCTAATTTGAGTGTCCTGAGCTCTTAACTGCATGATTTATTGCTTTCCAACATGATTGCTTCTTTTCTCACATGCTGCGAAAAGGTTTGTTACTGCAAGATGGCCTTCACAAAATAGGCAAACTTCATATGCTTTTCACTGTATTTACATTTTTGCTTATTGGTCTAAATGTTTTTTTTACAAAAAAGTTGTTTCGTGCGGGGTTTAATGCGTTCTACTGTTTTCATGACCAAACTCATATTGCAGCTTTCTAGCCCGCGCAACTGCGCGGGGTTCCTGCTAGTTCATAATTAAACATAGGCTTCTACTTTTGTTTAATTCATAATTCAGGCTGATAGAGCTCATATTGCTGCTGTTTTGCCATTAATTGTGTCCCGTTACCGTTAGCCTAGGTGGGAGGGTAGTTATGGAACTTAGCGCAAGATAACCTGAAGTTAACACCGAGGTGGCCTCTAGAGCACCCGCAGTATGCTGTATAACTACTTAAGTATAACCAATGCTTAAAGAGGAGATAGAGTAGTCAAGCATCAAATTTCAACACTACGGGACCAATGTTTCAAATCCAAAATCTAGCAGTCCTGTTTGTTTCGTTGTAAACGATCGTGGATTATTTACTGCTGGCTGATTTGGTGTGAGAGAAAAATATTGTTCCAGTTTATAATCCATGATCGTATACGAGTAAGCGAACATGCTGTAGCATTGAGGAATACATATGCATTGATGCCCAACCTTCTAATTTAATAAAATATTTTTTGTCTTCTGATCTCGTGCAAAAGAACATGAATGAAAGGTTGATGGCTCAGGTTGGATCCCATTTTTTGACATCGTTTGGTAAGTTGTGACCCAGAACAATTTTGAAGCATTGGGCGTACACGTGAAAAGACACTTGAAGCCCTAGCACACTGCGGGTGCTCTTACAGAGAGCCTAAACAAGACTTGCACGGGGCAGACAGATTAAAGAGGTGCGTGCGTGGATTGGTGGTTAGGGTTTAACCTATTTTCGATCACTGCTATTGAAGATGCTACCACTTCCTCGCTAATTTCCACCACTGCCGCACCTTCTCGGTTGAAGCCCTCTACGCGGGGGGTGTGCTCCTGTTTCAACCGTTCAAGGAGGAAATGTAATAGCCACTGATAACATCGAGGCCGAAGCTTGTCCAACAAATATATACAATCATGTAGCAATGGTTTCTAGGTGCGTAATAGCTGAAACAGACGTGTGTCTTCCATCCTAAGTCACAGTTTTTTTTATTAAGCTTGACCTAATTTTATATAAATAAAACTAATGGTTATGAATTATGATATAAAATTAGTATAGTTAACATGGAATGTATTTTCATACTATACTCTTTTAATGTCATAGATATTAGTATTTTTTATAAAAAAAACTGATTAAACTTTAAAATGCTTTGACTTTAGGACAATTATATAGAAGTTGATTAATATTCAAATAAGAGACTATTTACTGTCTGTATCCGAGCCGAGCACACATTTTCAAATCAAATCGGAGATTGTTGCCGCCGGACCCGATCAGGACGCTGGGCACAGGGCAACCTTTACGGACACTACGTGCTGACGGTCGAGATCGATTGATCCACGGTCCACGGATACGGCGTACGCGTACGTGCGTCCACCCCTATTGAGGCCCCGTTCGCTTGTCTTAAAGTTTGGCTTGTTCAGCTTGTTTTTTCAGCCGGAACAGTGTTTTTCTTTCACAACAATTCAGCCGGAACAATGTTTTTCAGCCAGTTTCAGCCAAAGTTCAGACCAGCGAACGGGGCCTACTGGAGTCTGGAGTAGCTAACCCCTCTACCTCTACAGACTATACACGTGCGGGTGCGATTGCCCAAGCCCAAGGTCGTCGCAATGACCTCGATCGAGCCGGCCGCTTCTGGTGCTGCATGACGAGGAAGAGGGCCACCTCGTGTACGACCTCCTGCTCCTGCTGGGCAGCGAGGAGGATCCGGAAACGCAAACGCAAACGCTATCCTGTTTCCCACACCCCGTCGCATGCTTCCCCGCGCGGCTGGGCTGCCGCGCTTTCGCCGTCTCCGGCGGCGGCAGCATCCTGGGCGCGTTCTACGACTTCTGGGACGACACGCTCTTCCACGACACCGTGATGCTGGTCGGCGGGTACGATTTCTGGGAGAAGCAGCCGAGCCCACGGATGCGCGACTCGGAAGGCCGCCTCGTGTAGTGGTGGCCCCTGGGCCGCGGCTTGGACGTGTCACACGCCCAGACCGACGGCTACAACGCCGCGTCCGCCATGCTGCCCGTGGGAGACGACGGCACCGTGATCAGGATGGACACGGTGCTCTTCGACGGCATGTACAGCTTCGAGACGCTCCGGTGGCTCCTCCCCGGCGGCGGGTGGCACGCCACTGCTCTGCCGAAGCCACCGGTGGGGCAGTTGGCGGAGGAGGAGATAGTCTTCGTCTTCGCGTACGTGGCTGTGGGCACTCGAGTGTGGATCTCGGTGGCCCGCGAGGGCACCTTCTCCCTGGACACCCGGACAGGCGCGTGGATGGCGGAGGGAGCCTGGCAGCTGCCTTTCGAGGGCCGCGCGCTGCACGTTCCGGAGATCGATTGCAGTCGTCGGCCTCACCGCGGGGACTCGGATGCTATGCGCCTGCGGAAGTCGAGACCGGGACGCCGCCGGTGATGCGACGCCTGTGGAGGGAGACGTTGCCCTGGCCCTGGGAGGAGCCGTATTGCTAGCGACGGCCGCCACAGTCCGGACTCGAGGCCAAGGGACAAGCCCAGCCTAGCGTACCTGGGCAAGGGCACGTTCTGCATCACGGAGGAGCACGGTGGTCCCCCTATCACGTACGACGCCTGCTCCTTGTTGGTAGTGGAGGTCGGGCGACTGCCCAGCGGGGAGCTCGAGCGTCAAACGCGGCAGGATGAGCTACATGTGTCCACCGCGAGGTCGGGAATGGGCATATATCTGTTTTATTCAGCCTGCCACCTAAATTAACGCAGCCTAGCTATTACCACTGTTACAATGTAGTACGAGTAATGCACTATTAATCGCATTGATGTTTTTCTTTTTCTGAATAAGGTTGTCTCTACCATTATCATTGATGTTTTTCTCCGAAAAATGCACTATTAATTACGTTGGCGAGATTTGCTAACCTCGAAACTAAAACTCTTAGCCCCGTGTGGATCCTTAGAATTGAATTCACTTTAGTAATCATAATTTAGACACAAATTAATTAAAATAATATAGTTGCATATGGAATATATTTGTATATTAATCTAGGCTAAACGAAAGAGATAATAATGTGTTGCATTTCTACCGTAGGGGAGCGAGTTGAAGAACGTGTTATAAGTTGCAAAGTAGAAATATAGTATGATGATCTATATAATCAAATTTCTATCTCTCACTCTATAAATTTGCAAAGTTACCAAGCCAAATAATCTAATTTATTAAGTAGATTTTAATTCCTAAAATAAAAGATCCAAACGGCCCCTTAGCCAAGTGAATGAAAGAAAAAGCAGGGGTTTCATAATATTGATCGAGCTCTATATGGAGTATAAATTACCAATTTCCTAAGGAGCTTCACACTTAGGATTGACCACCGAATTAGGTTTTGAGAAGATAAATAGTTAGAGGCGTGTTCGTTTGAACTTATCAACTATAATCTATAGTATTTTTCTCTCACAATAAAACAACTTCAGCTGGCTTATCAGCCGGCTTTAATACCAGCCGAACAGGGGTATTAATGTTCTAATACCCTTCTTTGTTTAAATTAAAAAACAAGTAGCAGTGCGTGCGTTCTTAGTATACCCTGCACAGTGTCTTCTCGAAGTGGATTTTAGTCGGGACAAACTAACCTAGATGTGAGAGTGGCAGATTAATCTGACCATGGTATTGTGGGGGTACGACTCCTGGATGCCCACGGCAGATCCACATGGGATTGCGCCCCTATGGGCGGCCCAGCCCACAAGATAAAGCCTTACGGGGCACGACGCTGCTCGGCGTCTCCCGCAAGACACCGGGAAGATATCCTGAAGATACTACGAGATCTATTAGGATACGTATGATCCCATGATTCCTGTAATCTGTTATTACTTTTCGGTTGTCTCCTAGATCTAACCGACTTGTAACCCTGCCCCCCAGACTATATAAGGCGGGCAGGGACCCCCTCCAAGCGCACGTAATATCATACGATAGCCAATACAATCCAACAGACCACAGGAGTAGGGTATTATGTCATACTGACGGCCTGAACCTGTCTAACTCGTGTGTCTCTGTTGCCTTCTTGTTCTCGATTACACGCATCTCTGCCGATCAATCTACCTTCGTGGGATACCCCTCGGAGGACTGCCAACGATATTCTGTCGACAGTTGGCGTACCAGGTAGGGGTGTGCGTGCTATTTCTATATCGAACAAGATGGTACGTTCCGCAGTCTCTTCGTCCTTCCCACAGCCTGGCCAGAACTTCATAGTCGGATTTGAAAAGATCAAGATGCCCAAGAGGGGGGGTGAATTGGGCTAATTCTAAAATTCTTTGCAATAATTAAACCCTACACCTATCCCACTTCGCCCCTTGTGCCTAGAATGTGATTCTAATGATCTACCGCACAAAAGTTTAGCACCCTAAGTTCTAATCCTACTCTAGCATGGCAATTCTAAGAATGTAAAGACAAGAATTGAATTGCTCAAAAGTAAATGCTTAAAGTAAAGAGAGGAGAAGGAACGCGGTGATTTTTTGTCGAGGTATCGGAGAGTCGCCACTCCCCACTAGTCCTTGTTGGAGCACCCGCGCAAGGGTGTAGCTCTCCCCTTGATCCGCGCAAGGATCAAGTGCTCTCTATAGGTTGATTCTTCGACGCTCTGTCGTGGTGAATCACCCATAATCACTCACAACTTGAGTTGTGTAATCCACAAGCTCCGCCGGATGATCACCAAACTCCCAATCACCACCAAGTCGTCTAGGTGATGGCGATCACCAAGAGTAACAAGCACAAACTCTCACTTGACCACAACAAGCCTAATGAGAAATGTGGATGCACACTTGCTACTCTCCTTGCACTAATGAGGCCTTAATCTTGGATTCTCAAGTCTTAATCACATCACTAGGCTCTTGCTCTCCAAAGCACTCTCAAGGATGTTTCTCAACTGATCAAATGAGTAAGAGACCTCCCTTGGATGAATAAAGGAAGTATTTATACCCCCTCATTCAAAACGAACCGTTAGGAGGTTGCGTCAGCGTTCTGCGGGGTGACCGCACGCTCCGGTCAAGGTGACCGGACGTTCCAGTCAGTTCTCCTCACCATAAAGCCATTAAGTTGTGACCGGACTCTAACCTAAGTCCGGTCATCACTGACCGGACTGCGTCCGGTCACGAAAACTACTCTCTAGACCCTTACTGATGTTGACCGAATGATGGAGCCTAGAGTCTAGTCGCTTTCGCTATTCAGCATCTGGTCAGCAACCAAAACCTGACCAGCGTCCGGTCAGCACTGACCGGACGCGTCCGCTCAGGATTCTCCCTCTCTAGAACCTTACTGGAGTTGACCGGACTCTAGCACCCTAGCGTCCGGTCACTTTTCACTCAGCATCCGATCACAACCAGACGACTTCTTGATCAAATGAACTGACCAAACTCTACTGCCAGCTTCCGATCACAACCGAACCAGCATCCGGTCAGCATTTGACCCTCCATTCACTTTCAACTTGAAATCATATGTGAATGAAGTTTGCTTCAATTGATCTTAGGGCTACTTCGGAGCTACCTAGTGCTAGATTTGACAAGTGTGCACCACACCTAACCCACTAGACTCACCTAGGTCAAGCTACTAGTTCATACCCCCCTTAATAGTATGGTTAAAGGAAAAACAAAGTCCTAAACTACTCTAAGTGTCTCTTCAACACCAAATAACACTTAGAACTAGTCTATCCTTAACCTTGTTGTCCATCCTTTGAAAACTGAAACGATTTCCATCGTAGGGGCATGACGACCATGATTGCCCAATCAATTGTCATTACCATGATCTAACTTAATTGTCTCTGCAAAACACACGTTAGTCATAGCAAACTCGTATTGTCATTAATCACCAAAACCCAACTTGGGGCCTAGATGCTTTCAATCTCCCCCTTTTTGATGATTGATGATAATACAACCTCGAGTATGTAAAAGAGATGAGGTTTTCAACATGCTTGGTTCATATAAGCTTTTGACAATAAGAACAAAAGAGTTAGGCATGCTTATATGACCCAAGCCAACATGATGTACTCAATAGATATAAAATAAGCATGAGTACAAGAAATAAAGCTCATTTGAATCAGAGTAAAAACACGGAAGCAAAACAAATGAGCATAACCAAGTGACATAACATATAAATAGATCAAAGTAGAGAGCACACATGTCACATATCACACATAATATCACATAATATCACAATCACACTTATGAAGTTCAATGCATAAAGGTAAACATGAATGCATAGTAATGTATCACCCATATAAAAAGCCAAACGTAATAAATATGCTCCCCCTAGATATAATGCTTCCCCTAGATCTAATCATACTCGATCCCTCTCCCCTTTGGCGTCAAGCACCAAAACCTAAGGGTCGATTGGCGGGGCTGGAGCAGATGAGTTGGGCGCTGAGGTGCGGTGAGCTATCTGAAACTAGGTAGCATCATCCTCTAATCCTAAGCTCTGAGCTATCTGACCCTCTGTCACTGGAACTGAAGCTGAAGCGGTCTAGGTCGGATCTGGGACTAGTACGGCCTATGACTCTATAGGTATCACTGAAGTAGGCGGCTCTGATGATGCAACAGATGAAGGGAGTGTCTCTATAGTCCCAGTGACTAGAGCAACGGTGGAAGGTCAAGGGACATATAGCTCTGGCGGTATAGGTTGCCCTATCAACTTACTAAAAGTAGCACTAAGGCTCCTAGAGACTGGGGTGTCAATCACAAGCATCGAGGAACTCTGAGCTAGTGTGAAGCCCATAACAAGTGGTGTGAAGGAAGGACCCTGGGCTGGCACTAGCGAAGCAAACAACTAGGACACCTGCTCTGTCAGTGAAGCAAACTGTGTCGCTGGCTATCCCTAACTTTGAATCCCACTGGGCTATAAAGCTAGAGTCACTATAGTGGTGATAGGCTGGCCAAGCTGAGGTGTAAGCTGTGGTGGTGCAGACCCAATAGTAGTAACGACATGCGACATAAATCCAAGTAACTGCTGCTAGATCAGGAGCTGCTGCTGCTGCATGGCCTACTGCTACTGCTGTATAGCCTGCTATTGTCGCTGGAACTCGTCTTGTCTAGATTGAACCTGTGCTAGGGCTACTGCAGTCTCCTGGGCCTAACGTGCCTGATCCTGCCTCATCCGCTCAAGTATAGCAAGGAGAGCAGGGTCTGTCTATGGTGGCTATGATGGAGCAGAGCTGGAGCCACCGACCTCACCGTCATGTCATCGAGGAGGCATCTAAGGGATAGCCTGGTAGTCATCATCTGAACTATCACTAGGGTCGCTCTCGACCATACCCTCCTGCTGAGCATCTAGCACCTCCTCCTCTATCGCTACTACACCCCTGATGATCTCATCCTGCTGGGCTACAATCTCTGGCACCTCTAGGCGACAACACGTCTGACTAGGTGTCCTCGCTGCACTATGGCGGAGCATCTGAGTCATGTTATATCATGGAAACTCTGTAGTAGATCCTATGTACTCAGCCAAAGTCTCTAGGGACTTCACTACAACTACCTTGCGAATCAAGAATGTAATCTAGTGAGCATAAGGCAGCTGACGATGGCCTCTAAACCCCTCTACAAGAGTATCCTCCATCTCTGATAGTATGACATCCCAAATGTCAAACACTGTCTGCTAGATCAGGGAGTTCACTAATCATAGCTGAATGCGAGTCAATCCCTCACAATAACCCATCCTCGGGAGTAGGGTCCTCCTCATGATAGCATCAAGTAACTTTGCTGTAGGAGTAAGATCTCTCGGTGTCCTGCTCAACCCCTCGCCAAAAGGCTCTATGAAGCAGGGTTGGACCAAGTCTGTGGGAGGCACAAGACCACCATGAGGGCATCTAGGAGGCTCTGTCTAACTGTAGCACACCTCATGTAGGTGAATGGGTGCCTCTAGAATCTCGAGGATCTCTCTAACCCTGAAGCTCATCAGCCTGTAGTCACGACCTCTGAATACAAAGTGAATAAATCTATGGCCTAGGTCAATCCAAAGCAGTAGTGTAGAACTCACAGGACCTAAGATGGAACATATCTGCTAGTCCATCCAAGTAAGTCTGTCAGCCCTAGTAGATAGGATAGGTGAGGGCGGATCTGCTCTCCTACTGCTGTAATAACTAACTCAATAGAGCAAACCCTCTAAGATCTGAATACCACACCACTATTTAGATAAGCATTGTAGAAGTCCTCCTATAGTGGTGTATAGAAACCCTCTGAAGCACGCTCATCCCTCCTAGGCGGGAACCAGTCCTCAAACTGCACAAACCTAAGCTACTGCACCTGCTTGGCTGTGGCTGCCCTCAAGTCTAGGTGAGTCACTGAGAGGCGGACCCTGTGGTCTAGGAGGCGGATAAGAACCCCTTCGCTGTGTCTCTAGCCTTGGTGTCACCTGAGCACGAGTACGACTAGAGCATCATAACTGTGGCTAGGGGTGCCTGCTCTGTCTCCTTGGCCTGCTCTCCCTCTTGAGTCTGCTTTGTCTGCTAGGTGCCCTCTGACTACTCTATTGGCCATGTCTACTACTGTGGCTCCCCCTGAGGTTGACTCTCATCTATAGCAACCCACTGTCCTTCAAGCATGATAGTCCTAGCTGGACTACCATGACGACGCTCAACCTGCTCAATGGCGGCCCTCTAAGCTGGCGAAAGCTAGTCTGCAATGCGAACACCACTCCAAGCCCCTCCTCTCTCTTCATGCTTTGTGGCGGCTACAACTGCTGCAGCTCTCTTAGTATCATCATCTGGATACTTGCGCTTCTTTATTGTCAGCTTCTTTGCCTTGCCTTTCACCTCAGCAGGCAAGCGAGGTGGAGGCCTCGGATCCTCATCACCTGGACCACCTCTGACATTCTTCACATGAGCCATTACTGGAGTTGAAGCGAACTGCTGTCACTGACAAGAATCAACTACCAACTGTCACTTCCGAGGCTTGGCCTTGATCCGTACTCGTGAGCTTGGCCCCGAGTTGACTGACAACTGCCAAAGTGACCTCAACAACACTGACTCGCTACACAATGGAATAGATTAGATATATAAATAATTACAAAATACATCTAGAGATACGAAACCCTAAGAAACAAGCAAGAGATACAAAATTAGAATCGAGGGCTTGCTACCTGATGAACCGGCGAATCGATGAGCAGAGGAATGAATCACGGGGAACCATCGGGAATCGCCTAGGGTTAGGGTTCTGATGATGCAATGCGATGCTGGATGAGCCATGGAGATGTAGGCGTGGCAATGTGATGTCACGGTGAGGCAGAGGTGCTTGTAGGCGGTGCTAGGGCACTGGCACAACATGGATGCGGTGAGGGTGGTGCGACATGGTGGTGCACAGTCAGGCAATGTGGGTTCATAGAGCCGTGGTGCTAGCATGGAAGGCGTGGGTGCGGTGGTGCAGCACGGCGTCATGGGAGGCGGCATGGCAGATGGCGCGGAGAGGGTGTGGTGGCTACGGTGCGGGAGCGGTGAATCAATGTGGCGCAGCTAGGGCATGGGAGCATGGCGACTTGGGTGAGCGGCGGTGATGTCGGCACGGATGCGGGGTTAGGTCAGGTGGCGCATACAACATTTGGATTATATGGTGGTCCCCATGATGGATTAAGAAAGGAAACGAAATAGAGTCCTAGATCCAACCGACTTCTACTGACCGGACGCTCCGGTGGCAACGACCGAACGCTGTCACCTAGAGTCTGGTCGACTCTAGAGAGGTCCAAAACCTCTCAAGTCATGACTGGACGTGTCCGATCACCACTGACCGGATGCAGCCAGAGTCCGATCGATCCTATCTTCATCTTCTTTGTATGACCGAACATAGGGTCACCAACTGACCGGACGTAGGAAAGGTATTGTTTTAGTGTCCGGTCACTCTTGTGCAGCAACGGTTCACCTCCTGTGAACTGACCGAACACTGGATATTAGAGTTCGATGCAGCGTTTGATCACTCTGTTTCAGCAAATCTTCAATGTTCCTTCACGCTGCCTGTTCCCAATCAAGTCCCAACTTTAATAAGACCCAAATAAACACCAATTGGGACTGATGTGAGTGACCTCTCTCAAAACCTTAAAATTTTCAAGGTATTTTGACTTAGGCTATAATTCTTTTTAAGAAAATAGACAATAAAAAGGTGATTGAAGAGAAACGACAAAACAACATACATGCATATGTAATGCAATACTTGAAAGTAATTCTAGTTGCTTATCAAGTTTGATCCAAGGTTAAGCTTCTTCACACGCTTTTTGGCTATTATCTTAACCATGTTAGACAAGCCCTAAATGCATTACCAAGAAGTAAACATGTTGTATATTACAATGCAATGCAAGGACAACACAAGCTCATTTTCTAATGAAGTTGCTAAAATCAAGCATATTGAGCTCATTCCTCGACCGACAAAATGTTGCCTCATCTAGCGGTTTAGTGAAGATATCCGCCAATTGACCCTTGGTCCTTACACCTTCTAATGATATATCATTCTTAGCAACATGATCTCTAAGAAAGTGATGATGGATATCTATGTGCTTGGTGCGAGAGTGTTGAACCAGATTATTAGCAAGCTTTACCGCACTCTCATTGTCACACAAAAGAGGTACCTTTTCTAGAACTACACCATAGTCTAGCAAAGTTTGCTTCATGTAAAGTATTTGTGCACAACAAGCACCCACGGCAATGTATTCCGCTTCAGCAGTGGACAAAGCCACACTATTTTGCTGTCTTGGAGGACCAAGACACAAGTGATCTACCAAGCAAATGGCACCCTCCGGATGTGCTTTTTCTATCAATTTTGCAACCGGCATAATCCAAATTGGAATAGCCAACTAATACAAATCTAGCTCCTTTGGGATACCAAAGGCCAATGCTTGGTGTGTGCTTAAGGTACCTAAGGATTCTTTTAATAGGCAATCAACTGAGCTTCTTAGGATTAGCTTGAAATCTAGCACACATACACACACTAAATATGATGTCGGGCCTAGATGCGGTTAAATATAACAAGATACCAATCATAGAGCGGTAGAGAGTTTGATCAACTATTTTACCTCCCTCATCTGGGTCGAGATGTCCATTAGATGGCATTGGTGTCTTGATTGGCTTACATTCATCCATATTGAACCTCTTGAGAAGATCCTTGGTATACTTTTCTTGAGAGATAAAAATTCCTTCTCTCATTTGATTGACTTGAAAACCAAGAAAGAATGTAAGCTCTCCAATCATTGACATCTCGAACTCCTTCGACATCAATTCACCAAACTCTTTGCAATAATCTTCATTTGATGATCCAAAGATGATATCATCAACATATACTTGATAAATGAAGATTTCTCCATTAAGCTTCTTGGTGAATAGTGTGGTGTTGACCTTCCCAATGGTGAAGCCCTTCTCAATGAGGAAATCCCGAAGACGCTCATACCAAGGTCTTGGGGCTTGCTTAAGCCCATATAGCGCCTTGGACTACCTATAAACATGATTAGGATATCTAGGGTCTTCAAATCCAGGAGGTTGATCAACATAGACTAGTTTATTTATGAAGCCATTTAAAAATACACTTTTAACATCCATTTGATATAATTTCATTTCATGATGTGATGCATATGCAAGGAGGATATGTATGGCTTCAAGTCTTGCAACCGGTGCAAAGGTCTCTTCAAAATCCAACCCTTCGACTTGAGAGAACCCCTTTGCAACTAGTCTTGCCTTGTTCCTCACTACAACACCTTGATCATCTTGCTTGTTGCGGAATACCCACTTTGTTCTAATGACTCTTGCACCTTATGGTCGCTCTTCAAGAGTCCAAACTTCATTGCGAGTGAAGTTGTTCAACTCTTCATGCATGGTATTAATCCATTCCAAATCTTGAAGAGCTTCTTCTACATTCTTAGGTTCAACACAAGAGACAAAAGAGTGATGTTCAATAAATGAAGCAAGTTTTTGAGATCGAGTCATTACACCCTTTGAAGGACTCCCTATGATGACATCTTATGGATGAGCTTGTAGTAGAGGTGAATTTCTTCTATCAACCACTTGAGGGGGAGGTTGTGGAGCATCAACATCTTGTGCTTGTGCCACCATTTAATCATGAGAAACATGAGTATCTTATTTTCTACTCTCCCATCTTTATTACCATCTTGTGGCACATTTGATGAAGAGGGTGGATCAATCACTTGTACATCATCTTCATCATCTTTGGGCTTGATGTCTTCAACCAGAATGTTCTTCATGGCCTCCCTCAATGGTTCATCACCTACATCATCAAGATTCTCATGTGCTCCTTGGGAGCCCTTAGATTCATCAAATTCCACATCATATGTTTCTTCAACCAAGCCAATGGCATGATTAAATACTCTATATGCTTTGGACTTTGATGAGTAACCAACAAGAAAGCCAATATCACAACATCTTTGAAACTTTCCTAGGTGTTGCCGCTTCTTGTAGATATAGCATTTGCAACCAAACACCCAGAAAAATGAGACGTCCGGCTTTTTCCCATTGAATAACTCATAAGGTGTCTTGCTAAGAAACTTTTAAAGGAATAGGCGATTGTATGCATAACATGCGGTGTTGATAGCTTCCACCCATAGAGCTTCGGGTGTGTTGTACTCATCAAGCATTGTTCTTGCAAGTGTGATTAGTGTCTGGTTCTTTCTCTCAACTACACCATTTTGTTGAGAAGTGTATGTTGCGGAGACCTCATGCTTGATTCCAACTTTATCACAATAAGCTTCAATGTTTGTGTTGTCAAACTCTTTTCCATTATCACTTCTAATCTTCTTGAGCTTCACTTCAAACTCATTTTATGCTCTCTTGGCAAACTTCTTGAAACATGATGCAACTTCAATTTTATCATGAAGGAAGAACACCCATGTATATCTAGAGTAGTCATCAATAATCACAAAATAATAAAGATTTCCTCCCAAAGTCTTGTAAGTTGTTGGTCCAAATAAGTCCATGTGAAGGAGCTCTAGCACTCTTGTTGTTAACATGAAAGCTTTTGTAGGATGAGTGTTTGCAACTTGTTTGATGACTTGACATGCACTACAAAGCTTGTCCTTCTCAAATTTTATATCCTTCAACCCTCTCACCAATTCATTCTTCATGAGCTTCTTGAGTGAGCTCATCCCAACATGATCAAGTCTTCTATGCCATAGCCACCCAAGTGATGTTTTGGTGAATAGGCATGTCTTCAAGTTAGCATCTTTAGAGGTGAAATCCACTAGATATAACTTATTGTATCTAAATCCCTTGAATATAACTTGATCATCATCCTTCTTAGATACAACCACTTCCTTCTCGGTGAACAAGCATTGGAAACCAAGATCACACAATTGTCCAACGGATAGCAAGTTGAAGCTCAATGAAGCAACATATAGGACATTTGAGATTGAATGATCATTTGACTTTGCCCTTTGAGTTATCACCAAATGTAATTCTTTCTTGGCCATCTACTTCTTCATCTAGTGAGGTGAACATACAAGGATCACCGGTCATATGTTGAGTGCAGCCACTATCAATTACCCAATGACTTCCACCGGTCTTGTAGTTCACCTACACATAAGAGATCAAGCTTGTTTTGGGACCCAAACTTGTTCAGGACCCTTGACTTTCTCAACAAGTGACTTTGCAACCCAAATTTTCATAGGCCTATTCTTGTTAGGAGGTCCTAAGAACACGACTTTCATTTTTCCACTAGAATCCTTTCTAAGCATGTAATGAGCATTGAAAGCAAAAGGTCTAGCATGCTTGGGCAAGGGTTGTGGTGGTGGAGTTTGACACTCATGGGCAAAGTGACTTTCTTGTCCACACTCAAAACACCTCTTTGGCTTTGGCTTTGACTTGTGTTGATGTTGAGCTTGAGCCTTCTTCTCTTGATGTGCCAAGTACCCAATGCCACTTTTATCCATCTTCATGATGGTGTTCATGAGTAGCTCACTTTGAAGATGTTGACCTCTTGTGAATTTGCTCAACCCGGTCTTGAGATGTTCTTTTTCTAACTTGAGCTTCTGTTCTCTTCTTTTAGCTCATCATGATTTTTCTCTTTCTTTAGTCTCTTGTTCTCTTCTTTGAGCTTCTCATTGTCAAGAGCTAGATCACTATCATGGTCAAGGTTCTCTATCATAATAGTGTTGGTGGTTGAAAGCTTCTCAAGATCTTTCTTTAGCTTCTCATTCTCATTCTTGATCTTGACATACTCATCATAGTTATCAGACTCAACCACTTGCTTGCCTTTGCTACTAGATCCTTGCTCAATGCTCTCAATAATCAAATTATCACATGATGCAGCTATATCAATCTTAACAACATGGTTAGTAGCATCATGTGGCTTATTGGATAAAAATTTATGAGAGATAACAAGATTATCATGATTGATCTTGAGATTTGTATATTCTTCTTTTAGCATTTTGTAGCTAGTGATGAGCTCATTATGTATCCCCTCAAGCTTATCATGTTTATCTTTGAGCTCTTTCTTAGAAGATTTGAGCTCCTTGAGTTTGGATGACATAGCATCATTTGCTTCTCTAAGCTCAACACTAGTCTTTTCGGCTATGTCATATTTAGCTAAAAGAGAATCATTCTTAAGTTCTATCTTTTCATTCTTAGCTCTTGACTTTCTAATGATCTTAGTGTATTGATTTAGCAATTTAACAAGATCATTGTAACACCCCAGTGTTTTGGTTGCACTAAAACACTTGCATCACATGAGCATGAGCATCATCATCTCATTCATAAGCATCATATCATTATGAATGTTATCATTTCATGTGTGTTTCTATTTGAACTGCTTGGTTTATGCTAGCAATTGTGTGTGCTCATGTGTGGTCTATGCAAATGTGTGCCAAATGTCCTCTTAAAAAACTTAGCTACACTTAGAATGTCATTAGCAACAATGTTCATGTTGACCATATTGCCTAAATTACACTTCCAAGTAATATCTTGACTTGTGTTGACCCTAGAGCTCTTATCTTTGACTATTTAAAAAGTACAACTTAGAATGTTTGCATGTCTGAGAAACCTAAAGCAAAGTTGTAGCAAATTTTATAAGGAACAAACTTTGTTTAGAAGCCAAGTCATGTAAATGTGCACAACATGTTCAAATTGGGCCCACAAGCCAGAAACCAGGGCTGATTCTACACTTAAGAATTTTTCTAAGTTTGGACTGCATTTACAGTTTGTTGAAGTTAACTTTGGCTTGATGTAACTTGTGATTGGTTGAGAGTTAGCTGATACTTGCTACAGAAATGTTATAGCCCTATTGTAGCTCTACAATTTTGCTTCAAGGGGAATTTGCTAACTCACCACCGTTTTTGAGTTGGGAGGTGTTGAAAATGCGCTGTCAGTCGGTTGATCGGCAACTGAATACTGAAAAATCGAACTCGGCACAGTGTCGACCAAACTCAGACACCGGCTGCCGTGTGGCCGCCACGCGCCGTGGCCGGCCTGACACCGCTGGCCACTGGCGAACGCTTGATGGCCGCGCCCGCCTGCCCTCCCACTCGCCCTTGCTCTCTATTTCCTTCTCTCACACGTGCTGGAGCCACCGTGATAAGCCACCGCCGTGCCATTGCTGCCAAGCCGCACCATCGCCGAGCTCCTTCACCGCCATGAAAATGCTGCTTCCAGCTAGCCCACGACTCCATCTTCTTCCTCCAGAGCTCGTCCACCTCGCCACTGAGCCGGAGAGTCGAGGTAGAAGCCATTTTTTTCTTCTTCTCCACAGCGCTTCGCCATTGCCGCTGGAGTCGGAGTTGAGCCCACTGTGGCCAACCACCACCGGAGCTCTCTCCCTCCTTTCTCTCCCTTCCCTCTGATTCCCTGCGAACTCTTGATGCTCACGCCAAGCTTAGGTTGGACCGCCATGGCCCGAGTTGGCCGGCATACCTCGAGCAGCGCCGCAGCAACCGCCATTGCCACCGGTGACCTCCACCTCTGTAGCTAGGGGGTCCATTTTCTACTCCCATCGGTGTGGGACAACATGCTGAGCATGTTGGTGCCACCCCCTTCGCCGGACTCCTCGCCGTCATAAATGAGCTTGTTAATGGCTCATAGAGTTTTAGACTTGATTTTAAATGCAGATTTGTTATGCTATTTTGTGAATTTTGCATCTCCACAGTGGTAGATCCAAATGGAGTGAGGCAAATTTTGGTAGAATCACAGTAAAGTGTAGTATTTAAGAAAAATAGGACATGAGCACATGATGTAGAAATTTTGGATGAATTAAATAGGAACTTAAAATGTGTTTTTAAATGCATGCAAAATTGTTTAAATTATATATTGAGTTTTTGTGTTCCAAAAATTATGAAATTTTGTGGGTAAGCTATTCTTGCTTGGTAGAAGCTCTGGTAAAAATTTGAGAGTCATTGCATATATGGTTTTTGAGTTATAGATTTTTCTTTTATCAATTGTTGATACTTGTATGAATTTTTGTAAATTATCTAGGAATCCTATGACCTTGAAATTTGGTGGGTAGCATCCTAGTACCTTAAGTATGCTAGGAAAAATATGAAATCTATTGCTTGACACTTTTCACTAAGGTTTCCTATTTATGCCATTTTAAGCCTTTATGCCTTGTCATTTTTGTGTAGGATGAGATACTTGTTCAATTGATGTGAAATTTATGTAGTAGCCTATTGGAGACATGTATAAGCTACTGTAATTTTTGTGGGATTTTATGTACACTTTGAATATGTGTTTATTATTTAACCTAAGTATCTAAATAAATTATTAAAGGCAATGAGAATAATTTATTTAGGAATGGACACTATGTTTTCTGGTGTTCTTTCAACATGTATGATGAGTTAGTAAAGTTGGTCTTGTCTGTTTGTATGTTTACAACGTAAGTTAATAATTATTTCTTGCGTTGTGTCTTTCTGGACAATTCTGGGAGCTTTATAAAGTTCCTCATGATAAATTGGTTTGCTAGGAATGTTGTCAATAACAAAGTTGTAGACAATTTTATAAGCTTTCCAGAAAGTCTTAAATCATGGTATTTGGATCTGTAGAACTCCAGATTATGGATCAAACTTGTAGCTGCTGTTTGCAGCCTGAAAACTGTTGAGTGCAGTGACTGACTTGTTTGCTTTATATGAGTGGATGTGATGATTTAGATGCTAGGCTAATTAAGATAAATTGTTAGTTGCAGGTGCTAGAGCTCTTACTGAAGATGAACAACTTTATCTTAGGTTATTAGAACTTGGTGAGTGTGCCGTTCTTGTTTTTTTTTAAAAGAGATATGCACCTACTCGGTAAAAATCACTGTCAATCTTGCATCATTATGTCTTTCATGCGTTCATTCATACATGGCTATACATTTCATCATCATCTTCCATCTCTTGTGCATGCATGATTCTTATACTATGTATATGCATGCAATAGGTGCTACCAGGAGGGAGTTACAGCTTCTGGAATTCGAGCCTAGTACTTCTGGAGGAGCCACAGCAAGCTCTAGAGCAGGACGTGCAGGCCCCCGAAGAAGGAGTCAACGAAGAAGTTCTTGAGTGCCCCGATCACCAACCTTCATCTTATCTGAAAGGCAAGCCCCGGAGTATTCTAAGTCTCCTATGTTTTAAAAATGGTTACTTTGAGTATCTTTATTTTTTTGATGCATTAAGTGATAGGAATTGGATGCGAACACTTGTTGCATATATATCTATTCCTTGGCCAGTATACGTACCCTGAATCCTATTTAGGTCTAGGAGCGAATCAAAGCTTAGCCATGCTTAGACCGATAAGAGTCAGGTGATTTCCTGTCACCTACATGTTAGGAGAATGTCTGGTCATGGTTGGCTATATTTGCTATCGTGGAGAATAACCATGTGTTAATAATGAATTGTGACCGGGCGGGATGTCGATAGAGAAGTAACAAGGCAAGGAGGTCTTGGGTGTGGATCTATCCCCGTCTGTGTCGGTTAAGGACCGATTCGCTGTACGTCCTCATGTCATGTTGAATGCATGCCTATCACTTAGTTGGTAGGATAACTCGTTCCGACCACGAAGCCGAGTAGCTCAACTCAGGCCAAAAGACCAAGAAGTGAAAGTGCGCACCCTGGTGGTAGTAAGGATGTGCGGGGAGCTATTGGTGTAAGTCCGAGGTGAGATTGACCACCTGGCAGAGTGGACTCCCTGAGGGTGCGGTGCTGCTCGGAGCCACGATTCCTGAGATGTACCAAAGGTGACCTAAGGCTGCCTTCACGCAGTATGCCTGGGTTTGTGTTAGGAATACCCCTCCAGCTGGATAGGAATCGATTCGAATCGCCGTCTCTCCCGGATAGTGAGAACTTGACTGAGCAGCAGCAACATAGATGCACTTAATTGAACTTGATGGTTAAATCGATGATGATGATGATACAACATTATACCGGATATGGTTACTAATGTTTGGAGTTAATTAATTGCTTGCTCTAGTATAGGTGCTAATCTAGTTGATAGGATTAATATTGTTAACTTGCTGCTTACTCATAAATCAAATTATGCTCTCTTATCACTAAAGCTTTTATGCAAAATGGTTGACAAGCAAGATCCACCGATAAAGCCTTAGCATACTCCTTGGTGTCATTTATTTCTGGTTTATGACGAGGTAAGTCTAGCTGAGTACCTTCTCGTACTCAGGGTTTATTCCCCCTTATTAGCAGATGACGTGCTCTATAACGGCTACTGCAAATATTGTCTCCACCCTAGCGGGGGATGAAGACTAGATCATGGGCATGATCATCTATGTTATCTTATCTTACTGCTTTTGCTAGATATGACTATGATACTGGCTTGTATTTGAACTAAGTGTGTGTGATGGTGTTAAACTACTTTGCTTCCGCTATTTGTGAACTCGTTTTGTAATAACTATGTGTACTCTGATGTATGAGGTACTTATGAACTACTTGTGAAATGGCTGTAACATGTGGCTTATTATGTTGAATTACTATGATCTTGGTTGTATGCAAGTTGGTTTGAAATCCTTCGTGATTTCAGTTGACTACCGGGTTTATATGGGTTCAAGTATGACGGTTTGATCACTCCTGGTGATTGCTTTCGTACTTGTGCTCTTATAAATTGGTCGGTTCTATTACAGCTAGCATCAGAGCTAGATTCAACATTAAACATGTCATATGTGTATTTAAAACAAAAGCTTTTGTTTGCAAAAATCAGTTTTGACATCTTATAGCTATCTATATATAGGTGTTCAAATCTGAAATTTTAGCTAAGTATGCCAGTGGTCATATCCTCTATGCCCAAATAAGGACTTTCAGGTGGCTTAGTTAAGTAATGACTTTTGGGGGGAAATTACTTGCATTTTATTTCAGTCGTCCATACGGTGTGCTATTGTATGGATGCCATTCCGCTTGGGTGGTAATGTATGGATCAATTGCCTCTACGCCCAGGTAAAGTGAGTTGTGAGAGCATGACCAGTCCAACTGTCGGTCTAGGGGAGAGTTAGTTATGGTTACCGGAATGTTTATATGTTGCACACATGTACATATGAAGGTACTTAATTGTGGGTGTATCGATCGGGTAGCTTTGGATATCGAAGTATATATATCCAGGGATGTATATATGGAGAGTATCTTAGTTTACTACTTTCATTGCATACTTATTTCTTTTGTTGGGATGGGCTGCAATGAAATTTTCTGCAGGTACACTAACAACGCAATGTGTAGCTCGACTAGATATGTATATGAGAGAACGTATGTATGCCACCGTCTATGTCGCTAGAATGTTAATTTTTTCTTAAGATTCGTGAGGACGTACGGAACGTGCATACATCATGTTTACTCATGCCATTACATTTTTGCATCACTCCCTCCCTTATCTTTAATTATTCTGTTATAGTTTTCTCATCCTGTAAGGTAATCCTCTCACACCCAAGTTACAACGCTACTACTGGTGGCCGCACTAGCACTACCACCCTGGAGCAGCACATTCCTTCATGTGTTTGGCACCCCAACCCTGTTGTGGAGGGTCCTACATTCAGTAGGATACATGGAGCAGCCTCGTTATACTTAGATGTAATCTCTGAAACCTTGCATGTTGGCTCCATTTGGATGTGAGCTTTAAATAGCAGTCCAGCTTCGAAGTTGATCAAAAATTTGGCATGTGAGCGTATGCATCGCATGAAGATGCGGAGTAAAGTTATGGCGATGTTTTGAGAATGAATTACTGTGCCTCTATTTATTGTATGAAATTAATCTCTCCAATAAGTTCAGTTTGGCATAATTCTACAATTCATCTACAATGTATCTGACATCGTCCATCGTTACTCACAAATGCGCTTCTGTAGATGTCGCGCAATCTGCAGTTCAGGCCGTGCTGGGGGTAGTGGTGATGATGATCTTCCACCGCCACCATCAGCCCACACCGTCTGATCTGTTGGCCATGCTCGTGGAAGGTCAGCGTGCGTTGGGTGATGCTATGCGTACCCTGGCCCAGCATCAAGCATAGGGCCGCCATCAACAACAGGGACCAGAGCCCAACCAGTTTAGTGATTTCAAGGAATTCCTAAGATACCAAGCCGCCCAGTCTTCAAGGAAGCTGAAGAGCCGCTCCAAGCAGAAGAGTGGCTAAACACGCTTGAGCACAATTTTCGTTTGCTCAGGGTGACAGAGCAGATGAAGGTGGAGTATGCTTCGCATCAGCTACAAGGACCATCAGGTATATGGTGGCGACATTATTGGTCCACCCTACCAGAAAATGCCCAGATCACTTGGAATCGATTCTAGGAGGCTTTTAAGAGTCATTATATTCCTCCCTGGGTTGATGGCCATAAAGCACAATGAGTTTATGAAGTTGGTGCAGGGCACCAAGACACTCACTGAATATCTTCATGCCTTCAATCATCTGGCAAGGTATGCTCTAGAATTCATTGATTCAGAAGCAAAGAAAATCAGCCAGCTTTAAGAGAGGGCATTAGTCCCAAACTGATGAAGTCCATGGGGAACAACAAGAGTGTCACTTTCAATGAGTTCGTAAGCGATGCTCTTACTCAAGAGAATAACGATAATGTCTATGCCACTTCCAAAAATCACAAGAGGGTCTTTGAGGCAGGTGTCTCTCAGGCTAAAGCTCCAGTAGCGAAGACTCAGTTTCACCCACCAACTACAGCCGTTAGGTACCGGCCGCCACAAAAGAAGAATCAGGCAAAGACTGGTTTCAAGAAGGCATTTACTGTACCTCTTCCAAAGGACACCACAGGACCAGGAAATTCTTTTGTTCCGCCAGCTAATAGGCCCTACTGGAATTGTGGTAGGATAGGTCATTGGTCCAAGAATTGTCCATATCCTCAGAAGAACAATCAGAAGCAAGGGAATTCTGGTGCTCGTCAAGGACATGTTAACTACACCAACATGACCGAGATACCCTCAGGAGAGGTGGTCACAGCGGGTAAGTTTCTTGTAAATCACCATCCGGCAGTGGTACTATTTGATTCTGGTGCTTCGCATTCATTTATGAGTCTAGCTTTTGCATCAAAATACAATCAGAAGGTAATTACAGTATCCACGGGGAGTTATTGTATTAGTGCAGCTAGAAGTAATATTTCGACCAATCAAATAGTGTTGGGGGTGAGTATCGAAATTGAGGGACGAGTGTTTATGGCCGATGTGGTAGTTCTACCGGGATTAGGGATAGATGTAATCTTGGGAATGAAGTGGATGAGCGGTCATGGAGTGCTCATTGATACTTCCACTAGGGTCGTTATGTTGAGGGATCCTATCAGCAAGGAAGCCTTCCTTGTGCCACTTCCCAGAGAGCTAGAACTCCACAACACTGCTAATGCTATCCAGACCCCAAGAATTGAGGACGTCCCAGTAGTGTGTGAATTTCTAGATGTATTTCCTGATGATCTACCTGGTTTACCGTCGGATCAAGATATAGAATTCAAGATCGAGTTAGTGCCGGGCACTACACCTATTTCTAGAAGGCCTTATAGGATGCCTGCCCAATGAGTTAGCAGAGCTTAAAGTTTAGTTACAAGATCTGTTAGAGAAAGGCCTTATCCGACCTAGTGCCTCTCCCTGGAGTTGTCCTGCTATATTTGTGAAGAAGAAGGACAACTCATTGCGCATGTGTGTGGATTATCGTCCACTCAATGCGGTGATAATCAAGAACAAGTACCCATTGCCCCGCATTGATATTTTGTTTGATCAGTTGTCTAAGGCAAAGGTATTCTCTAAAATTGATTTGAGATCTGGTTATCATCAGATAAAGATTAGACCGGAGGATGTGCCTAAGACCGCTTTCTCCACCAGATACGGGTTGTATGAGTATCTGGTTATGTCTTTTGGCCTGACCAATGCTCCTGCATACTTCGTATATCTGATGAATTCTATGTTCATGGAAGAACTAGACAAATTTGTAGTTGTCTTCATTGATGACATCTTGATCTTTTATGTAAATGCTGAAGAACATGCCGAGCATCTGAGAGTTGTTTTATCCAGACTACGAGAGCATAAGCTTTATGCCAAGTTCAGTAAATGTGAGTTTTGGCTTAAGAAAGTACCTTTCTTGGGTCATGTGTTGTCCGATGAAGGGATTTCGGTTGATCTGTCTAAGGTGCAAGAAGTTATGGATTGGAAGGCACCAACTTCAGTGCATGAGGTCAGAAGTTTCCTTGGTTTGGCTGGATATTATTGTCGATTCATCCCAGATTTCTCTAAGGTAGCCAAGCCCATGACTAGGTTACTTCAAAAAGATGTAAAGTTTGTTTGGACTCCAGAGTGTGAGACTGCTTTTTGCACTTTGAGGACCTTGTTGACATCAGCTCCTGTGTTGGCACAACCGGACATCGAGAAACCTTTTGATGTGTTTTGTGATGCATCAGGTACTAGTTTAGGATGTGTCCTTATGCAGGAAGGCCGAGTTATCGCCTATGCCTCGCGTTAGCTAAGGAAGCACAAAGCTAATTATCCAACTCATGATCTTGAGTTAGCTGCGGTTGTTCATGCTTTGAAGATTTGGAGGCATTACCTGCTCGGTAACATGTGCCATATTTATACCGATCATAAAAGTCTCAAGTATATCTTCACTCAACTAGAATTGAACATGAGACAGAGAAGATGGCTAGAGTTGATTAAAGATTATAACTTAGAAGTTCATTATCATCCGGGTAAAGCAAATGTTGTTGCTGATGCTTTGAGTAGGAAATCTCACTGTAATTCTCTCTTGGAAGCAGATTATCATTTGGCGCACCTGTTACATCCTGCTGTGTTGCACAGTATTACCCTTAGTTGCTCTCTAGAAAGTAAAATCATCGAGTTTCAGAAAACCGATGTGGGTGTGTTCCACATCAAAAGAAAGATGAAGGAACAAGAGACAAAACACTTTCGCATTGATGAGAAGGGTGTTCTATGGTTTAAGGATAGACTGGTAGTACTGAAGGACAAAGAGCTTAGAAACCAAATCTTGGAAGAAGCTCACTCATCCAAGTTATCTATCCACCCGGGAAGTAGCAAAATGTATCAAGATTTGAAATCTCGCTTTTGGTGGACCAAGATGAAGAAAGAAATCGTAGCTTATGTTGCAAGGTGCGACAATTGTTGTAGAGTCAAAGCAATTCACATGAAGTCTGCTGGACTTCTCCAACCATTGTCTATACCAGGATGGAAGTGGGAAGAGATTAGTATGGATTTCATTGTTGGACTTCCCCCTACCCAAAAGAATTTTAATTCCATATGGGTAATAGTGGATCATTTAACAAAGTCTGCTCATTTCATACCAGTTAGAGTTGACTATCGACCAAGTAACTATGCTGAGCTATATTTTAACCAGATAGTACATCTCCATGGTGTTCCTAGAACCATTGTATCTGACAGAGGACCTTCAGTTCACCGCTTGTTTTTGGGAACAACTGCATAAGATGATAGGGACCAACTTAGTTAGAAGTTCTGCTTATCATCCACAAACCTCTGGACAGACAGAGCGGGTGAATCAAATATTGGAAGACATGTTAAGAGCTTGCGTCATATCATCCAAAGGTTCATGGGATAAGTGGTTACCCTTGGCTAAATTTTCCTATAATAATAGTTATCAAGAAAGTATCAACATGGCCCCGTTCGAAGCATTGTATGGTCGCAAGTGTAGAACTCCTTTGAACTGGGTTGAATCTGGAGAAAGGAGATACTATGGCATTGATTTTGTCGAAGAGGCTGAACAACAAGTCTGTACTATCCAAAAACATATGAAAGCCGCTCAAGATAGGCAGAAAAGCTATGCAGATATAAGAAGGAAGCCCATTGAGTTTGAAGTGGGTGATCACTTTTATCTGAAGGTATCACCGATGAAAGGTGTGCAGCGATTCGGAGTAAAGAGAAAGCTTGCACCTAGGTAAGTAGGTCCATATCCGATCATAGAGAAGAGTGGGAATGTAGCTTACAAGATAGAGTTACCTTACGAGATGAGAGCTATCTTCAATGTTTTTCATGTATCTCAATTGAAGAAATGTCTCCGTGTTCCCAAAGAAAGAGTTTCACTTAGGGATGTCAAGTTGAAATTAGATCTATCCTATGAAGAAAGACCAGTGCGGGTTATCGACATGAGAGAAAGAGTAACCCAGAACCATGTGGTTAAGTTCTACAAGGTTATGTGGAGTAACCAGGGTAGTGAGAGCGATGCAACGTGGGAGCGGGAAGATTATTTGAAGGATGTATACCCTACCTTTTATTCAAAATGGTACGCTTTTCAAATCTCGGGGTGAGATTTTTATAAGGGGGGAGAGCTGTAACACCCCAATGTTTTGGTTGCACTAAAACACTTGCATCACATGAGCATGAGCATCATCATCTCATTCATAAGCATCATATCATTATGAATGTTATCATTTCATGTGTGTTTCTATTTGAACTGCTTGGTTTATGCTAGCAATTGTGTGTGCTCATGTGTGGTCTATGCAAATGTGTGCCAAATGTCCTCTTAAAAAACTTAGCTACACTTAGAATGTCATTAGCAACAATGTTCATGTTGACCATATTGCCTAAATTACACTTCCAAGTAATATCTTGACTTGTGTTGACCCTAGAGCTCTTATCTTTGAATGTTTAAAAAGTACAACTTAGAATGTTTGCATGTCTGAGCAACCTAAAGTAAAGTTGTAGAAAATTTTATAAGGAACAAACTTTGTTTAGAAGCCAAGTCATGTAAATGTGCACAACATGTTCAAATTGGGCCCACAAGCCAGAAACCAGGGTTGATTCTACACTTAAGAATTTTTCTAGGTTTGGACTACATTTACAGTTTGTTGAAGTTAACTTTGGCTTGATGTAACTTGTGATTGGTTGAGAGTTAGCTAATACTTGCTATAGAAATGTTATAGCCCTATTGTAGCTCTACAATTTTGCTTCAAGGGGAATTTGCTAACTAATCACCATTTTTGAGTTGGGAGGTGTTGAAAATGCGCTGTCAGTCGGTTGATCGGCAACTGAATACTGAAAAATCAAACTCGGCACAGTGCCGACCGAACTCAGACATCGGCCGCCGTGTGGCTGCCATTCGCCGTGGCTGGCCTGACGCCGCTGGCCACTGGCGAATGCTTGAAGGCCGCGCCCGCCTGCCCTCCCACTCACCCTTGCTCTCTATTTCCTTCTCTCGTGCGTGCTGGAGCCACCATGATAAGCCACCGCCATGCCATTGCTGCCAAGCCACGCCGTCGCCGAGCTCCTTCGCCGCCATGAAAACGCTGCTTCCAGCTAGCCCACGACTCCATCTTCTTCCTCCAGAGCTCGTCCACCTCGCCACTGAGCCAGAGAGTCGAGGTAGAAGCCGTTTTTTTCTTCTTCTCCGTAGTGCTTCGCCATTGCTGCCGGAGTCGGAGTTGAGCCCGTCGTGGCCAACCACCACCGGAGCTCTCTCCCTCCTTTCTCTCCCTTCCCTGCGAACTCTTAATGCTCATGCCAAGCTTAGGTCGGACTGCCATGGCCTGAGTTGGCCGGCATACCTCGAGCAGCGCCGCCGCAACCACCATTGCCGCCGGCGACCTCCTCCTCTGTAGCTAGGGGTCCGTTTTCTACTCCCATCGATGCGGGACAACAGTGCTGAGTACGTTGGTGCCACCCCCTTGCCTGGACTCCTTGCACCGTCGTTGAGCAGGTGGCCAGTCAACGGACCTCCCCTGCTTCGTCTGCGACTAGCCGGTGGGTCCATTGACCCCGCAGGCCCCGCCTGTCAATGGCTCATAGAGTTTTAGACTTGATTTTAAATGCAGATTTGTTATGCTATTTTGTGAATTTTGCATCTCCACAGTGGTAGATCCAAATAGAGTGAGGCAAATTTTGGTAGAATCACAGTAAAGTGTAGTATTTAAGAAAAATAGGACATGAGCACATGATGTAGAAATTTTGGATGAATTAAATAGGAACTTAAAATGTGTTTTTAAATGCATGCAAAATTGTTTAAAATTATATATTGAGTTTCTGCTGATCAAAAATTATGAAATTTTGTGGGTAAGCTATTCTTGCTTATTAGAAGCTCTGGTAAAAATTTGAGAGTCATTGCATGTATGGTTTTTGAGTTATAGATTTTTCTTTTATCAATTGTTGATACTTGTGTGAATTTTTGTAAATTATCTAGGAATCCTATGACCCTAAAATTTGGTGGGTAGTATTCTAGTACCTTAAGTATGCTAGGAAAAATATGAAATCTATTGCTTGACACTTTTCACTAAGGTTTCCTATTTATGCCATTTTAAGCCTTTATGCCTTGTCATTTTTGTGTAGGATGAGATACTTGTTCAATTGATGTGAAATTTATGTAGTAGCCTATTGGAGACATGTATAAGCTACTGTAATTTTTGTGGGATTTTATGTACACTTTGCATATGTGTTTATTATTTAACCTAAGTATCTAAATAAATTATTAAAGGCATGAGAATAATTTATTTAAGAATGGACACTATGTTTTCTGGTGTTCTTTCAACATGTATGATGAGTTAGTAAAGTTGGTCTTGTCCGTTTGTATGTTTACAATGTAAGTTAATAATTATTTCTTGCGTTGTGTCTTTCTGGACAATTCTAGGAGCTTTATAAAGTTCCCCATGATAAATTGGTTTGCTGGGAAAGTGGTCAATAACAAAGTTGTAGATAATTTTATAAGATTTCCAGAAAGTCTTAAATCATGGTATTTGGATCTGTAGAACTCCATTTATGGATCAAACTTGTAGCTGCTGTTTGCAGCCTGAAAACTGTTGAGTGCAGTGACTGACTTGTTTGCTTTATATGAGTGGATGTGATGATTTAGATGCTAGGCTAATTAAGATAAATTGTTAGTTGCAGGTGCTAGACCTCTTACTGAAGATGAACAACTTTATCTTAGGTTATTAGAACTTGGTGAGTGTGCCATTCTTGTTTTTTTTAAAAAGAGATATGCACCTACTCGGTAAAAATCAATGTCAATCTTGCATCATTATGTCTTTCATGCGTCCATTCATACATGGCTATACATTTCATCATCATCTTCCATCTCTTGTGCATGCATGATTCTTATACTATGCATATGCATGCAATAGGTGTTCCGGAGGGAGTTACGCTTCTAGAATTCGAGCCAGTACTTCCGGAGGAGCCGCAGCAAGCTCTGGAGTAGGAGGTGCAGGCCCCCGAAGAAGGAGTCAACGAAGAAGTTCTTGAGTGCCCCGATCACCAACCTTCATCTTTTCTGAAAGGCAAGCCCCTGGAGCATTCTAAGTCTCATATGTTTTAAAAATGGTTACTTTGAGTATCTTTATTTTTTTGATGCATTAAGTGATAGGAATTGGATGCGAACACTTGTTGCATATATATCTATTCCTTGGCCAGTATACGTACCCTGAATCCTATTTAGGTCTAGGAGCGAATCAAAGCTTAGCCATGCTTAGACCGGTAAGAGTCAGGTGATTTCCTGTCACCTGCATGTTAGGAGAATGTCTGGTCATGGTTGGCTATATTTGCTATCGTGGAGAATAACCATGTGTTAATAATGAATTGTGACCGGGCGGGATGTCGATAGAGAAGCAACAAGGCAAGGAGGTCTTGGGTTTGGATCTATCCCCATCTGTGTTGGTTAAGGACCGATTCGCTGTACGTCCTCATGTTATGTTGAACGCATGCCTATCACTTAGTTGGCCGGATAACTCATTCCGACCGTGAAGCCGAGTAGCTCAACTCAGGCCGGAAGACCGAGAAGTGAAAGTGCACACCCTGGCAGTAGTAAGGATGTGCGGGGAGCTATTGGCCTAAGTTCGAGGTGAGATTGACCACCTGGCAGAGTGGACTCCCTAAGGGTGAGGCGGTGCTCGAAGCCACGATTCCTGAGATGTACCAAAGGTGACTTAAGGCTACCTTCGCGCGGTATGCCTAGGTTTGTGTTAGGAATACCCCTCCAGCTGGATAGGAATCAATTCGAATCACCGTCTCTCTCGGATAGTGAGAACTTGACTGAGCAGCGGAAATGTAGATGCACTTAATTGAACTTGATGGTTAAATCGATGATGATGATGATACAACATTATACCGGATATGGTTACTAATGTTTGGAGTTAATCAATTGCTTGCTCTAGTACAGGTGCTAATCTAGTTGATAGGTTAATATTGTTAACTTGCTGCTTACTCATAAATCAAATTATGCTCTCTTATCACTAAAGCTTTTATGCAAAATGGTTGACAAGCAAGATCCACCGATAAAGCCTTGCATACTCCTTGGTGTCATTTATTTCTGGTTTACGATGGGTAAGTCTAGCTGAGTACCTTCTTGTACTTAGGGTTTATTCCCCCTTATTGTAGATGACGTGCTCTATAATGGCTACTGTAAATATTGTCTCCACCCTACGGGGGATGAAGACTAGATCATGGGCATGATCATCTATGTTATCTTATCTTGCTGCTTTTGCTGGATATGACTATGATACTAGATTGCATTTGAACTAAGTGTGTGTGATGGTGTTAAACTACTTTGCTTCCGCTATTTGTGAACTCATTTTGTAATAACTATGTGTACTCTGATGTATGAGGTACTTATGAACTCCTTGTGAAATGGCTGTAACATGTGGCTTGTTATGTTGAATTACTGTGATCTTGGTTGTATGCAAGTTGGTTTGAAATCCTTCGTGATTTCAGTTGACTACCGGGTTTATATGGGTTCAAGTATGACGGTTTGATCACTCCGGTGATTGCTTTCGTACTTGTGCTCTTATAGATTGGTCGGTTCTGTTACAATTCATCATATGAAGGTGATTCAAATTCATCATCATCACTATCACTATCATCATTGCAAGCATGTTCATCACCACTACTTTCATCATCATTTGATACCTTTGGTTCACCCTTGGCCATAAGGCATAGGTGTGTAGAGGATGATGGCGGTGATGTCAGGTGAAGATAATGAAGAGTCAATCACAATAGCGGCCACCTTCTCATTCTCACTATCATCATCAGATGAGCAACTTGATGAATCAATGTCCATGAGCCAATCACCGACGATGTATGCCTTGCCATTTTTCTTCTTCTTGTGGAAATCCTTCTTGCCATCTTTCTTCTTGTATGGCTTGTTTTTCTTCTTCTCATCTTCATCTTCATTACTTGAGTCATCTTTCTTGCCATTGTACTTCTTCTTGTACTTGTCTTTCTTGGGCTTAGGGCATTATGTGCTAGATGACCAAGTTCTCCACAATTATAGCAATCTATCTCGGAGATTGGCTTCCTTCTATTGCTAGTGAAGAACTTCTTTTTCTTCCCATCAAACTTGACGCCGTTCTTGTTGAGCTTCTTAAGCATCTTGGTGGTTCTTCTCAATATGAGAGCAAGACTTGCATCATCAATTTCATCATCACTTGAGCTCTCATACTCAATTCTTGCTTTGCCCTTCTCTTGGCTAGCCTTGAATGCCAAGTCTTTGTCTTTCTTCTTAGTAGAGGATGAGCCATCTTATAGTGTGATGTGCATGTACATCTCATGAGCATTGATCTTTCCCAAGATTTGAGTTGGTGTAGTGGTGGAAAGATCACCTTGATGAAGCACAGTCACAATATGCCCATATTTGTTAATGGGGAGGACACTCAAGATTTTTCTTACAACATCGGATGGTCGCATTTGAGTAAGTCCAAGCCCATTGACTTCCTCTACAAGAACATTTAAGCAGTGAGTACATTTTATTAGCACTCTCTTTAGGAAGCATCTCAAAAGAATTAAGCTTTTTCATGATGAGATGATAGCGTTCCTCACGCTCACTCTTTGCTCCCTCATGGAGCGCACAAGTGTCCGACCATAGTGCATGGGCATCCTAGTTGTTCCTCACATGGTTAAACACATCTTTGCAAATGCCTCTAAAGATGGTGTTTATAGCCTTTGCATTTCATTTTTCATAATTCACTTCATCACCTTGAAGGTGCAGTGGGATCCCTAGGTTTTGGGAAACCTTGAGAGGCGGCTCTAAGAATTCCAACATCTAGAGCTTCTAAATACGCTTCCATGCGGATTTTCCAATAAAAAAATCATCTCCCTCAAAGATAGGAGGAGGATCCATCCCATGTGGGACATCTTTCTCTAGGAGGTTAAACCTAAATACATGAGCAGTGAGGCTCTAATACCAATTGAAAGGATCAAGATGCCCAAGAGGGGGGTGAATTGGGCTAATTTTAAAATTCTTTGCAATAATTAAACCCTACACTTAGCCCACTTCACCTCTTGTGCCTAGAATGTGATTCTAATGATCTACCGCACAAAAGTTTAGCACCCTAAGTTCCAATCCTACTCTAGCATGACAATTCTAAGAATGTAAAGACAAGAATTGAATTGCTCAAAAGTAAATGCTCAATGTAAAGAGAGGAGAAGGAATGTGGCAAAGTTTTGCTGAGGTATCAGGAGAGTCGCCACTCCCCACTAGTCCTCGTTGGAGCACCTATGACAAGGGTGTACCTCCCCCTTGATCCACGCAAGGATCAAGTGCTCTCTATGGGTTGATTCTTCAACACTCCATCATAGTGAATCACCCACAACTACTCACAACTTGAGTTGGGTCATCCACAAACTCTGTCGAATGATCACCAAACTCCCAATCACCATAAAGCCATCTAGGTGATGTGATCATCAAGAGTAACAAGCATGAACTCTCATTTGACCACAACAAGTCTAATGAGAAAGGTGGTTGCACACTTGCTACTCCCCTTGCACTAATGAGGTCTTAATCTTGGATTATCAAGTCTCAATCACCTCACTAGGCTCTTGCTCTCTAAAGCACTCTCAAGGGTGTTTCTTAGCTGATCAAATGGGCAAGAGACCTCTCTTGGATGAATAGAGGAAGTATTTATACCCCCTCATTCAAAACGAACCATTAGGAGGTTGTGTCAGCATTCTGCAGGGTGACCGGACGCTCTGGCCAGTTCTCCCTGCCATAGAGCTGTTAAGTTGTAGACCGGAACTCTGACTTGCGTCTGATCATCATTGACTGGACACGTCTAGTCACAAAAACTGCTCTCTAGACCCTTACTGATGTTGACCAAATGCTAGAGCCCAGAGTCCAGTCGCTTCGCTAGTTCAGCGTCCGGTCAGCAACCGGAACCTGACCAGCATCTGGTCAGCACTGACTAGACACATCCGATCAGGATTCTCCCTCTCTAGAACCTTACTGGAGTTGACCGGACTCTGGCACCCAGCGTTCGGTCACTTTTCACTCAGCGTCTGGTCACAACCAGATGACTTCTCCTTGATCAAATGAACTAACCAGACTCTACTGCCAGTGTCCGATCACAACCGAACCAGCATCCGGTCAGCATTTGACCCTCCATTCACTTCCAACTCGAAATCATATATGAATGAAGTTTGCTCCAATTGATCTTAGGGCTACTTCAGAGCTACCTAGTGCTTAGATTTAATAAGTATGCACCACACCTAACCCACTTGACTCACCTAGGACAAGCTACTAGTTCATACCCCCCTTAATAGTATGGCCAAAGGAAAACTAAAGTCCTAAACTACTCTAAGTGTCTCTTCAACACCAACCGACACTTAGAACTAGTCCGTCCTTAACCTTGTCATCCATCCTTTGAAAACCAAAATGATTTCCATCATAGGGGCATGACAACCATGATTGCCCAATCAATTGTCATTACCATGACCTAACTTAATTGTCTCTGCAAAACACACGTTAGTCATAGTAATCTCGTATTGTCATTAATCACCAAAACCCAACTAGGGTCCTAGATGCTTTCAATCTCTCCATTTTTGGTGATTGATGACAATACAACCTCGAGTATGTAAAAGATATGAGGTTTTGAAAATGCTTGGTTCATATAAGCTTTTGACAATAAGAACAAAAGAGTTAGGCATGCTTATATGACATAAGCCAACATGATGTACTCAATAGATATGAAACAAGCATGAGTACAAGAAATAAAGCTCATTTGAATCAGAGTAAAAACACGGAAGCAAAATAAATGAGCATAACCAAGTGACATGACATATAAATAGATCAAAGTAGAGAGCACACATGTCACATATCACACATAAGTATCACATAAATATCACAATCACACTTATGAAGTTCAATGCATGAAGGTAAACATGAATGCATAGTAATGTATCACACATATAAAAAGCCAAACGTAATAAATATGCTCCCTCTAGATATAACGCTCCCCTAGATCGAATCATACTCGATCCCTTTCCCCCTTTGGCGTCAAGCACCAAAACCTAAGGGTCGGTCGGTGGGGCTGGAGTAGACGAGTCGGGCGCTGAGGTGCAGTGAGTGATCTAAAACTAGGTCACCTAGGTCAAGCTACTAGTTTATACCCCCCTTAATAGTACGATCAAAGGAAAAACAAAGTTCTAAACTACTTTAAGTGTCTTTTCAACACGAAATGACACTTAGAACTAGTCCGTCCTTAACCTTGTTGTCCATCCTTTGAAAACCAAAACAATTTCCATCGTAGGGGCATGATGACCATGATTGCCCAATCAATTGTCATTACCATGACCTAACTTAATTGTCTCTACAAAACACATGTTAGTCATAGTAATCTCATATTGTCATTAATCACCAAAACCCAACTAGGGGCCTAGATGCTTTCATGATCGATCTCGTGGATCATTAATGCTGATGGAGTCAGAGAGCTCATCGAGCCGGTGTAGATTGATTCTGCGCCGATCACCCCAACACCTGCGACTATAGATCCGATCTTAGAATCGTCTCTAAGGTCATCTTCACCGACAACTCGCCGCTCGCTTCTCTACTACCAGAGGAGGCGAATCAACAATGATGATCTGATCACATCCATCGATCGGGTTAGGCAGAAGCTCGCCAATTGCCTCTCCATCATAGAATCGGCTCTGACCACTCTGGTTCAGCGCTGACTACCATTTGATCTAGATCTATCAGAGGCTGCTCAGGAACCTTCAGGGGCCATGGCCCTACCCTTTGGGCTCACCAACGTTGCCGCCACCTACCAAGAGGCCCTACAGGGCAAATTCACTGACCAGGATAGAGATGTCCATCCTCTCACCGACCAGATCGCCGACCAGCTCCCGCCGGCTATCAACATGCTACATGTCGGTCGATGCCCTAGAACATCCCTCCAAACCATCTTGGAGGAGAATCTAGACTCTGAGTCCCATGGCTCTACGGAGACTGTCGTCGAGACCACTGCCGTACAACTTCCTCTCCCTACTTTTTAGGGTGGCGCAATCTTCAACGTCAGCATCGACAGCTCCCTGCGAGAAGGGGAAACCGAGGAGGATTGCACCACCTGCGTCAATAGGAACACCAACCATGCACAACGCTGAGCAAACGAGGCCGCCCTTGTAATGGCCAAGGCTCAGCTTGACTCGCAAGGAAGGCCACACCAACTCCACTACAACCTCGATGATGAATTAGTCCATGTTGACAGACATGACATCTACAAGACCCCAAGCGCCAACCTAGCCATGGCTGCTAATGAGGTCGCCAAGGTCACCGCCATGCTTAAAGTGGTGTACTGCCAGGTCAATGAGATCTGCCAGGATTAGAGACCTTCATACTCCACAAGCTCGATCCACCGATCAGCCACGCCAAGATCTGATTGCCACCCAAGTCGTCTCACTGACCAGCACCGCAATGATAGGCAACCCCTCCAAGGAGAGCTAGGGGCAACCGCATCGAACACCTTCACCAACACGACCAGGAGGTCGACTAGGATGTCCGAGTGCACCTCAATAATCTCTAAGACGCACGATGACGTATCGACGAGCACTACTTCGGTCACCATGAAGAAGAAGTACACCGCCGTCAAGAGTATGAGCAAGAGTATGATAACCTAGACTCAGCTCTCGAGCCACTCAACACCAGCAACGCTGCAGATCACGGCGCCGACAATCCCGAAGGGCCCCCATCTTTCACAAGGGCACTCCAAACACTCTAGTGGCCCCCGTGGTTTCAAAATCACTCGGGTCGAGCCCTACGAGGGTAGGATGAACCCCACACAGTGGCTACATGCTACGCCACTACTGTGCGTGCCATCGGAGGAGATACCAGTGTCATGGCAAACTATCTTCCCATCATGCTGTAACACCTCGGGTGTTTAAATACTAAAACCTACCATGTCATCATATGCATTGCAAAGCATTTGGTATTTAGTGAAAATTTTGATATGCATACACTAAAACAAGTTTACTTTTATGCGGTATGTGTTGAATTGAATTGTTTGAATCAAGTTCAAAATTTCATTTGGATTTGAATTTTCAAGAAAACCCTGATTTTCAGCATTTAAATCCTACCCTGAAAACTCATTTCAAAATCTAAGCATATTTTGGGGTTGAGCCCAAAAGCAAAAGTGTAGAGCTTGTCAAGTTATACAAAGTTTGTTTTGGGAGTTTTCAAAGTTGTTATGAAAAATTTGAAGTAATTCGAAAAGGCGTTATTCGTTAAATGTCCCCTATTTGAATTTAAAAGTTCATTTCAAAATGTAGACCGAATTAGGGGTTGGTTGTAAAAGCAAAGTTGTAGAACTTTGAATTTTGAACAACTTTTATTTTTGGAGATTTTTGAGTTGTTACATGAAATTAGGAGTAATTTGGCTTTGAAAACGAGTGGCAATTCTATAATTATGTTGAATAGTGCTCACCACTCTTGCTACACCGCCGGCGACCTTCGGCTTGCTTCCAGGCGCGGTCGTGGCCGTCTTTGGCGTCACGCTGGCATGGACAAGGCTCATGCGTGGCTTCCTTGTGCTTCTGAGCCGCGTTATAAAGACCGAGACACTGTCGTCGTCGTTTTTCTTCCTCCTCTATTTTCTCCTGCCACCACCGCCATACTCCATTGAGCTTTTGCCATCGCCATAGCACCTTCCAATCCTCGGTAATGCTTGCCACAGCTCCGCTGGTTCCTTGCGCACTCAGCTAAACCATCCTTGACGCTTGCCTCCACCGAGAACCTGCTGTCCACGCCTTTCTTCCTTGTGGCCGGCAACCTCACCGTCGCGGGCGTGTCATTAGAGCTCTTCGGTGAGCTTTTGCTTCTGCTCAGCATAGCTCTAGCTCCACCTTGTTCCTGTGATGCTCTATGACCGGTTGATTGCTCATTTTGTTTATCACAGTCACCGAAAAATCACCGTCACCGGTTCGGGGTGATCTACTGATCCTTCCTGTGCCGTTTATTTAAATGCTACTGGTCTCCTGTCACCGGCGTAGCGCAGGCGTGCAGTCGTGGCTACCTGCCATGGCTGGCGTGAAGCTTGAACCTTGCTGTAATTAGTCGAACTGGTGCCCTAAATCGTTGCGCCTTGTTGTGGTGATCACCGTGGTGCCTTTGTCTTCGCCGTTGGTCTCGCCATCGGCGAGTTATCACCGGTCAGCGTGCGTGTCGCCGGAGTCAAAGCCGGAGGTTGAAGATGACATGTGGGGTCACCTTGTCAGCGACTGAGCAGTTCAAAATAAATTTTCTGTTTTTTAGATTTGAATGAATAGTGATGTAATTTGTTATTTTTGTGTAGATTGATTTAGAGCTCCAAATATTATGAAAATTTTTGTGTGACCTCTCTGTGATGAATACTATTTAGGAAAAATGTGAAATATTGTTTTTCAGTACTTTTTGAATGTGATAAAAATTGCTCAATTAATTAATAAATGGATTTCCATGATTTTTCTAGGCTCAATTAATTATCCAAAAATTATGAAATTTGTTTTGCCACTTACTTATCATGTGATGAATCCTTACTAAAATTTTGAGCTCAATTAGAATAAGTTGATTTATTTCATAATTTTGAATTAAATAATTAATTCATAAAAGCAAATAGTAACCTTTAATGATTTAGGTTTTTGTTTGAAATTTTGGATTGAGTGATGACCTTGGGTCATTAGTTGATAATGATCCTTGGCAATTGATTTAGTTCGTTTGACTTGCAACTGTACCACGAAGGAAAGTTGTATTCGAATTGTTAATTTTTGCATCCATCATCACACATCATGTTTCGTATTCCGCATCATGTTAAACATGGCATTGTTACTACGTGTAGTGAACGAAGATGAACACGTAGTAGTTAATCAAGTTGCAGAGGGGGTTAATCCGCCTGTTGAGATCGGATCGGATAATTGTTGGACCACTCCGGATCCTAACTTTTCTGTCAATGAAGGCAAGCCCCGGATGCATTTAACCATACCTTGTGTTTTACAAATTTTATCGCTTTTGCTTTTATATACTGCATTAAGTGATTAGGAGTTAAGTAAAAACCTAATGGGTGCATTACCAACATTGTTTTTCTGTATCCACCTTGTTACCAGTTTTACGTCATAAATGTCTAGTTATGCTTTGCCATGCTTAGACAGATCAAAGTCGGGTGATTACCTGTCACTTGCAGGTTTTAAATGGATCTTTGGTTACTTATGTTATCATGTGATATGAGCATGTGGAGTAATAAATCTAGACCGGGCGGACTCGGTGTGTGTGAGCCACAAGACATGGAGGTCTTATGAGCGGGTACTTTCTACCTGTGTCGGTTAAGGTCCGTCCATTGTTGAACTATGTGCGGTGAGAATTTGTGGTGCTAACCACATACTCTGGTAAGCCTTAACTTGGTGATTCTATTACAAGAATGGCTACTCACGCACTGGGAGTGGAGAGATGGCAGGAATAGCGTGTACCCATGTGGCAATGGGCTAGATTGGTGGAGTACTGTATTCTCGGGTGGCGCGGACCCATTCTTATTTTAAAGGATCCAAGAATAGGTTGGTATATGTAGGTTAGGGACCTGCATATGTCGTGTGGTCTGGAATCCCCAGCTGGGTTTTTAATCGGTTCAAATCATCGTTGCTCCTCGGTTATGGAGACTCACTTCTCTATTCATCATCATAGATAATAACTAAAACTTGAAGTGGTTTGAGAAAGTGTTGTGTACGAAGTTTCATGATCTCAATATGGATTGTGTCATCTTTGTATATGAATTTATGAAGTTTTAAATGTCGAAATAAAGAATTTTGTTAAAGAGCTTTTACGCAAAAGAACTTTGGTTATTGTTAAAGCCATACCTTGAATCCATGAGCCTGCATTCCTGAGTTTATCAGTTCTTATTTTGGTTAAGTCTTGTTGAGTACTTTTGTACTTAGGGTTTGTTGACCCTTGTTGCAGGTGAGCCTCATGAGCAGATCTGTTTTGGATCATGCTGCATGACTATTGTTCGATCTAAAGATGAGAAGTAAATGTGTGGCCCTTAGGCAGGGTAGTTTTATTGTGTGTTTTGTATTATATTATAATGCCACTCCACTATTTCATTTTGTAATAATCATCGAACTTAGTTGTGAGGTTTGAAACTACTATTTTATAAACTAAGTTATTGTAAGACTTCCGCTGTTTTTACTCTGGTGTATCTATTTGAATAAACTGTTGTAATACTGCAGTGACTCTGTAATGTGATCCTGCTCAGAAATCGTGGATGATTTGGGGTTCCTCGAGGACACCCGATAGTCTTCTTAAGTTACCAGGAACATGTGCATGGATGTCAAAGGTCGTTGGACAGTGACAAGTGCATGTGGGCCCTATAATTTTGGAGGTTCTGCCACAAAATGATATCAGAGCGCGATCATTACAAAGTCTTTGTCATATTGGTTTACACAAATTTCAAAACGATTTGGTATGACTAAACTTAACTTGTTAATTTGGTCCAAATTGCTTCTAACTTTTCTTATTTCTTTCTCACCATTCTTTATTTGATTAAAAAGGTTTTGTGTGGTGGAGTAGTAATCTTACTATGCCCTATATAAAAACAAATGTTGTTTATGTGCTTTATAAGCTTTGATGATTTTGTTCATAAGAATGATTCATGCATCATGATTAATTCACTCGTTACTTCCTTCACCTCTGAGTCTGGAGTTGAGTAGTGAGTCTGGTTTGAGTAATGTAATCCATCCTAGCTACTCTTTAGACTTTGATCAAATGGTCTTACTTGGATTAAATTGGCTTCCTATAGTATGGCTCATGCCAAGATGACGCCCTGTAAGTCCACTGGACCTAAAGGAGTTCCTTGTCACCAACTTGCCCCTAGGAATGACGGTGCTAGCAGTAGCAGCTCTAGGCCTGATCCCTAGGCAGAGATACAGAGGCTTTCGGCTAAGTTAGCACAGGCTATGAGAGATAGAACTTTGGATGCTATCCAGGTAGGAGAACTACAGGATCAGTTGAGGCATCTCACCACCGCGCATAGGAACTATGAGAGTATGTTAGTTCGTATGGTGGATGGGAGAAATGAAGCCTGTCATAGAGAAAATGTAGCTAGAGCTAGAACTCATGAGCTAGAATTCTATGTAGAAGATTTAGAAGAACATAATACTTATCTGCATGAGGAAGTTCATAGGCTAAGCAATCTCCTAGATCCAAATCATGAACCCCAAGCTGATGCAATAGACCTCGGTGTCATCCTTGCCAATGATAGCGAATCGGAAGAGGAGGAAGAAGAAGATCCTAAAGAATTAGTAATGATCGATGAAAGTGATAATGAAGGCGGTAATATTTCTGGAATAGATACCGAGCCTGAAGTTTGAAGTAATCAAGGAAAGGAGTAAAGTTGTATACTAGTTAGTTCTAGTTAAGTTAAGTAGTCTTGTTTAGGTACATGCGGGTTTGTGTTTATATTAGTAAACTCTATGTAATGTGTCTGGAGTAAGCTTTTGTGCAATTCAATAAAGACTTGTGAGTAAAGTTTGGTTTGTTATGAGTAGATGCGTCGTACGCGGGGTTCGTATGTTCCTGGTACCTCACAAGATGAGAACGGTATTCCAGATCCGCCACCAATTCCAACAAATCTGGCTGATGCTATAGCCACACTTGTCAATGTGACGGTTGAAAATTCTTGTTTGCTTCATGAGATAGCTCAAAGTAATCATAATCAGATGTAAGGAAACTGTGGTCGCCATCATAACAGGCAGGAGGCTACATATGTTGATTTTACAGACATAAGGCCACTGGTGTTCACTAAGGCAGATGAACCATTGGAGGCTAACGATTGGCTTCGAACCATGGAGCAGAAATTTGATCTCATCCCATGCATGGAGTTTCAGAAAACCAGTCTTTGCTGCGCAGCAACTTAGAGGTGTAGCCAGTGCTTGGTATGCAAATCTTATGGCCATGCAACCCGTAGGTGTTCCATTAACTTGGATAGAGTTTCGTACTACTTTCAGAGCCCATTATATCCTAGAGGGAGTTACGGCTATGAAGCTGGATGAATTCCTTGCTTTGAAGCAAGGGAATTAGACGGTTATGCAGTATGTGGGAAGATTCAATCATCTATCATAGTATGCATCTGAACATGTCAACACAGATGTCAAGAAAAAGAAATAGTTCATGAGAGGTCTAAATACCAAATTGCAGACTATGATGGCAACTTGTACCAATGTCACTTATCATGAGGCAGTGAATATTGCAATTGCTTTAGAGGGAAAGTATCGGCAGCATAAGGAGCTCAAGAAGAAAAAGAGTATGCCGTCTGGATCTTTTGGGGGAAATCAAAAGAGGTAGAGGGTGATTTATCATCTAGTAAATCATAATCGTCCTCCTTATCATCCGCTGCAGTTTCAAGCCGGTCAGCAATCAAATGTCCACCCTGCTACAACTTATCAGAATCCACAACCGACAAATGCTCCTGGTGGCAATGCTCCAACGTCCTAGGGTCACAATTATCCATGTTACAATTGTGGAAGGACTGGTCATTTCTCCAGGGAATGTCCGTATCCTAGGCAAGATAATCAAAATTATCAGAAGGCCCCTACCAATCAACAACAGGGTCAGGCATAAAACAAGAATAATAATCAAAATGCGCAGAAAGGCAAAGATGAAAGGAAGACGGGATGGGTGTTCTATGGGGAAATTCCAGAAGGGGAGCCAATGATGATGGGTATGTTTCCAGTTACCAATCACCCTGCAGTTATACTTTTTGATTCAGGTGCATCTCATTCATTCATCAATAGAACATTTATGGTAAAGCATGAAATTTTAATTGGGGCGACAAAGGAAAATTTCTTTATACAGTCGCCTGGGGGACGTCTGTGTACTAAGAAAATGGTATACCAGGTACCCATAAACCTGGGTGGGCATATTTTTCCCACTACCATGATTATCCTAAAGGATCAGGATATAGATGTAATCTTGGGAATGAATTGGATGTATCAACATAAGGCTGTTATAGATGCTTTGAATAGAACTATAAGGGTGAGTTTGCTAGATAGTAATTCTCAACTTCTCATCCAACTTCCAACCTTAAGAAGATCAGTGGGCTAGGTTTGTGCAACTACTATCAAAGAGATTAGAGATATCCCGGTAGTGTGTGAATTTTCGGATGTGTTTCCTGAAGATTTACCCGGTCTACCACCTAATAGGGATGTCCAGTTTAACATAGAGTTGCAACCTGGAACAGCTCCGATTTCTCAGAGAGCTTATAGCATGCCACCTAAGGAATTGGCCGAGTTGAAGACTCAGTTACAAGAATTGATTGAGAAGGGGTTTATCCAACCTAGTTCGTCACCTTGGGGATGTCCGGCAATTTTTATGAAAAAGAAAGATGAGACCCTAAGGTTATGTGTCGACTATCGTCCGTTGAATAAAGTGACCATCAAGAATAAGTATCCCTTACCTCAGATAGATTTGCTTTTTGATCAATTGGCCAGAGCCAAAGTTTTCTCCAAGATAGATTTGAGGTCAGGATATCACCAAATCAAGATAAAGCCTGAAGATATTCCCAAAACGACATTTACCACAAGATATGGATTATATGAATACTTGGTAATGTCTTTTGATTTGACAAATGCTCCAACTCATTTCATGTATCTGATGAATTCAGTATTCATGCCTGAGCTAGACAAGTTTGTAGTGGTGTTTATTGATGGCATTCTAGTATATTCTAAGAATAAGGAAGAACATGCGGAACATCTCAGAATTGTTCTGACCCGCTTGAGAGAACATCAACTATATGCCAAGTTCAGCAAGTGTGATTTTTGGCTTAAGGAAGTATAATTTCTTGGACATGTCTTGTTAGCTGAAGGCGTTGTTGTTGATCCAAGCAAAGTGAAGGATGTGCTTGATTGGAAACCGCCAACCACAGTTTATCAAGTTCGGAGTTTTCTAGGATTGGCGGGGTATTACTGTCGGTTTATTCTAGATTTCTCTAAAGTATCAAAGTCCATAACTGAATTGTTGAAGAACCAAGTCAAGTTTGTCTAGACATCTGATTGTGAAGTGGCTTTCCAGACCTTGAAGAGACTGTTGACCACTGCACCAATATTAGTCCAACCTAATATCGAGAAGCCGTTTGATGTTTATTGTGATGCTTTAGGTATTGGTATTGGATGTGTGTTGATCCAAGAAGACTGAGTCATTGCCTATGCATCCAGGCAACTTAAGCAACATGAAGAACACTATCTGACTCATGATCTAGAGTTAGCAGCTATGGTCCATGCTCTGAAGATTTGGTGGCATTACCTGCTTGGTAATACGTGCCATATTTTCCAAAACTATGGTCCAGTACTCATGATCTAGAGTATATCTTTACTCAGTTAGAGTTGAACATGCGACAAAGAAGATGGTTAGAACTAATTAAAGATTATGACTTGGAAGTACATTATCACCCCGGTAAAGCAAATGTGGTTGTAGATGTGCTCAGTCACAAAAGTTATTGCAATTGTCTGGCAGTGAGAACAATGGGTTTGACTTTATGTCAAGAAATGGAGAAGTTGAATGTAGAAGTAATTCAACAAGGTAGTTTGACCAACATAATTGTTGAAGCCACTATTCGAGATCAAGTTATTGTTGCTCAAAAAGAAAACAAGGGTATAGCCCATATCAAAGAAAGGGTCAGGAATGGAAAATCGGAATGCTTCAGCATAGATGATGAAGGTGTGTTATGGTTCAAGGATCGCCTAGTGGTACCAAAGGTTCCTGAGTTGCGACAATCAATTCTGGAAGAGACACATGCTACTAGGTTATCTATCCATCCGGGAAGTAACAAGATGTACCATGACTTGAAACAAAGATTTTGGTGGACCAAAATGAAGATAGAAATTGCTAGATACATAGCAAAGTGTGATACTTGTCAAAAGGTGAAAGCTATACATTTAAGGTCTGCTGGTGAATTACAACCATTACCTATTCCATCTTGGAAGTGGGAGGACATAAGTATGGACTTTATTGTTGGTCTACCCAAGACATCAAAGGGATTTGACTTAATATGTGTTATTGTAGATCGACTAACCAAGTCAGCACATTTTCTTCCAGTCCAGAATACATATCCCACTATATGATATGCCAAGATGTATTTAGAGCGAATCATGAGCCTCCATGGAGTATCCAAGACTATTGTGTCCGATAGGGGTATACAGTTTGTCTCTAGCTTTTGGAAATAGTTACATTCTTCATTGGGTACCAAACTACTGTATAGTACAGCTTATCATCCGCAGACTGATGGATAGACTGAAAGAGTCAATCAAGTACTTGAAGATATGTTAAGGTGTTGTGTCCTTAACTATTCCACTAAGTGGGATGAATGCTTACCTATGGCCAAGTTCTCACACAACAATAGTTATCAGGAAAGCATTAGAATGGCTCCATTTGAAGCACTCTATGGTCGTAGATGTAAAACATCGCTGAGTTGGTCTGAGCCTGGAGAAAGAAGGTTCTTTGGGGTTGACCTTGTGAAAGAAATAGAAGACAAGGTTAAGCAAATACAAAGTAATTTGAAGATAGCTCAATCCCGACAAAAGAGTTATGCGGATAGACGATGTAGACCATTGGTGTTTAATAAAGGAGATTTTGTATATCTGAAAGTATCACCAATGAAGGGAGTTACCCATTTTGGTGTTAAAGGCAAGTTGGCACCTTGATATATTGGACCATTTCAAATTTTAGAGAGGTATGGAAAAGTGGTATATCGCTTGAAATTACCAGAACATCTCGCAGCCATGCATGATGTGTTTCATGTTTCTCAATTGAAGAATTGTCTTCGAGTGCCTGAGCAGAATGTTGAGGTTGAAGGAGTAGAACTTGAACCAGATTTGACTTATTCCGAATATCCTATCTGAGTTTTGGATCAGAAAGATCATGTTACTCGAAGGAGGACAGTCAAGTTCTATAAGATACAATGGAATCAACATTCAGAAGAAGAAGCTACTTGGGAATTAGAAGATTACTTGTTAGAAAAATTTCCAGAGTTTCTTGCGTCAATATAGAGTAATGTTAGTTGAGTTCGGTTGTTACCAGTTGTGTTTTGTAAAGGGACCTCAGCTATTTTATGGACAAATTTTGTATGTGTTCTCGTGACACATTTCCTTTTCCATTACTTACCCTATGGATTTGAATCTCGGGGCGAGATTTCTTTTAGGGGTAAGGATTGTAACACCTCGGGTGTTTAAATACTAAAACCTGCCATGTCATCATATGCATTGCAAAGCATTTGATATTTAGTGAAAATTTTGATATGCATACACTAAAACATGTTTACTTCTATGTGGTATGTGTTGAATTGAATTGTTTGAATCAAGTTCAAAATTTGGTTTGGATTTGAATTTTCAAGAAAACCCTGATTTTCAGCATTTAAATCCTACCCTAAAAACTCATTTCAAAATCTAAGCATATTTTGGGGTTGAGCCCAAAAGCAAAAGTGTAGAGCTTGTCAAGTTATACAAAGTTTGTTTTTGGAGTTTTCAAAGTTGTTATAAAAAATTTGAAGTAATTCAAAAAGGCGTAATTTGTTAAATGTCCCCTATTTGAATTCAAAAGTTCATTTCAAAATGTAGACCGAATTAGGGGTTGGTTGTAAAAGTAAAGTTGTAGAACTTTGAATTGTAAACAACTTTTATTTTTGGATATTTTTGAGTTGTTACATGAAATTGGGAGTAATTTGGCTTTGAAAACGAGTGGCAATTCTATAATTATGTTGAACAGTGCTCACCGCTCTTGCTACACCGCCGGTGACCTTCGGCTTGCTTCCAGGCGCGGTCGTCCGCTCTTGCTACACCGCCGGTGACCTTTGGCTTGCTTCCAGGCTCAGTCGTGACTGTCTTTGGCATCGTGCTGGCATGGAGGAGGCTCATGCGTGGCTTCCTTGTGCTACTGAGCCGCGTTATAAAGACCGAGACACTGTCGTCGTCGTTTTTCTTCCTCCTCTATTTTCTCCCGCCGCCACCGCCATACTCCATTGAGCTTTTGCCATCGCCGTAGCGCCTTCCAATCCTCGGTAACGCTTGCCACAGCTCTGCTGGTTCCTTGCGCACTCAGCCAAACCATCCTTGACGCTTGCCTCCACCGAGAACCCGCTGTCCATGCCTTTCTTCCTCGCGGCCGGCAACCTCACCGTCGTGGGCGTGTCATCGTGGCCAGAGCTCTCTGGTGAGCTTTTGCTTCTGCTCAGCATAGCTCCAGCTCCGCCTTGTTCCTGTGATGCTCTATGACCGGTTGATTGCTCGTTTTGTTCATCACAGTCACCGGAAAATCGCCGTCACCATCGTTTGTGCCGCCGGGATCACTATGAACGTCGACCAACGTATCCGTAGCTTCTCCAACCTCGTTCTTTGCTCCATCATGTTCGGGGTGAGCTACTAATCCTTCCTGTGCCGTTTATTTAAACGCTACCGGTCTCCTGTCGCCGGCGTAGCGCAGCCGTGCAGTCGTGGCCGACATGGCCGGCGTGAAGCCTGAACCTTGCCGTAATTAGTCAAACCGGTGCCCCAAATCGTTGCGCCTTGTTGTGGTGATCACCGTGGTGCCTTTGTCTTCGCTGTTGGTCTCGCCATCGGCGAGTTATCACCGGTCAGCATGCGTGTCGCCGGAGTCAAAGCCGGAGGTTGAAGATGACATGTGGGGTCACCCTATCAGCAACTGTGCAGTTCAAAATGAATTTTCTGTTTTTCACATTTGAATGAATAGTGATGTAATTTGTTATTTTTGTGTAGATTGATTTGGAGCTCCAAAATTTATGAAAATTTTTGTGTGACCTCTCTGTGATGAATACTATTTAGGAAAAATGTGAAATATTGTTCTTCAGTAATTTTAAATGTGACAAAAATTGCTCAATTAATTAAGAAATGGATTTCCATGATTTTTCTAGGCTCAATTAATTATCCAAAAATTATGAAATTTGTTTTGCCACTTGCTTATAATGTGATGAATCCTTACTAAAATTATGAGCTCAATTAGAATAAGTTGATTTATTTCATAATTTTGAATTAAATAATTAATTCATAAAAGCAAATAGTAACCTTTAATTTAGATTTTTGTTTGAAATTTTGGATTGAGTGATGACCTTGGGTCATTAGTTGATAATGATCCTTGGCAATTGATGAATGTGTTACGAAAAAGATTTAGTTCGTTTGACTTGCAACTGTACCACGAAGGAAAGTTGTATCCGAATTGTTAATTTTTGCATCCATCATCACACATCATGTTTCATATTCCGCATCATATTAAACATGACATTGTTACTACGTGTAGTGAACGAAGGTGAACACGTGGTAGTTAATCAAGTTGCGGAGGAGGGTAATCCGCCTGTTGAGATCAGATCGGATAATTGTGGGACGACTCCGGATCCTAACTTTTCCGTCAACGAAGGCAAGCCTTGGATGCATTTAACCCTACCTTGTATTTTACAAATTTTATCGCTTTTGCTTTTATATACTGCATTAAGTGATTAGGAGTTAAGTAAAAACCTAATGGGTGCATTACCAACATTGTTTTTCCGTATCCACCTTGTTACCAGTTTTACGTCATAAATGTCTAGTTATGCTTAGCCATGCTTAGACAGATCAAAGTCGGGTGATTACCTGTCACCTGCAGGTTTTAAATGGATCTTTGGTTACTTATGTTATCATGTGATATGAGCATGTGGAGTAATAAATCTAGACCGGGCGGACTCGGTGTGTGTGAGCCATAAGACATGGAGGTCTTGTGAGCGGGTACTTTATGCCTGTGTCGGTTAAGGTCCGTCCGTTGTTGAACTGTGTGTGGTGAGAATTTGTAGTACTAACCACATACTTCGGTAAGCCTTAACTTGGCGATTCTATTATGAGAATGGCTACTCGCACACTGTGAGTGGAGAGATGGCGAGAATAGCGTGTACCCATAAGGCAATGGGCTAGATTGGTGGAGTACTGTATTCTCGGGTGGCGCGGACCCGTTCTTGTTTTAGAGGATCCGAGAATAGGTTGGTATATGTAGGTCGGGGACCTGCATATGTCGTGTGGTCTGGAATCCCTAGCTGGGTTTTAATCGGTTCGAATCATCGTTGCTCCTTGGTTATGGAGACTCACTTCTCTATTCATCATCATAGATAATAACTGAAACTTGAAGTGGTTTGAGAAAGTGTTGTGTACGAAGTTTCACGATCTCAATACGGATCGTGTCATCTTTGTATATGAATTTATGAAGTTTTAAATGTCAAATAAAGAATTTTGTTAAAGAGCTTTTACGCAAAAGAACTTTGGTTATTGTTAAAGCCATACCTTGAATCCATGAGCCTACATTCTGAGTTTCTCTATTCTTATTTTGGTTAAGTCTTGTTGAGTACTTTTGTACTCAGGGTTCATTGACCCTTGTTGCAAGTGAGCCTCATGAGTAGATCTATTTTGGATCATGCTGCATGACTATTGTTTGATTTGATGATGAGAAGTAAATGTGTGCCCTTGGGTAGGGCAATTTTATTATGTATTTTGTATTATATTATAATGCCACTCCACTATTTCGTTTTGTAATAATCATCAAACTTAGTTGTGAGGTTTGAAACTACTGTTTTATAAACTAAGTTATTGTAAGACTTTTGTTGTTTTTACTCTGGTGTATCTATTTGAATAAACTATTGAAATACTGCAATGACTCTGTAATGTGATCCTTCTCGGAAATCGTGGATGATTTAGGGTTTCCCAAGGACACCCGACAGTCTTCTTAAGTTACTAGGAACATGTGCATGGATGTCAAAGGTCGTCGGACAGTGACAAGTGTATGTGGGCCCTATAATTTAAGAGGTTCTGCCACACATGCTCACGCCAACTGCCATGAACTGGTTCACAAGCCTTGACCTAGACTCCATCAGATCCTAGGAAGAGCTGAAAAGGGTCTTCACCAATAGCTACATGGCTATGTGTACTTGGTCGGGCACCAAGCATGATCTGAATCGCATCTATCAGAAGCCGTCTGAGCTCCTCCGTAGCTACATCAGACACTTTTTGGAGATGAGGAATTCTATTCCGAACATCATGGAAGCTGAGGTCATCATCGCCTTCGTCCGAGAACTCCATCACCATGATCTCTGCTCCAAGTTCAATCGCAAGCTACCCACAGGGATTGGCAAGATGATTATGACCGTCAACCAGTATGCCGATGCCGAGGAAGCCAAGGTGCGCTTCAAAGAGGATGCGGGCACTCATCGCCCAACTCGCTACAGCGATGATCGCCCCGACAACTGGTGCCACAGTGACTGCCGCTACAACGACCACATTCATCATCAGGACAGCGGCCATGATCGGCCAGAAGGATCCAAGTCTGATCAATATCGCCACCATCGGCCATACCACATCATCGCCATTGTTGATGAACCTCACACCAAGCGCAACTATGATGAGTAGCACAAGAAGATCCTTGATGGCCTGTGCCCTCTCCATAAGAACGCCAACCATAAGATGAAGGACTGCCTCAGCTTGGCTAAGGAATTCTAGGCCAAAAAGCTAGACGACGACAACAATGATGGAGCCGGAGGCCGCCGACATCCTAGGGGCAATATTAATGCCTTCTAGGATCATGACAAGGTGGTTGCCACCATCTTTGGGGGCCTTGCCTCCACCAAGAGCAGAAGAGAATGAAAGCTCGTCGCCCACCGGGTGCTCACCATCACTGTGAAAGATGCCGCCGCCAACCCCAGCTATCACCCTTGGTCCGAGGTCCCTATCACCTTCAGTAGGGCCGAACAGTGGGCAGCCATCCCCTACATAGGGCGCTTCCCACTCATCCTTGATGCAACCGTCTAGAAAGTGCTTTTTAGAAAAGTGCTCATCAACGGTGGGAGCGCTCTAAACCTCCTCTTCGTCGGAGCCCTAAAGGAGCTAGGCCTCAGGATAACAAACCTCACACCCTTGACTCCTCCTTCAAGGGTGTGGTACCTAGGCAGGGAATCCAAACCACTTGGAGAGATCACCCTACCAGTGCAGTTCAACACGGTAAGCAACTACTGCATTGAGCACATCAACTTCTACATCACCTGACTTCAACACCGCCTATCATTGCCATACTTGGTCAGCCAGCTTTGGCCAAGTTCATGGCTGTACCACACTATGCTTGTCTAGTGCTGAAGATGCCTTCGCCTATAGGAGGCCTGGCCCTACGGGCCAACCTCTCCATCACCTATGCCTACGAGACAGAGAGTCTCACCCTCACTAAACCACCGACCTCTCCATCCAGATGGTCAGTGTGGTCACCGACGCCAAGACGGTGCCCGCCGATGACCAGGAGATCCCATCGCTGGAGCCTCCTCGCGCCTTCGCCAAGTCCAAGGAAACTAAGGAGGTCGGCCTCGGCCTCGATGACCCCTCCAATACCATGAAGATTGGGGCTCACCTTGATCCCAAATAGGAAATTGCACTCGTCTCCTTCCTACATGCCAACACCGACATGTTTGCTTAGAAACCTACAGACATGTCAGGGGTACCATGGGAGAAGATCAAGCACTCCTTCAATGTCTCGCCGACCGCCAGACCGATCAAGCAAAAACTCTAACAATTCACTCCAGACAAGAAGGAGGCTATTAGGGTAGAAATAAAATAGCTCCTAGCTACCGGATTCATAAAAGAAGTGTATCATCCTGAGTGGTTAGCAAACCCTATTCTCGTTCAAATAAAGAATAAAGAATGGAGAATGTGCATTGATTACACTAATCTTAACAAACACTGCCCTAAAGACCCCTTTGGTCTACCTTGAATAGACAAGGTTGTAGACTCCACTGTAGGCTACGAACTGCTCTCCTTCCTCGACTGTTACTCCAGCTATCACTAGATCTTCCTCAAGGAAGAAGACCAAATCAAGATGCCATTCATCATGCCTTTCGGTGCGTACTGCAATACCACCATGTCCTTCAGACTCAAGAATGCTGGGGCGACCTACCAAAGGGCCATCCAGATGTGCCTTGATCAACAGATAGGCCACAACATCAAAGCTTACATTAATGATGTGGTTGTCAAGTCCAAGACCACCGATAATGTCATCGCTGACCTTGAAGAAACTTTCGCCAACCTAAAAAGGTACCGATGGAAGCTGAACCCTTCAAAGTGCATCTTTGGAGTTCTGTCTGGTATACTCCTAGGCTACATCGTCAGTGCCCGTGGCATCGAACTCAATCCTGACAAGGTCTCCGCTATCACCAACATGAAACATTTGACCTGCATAAAGGACATACAGAAGCTTACAGGATGCATGGCTGCTCTAAGCCACTTCATATCACGCCACGGCAAAAAGGGACTACCATTCTTCAAACTCCTCAAGGCCTCCAAGCACTTTTCCTAGTCAGAGGAGGCAGATTCAGCTTTTGAGCAGCTCAAGTTGTTGTTAACAAAGCCTCTGATCATGATGGCGCCTTGACCGGATGAAACTCTACTGATCTACATTACCACCACTTCTCGCGATGTTAGCACAACTATCATTGTCAAACATGAGGTTAGGAACACCTATAAGGTGCAACATCTGATCTACTTTAGCAGCGAGGTTCTTAACGAGTCCAAAACTTGTTATCCTCAAGATCAGAAACTGCTATATGCTATTCTGATCACGTCACGCAAGCTCCGCCATTACTTCAAGTATTACAAGATTGTTGTGGTCATCAAGTTCCCTCTGGGGGACATTCTCCACAACAAAGAGGCCAATGGCCGCATCATCAAGTGGGTTGTCGAGCTCGGCACTTACTCCATTGAATTTAGAAACAGGCCTACCATCAAGTCACAGGCGCTTGCTGATTTCATCACTGAGTGGACCGAGATCCAAGAGTCCATCGCTGTTACTTGCCCCGAGCACTAGGTGATGTACTTTGATGGCACCCTCAACATCAATGGTGCTGGTGCGGGCATTCTGTTCATTATGCCGACCGAGGATAAGCTCTGATACGTTCTCTAAATACATTTTTCGGCCTCCAACAACGCCGCCAAATACGAAGCGTGTCTCCACAAACTCCATATAGTCATTGAGCTCGGTGTCAAATGCCTCATGGTATTTGGGGACTCCGCGCTGGTCATCAACCAGCTCAACAAAGACTGGTCCTGCTCTAACGAGAAGATGGATGCATACTACTACGCCAAAATCAGGAAGCTTGAAGGGAAGTTTTACGGTATCGAGTACCACCACGTGGTACGAGATCAAAATCAGCTCGCCAACCACCTATCCAAGATAGGCTCCTCTCACATCATGATTCCACCTAGGGTCTTCGTTCAAGATCTCTTGGTGCCATCCATTAAGGAAGAGAAGGAAGTGCAAGAAATTCCCCCCGCCGAGCAGCTGGAACTTACAGTACCTTTGCTGATCGCCGATTGGAGGGAATAGTTCATCAAGTACCTCACGAGTGTTGAAGTACCCACCGATAAGACTGAAACCGAATTCCTAATCCATCGAAGCAAGCATTACGTGCAGGTGGATGGCAACTTGATGAGGAAAAGTGCCAAGGAAGGGATACTGTAGAAATGCATCACCCAAGAAGAGGGAGTGAAACTACTTCTCAAAATGCACTCTGGTTCCTACGGCAACCACACGGCCTCAAGAAACCTGGTCAGCAAAGCTTTCTAAGCTGGTTTTTACTAGCCCACGGCCATTGCCGATGCTGAAGACCTCGTTCGATGTTGTAAAGGATGCCAATTTTTCACCAAGCAAATACACGTGCCGACACAAGAACTATAGACCATACCAGCTTCCTAGGCCTTCGCATTCTGGGGACTGGATATGATCGGGCCCTTCAAGCTAGAGCTAGGTGGTTTTCAGTACATGTACGTCTCCATTGACAAGTTCTCCAAGTGGATCGAATGCAAACCGCTTGTTTCGGCCACTGTAAAGAAAGCAATCGAGCTCTTCGAAGATATCATCCACATTCCGTCTCCCAAACAGCATTATCACTGACCTCAAAACTATGTTTACTAGTCATCATTTTTGGGACTTTTATGAGGACTGATGCATCTCCATCAAATATGTCTCTACTGCCCATCCTAGAGCCAACGGCTAGGTCGAACGGGCGAATGGCATGATCCTTGATGCCCTAAAAAGAGGCTATATCAGAAAGAAAAAAAGCATCCAGGTAGATGGCTCAAAGAGCTACCAGCTATGGTCTGGGGACTACAGTACTCAAACTAGTCACAACACCGGTGTGTCTCCATATTTCTTGGTCTATGGCTCAGAAGCCATACTACCAGTGGACAATTGCCTTTTCGAGCACCTAGGGTGGAACATTATGATGAAGAGCAAGCTGCAGCTAGTTCGGACAGAGGATGTCGATAGGGCCATGGAAGAACGCCTGATCACCTACGTCCGCACTAGCCAAATACCATGAAGGCTTGTGGAGATACTACAACCACAACATCAAAGGTCGTTCATTTGCTATCGACGACCTCGTTCTCCATAGAAAGCAAAAAACCAAAGGGATGCACAAGCTCTCCTCCCACTAGGAGGGGCCTTACATCATCAAAGAGGTTACCCAACCAGGGTCTTATTGGCTATGTGACTTAGACGAAATTGATATCCCAAATTCATGGCACATCGAGCACCTTATATGTTTCTATCCTTGAAACGCTCTAGATATGTATTCTCCACTCTATGATGAATAAAGTTTTGGTCTCCATAATTAGTCTCCATTATTTCTCCATTACGATTCAATCTCCACTTACGATTATCGAGCTCTAAGCTACTCCTTAACGAACTCCAATACGAGATCACCATAAATGCTCCGCCATGTTTCTCCATATCTCCAACATGTGATCACCATAAACACTCCATAGCATTTCTCCATATCTCTGAAATGTTTCACCAATCACCGAGCAGCACACGTTTTGTTCTATGCTCTATGGAAAGGACCCAGTCTCTGATCTCTCCCTACACTAGCTATGGGCTTTGCGCTCTACGTTATGGGTGTTTGGCTACGGTTCCTTGGTCACGCCTATTCCTCCTACACGTGCATGGGCTCCGTGCTCGATGTTATGGACTATGGGCTAGCCAAGGCCAAGAGCACAGTAAGGAACTAACTACTCAGACGCCACTTATACTATGTATATCTCCAAGTTAATTCACCAACCGCTGAGCAGCACACGTTTTGCTCTATTCTCTATGGAGAAGGCCCAGTCTTTGATCTCTTCCTACACGTGCTACGGGCTCCATGCTCGGCATTATGGTTGGTCGGCTGTGGTTCCTTGGTCACACCTGTTCCTCCTACACGTGCACGGGCTCCGCGCTTGACGTTATGGACTATGGGCTAGCAAAGGCTAAAGAGTTCGATAATGAACTAACTACTCGGACGCTACTTATACTATGTATAATCACGTTAGGGTTAACACTACAACAATTTTTCACCATAAAACTAGCAAACTGCATAAACATGCACATGTCACTTTACAACATTTCTATAGACAAATGTCTATCTGCACCCTTGCGCGTTTTAACTACTCTCTCTAGTTATTACAGACTTTCCTCCAAGCAGATCATCGGGCTTCGCCATCGCCGTCCATCTCGCTGAATAGGTTGATGTCGCCAGCAAGCTTTTTTGCCGCTTTTTCCACCTCATCTTCTAGCTGCTGGTGCTCCATCGTGCCCATTCCTTATCGCTTGAAGGTCAATGGTAGGGTAATGGGACCAGACCATCGCTAGGGCATGTGTAACGACGGTGATGACGGTGTCGTGGTTAAAGCTCTTGAAGTTCTCCCACACCGCCTTGCACCTTTCGATGATGGTGTCCGGACACGGCGGTCTGGCGTCGGGCTGAGGAGCCGCCTCCAGGTCGATAAAGTCGAGCACTGGTTTGACTTTGGCAACTACGGCGTTGAACTTTTTCCTCTGGGTCCTAGCCTCCTGCTCTAGCACATCAAACTGTGCCTTAACCCTCCGATGATAATCTATAGGCATCACAAGGATCCATCAAGCCAAGAAATTACTCCAGCAGTAACTCTGACCATGAAGTACTCACCTTTCAGCTCTTCGGCCAGTTTGTCCGCTCACCCTAACTCCTTCGTCTTCTCCTCTCAGAGTTGCTTGATGGTTTGGCGCAGCTGGCTGAGCTCCGTATCTTGCTCTACAAGTATAATGGTCATCATCAACAATAATACTTCAGCAATGCAAAGGAAAATCGCTGATACGCCATACCTTTTCTTTGCTTGGAGATGTTTCAGAGCTGCTCGGACTTCCAGTCTAGTTGCTCGAACACACTTATTAGCTGCTCAAAGATGGTGGCCAACTGCTCGGACTTGCCCCACAACTGCTCAGACGCCATCGCTAGCTGCTCGGATAGGATGCCCTTTTGGTATTCCAGATCCCACGCATTGGATTCAGCAAGGTCTCGCTCACGCTGGGCCCTCTATATGTTCTTCTCCATAAGCTTCATCACCTCTTTGAGCTTTTCATTCTCCTCGGCAAGGGGCTCCATCCTCTTGATCAGCTGGCGGTGTTGCTCAGCAGTCCGAGTTATCCCCTGCAAATGCACAATGATTATGAAGAACTTCGATCTCCAACGACAAAGATGAGCATTCTAGGTGTAGTATTGACCTTGATCTGCTTCATCACTCTAGAAAGGGCGGACTCCAGCCTCCTAAGCTCCCTAGTGGTGTCCTCCTCCTCAACGACCACCACTTTGTTGCCTCATTTGTGGAGGATTCAGATAGCTTGAGGTGGTGATTCCTCACGCTCGATTTCTTCCACCTTGTCCTCCTCCTCTATAGATGGAGGCACCACCAGGGGGCTTCGTGGCTAGATAGCATGTCCGACCACGCCCTTCGACGCTTTAGGGTGCACTGTCTGCTCCTCCGGCACCACAGATTTCTCCGCTCCGGACTCTGGCGCGGTGTCAACAACTCCAGCCTCTGCTCCCAAGGTCCTGGCAATTTCTGCCACTGCCTCGGGTATCACTATGGGCCCATCTACCATCGGTGCCAAGCGTTCGCTACCGCCAAGTACATCAGCGATGGTGGTTGACTCTTCCATAGGCCGCCGAGCACCAGGGGACTCTAGGACGTGGTCTACCGGCGTTGCCTCCACCCTAGGACTAGCCCTCAGCTATTTGTCATGCTGGACGGGAGGGTTTATATCCTCAGTATGCCTCACACTGCATCAGATCAGCTTGTTAGTCACCAAAAGAGATAAGGATACAACAATAAAATTACTCCAATGCAAGGATACTTACGTGTCGGCTTGCCGATATACTTTTCTAAACTAGCATTGCCTTCTAGAGCCCCTAGGCGTGGCCCTGGGGTTGACTCCCACTCCCTATGGTGGAGGTCTCACAGCCTCCACTGTTGGCCTCACCTCCTCCTATCGCTCTAGGATTCTCATTGCCTGCTGCTCAGGGATTCCCATCGCCTGCTGCTTCGGGGACTCCCATCGCCTGCTGCTCGAGGACTCCTTCCCATCCCTTCGGCTGCTCTTCTGTGTGTGAGCTGCATGGGGGTGCTTTATTGCTCGGAGGAGGAGCTACTAAAGCCCCGTCGTCATCTGACCACTCAGACATCACCGCACTTCATGTCCGAGTGGTCTAGGTCACCACCAAGCGAGATGCCGCCCAGTTTGCAGGGAATAGCGCCCGCCATTTTTTTTTCTTTCCGGGCCAGCTCATCTGCCGCTGCCCTTTTCCCCAGACTTTCTCTGACACCGAAGGGGGGGTACTCTCTACCTGACCTAGTGTGTGCACCTTTGGACTCCAACAAGGCGCTGGCCTGCATCTTCCTAGGTCTACTTGGTGGTCGTGCATCTACTGCCTATAGCCAATCACCCCTTCGGCATGCCCGACAAGTACACCGCTCTTTCCTACGAATGGATCTTTACATAAGTGAATCAGTTCACTTGCTTGGCAACAATCATGAATAAAAAGCATCACGAACAAAACAATTGAGATGGTTACCTGAGGAGGCGGATTTGTACAATTGAAGGCCCTCGTCGGCCTTGACACGCTGAACAAGGCATTTGAAGCGAATAGCTCTAGCGGCCCACTCTAGCACATCATCCCTCGTCAGCCTCCCCGTTCTCTCCCAGGTGCCATCGTCGTCGCCCTTGAAGTCAAAGCCTGGGTGGGCCCTCTCCTTGCAAGGTTGGACGTGGCGCACTATGAAGCTAGCCGCCACTAGGCCACCGTTAATCTCCATGCCTTTTATCAGGTTGAGGAGCTCCCTCACCTACTCCATGTCAGCACTACTCGGCTTTTTGACTACCTCTTTTGGCTCTCCAGGGATGTGGTCGATGTCATAGTGGATTATAGGATGGCTTTGCTTCATGTAGAACCACTTAGTGTTCCCACCCCTTCAGTGAAGTATTCAGCGGTACAGTGATGTACTCGCTTGCCATCCTATCCTGGAGTTACAGATATACACCGTTGACCACCTTGGAACCTGCCGTTGCCTATCTTCTTCAACTAGAACAAGGTGTCTAAAGAGGTTGAAGTGTAGAAGAACCCCTAGATACGCTTCACAGAAGTGGATAAAGAACGAGATGTGCAAGATGGTGTTTGGGTGGAGATTGCACAGACTAATTATCAAGAACTCCAACAGATCCCTCAAGAAAGGATGAACAGGAAATCCCAACCTGCGCTAGAAATAATCCTCAAACACCACTACTTCATTAGTATGGGGCATTGGGAAGGGCTCACCGCTGGTTGGCCACCATCCGGCGGTGACTCGATCTGGAAGAACAGCCCACCTCCACCATCCTAGTGATCTCCACCTCTCCCATCCTCGATGGCACCCATTCCTCATCATGGCTGGCTACGGCGGCCGCCTTCTTCAGTTTCATAGCTCCCTTCTTCGGCGCCATTTCTTAGATCTGATTTCAGGAAGTGTGATGGCTGAGGAGGAAGACGAAATGGCAAAGTGACAAATGTGGGAGCGTGGGGTGTGGCAGCACAGTTATAAAGCACTCCCCACCTTTTCGCATTCGAGGGTTTTTGGGAAACTGCTCCTAGATTTGTGCCTCTACGAATTCTCCGCAACAAGCGTGGTGGGCCATTACCTAGGCTTTTGCGCAACTATAGCCTGTATCGCTCATTTATCGCCGCAATTTGTTACTACTCACCGAATATTCATTGACTTCTCCGCCAACTGTTACGGCTCAGTAATTACTACTGTATAGCCATTACTCTGGTATTTTCTCTATGATTTGTTTTCTCCAAGATTTCCTCTTGCGGCTCGAGGACTGCGTGAGCATTACGTCTCGGTACCTCAGCGCATTGGGGACTTTCTTCTGATGACTATTGTTTCTGACCCTGGCACCACGTGACTACGTCACCTATTGTCAGGCTCGGGGACTAAGTGGGCATACTTCACCTTATGGAGAATGTGCTTTTTCTCATCTCGAGGCTACACCCGGGGACTGGCTGCCTGCTTGGCTAGTCTTCTACTTTTCTTCTACTTTGGACCCTGGCACCACATGACCACGTCACCTACTGTCAGGCTCGGGGACTAAGTGGGCACACTTCACCTTGCGGTGAGTGTGTTTGCTTTAATCTAAAAGACTCCGCACCTCTTGAAGCTGAAGAATAGTATCTCCCTTTCTCGTGGTCGAACTCGAAGTGGGCACACTTGGTCCACTTCAAAGAAATTTTTGATTCTGAACTTGAGCTCTTTACATCCTTATGGCAAGCCATACTTGGGTCACACTGCTTGGTGATGGTTCACGCTGCTCGGCGATAGTTCACGCTGCTCGACGATGGTTTACACTACTCGGCGACGGTTCACGCTGCTCGGCAACGGCTCACAACTGCTCGGTAACTCATCATGGTGGTCGGACCATGAGTTTGACTGCTCGGCTTTGTTCGCACCTGCTCAGGACAAGTTCAAGACAGCGTTGCACAACAGATACAAGGCACTCGGGGACTAGCTGTGGAGGGTACGACCCTAGATACCCATGGCAGACCACATGGGCTGTGCCCCCATGGGCGGCCCAGCCCATAAGATAAAGCCTTGCGGGGCACGACGCTGCTCGGCGTCTCCCGCAAGACACCGGGAAGATATCCTGAAAATACTACGAGATCTGTTAGGATACGTATGATCCCATGATTCCTGTAACCTGTTATTACTTTCCGGTTATCTCCTATATCTAACCGACTTGTAACCCTGCCCCCGGACTATATAAGGCAGGCAGGGACCCCCTCCAAACGCACGCAATATCATACGATAGCCAATACAATCCAACAGACTATAGGAGTAGAGTATTACGTCATACTGACGGCCTGAACCTGTCTAACTCGTGTGTCTCTGTTGCCTTCTTGTTCTCGATTACACGCATCTCTCCCGATCAATCTACCTTCATGGGATACCCCTCGGAGGACTGTCGACGATATTCTATCGACAGGTATGGAGTCTTTCACATGGAATTTGAATAAAAATAGAAATTTATTTGTTAAGTCCATATATTATCACCTATAGTCAACAATGAAGTAAATGTTATACATGAATTTTTGCATAAAAAGGTTTCCTGCAAACAAAATATTTTATGTGTTTTTTAAAGGGAACTCATCTTACTATATGGATAACTTAGCAAGGCAGAACTGAATTGGTATCAAAATTTGCTACTTATGTACTAGTCCAAATAACCATGCATCCATGTTCTTTGATTGTTATTATGCTATAAGTTCATCCATTGGCGTGCCAGTTTGTTTTGTGTTGGGAATCCCACCTCCACAAAATTTAGAACACATGTTCAGCACTTGGTGTAAACCGGCGAGTGTGGGGTATCCCGGCCTTTTCCCCGTGGGAGGGAAACCCACGCGGCCATCTCTCGAGGGTCAATCCCCCGTGATGTTTGGAAGCACACAAGACGGGGAATCTCAGGCTGCTTTCCTGAGTTTTCCATGGAGGGGGGGGGGGGGAGTCCGCGAGGGAGGAGGTCGGGAGCGCTTCCCCGCCCCCACTAGCTGTGACTCACGACGCTCCGCGTCTCTCCCGAATCACTTGGGAGAGACCGTCGCTGCCCATGCGACCTCCACTTCCTCCGACATTCCATTCTTTCATCATTGTGCTATTGAGGCTGCCATGTTTAAGGGACTTAGAGAGCTTCAGCTGTGAAGGGTGCCTCGACAAAGTCCTTGCAAGAAAAACCGCACTATGAAAAACTGCACAGTTATCTGAATTTTGGGTGTGTTGAATAGATTATTTCAACCATTGTGCCAACAAGAACCCAAGCATTGCCGGTTCCCATTAGAAGAACTATACATTTTTATGTATGTTCGTGGACTAGTTCATGTAACCTGTTTTATGTCTATGGATGTAAAGGATGGAAACCATCTATATCAATGCTATTACGACTTGGCTTTCACTAGATCTTAGATGATAATTAGACATGATTGCAGATTTGACATATTTATGTATTTGTAGGGCTGGATATCGAGCAAGCTCGGCTCGGCTCGGTCCAGCTCGAGCTGGTTCATTAGGTTAATGAGCCAGCTCGGCTTGGCTCGGCTCGGCTCGGCTCGGCTCATTAATATTATGAGCTAGAGGGGCAACTCGGCTCGGCTCATTACCGAGCTTGAGCTGGCTCGTTTAGCTCGCGAGCTACTAAAAAAAATAGGACACACATGCTTATAACGTTTATGCTATATTAATTCCAGAATGTGACGTCCACTATTATGCAATCATACATGATTAATACATATCAGGTTCATCAAAAGTATCAACCATGCAACATAGTTGATCCATCCATGATCATGCAGCTCTAGCATACTAACTAGTTGCTTGGCACCACAAACTTAGGAAAATCCATAGATTCAATTTCAGCATCATCATCTTCTCCATGGAAAATAATCCATAAAATCAATATTTAAGTACCACAACAATTATAAAATTAAAATTCATATGAAACAGCTGAAAATAAGGATTACAAACCAATAGAATAGGTGTACACTTCTAGGTCAGCATATCATCTTCTGGATTCATGGTCGTGGGCTGATAAGCCTTAGCTCGTTTCAGCTCAGTGAGCAGCTCGCTGAACTGGTTCGTTAAAATAGCGAGCTAGACTTCCAACTTAACTCGTGAAAAAGTTAAAATGAGCCGAGTCGAGTCGAGCTGAGCCAGGCCACGAGTGAAGCGAGTTTGCGAGCCGCGAGTATTTTGTCCAGCCCTATGTATTTGTATAGAGACTTATTCAGGAGATTTTCATGGTTTTGTGGTTCTAACATTGATCTGTGGTGAATTTCTTATATTATTTAACTTTTTCAGGTTTTCTTGATTTTTTATGATTTTTTTGAAGATATTGTTTTCAATTCTTCAACGGTGACGAGCAGCACCAGAGAAACCAAACAACATCAGCTGAACTCTTGCTCTCTTGAGTCCTCAATGTATGGGATGCCAAACCGCCAAACTTCTGGTTCGACGCAGCCGACCCCCGCTAGAACGAGCGGCCCACGCCTACACAAATGCGGCCCATCCGTTCAAGCGACCGTGGCCCAGAGACGGAGGTACGACCGAGTGCGGGATTCCGTCTACGAGGACGACGTCCAACAGTCCAGATCATGTACGTATGCTTCTTCTTTTTTGATTCCGAGACGCGTGTTCAGGTACGTTTTTCTTTTCTTTCATTCTCTATATTTCTTGAGACACATAATATTTGTATAGTACATATGTGATGTTCTATTATGTGCTTTTGGATATCTAGTTATAGTTTTTCTTTAATTTATTCTATAATGTATTTTGTGATGTTCACAGAATATACACGTGATGTTCACATTATATAAATGTGATGTTCTATAATGTATTTTGAGATGTTCCGATAGTATATATGTTCTACAGTATACTTCAGGTTGTTTAAATAATATCATGTGATGTTCTTTATTTTTTTCCAGATTTTTATTTTCCCCTTCTTTGTTATTTTACTTTAACCAAGTAGTTTGTTTTTTATTTTCATTTTTTAATTTTAAATTTCCTACATCCTATGAGATATATGTGATGTTCCTATGGTACACATTTGATGTTTATGATGTATCTTAGTTATGTTCAGGTAGTATAATTGGAATGTTCTATGATGTATTTTGTGTTGTCACATAGTATACATGTGATGTTCTCTAATATATTTTTAGATGTTTAGGTAGTATATAGATGGAACGTATTCTACAATTATCTTTGAATATTCATATCGGGTGCATTTTTCCTACTTCCTGGGAGTAGTTACTACCACCTTCAATAAAACACATTGCTTATGTGTGTATACTCATTTATCAATTTGAGTATATTTATATAGCTCATTTTATGATACTCCAAATCATACTACGTGGAAAATTTTTCTAAAGAACCCATATTTTTTAACAGTATTATTTTAATACTTGTTATAATAGTATATAAAATAAGTATAACCATATACTCAATGTATACATGCATCCACATACATACTACCCTAGATGATCTAGGTAGGATCATATACTTCGTCAATATACACTTCGTCGGGTCATATGCACCCTAAATCTAAAGATATACACATGGGTGTAACTACTACATGGGAGTAGGAAATAATTACCCTATTCATATAATACTTGTGATATGTTATATAGTATATTTTAGATTATTCAAATAGTATCATGTGATGTTTTTTATTTTTTGCTCTCTGCAATTTTTTCTTCTTCCTATCTTACATTAGTTAAGTAGTTTATTCTTTATTTTTACTTTTAAAATTTTCTATATTTTATATTTATGAGATATATGTGAATATTATATAATATACATGTGATTTTGTTCTTCCTATTACATATAGTTTTTTCTTCATTTTTTATGAAACTCCCATGACATATTCGTGGTCTAGAATATCATTTTGTCAGGTGTAATATGTTGTCAGACGTAATGGTTTTATAAGGTTTAATTAATAACTAAAATGTTTTATACCTATACAAAACATTCGTAGGGTACAGTGGTAGGAGAATGGTATTTTAAACAATATAGGTCTAGTGTTCGACCTTCCATCTCGCTATTTTCGGTTACTCAGGGCAGCTTTTTCTCAGGGTGTGTGCTTTTCTCAGGACGAGTGGGAAGCGGAGCAGAAACCAGGACGTTTTTTAGAAAGAGTAAATTGCACAGCCGATTCGTAAAGTATTAGGGCTAATTTCGTCTGGGATCCCTAAACTATGAAATCGCACTCTTGGCTCCCCAATCTACCTAATTTAGTGCATGTAGGTCCTAAAGAGCCCAGGCGATGTCAAGCAGTCGATGTGGTTGTCCATGTACGCAGGGGAAGCAAGTGAGGCACACGTGACTCTCGGTAGATACTGGCTTTTTAGCCAAAAAGCCCCCGCACGATCTCATCTTCTCCACCTCACTCCTTTCCAGTGTTTTCCTAAACGCTAAACGGTAAACAGTCGGTCACCTACCGTTTAGCCATTATTCGGGCAAAACGTCCCATTAAATGGGCTAAACGGCCAATTAAACGGGGTAAACGGGTGATTAAACGGAAACGGCGCACCACCGTATAGCGTTTACACGGTGTTTAAACGGGCTAAACGACTGTTTAGGCGAATAGTGCTCCTTTCCTTTCTCTTGGACCTCGACAAAAGGGGGAAAATGGGCGAAGCGTGATGACGCCAGCGACTGGTGCTGTTCATAGAGGCGGCGCAGGGCGGAGAGCGAGGACAACTAGACGGCCGCGCCTAGAGGGCCCTATAGGCACGGGCGGTGGGGGAGATGGCCACCGAATCGAGCTCGGTGGCGGCGACCAGGAGGCACGGTGATGAGTCGTGACTGATTATGTGCCCGAGGTGCCATTGTCATAAGGTAGTAAAGTGTCGTTCGAAGCAGGCGTGGTCCTTGGATCAGATCTTCTACACCTGCCTAGATCACAATATAAGTTAAGTTTGTCAGCTTGAGTTCATTCCAAATCTAAGTATTACAGTCCAAGTTTTCAATATGTGTGCTTTATCTGTTTGATGAATCTGCAGAAGGATGGAACTGGTTGCCCATTTTTTCTTTGGGAGGAAGGATACATCAACCACTTGGAGACAGAAGCAGCAAAAGAAATGGCAGCTAGGATGCAATCTGATGAAGTTACTGAGAGCATGTTGGAGAAGAATGTCGACCTGGGAAATAGAGATGCCACAACTGTTGAAGTAGAGCATGCCACAGCTGTTGAAGTAGAGCTTAGAACTTTGATCAATATAGGATATGATATTGCAGGGCTCTTGAAATGCATTCTCTGTATCTGCTTGATAATTGTAGTTTGTGCAACTGCTGCTGGTGCTTGTTTAGATGAAGAAGTGAATGGTGAATGTGAAGTAGGTTTGGGGAGTAGGAATGCTTTTGTTTATGTGTGAACTTGTAATATTTCCATGTAAGAACTGGTAATGCTTTATGGTATTGATCATGCATGTTATCTAACTGAAATTTATGGTATTTGTGACTGTAATTTTAGAAGAACACATTTTAGCATTCTTGGCAAACTGCATTGTGATGCTTAGCAACCAAAGTTGTACATCCAGTCATGAAGTTTGTAGCCTAAGACAATGGCATTGCATCACATGCATACATCCATCTATACAAGATGTCTAGACTTTTGGCATGCATACTAGTGTTTATGCATTACAAAAGATGTTTCTATCCACAAAAGCAACTATACTGCTACCCTATTCCATGTTGCTATCAACAAAAGGCAACTATATTGCTTTTCTATTCTAGTCACAAAAGTCATGTTGGCATGTCCACAGTTTCATGCAACATTTTCAGATGTGGTCTTCTTCCCATGAACTCCTCTAGTCTTCTTGCCCTTGTTCCCTCCACCTTGTCCAGCTTCTTTGCTCTTGCCGGCAGTAGTTACTTTCATCTTGTTCACTCTTGCCCCACCTGCTTTAGTTGCAACAGTGATAACTACTGGTCTTGTAGTTGGCTGGTTGGACTGAATGAAGGTAGAGTCTAGCAAGGGTCCCAACTGCTGATTTAGGCTGCTGCATTGAGTGGGCTACAGGCAGCAAGAAAAATGTAGATTGAGATTAGTAGAGTAAAATTGGTCATGCAAATAGTAAAGTAAAATTGAAATCACACAAACCTAAGAAAGCATCTGTGAAAGCATTATTTCCTGTGTCATCTCTTCTTGCATTGGGTAATCAAAAGGTGGTGGTGCCTCAGCCTCTATGTCATCCTATAAGAACAATAATGTTAACAACTGAAGCGATGACTGTCTAGTGTAATAGAACAGAACATAGTACATACACCATGGTCATTAGTAACTATTGGAGGTATTTCTTCAATGCCACTTGGACTGATGCCTGCCTTCTTCAATTCACATGTCCTCACATTGTGATCTGGTGATTTGCACCAACTGCAGTGCATTTTGGACCCATGCTTTGTTAGCTTAGGTCCATTTCTACCTTGAACCTCATATGCTTGTTTCTTCCTTACCTTTGGTGGCCTCCCAATCCTTTTATCATAAACTGGTGGAGCAACTAGAGGTCCATCAGTCTTCTCCCAGTCAGCCATGTCCTTACATGGCCAAATGTTGTTGGCATATCTAGTTGCAAAAGCTTCAATAGAGTAATAGGCAGGGATCACTGTCTTTGGAGGTATCCTCTCATGTCTCAAGCAGGAAATGGCATGGGAACATGGAATACCTGTGAGATCCTACCTCCTACACTCACATTGCTTGTTGACAATATCAATAATGTATGTGTTTTCCTTGGACTGCACTTGGAATATTCCCTAGCCAGCAGGCATGGCATAGCAAATATTAGCAAATTCAGCATTCTTGGTAAGTTTTTTCCTTATCTTTGGGCAAACAGTTCCAACAAAGTTTTCTGCTTCCTTTTGTTTGTTGTAGTGTCTAGTCATTATTTGGTTTTTGATTCTCTCCAACATACTTAGGATGGGTAGCTCCCTAGCCTCTAAGATGTACTTGTTAAAGACCTCACAATTGTTATTGAGTCACACATCACATTTTGGGAAAGTGCTGAAAAAGGATCTGACCTAAGTATTTGGTGCCATTTGCTCCAATCATTGGTGGGCAGCTGCATCTATTTCCTTCATTTTCTACATGTTCTTCTCCCAATGCCTCACACAGGTGGACCTAGCACATGTCCACAGCTGATTTTTGAGGTTGTCACCTTTGAAATGGACTTAGAAATTTTGGTACAGATGCCTCACACAAAATCTGTGCTTCAGCCTCGGGGAACACTTGTGCCACAGCTAGGGATAAGACCCTACAAAAATACAGTGGTAATGTGTTAGTGAACAAACATGCAAATGTTATTAGTCAATGATTATGCAGAAAACTTTGTGCAAATGTTATTTTACCTTTTGCTTGTCTGTCATGATAGTCCATGGGAATGTGTTGTCAATGCGGAGGTCATCTTTTAGGCTATGTAGAAACCATTTCTAGGACAAGAGAGATTCAACTTCCACCACTGCAAAAGCAATTGGGAAGATGCAATCATTTGGATCCATCCCTATAGCAGTAAGCAACTACTGTCCAAACTTTGTCTTCAGGTGACATTCCATCTAAAAAGATGATTGGTCTACATCCACTTAAGAAACCTCTTTTGCAAGCATCAAGTGATAAGTAACAACTACTAAATGCCCCTTCTGTTAGATTAAGGTAGAAGCTACTACCAGGATTGGACCTTCTCAACTCTTGCCCATAATCCCACAACTGAGAGTACTGCTTCAACTCATCACCATATATAGTCTGCAATGCAAATTTTCTTGCTCTCCACAACTTGGTTCTAGATGGAGTAAGGTTCCATTCCTTTTGAACAGTTCTTGCAAAGTTAGGTAGGGTCATCTTGTTGTCTGCCCTAAATGTTTCCAACTACTTCTCTGCAAGCCACTTGGAGGTACAAGTCTTGATCATCCACTTTTTCTGGCAGTTGTGATGGCCATTGTATGTCTTCACTAGAAAATAATTTGTCCTACTATCCATGGATGCATAGAAGTTCCATAGACACCCTTCAACACAATGAGCCTTGACTCTCTTCCTATCATTTCTAGGGCATTTTGATCTCTACCCTATTCCTAAGGTTGTACTCTGTGATGGCCTTCCTCACAAGCTCAACTGTACCAAATACTTGCCCTACACTGAATGATGGATTCAGCAAATCTTCCTGCCGAAATTCCCTAAACCTGTTCCTATTGCTACCTTCATCAGAATCTGCCAAGTCAATCACTTCCTCTTCTATTGATTCATCCTCATCTCCAACTGACATAGTCATAGATTGCTTCCTCTTGAGTTTGCTATCCGCAGCCTTCTTCCATTTGAACATTTTACAACCCTTAGTTGCCCTTCATCAAACACACCAGCATCGACATTGTCAACAAACAGGTCATCATCAGAAAATCCAATCTCATAATCACTATCATTAAAGTCTGAGTCATCTGAATTACTGTCATCTGCCTCAATGCCATCATGTACTGGATCTTGGTTCCACTCAGTGGCCTTCCTCAGGTTTGTGTAAAACACTGGCAATTTCTCCACTTCCTTTCAGCTGTCACAACCTTAACAGGACTAAAGACCTTAGGCAAACTACAAACATGATTTGCTACAATGTCATCCCAATTGATACCAGAACAAATCATATCATGATGATCAAGATAAATGACCAGGTTCCTCACCCTATCAATCACATACATCATGACCATTGTGTCACTATCAGTCTCTATAAGTCTCAAACCATCTGTTATTGTCTTCCCTGGCAATAACCAATGCACCTTCAGTGTACGTGATTCCTTATCATAACCTAACTCTTCCACAAAGTCCTTTATCCATAGGGGTGACCAAGTATCAGCATCACACTAATCAAACCAGTCAATTTTTTCATCGAGGTAAGCACGGTTCTCCCGAACACCAACAAAAAAACCACCATAATGCACCTCTAGACTGAACTGGTTAGACCCTAGACCTATATTTCAACCAATTTTCAACATTCAGTTCAAAAATTTTCTCATCCATACCAAGAACCCTGTACACCGCCATTCATGCCTACAAATCAACTACTTTCAAATCAAAATGGCCTAAATCTACCGTAATGTCCACAAATCCATAGCAAAAACTCAATAGAGGGTTCAGATCAAGATAGGGTTTCTTCAACTCACCGTATTCAGCCACTGGTTCTCCTTTCTGATGCAATTTGGCGGCCATCTCCCCCACTGCCCGCGCCTAGAGGGCCCTCTAGGCACGGTCGTCGAGTCGTCCTCGCTCTCCGCCCGCGCCGCCTTCGTGAACATCACCCGTCGCCGGTGTCGCCACGCTCCGCCCCTTTTCCCCCTTTCATCGAGGTCCGAGAGAAAGGAAAGGAGTGAGGTGGAGAAGATGAGATCGTGCGGGGGGCTTTTTGGCTAAAAAGCCAGTAGCTGCCGAGGGTCATGTGTGCCTCACATGCCTCCCCTATGTATGTGGACAGCCACGTCGACTGCTTGACACCGCCTGGGCTCTTTAGGATCTACATGCACCGAATTAAGTAGATTGGGGAGCCAAGAGTGCAATTTCATAGTTTGGGGACCCAAACAAAATTAGCCCAATACTTTAAGGACTGGCCATGCAATTTACTCTTTTAGAAACATGAAACCAGGATGTGTGGGAAGCGGAGCAAAACCATACGGTGGGAGCGGTCGGCCCACGCTCGTTGAAACACAAACAGAAACGCATAAGCCAGCCGGCCCACGCCAACGCAGAAGCCGGCCCCACATGCGTTAGCAAGCAGGATGCGGAAAATATATTGAGTTTCATCTGGTCGGCGGACAACTCGGCGCCCCTGGTCGGTGTATAGCACGCCCCATGCCAAACAGCCACGGGAAAACTCCCCCGCATGGACATCTCCCTAGGGATGGTGGCGGGAATCAAATGTCCAAAAAAAAAATCCACGCTCGTGGTTGTTTTCCGGGGTTAATTCATCTGTGCTGCCAAAGTAAGCCTTATTGAGAAGCTTGGCTTACTCACAAGAAGAGTGACTTGGTGTTTAACAATTGCCAACTAAATTTTTTTTTCTGTTTAGAAGGCACATTGTTTTGTGGTTTTGAGCTCTGTTCGGCCCTTAGATGAGCAGAAGGCATGCAAACAGTGACGGAGCCGAGGGGGGCCAGTGGGGGCCATGCCCCCCTACAATACATATTTTTATATGATATATATAGTTAATAGTCTATGTTTATATTAAATAAAAGAGTATAACAAAAAATATTGTTATATACGACTATCGATATCTTTTAGACAACAAAATTACACGTGCAAGCAGTGACGGAACCGAGGGGGGCCAGCAGGGGCCATGCCCACCCCACCCCTACAATACATATTTTTATATAATATATAGTGTTAATAGTCTATGTTTATATTAAATAAAAGAGTATAATAAAAAATCTTGTTATATATGATTATTGATATCTTTTAGACAATAAAATCACATAGAATATTATTAGAATAAGATATTTTAGTTTTATCTATATTTGTTTGCCTATCATATTAGGAGATAAATATATATTTTTGGTTTTACTAAAATACTTATTATTCATTATACTTTATATTTTATTGAATGTGTATTTAACTAGCAATAACAATTCAGTGACCATCTATTTTTACTGTAAATGGCAGTATAGATATAGGCGCTCACATACATGCACATACACACATTCCTATGAACAACACACACATCCTACTTAACTATGAGCACTTTCAAAATACTAATCTGGTATATTTTAAGATTCATGAGTCATCACATGCACCTCGTTGTCGACAAACAGGATCACCTACCACAGGTATGACCATTTCCGAAATACTAAGCCGGCAAATTCCAATATTCATAAGTCATCACATGTGACCCACTATCGATAGACACGGTCGTCTACTACGTGAAAAATAATGAGCATGGTTAAATCGTCAAACACTAGAACAAATACAGAAAAATAGGAGCCTAACTTCGAACAAAAATCTAAACAAATAAGCTACAGTCAATTCTCATATTTTGAAATTCTTCGACCTATCCCCACTATGTATAATTTCTGGCTCCACCACTGCATGCAAGCTACTAGAGTTGAGAGTAGTTTATTTTTTTTCTTGCATCTTATGGATGACTCTTTAATTTTTGAATTGGTCAATAATGTCAGATATTATGTCAGTCCCTGTGGGAGTTTTATTCAGAGTTTCATTTGCATTTAATGAGACACCACATTAGCATTTTGATGAAGTGGCAATGTTTATAAGAAGAGAGAGAAGAAGTGAGTTTCATGGGGATGAAACTCTCTTGACACGATTACCAACTCTCTTATCATGAAATTAAATGTCTATGAAACTATAGAATGAAACTCTCCATTGAGAGTGTGTGTTTCATCCATATTTTATTTCATTCTATATGATATGGCAGTGTTGAAAATAACGTCATGAAACTCTCTACCTGAGCCCTGTCTGGATCCCCTTGGCTAAAGTTTAGCCCCTTGGCATGTTTAGATACATGACTAAAAGGTGAAGGAGAGATAAGAGAGAAAGAGAGTAAAGTCATATGTTAGCACTTTTAGCCCTCTTTAACCTAGCTTGCAACCTTAGATCCAAACAGGGTAGCCTCAGTGTTTTGGAACTTGGATTGTGTTGCGACCCACTTACTGCTGGACCCACTAGTCAGGCGGAGCGCAGGATGGCGGGTGCTGCATGCAAAATCTAATCAAAATACTTACCCCTTCGTGCCTCCCACCATAAATACTAGTGCATCTTTACATGCACTCGCAGCAGGATCGAAAATATTTTGTGATCCTTTAATCTCCTATCCAAAATCAAACAGCATCGGCATTTTCTTTCAGGTTGCTTTAGCTCAAGCATTGGATGGACCCATTGGAAGCGGAAGGAAATGCTTTACTCCTCAGGTGCAAAACTAGCATCAATTTTATACTTCCCTCTCACAGACAATCAAGTGCTGGCCAACGCTGGCGCTAGCTCTATACTCCACAACCACACAACCTAGGCCATTGGTCTCAGCCAATCCTTGCGGTACTAAAAAATGTCAGAAGAGGAAGAAATTGCTCAATTCTCAAGATTAGAAGTGAAATTAACGGAGTTGCAGACAGGTTAGCAAAGCAAGCAAGACAGGCAAACATTAGAGGAAATTGTGTTTATTCTTGCCAAGCTTTAGCACATTCTCAAACTTGTAATCTCTCCAGTCCTAAATTATAAGTCATTCCAACTTTGGAGATTCAAACCATCTCAAGTCTGACCAAATTTATATAATAAAATAGGGATTTGCTAAATTTCAAGTGCGCAAATTTTAACTTTCTTTTAGGCGACTGGTTATTGCATATATTTTATACTAAAATTACAGTTTTAGTTCGTTGTAATTTCTATACACATAATCTGTATTTTTTTTTGTTCCGAGAATAAAAAAAACCCGTTAGACAAAACCATAAACTTGACAAAATCTTATATGTGTTGCACAAAGACAATTTAACAATTTTCAATTATTTCTATAGTCAGACAAAGACAAAAATTTGATATGTTATGACACAGGACAAATAACAAACCATAAAAGTGACAATTTACTTGTACTAATTGGTAGTACAAGAGTGTGGTCTGAAATCATCTTAAAATTCAGGCACCTGAAATATAGGAGAAATGAATAAAATAATAACACTTATGATATCAAATAAATATCATTAGATTCTTTATTATTAATTATATTTTTGTAGTATACCTATTTATTGTCATAAATCTTTGTAATTTTCTCTATAATTTTAATTAAACTTAAGATGCTTTGACTCTCTAAGAAAGTTAAAATAACTTATAATTTAGAATGGAGGGAATATTATCCAAATTGCTCTGCACAACTTTAAATGGGTATCTTTATATATGCCCCATTTCTGTACGATGTCTTTAATGAATGAATGAATATTTTGCCCTTTCAAAAAACAGACAGCACCCTTCCTCCTAAAATGAATAAAAATCTCGTTTACCGAGAAGCTACATTTTTCAATGATTTATAATTTCAAAAAAAGTATCAGTATTCATATTTTTATAAATAGTTTTACTATAAATATATTTTATGATTAATTTAATTTAGTGATGATTATTATATATTATAAATATTAATATTTTTAGGGCATAATATTAATATATTTTATATACACTCCTATTTATTTAATTAAAATTGGAATTGGAATTGTTGGACTCATCAAGAAACTAGATTTCTGTTCTTTTTAGGGAGGGAGCAGGAGTGGTAACTGCCACCCACTCCCACTGGATCGATCGGGCTGAGTGGAAGGAAGGGAGCTGCTCGCTCGCTGCGCGGCCTTCCTTCCCGCCACCATCTTCTCGCGCGCCTCCGGCCGCTCACCGTCCCAACGAAATATCCCCGCATGCACATGCACTCCTCCTCCTCGAGGCTCCTCCACCCCGTCCGGCAGTCTTCGGCTATTTATACACGCTCCCCGATCCCTCTATCCCGTCCAGGCAGCCATTGCCAACCACCCACTAGCCAACTGCCCATGAGCCCTACATCATCGCCGCGGCAGCCCGGCGCCGGCGGCGGTGCTGGCGTGGCGCGGCACGCTGCGTTCAAGGTCCGCAGGGACTCCCACAGTATACACAAGGACCACCTCGCCGCTCTCCTCGGGCTCGGGATCGACCAACTCGTCCGTGTCGTCGCCCTCGAACGCCATAATCACCAGCAGCAGCCACCACCGGCCGGCCCCGGCGCCACAGCCGCCAAGGCGGCAGCAGCAGCAGCAACCGGTAATCATCTACACGCACTCGCCCAAGGTGATCCGCACCAATCCGCGCGACTTCATGTCCATCGTGCAGAAGCTCACCGGCCTCGACAGTCACGGCCGTGGCGCGCCGCCCCCGGCGGGGCGCGTCAACTCGGGGTCGGTCGTCGCCGCCGCCCCGCAGGACGAGTCGTCTTCGTCCTCGTCCGAGAGCTGCGCCAACACCACCCACGCTGCGGGGCCGCCTCCCTACGCGGACTCGCAGTTGATGCCGCCGCTGCCGGCCCCGCCTCTGGATGCGCACTTCATGGCGCCCGACATCCCGCTACTGTTCGCGCCCGACGCCGCAGCATCAGACCTGCAGCAGCTCTGCGCGCCGAGGGGACTCTACGGCCAGTTCCCGCCGCCGGTCGACGCCGTCGCGGCGATCGGCCCAGTGATGTCGATGAACATGAACAGCGCCGCCAGCAACGGTGGGGCCGTGTTCTCCCCGTCGATGGTGGAGACCGTGAGGACGTTTTCGGGCTATAATTAAGCAGGATTTTTTTTATCTAGTCCGTGCAATGAATCAGGCGATGATGCAGCGATGCAGGAGCCGTTGCTATGCCATGTGCAATAACCGCAGGTCCATTTTTTATTAGTTTTTTTTTAATTTCAATTTTGATTAGTAATAGAGAAACAAAGGGCCTGTTCGCTTTAACTTATCAACCGGCTTATCAGTTAGAATCTATAGTATTTTTCTCTCACAACAAAATAACTTCAGGCTTCCGGCTTTAATACTAATTCATTTTTTCCCTAGGTAGGAAATGATGAAGTTAGTTATCGCTGATTCTATCCCGTGAAATCCCTATAAGTCTTTTTTCTTTGTTATTTTAGTTCCATCTCACATGTCCCTTCACCGAAATGTATCCTTGAGTGTGATGGGCGTGATAAGTTTTTCTTTTGCTCTACATAAATAGTTTGGAGATTTTTTTAACATAGTACATAGCCATATTTACCCTTATAACCTTATGAGCACCTTCAAAAGATAAAAGCTAGATCCGCTGATCTAAAGATCAATGAAGTTACCACCGGCATCTCATTGTCAACAGTCACTCGACGGCCACGTTAGTTACTACTGAAACAATAGCACTGTTAAATTTTGAATAAATCTAGAAAATCTAGAAAAATACGAGAACCCACATCAAATCGAGTAAAACATGAGTGGATAGGTTTCTCCACGAGAAAGCTTTCTAGTTGTGTACGTTCAGTTCGCTAATTCAGTCATAAAAACTTCTCATGATCATGAATAGAGAACTGCAAGATTTTACAATCTTCAAGGCGAACTCTGCCAAACAAAAAAAAAATCATCGGGGATGCCCTGTGAGGAATGGTAGCACTAGAAAAGGACTTATTGTGGATGTATAGATTGTTTCACCACCACTGCATAAGATTTGCTTATTGTTTCTTCTTCTTCATTCACAACAAGAGCCCATTTTACATCTTGTTCTTTCTGCCAGAGAAGAGATTCAGGAGAAGAAAGAGCCCCAATCGTACTAAAAGCTCGGGCAAAAAAACCTTTGAAGTGGTCAATCGCTCATAAGAACGCAGACGGTAATTAACTTGGTAATAACTATGCAACTCGACCACTTTCAAAGAAATTAAAAATAGAGAACTAACAAAAAAACGGGATCTCACAAAGCAGGTTGAACACGGCTGCCTTGCCACCGGCCACAAATTGTGAGAATTGTAGTAGCCGAATCTTTATGATACAGTACTTGCAAGTTGCAACGCCCTACAAAAAGAACAAGGAAAAATATATGAAAACCCACATATGGAGAGAAGGAAACGGAGAGGCCTGACTATAGAGCAGACTAATAATGCAGTAGCTTTGTTGTATGTCTTGTTAGGCCAACTAGACTCATCAGATGAAAAAGTGGTACCTGCAGGCGGTGGTGGTGTACATTAACAATAACCTCATGAGAAAGAAGATATGATTGTGAGGGAAAAAGTGGAGAAGTGAGAGAGTTATATAGATAACAAAAGTATGCTTGTATAGGATGGAGATACAGTAGCTTAGGCCTTATTTGGATGTGTATGTATTCATCTCAATCCACATGCGTTGGAGTGGATTGGAATTGAATTATGCATTAAAGTGAATACACATGTATCCAAACAAGGTCTTAAAGTTTTCCGTTCCTATTTGGACTAATAATTTTGAATGAAACCACCACTACTTATATATATATAGAACTACTACCATGTAACTGGCTACAAAATAACTTATTCTGTAGCCACTTTGAGTTATGACAATAACTATGTTAATTTACGAGATTATAGTAACTCCATACTAAGTGGTTTATTGTAACGTTATGATAAATATCTCCATGTGTTATAGTAACCCAACTATCGTAAATATGTATTGACATTATCGTAAATTAGTTGTCGGTGTTTCGGACCGGTGGGCCCTCAACCAACTAATAAAAATGTACTGCGTGCCCCTAGTCCTGGATGGTGATGCAAAGAGACACAAGGTTTATACTGGTTCGGGCAATGGGTGCCCTACGTCCAGTCTGAGAGATCGATCTTGTATTCCTTACACCGAAATGCTCGTAGTAGGGGGTTACAAGCAGGGCGAGAGAGGGAGCTAGTCCCAGGTCTCTGCGCGGGGCGGCGTGAATTGCTTGAGATGTTGATCTCAGGCGACGGAGAAGCGTGCGTGTTACAGAGTGTCGCTTGCGCGCGAGTGAGTTTGTCTGTCCGTGTTCGTGGCCGTTCGTGTCTATGCCTGGGTGAGAGCGAGCGTGAGAGCAAGTCTGTCTTCCTATACGTGTTCGTCTATCTCCTGCGCTCAGGTCCCCTAGAAACAGCCCCGATCCCTCCGCTTTATAGTTGAAGGGGGGACAGGGGTGATACATGTGTTAGCCACGCGGCGTCGTGCGAACAGAGGCGGCATATCCGAGCCCTGTAGCCTGCTACTGTGGCGGCATAGTTGATGGAGTGGTCCTGCCCTTGAAGTGCTGGAGCAACGCACCGGTCACATCCGATCTTGTGCGACGTGGGAGCTCTAGTGATAGCTTGACGCAGGGCCTGGCAAGCGACGTGCTGGTTGTTGTGTGTTGACCGTGTGAAGAGCCGAGGCTCAGTTGGTGCCGAGGCCGAGCCGTCGTGGGGGGCTCGGCGGGCATGAACCCTAAGGTTGCCGAGACCCTGAAGTAGACTGCCGAGGCATGGAGGGAGCGGTTGGGCCTGTACACTGATTCCGAGGCTATAGTAACCTGGACCTGACTCCGCACGCCGCGTTGTCCCTGGAGCAGGAGTTAGGTAGCACAGCGCAGTACAGGCGCCGGTCGTGGGCATAGCATCAAGCATAGCGGCTGGTAACCCCTGCCCTGTCCTGTCCTAGACGGCATGGCTTCGATGTGACTGGCGTCCAGTCGGCCACGCCGCTGTGTCGAGCCGTCGTTCGGCTGATATCGCGGGAGTGGTTGAACGCGCCGGGCGGACGTGACATCTTGTCCGAGAAGTTGGTTGAGGCGGAGGCGACGGGGCCGTTTTGCCGAGCCAGCGTTGAGCGAGGCGGAGAATCGGCGTCTCGTCTGAGGCTGTACGCGCAGGGCCTCGGGCGAGATGGAGAATCGGTTCCCCGGCCGAGGCCTTTCGTGCGAGGCCTCGATCAAGACGGAAAATCGGTAGGCCGTCCGAGGCCTCTCGTGCAAGGCCTCTAGCGAGGCGGAGAGTAGGTGGCCTCGGACATGGTCGGGGTTTAGCCAATTGTTGTCTCTTGGCTTTGATTTTGATGGGGTATAAGCGATTTTTTTCAATAGTTGCTTAGGGGACCCCTTCTCGTGGTACCCGATAGTAGCCCCCGAGCCTCAGGGAGAGTGCGAGCGCTCTCCTTGAGGTTTTGGTGAGACTCGGCTCGCAGTAGCTCCTGGCGGGATGGTGTTTCGTACTCAAGGCTTCGGTGGGTGCGCGTGAGCGCACCCGCCGGGTGTAGCCCCCGAGGCCCTGGAGGAGTGGATTTATTCCTCCAGGGGCTTTTCTTTCATCGTGAGAGGGGTTTTATTACGTTTGCCGAGCTCATGAGTGCGAGTTCGGGTCGCTGAGCCTCGACAAGTTTGCAGGAAGAGCCCCCTAGCCTCTATACGGAGCAAGAAGGCCATCAAGGGTTCTCCTGGCTTTTTGTACGACCCTCGCGCATCCTTTTCGTTCGGAAGGAGGGGTGGAGGGTGCCATGCTACCCTCGATGGGCGCGAGCAGTGGCACTTCTGGTGAGCTGTTATCGGGTAAGTCCGAGTGAAGGCTCGTGCCCTGTTCGATAGGGGTCAGCTAGCGGTCCAGAGACACACTCCAAGAGTACCAGAGGGTTTCTCTAGTGGGTGTCGGGGCCGTTCGATGGGCCCCGGTGGCTCGGTGCCTCCCTACGGTGGGATCCCATTCGGAGACCTCCCTGCCGGTCTCAGACACGACTTAGGGCGTCCCAAGTGTTTCGCTTGCTTGGGTCTCAGCCCTGTATGGGCTCGCCCGTAGTCGTCCCTGACTCTATTGCCCTGGGGCGGCTGTCAAAACCCTCGGGGGCCCAGCCTTCGAACCCCTAGACCGTAACGGGCTCAGCGCCTAGTTCCTTCGTCCGAAAGGAATTGGGTGGGGGATATTCCTCCCCCTATCAGTTTGACAACAACAAGCGCGCCTTTTGAGGCAATTTTCTCAAGGAGGTGGAACGACGCCTGCCACTGCAGCGGTCGGACGCGACGCCGTGTCAGCGGATGGAATATAACTATTCACGCGATTAATGAGGAAAAGGTGGGTACGTGGGCGGTAAAATCAGATCTGGATTAACTGTGCCGGATCTGAGGGAAACTTTCCCGATTCCGTCGCCCGCCTATTTCGCCTCCTTCCTGCATAAATACACGACGAGCCTCACCCCTCCCCTCCTTACCTTGCCTACATTCGCCTTTGTCGCCCTTGAGCCGTTGCTAGAACAGAGAGCGCTGAGGAGAAGAAGAGAGGCGAGGTAGAGAGAGCGAGAGAGGCTCACCGCCGTAGTCATATTCTCCGTCGCACCCATGGCCGGTGCCGTTGTCATTGAGGCGGACCCTTGGGGTCAGTCCAACATGTCCGTGGAGACGCTCCAGTCGCTCGTCGACGATAGCCTTCTCCGTCTGATTACCGACCCCAGCAGGCCGGAGTGGATCGCTCCGTCAGGCGAGCCGGAGCCGAGGCCACGCGACGGCTACGTCGTGAGCTTCGTATCCTTTCACGAGCGTGGCCTCGGCCTGCCGGTGGACTGGTTCATGCGGGCACTCCTGCACTACTACGGTGTGGAGCTCCATAACTTCAACCCCAACTCCATCACGTAGGCAGCCATCTTCGTCATCGTCTGCGAGGGGTACCTAGGGATCGCTCCCCATGGGAGTTGTGGCTCCACCTCTTCCGGGCGGGGCATACCACCAAGCCGATGGGTATGTCGGGCACGAGGAAGGTGGTGAGGGCCGGCGGCTATACTCTCCAAGTGCGCTAGGACCGTCAGCACCTTTACATCCCAGCCCAGCTCGCATCAACCAATCGCCGTTGGTACACCAGCTGGTTCTATCTCCACAATGACGATGGCGGACTTCCCCCCTACACCGAGCAGATCGTGGAGAGCTATCTGGAGAAGTGGAAGTATGGCGTCCTGAGGGAGGATCAGCCCAAGCTGCAGCCGCTCCTAGAGGGGCTAGAGAGGCTGTGGAGCCGCTGCCTTACGGTGGCTGTGGCCATGGCTGCCTTCCACTGCCGGAGGGTGCTGCCGCTAATGGCTCAGCGGTGGCGCCTGTTCGAGATGAGACCGGATGAGCTGATCGAGGGCATCCGAATGTCCGCCTCTGCCCTCTCTGATGAGGAGATTCTTCGTCGGGTGAGGGAGACGGTGGAGGTGAAGTTGAGGAGCGGTGGCCTGATCCCCATCGTGATGCACCTGTCACGGGGGTTCCTCTCCCTGGTAAGTCACGCGCTGCTGTAGCCCCCGAGGCCTCCTCGTTCCTTGCCATTTTCTGGTCCCTTATTTGCGTTCGCTGTTCCTTCAGGGGATGAGAGACGTGCGAGCCTCCCCGCCGCCCGTTCCTAAGGACGCAGCGCGGCGGGCGGCAAACCGGGCGCATGTCGAGGCACAGAAGAAGCGGAAGGTTGCTGAGGAGGTAAAGCGCATGAGGAAGATCCTTGCGCGTGAGGGACTGGAGAAGCGCCGCCAGCAGCAGAGGTAGGATGGTCTCCCCGTGGAGTCATCTCCGTCGCCGTCCCTGTCGACGGAAGCTTTAGATGGAGATGACGAGAATGAGGTGGGGCGGGGTCCCCTAGACCATCTCCCTGACATCAGGGAGATGACACCCGGGGCGTTGGCAAGTAGCCCAGTGCTCTCCGGAGGAGGAGGAGACGCCTCGGGGCCGGCGATCGCCCACCCCGGGGCCGAGGCCGACACGCCCGAAGCGCGGGCATTGGGAAAGCGCGCCATCAGCCTGGTGGGCTCGTCGGCAGAGGTGGAGCAGGTGGTGGCGGGGGCGACGCAACTGCCCCCGCAGAGGACCCATGGGGCGCCAGGGTCCGTCGAGGATCGGCCGGCACCGGCGGATATAGAGTCATGTCTCCGCCACTGCCTTTGCAGAGGAGGGTCGCCGTGCCAAAGCAGTTGCAGCCCCGCTCGAGGTAAGCCTTTTTTCGGCATAGTTGCAGCATCTTTCGTTCGCTCTTTGGTCGTATGCTGACCCCGTAAGTATCTTGTCTTTAGCCGGAAGCGTCCTGCGGAGGTGCCCGCCTTGGCACCACTTAAGGCGCTCAAGGTGAGCCCCGGCTCCACCGCCCACTGGGTGGTGGAGGCGCAAGCCGCCATACACCATGGCACGACGTCGGCGAGGGCCGACCCAAAGGAGCCGGTCGCCCAAGGTGAGGCTGCCAAGGCGGCCCCGACACAGGCGAGGGAGGGAGCGCCTCCGACCCATGAGGCCGAGGCTTGTGGGTCAGATGAGGCCAAGGCATCCTCGGTCGCTGAGGCCACTGAGGTCAAGGCCCCCCGAGCCTCCGAGGCCGAGGTGATGGAGGTCGGGGTGCCTAGGACCGCCGAGGCCGCGGTGGCGGGGGCCGGAGCCCCCGGGACCACTGAGGCCATGGTGGCGGAGGCCGACGTGAGCATGGCAAAGCCGGTGGCCTAGGAAGTGGAGATGAAGGCAGCGGAGGCCTTGGTACCGCCCCTGGTCCAAGGCCTATCGCTGTTGCTAGAAAGCGCCCGGGAAGTGGAGGTCCATTCGATCTCCTCCGGCGATACTTCCCGGGGGAGGGAGGGGGCAGATGCCGAGGCGGTTAGCATAGTGGAGCAGCCTGCTCCAGCCTTCAGTGAGGGAAGCTCGGCCCTCGTGCGGGTGCAACCTGAGCCCCATGGGTGGGATCACCCGCATGTCTTGTGGTGGAGCTAGGATGACCCTGAAGGGGAGCCTCTATTCACCCTTGAGGACATGGCCGAGGGGCGCTGGGATACCTTCGAGCAATACCACCAGCTGGTGGAGCAGTCGCTACGGACAGCGCTGTCCGTCATGGCCGACGATCTACCCGAGGTCACCCAGGTATGCGCCTCCCTTTCTTGTGCGGTGTCATCTTTTTTTGAGTTTTTTGCAGTGCATGACCCCTGTTCTACTTATCCAGGAGCTCGAGACCCGGTCCCTTGGGAAGTTAGTGTTCCTCCGATGGGAGAGGGACATCTAGGACCAGCTCCAGCGGTAGAAAGACTTGCTCGCTCGTGCCAACGAGCTTCTGTCGGCGCGGAGCGCGGAGGTGGAGGACCTCTGCCTACGCGGTGCTGATATGAAGGCTACAGCGGCGGCGACTCAGGAGCAGGTCGCCCCCTTGGTGGCATGGGTCAAGGAGTTGGAGGAGGAGCTGACCTACATGGCCGATGATCAGGACGCCTTTAGGTCCTAGGCTGGAGAAGCCACGGCCTCTGTCAAGGCCCTTGCTGGACAGCTAGGGACGGAGCAGGGTGTGCACCAGCTGACGAAAGGTGCCTTGGATGAGGCCCTCAAGGTGGCTGAGGCTTCCTAGACCGAGGCTGTGGTCTGGAGGGGAAAGGCCGAGGGTGAGTCTTATTCCCCTTGTTTTATTTGTTTTTCTTGCGTTCGGCCCCTAACTCCTTGGTGTGATGCAGAGCTGGAGGAAGAGGCTTCCAAGGCGGCCGAGGCTTCCCGGGTCGAGGTCCAGCACCTAAAGGAGAAGGCCGAGGCTTTTCGGGTCAAGGCCCAGCGCTGGAAGGAGAAAGCCGAGGCCTCTCGAGTCGAGGCCTGACACTAGGAGGAGAAGGCCGAGGGTGAGTCCCGTAGGCTTTTGCCCCTATTTGGCTTGTTTTCCTTTGCGCTCAACCCCATTCCGTTTCTTTTGGCGCAGAGGTGGAGAAGGAGGTCACCCGGGCAGCCGAGGCCTCTGTCGTAGTGTAGGCGGTGCTTGAGACCGAGATCGGGGAGCACGACGTGCTGAAGAGTGCCACCCGTACCGCCTGTGAGGCCCTGGAGGTCCAGTCAGGCAGCTCCCTCGGGAGCCGCCTGATTGCGTTGAGCGGCCAAGTGCGTGAGCGACTCCGAGGGGCGCTGCACATGGGTGTTAAGCGTGCCCTGGCCGTCATCGCCTTGCACTACATCGGCGTCGACCTCAAGGCCATCAGCGATGGCTATGTCCTGCCCGATGATGATGGGGAGGCCGACGAGGAGGTCACGAAGTTGATGGAGGCGGCGAAGGGCCCTGGCATGGCGCTGGCCAAACTATTCGAAGAGGAGGTGGTCCCTCCCACGCCATCCACCGATGCTCGAGACCCTAAGCCTTGACCTGGGCCCAAGAGGCCATGTAAATAGATTAGGGATTATGTTACCCTATCATAACGCTGGTGGCCATCGAGGCATTTTTAAAGTAATCATGTGTTTATGCTTCTTTAATCGTTTTTCATTGTATTTTCGAGCCTCTGCCCTCTGTCTCATCTCTGAACAAATCTCTTGCAAAAAACTTCCTCGGAGCCTAAGCTGCCCCTCGGGCAAAAGGTGGTGAGGGAGTGCCATAGCCTGGAGGCGTAGGCCATCTCATGACTCAGCCGACCTTTTGGCCTTGAGACAGTCTTTCGGTCCTTAGGTTTTTCACAATCGATTTGTCAGAGCACACTAGAGAGTTTGGCGTAGGAATTTTTTTGAAAAACGACTAAAAAATGGTGTGTGGAACTTAGGGGGGAGTCCCCCCTTCTAGCCCCCGAGGGAGGCTTGGTTCTAAAGAGGCAGAGCCATGTCCTATGCGAGCCCCGCAGTGGGCACCTCTGCAGAGGCAGAGCTGAGTCTCCCTTATGGTGTTATCGTAATGCCGAGGCCCGTGATGGGCTCGGTGGGTTTCTCAAAAAATTAGAACAATTAAAGAACGCTTCTTAATTGTATTTTGAGAAATAATGTATACAATGCTTGGGAATTTAAGGGTAAAAGCGACGTAGATGTTCTATGTTCCAAGCGTTGGTGAGGATTTCGCCCTTCTCGTTGGCTAGCTTGTAAGTCCTGGGCTTCAGCACTTGGGCGACGATGTACGGTCCTTCCCATGGCGGGGTCAGCTTGTGGTGGCCCTTGTTGCTCTGCCTCAGCCTCAGCACCAGGTCGCCCACTTTTAGGTCTCGGCTTCAAACGCACCGGGCTTGATAGCATCGTAGAGCTTGCTGGTATTTGGCCGAATGTAGCAGCGTAACGTCTCGGGCTTCCTCCAGTTGGTCGAGGGTGTCCTCGCGGGTAGTGCAGTTGCTCTGCTCGTTGTAGGCCCGAAGCCTTAGGGAACCATACTCCAAGTTAGTGGGGAGGATGGCCTCGGCCCCATAGACCAGGAAGAACGGTGTAAACCCCGTGGCTCGGCTCGGGGTATTCCTTAGGCTCCAGATGACTGACGGGAGTTTGGCAAGCCATTTCTTGCCAAACTTATTCAACCGATTGTATATTCTTGGCTTGAGGCCCTGTAGGATCATGCCATTGGCATGTTCTACTTGGCCATTCATCCTAGGGTGTCCCACGGCCAACCAGGCCACATGAATGTGGTGGTCATCGCAGAACATCAGGAACTTGCGGCCGGTAAATTGCGTCCCATTGTCAGTGATGATGGTGTTCGAAACCTTGAACCTATGGATGATATCAGTGAAGAATAGCCCCGCTTGCTCGGATTTGATTTGATTGATCGGACAAGCCTTGATCCACTTGGAGAACTTATCGATTGCTACCAACAGATGGGTGTAGCCCCCGGGGGCTTTCTGTAGAGGCCCAACCATGTCCAGCCCCCACATGGCGAAGGGCCATGTAACAGGGATGGTTTGGAGGGCTTGGGCCGGGAGGTGTGTTTGCCACGCATAGTACTAGCATCCCTCGTAGGAGCGTACTAGCTTGGTGGCGTTGGCAACCGCCGTCGGCCAGTAGAACCCTTGGTGGAAGGCATTTCCAATGAGCGTCCGAGGCACTGCATGGTGCCCGCAGGCCCCTGCGTGCAAGTCCCAAAGTAGGGCTTGGCCTGCCTCAATGGTGATGCATCGCTGGAGGACGCCAAATGGGCTTCACTGGTACAACTCACCGTTGCTGAGGACATAAGTCTTGGCTTGTCGCGCAAGCCGTCTAGCTTCGGTCCTGTCTGTAGGGAGCTCTCCTTGGACAAGGCAATCAAGGAATAGGACCCGCCAATCCATGCCCTGGTTGGCCTTGGGAGGCTCTACGTTTACTTCCATAACCTCGGTCTCGGCAACGGGGGTCTCGGCGACCGAGGGGGCCTCGAGTCCTGTAGTGGGCTCGACCGATGGGCCCTCTTCCGCTATCAAGGCGTAGTCAATGGAAGGCTTGTGGAGATCTCTGGCAAAGACGTTTGGGGGGACCGGGGCCCGTGCCGACGCCATCTTTGCCAGTTCGTCCGTGGCCTCATTGAATTTTCACGCGATGTGGTTGAGTTCGAGACCGTCGAACTTGTCTTCAAGGCGATGTACTAGCTTGCAGTACGCCTCCATCTTGGGGTCATGGCAGTTCGACTCCTTCATCACCTGATCGACAATGAGCTGTGAATCGCCCCGTACGTCGAGACGTCGTACCCCAAGTTCGATGGCGATCTACAAGCCATTGACGAGGGCTTCATACTCGGCTACATTGTTGGAGGTGGCGAAGTGGATCGAATCATGTAGCGCATGTGTACTCCGAGGGGTGAGATGAAGAGCAGACCTGCGCCCGCCCCGGTCTTCATCAGGGACCCATCGAAGTACATGGTCCAGTATTCTGCCTGGATTTGGGCAGGTGGCAGTTGGGTGTCAGTCCATTCTACCATGAAATCAGCTAAGACCTGAGATTTGATTGCTTTCCAAGGCGCAAAGGACAGAGCCTCCCCCATGAGTTCGATGGCCCACTTGGCTATCCTACCCGAGGCCTCCCGGTTATGGATTATCTCCCCCAGGGGGAAAGACGACACCACGGTTACCAGGTGGGATTCAAAGTAGTGACACAGCTTGCGTCGAGCCAAGACTATGGTATAGATCAATTTCTGGATGTGGGGGTAGCATGTTTTGGTCTCGGAGAGTACTTCGCTGATGAAGTAAATAGGTTGTTGGATGGGTAGAGCGTGCCCCTCTTCCTGCCTCTCGACTACTATGGCCGCACTGACCACTTGGGTCATGGCGGCGACATAAAGTAAGAGAGCCTCGCCCTTGGTTGGCGGTACTAGGATGGGAGGATTGGTGAGCAATGCCTTGAGTTTGGTAAGGGCTTCTTCGGCCTCGAGGGTCCAAGAAAAGCGCTCTGATTTCCTCAAGAGATGGTATAGAAGCAAGCCTTTTTCGCCAAGGCACGAGATGAAGCGGCTCAGGGCCGCAAGGCATCCCATAACCTTCTGTACTCCCTTAAGGTCTCGGATCGGCCCCATGTTGGTCACGGCCGAGACCTTCTCCGGGTTGGCTTCGATGCCGCGTTTCGAGACTATAAATCCTAAAAGCATGCCTCGAGGGACCCTGAAGACACACTTTTTGGGGTTAAGCTTGATGCCCCATTCCCTGAGGCATCTGAAGGCTATTTCCAAGTCGCTGATGAGATCACTGGCCTTCCTAGACTTGACCACGATGTCATCCACATTGGCCTCGATGGTCTTCCTAATGTGCTCGCCAAAGACATGGGTCATGCACCGCTGGTATGTGGCCCCTGCATTTCTGAGGCTGAACAGCATAGTCACGTAGCAGTACATGCCAAATGGTGTGATGAAAGAAGTCGCGAGCTGGTCAGACTCTTTCATCTTGATCTGATGGTACCCGGAATATGCATCAAGGAAGGATAGGGTTTCACATCCAGCAGTGGAGTCGATGATTTGGTCAATTCAAGGCAATGGGAAAGGAACTTTTGGACATGCTTTGTTTAGACTGGTGTAGTCTACACACATTCTCCACTTCCCATTTTTCTTCTTAACTAATACGAGATTAGCTAACCACTTCGGATGGGACACTTCTTTGATGAATCCAGCCGCTAGGAGCTTCTGTATCTCTTCACCGATGGCCCTGCGCTTTTCCTTGTCAAATTGGCGTAGGCGCTGCTTCACCGGCCTAGAGCCGGCCTAGATGTCCAAGGCATGCTCGGCGACCTCCGTCGGTATGCTCGGCATGTCCGAGGGACCCCACGCGAACATATCGGCATTCACACGAAGAAAGTCGACGAGCACGGCTTCCTATTTGATGTCGAGGGTGGCACTGATCCTCAGCGCCCGGTCGTCGGGGCAGGTGGGGTCGATCAGGATGAGTTTGACGGCCTCTGTGGGCTCAAAAGTCTCGGCATGACGCTTGGAGTCGGGTACCTCGCTACCGAGTTGGTCGAGGTTGACGATGAGGGTCTCGGCCTCTACGATAGCCTCGGCATACTCGATGCACTCGACGTCGCAGTTGCATGCATGCTCATATGTGGACTCGATAGTGATGATGCCATTGGGGCCCAGCATCTTGAGCTTGAGGTACGTGTAGTTGGGGACCACCATGAACTTGGCGTAGCACGGCCGCCCCAAGATGGCGTGGTAAGTTCCCTTGAACCCAACCACCTCGAAGGTGAGGACCTCCTTGTGGTAGTTGGCAGGAGTACCGAAGCAGACGGGCAGGTCGATGCGCCCGAGGGGCCGCGTGCGTTTCCCCGGCACAATGCCGTGGAAAGGCGCAGCGCCACCCTGGAGCGACGATTGGTCGAGCTCCAGGAGCTCTAGGGTGTTGGCGTAGAGGATGTTGAGGCTGCTGCCTCCATCCATCAATACCTTAGTGAGCTGGGTATTGCCGATGATGGGGTCGACGACAAGTGGGTACTGCCCGGGGTTCGGGACGTAATCAGGATGGTCGTCTCGGTCAAAGGTGATTGCCTCCTGAGACCAGTTGAGGTACCAGGGAGTGGCCACCTTCACCGAGAAGACCTCCCGGCTCTCCCTCTTCCGCTAGCGTGCCGTGAGGCACGCTGAAGGCCCATCGAAGATCATGAAGGCGTTGTGCACCTCGAGGAATCCATCGTCCTTGTCGTCGTCCTTGTCGCCGGCGCCCCTCTTCTTGGCATCGTCGTTGAGGAGCCCGAGCTTGGTGTAGTAACACCGGAGCATGGTGCACTCTTTGGGGGCATGCTTCACTGGGCCCTGGTGGTAAGGGTAGGGTGTCTTGGGCATGTTGTCGAAGAGCCCAGGGCCTCTGGGGCCTCGAGGATTTTTGCGCTCTGTGGCCGTGACTAGGCCGGCCTCGAGGACTTCCTGCTTCCCCTAGTGACCCTTTTTCTTTTTCTTGGGGAGGTGGGGAGCCGAGGCCCTGGGGGCCTTGTCCCTCCACTTCCCCTTGGTGTCGTCGTCGGGGAAGATGGCCCCAGCGGCCTCTTCGCCTGAGGCAAAGTTGGTGGCGATGTCAAGGAGTGCGGCCGCCGAGGTTGGTACGTTCTGGCCCAATTCTCGGACTAGGTCTTGGCAGGTGGTGCCAAAAAGGAAAGCCTAGATGATTTTCGAGTCGCCAATGCTTGGCAACTTAGTGCATTCTTGGAGAAGCGACGAATGAAGTCTCGGAGAGACTCGTCTAGGCCCTGGCGACAAATTTTGAGGTCCCAGGAGTTCCTAGGGCGCATGTAAGTGCCTTGAAAGTTCCCAACAAAGACCCTTACTAAGTCACGCCAGTCGTGGATCTATGAGGGAGGGAGATGTTTAAGCCAGGCTTGCGTCGAGTCTGACAGGAACAACGGGAGGTTGCGGATGATGAGCAGGTCATCGTTCACGCCACCTAGCTGACTAGCCAGGCGGTAATTAGCTAGCCAAAGCTTGGGATTGGTTTTGCCGCTGTACTTCGTGAGATTGGCCGGTTGCCAAAACTAGGCCAGAAAATGAGCGGTGCGGATGGCTTTGCTAAAGACTCAAGGACCAGGTGGCTCAGGGGAAGGACTACGGTCTTCCCTGCTGTCGTAGCGGCCACCTCGGTGTGGATGGTAGCCCCGGGTGAGCCCCTCATTGTCGTGTCGCCGTCGCCTGCTGACCACCTCGTGGTCGCCCTGTGCCTCGCGTTGGTTGCTGAGGCGGTCATGCAGCAAGGGGACCCTGTTGATCGTCGGTGCGCGAGCAGGTTCGGGGCAAGCCGAGGCCTCCCTGTCCTACCGAGGCAGTGCCATGGGAAGGTCCGAGGTGCCTCCACGCCTTTGGGAGGCGGAACTCTTGGCCTACTGCACCGCGGTGGTCTCAAGGAGATCCCAGAGCTCGCCGCAGACCCGTCGCCCCTCCGTAGTAGAGGGCTTGGGCATCGTTTGGACTAGCATTGCCGTAGCCACGACATTCTGGCTAGCGTGATTGAAGATTGGGGGTTGCTCACCCCCTTCGTCATCGTTGATGCGGTGGTGGACATCACGGGCCCTCCGCCGGGCTCCTCCGCCATCACTGCGACCCTGCTGCTCCTGCTCGAGAGTGTCTCGGAGTTGCTGTAGAAGGAGTTGATCTTGCTCGACCTTGGCCTAAAGCTCACAGAGCTGCTCCAAGTCTAGGCGTCAAAGTTGTCTGAGGGTGAGGCTCTCATTCTGCGCTGTCGGTGGGACAACGCGTGAGGGTGTGGCATCGCCCGCTCCTTAGCGAGGCAGGGTACGATTGCCTACCCCCTCGTCCTCATCGCCCGTGCTTGGCATCCCGAGTCCGACATGGAAGCACTCATGAGTGGGATCATAAGTGCCTTTATCGTCAGAGTCGGAGTAACCAAAGCAGTAGTTGCTCGTGGCCAGGAAGCGGCGCATGGCTTTAGGGTCGTGAAGTCCAAAGAAGTTAGCTCCGGCCCATGCCTCGTCCTCCTCCGAGGAGTTAGCATGGGTGTGAGTCGAAGTCATGGTGCCAAAGTCGAGGGTGAAGCGTTGGTGGCGTCCTGAGGGCTCTGCGTGAGCAGAAGCATAGGCAAAAGCATAAGTGGCGGCGGCATTTCTCAACCCGAAGGGGTACGGGGATGGTGCCATCGCCAGGCTTTGCTCCGCTGAAGTTGACTCCTCAGGAGGTGGCGGGGTAGAGCTTGATGACGGGGCGTCATCGTGCGCCACCAGCGTCTTTCCCTTGTCCAGGCTCAGGCTAGACAGGTCTCCAACCAGGGACCTTGTGCCAACAGCTAGGCGTGGGATACCAGTGGAGCGCGGCGTGTCACCTTGAGTTCGCATGGTGTCGGGGTGGCCCCGCTCACATCGTGCCTAGCGATCACAACGAGAGCGACCGCCCGGGCGCCGCCTGCGCCTGGACTGCGGGTGCGTGATGTCGTCATCGGTTGGTGGGGCTCGAGGTGTGAGAAGTACCATATCGTAATCACATCCTAGAGACATGAACTCTAGGCTCTCAAACCAGATCACTATGCTGAGATGCAGTGGTCGTATGGGATCTGCCATCCGAAACTCGTTAGGGAGATGAAGCTGACACACAGAGCCCCTACCTGGCGCACCAACTGTCGGTGTTTTAGACCGGTGGGCCCTCAACCAACTAGTAAAAATGTACTGCATGCCCCTAGTCCCAGATGGTGATGCAAAGAGATACAAGGTTTATACTGGTTCGGGCAATGGGTGCCCTACGTCTAGTCTGAAAGATCGATCTTGTATTCCTTGCACCGAAATGCTTGTAGTAGGGGGTTACAAGCAGGGCAAGAGAGGGAGCTAGTCCCAGGTCTCTGCGCAGGGCAGCATGAATTGCTTGAGATGTTAATCTCATGCGGTGGAGAAGCATGCGTGTTACAGAGTGTCGCTTGCGCGCGAGTGAGTTTGTCTGTCCATGTTCGTGGCTGTTCGTGTCTATGCCTAGGTGAGCGCGAGCGTGAGAGCAAGTTTGTCTTCCTATACGTGTTCATCTATCTCCTGTGCTCAGGTCCCCTAGAAATGGCCCTGATCCCTCCCCTTTATAGTTGAAGGGGGGACAGGGGTGATACATGTGTTAGCCATGTGGTGTCATGTGAATAGATGCGGCATGTCCGAGCCCTATAGCCTGCTACTGTGGTGGCATGGTTGATGGAGTGGTCCTTCCCTTGAAGTGCTGGAGCAACGCGCCGGTCACATCCAATCTTGTGCAACATGGGAGCTCCAGTGATAGCTTAACGCAGGGCCTGACAAGCAACGTGCTGGTTGCTGTGTGTTGACCACGTGAATAGCCGAGGCTCAGTTGGTGCCGAGGCCGAGCCGTCGTGGGGGGCTCGGCAGGCGTGAATCCCGAGGTTGTCGAGACCCTAAAGTAGACTGCCGAGGCATGGAGGGAGCGGTTGGGCCTATGCACTGATTCCGAGGCAATAGTAACCTAGACCTGACTCCGCACACTGCGTTGTCCCTAGAGCAGGAGTTAGGTAGCATAGTGCAGTACGGGCGTCGGTCGTGGGCACAGCACCAAGCACAGTGGCTGGTAACCCCTGCCTGTCCTATCCTGGACGGCATGGCTTTGATGTGACTGGCATCCAGTCGGCCACGCCGCTATGTCAAGCCGTTGTTCGGCTGATATCGCGGGAGCAGTTGAATGCAACGGGCGGACGTGACATCTTGTCCGAGAAGTTGGTTGAGGCGGAGGCGACGGGGCCATTTTGCCGAGCTGGCCTTTAGCGAGGCAGAGAATCGGCGTCTCGTCCGAGGCTGTATGCATAGGGCCTCATGCGAGACAGAGAATCGGTTCCCCGGCCGAGGCCTTTCGCGCGAGGCCTCGATCGAGACGGAAAATCGGTAGGCTGTCCGAGGCCTCTCGTGCGAAGCCTCTAGCGAGGCAGAGAGTAGGTGGCCTCGGACGTGGCTGGGGTTCAGCCAATTGTTGTCTCTTGGCTTTGATTTTGATGGGGTATAAGCAATTTTTTTTGATAGTTGCTTAGGGGACCCCTTCTCGTGGTACTCGACATTAGTATATAAAATTATTGTAAATGGAGGTGGCTACGAAATAACTTATTTTGTAGCTGGCTACTGAATATACTCTCCATATATATATTGTCCATGCCCTTATTAGCTAGCCATCTCAGTCTAACTATGTGGAAAATCTGTGCCTAGGAGATACATTTAGGGATACAAGACTTGCATCCCTAGATACATTCATTCCTAGGAGGGGATCAAATCATCATAAAGACAAGGGGCCTGGAAGGCTGAATAATTGATGAGGTTGTAAAAATAGCTTCGCTCGTGCTGTTGAAGCTAAACACATGTTGGAAATATACATATATTCTACTACTAGATGTTTGTCACGAGTACAAGGGAGGAGACGGGGTGACGTATGGGCCCTCTGGCGAAGCCGTCACACTGACGGAGCTATTGTCAATTAAGGTTATAGCGTGTCTAGCACGTTGTACCGATCCAGCAGTATATAAGCTGAGACGATAGCGAGGACGGAAGACAAGCAGTAGCGAGGAGGGAAGACAAGTAGTAACAGAACTTTCTGAAACTCTGAATATAGTTGTCTTCCTCGTGGACTCCTACCGCGTGTGTTTATCCTTTTCTTCCCCAATCCCTTCTATCCAGACAAGCCCGTAATAAATTGGGGGGGGGGGGTTGCAAGGGGTCGTCGTCCTGGCACCGAAGCGGAAGCCTTCCAAGTATCAGCTAGAGATGGCTACATCGATCGACTCCTTGAAGACCATGATGAAATAATCCATGGCGACGTAGTTTGCCGGGTTCTAGGAGATGATGAAGATGACCCTCGACAAGAGTGGCCTTGAGCCGTGGTGCACTTTGGCGGATGAGTCACTGGGGGCATTGATGCAAAGCACGATGGCGACGACAATGCGTGTGATGAAGTTGGAGTACCAGCCACCACCATCGTCACCGCCATTGCACGCTCTGTTGACCTCCTCCTCCTCTGAATGAGTGGCTCGACCTGAACATGGCTCCACCTCAACCAGCACAGCATACGTGTCGAGCACGTAACAGCCCAGCTGGCACGACCATCACACAGAGCACCGAGATGTTGGCGCAGGGATCCCCACCGCCACACCCGGTCATGGGTATGTTTGTGGCTTGCTCATCTCCCATTTTCCATTCGCATGGTATGGAGTTCGAATTGATCTCACGTTCCCTTCCTCTACTAAAATTGGACTTTCCCAAATTCTATGGTGATAACCCCCATTTGTGGCATGATCGCTTTGACATGTTTTTCAAGGTGTACTCGGTTCAACCGGTGATGTGGCCAAGATTCATTGCCCCCAACTTTTAGGGCGCATTAGCCATATGGCTTCAATCGGTGGATAGAAGAGGACGAGTGAATGATTGGGCAAAGGTCTATGAACTAGTGTTTGAGAGATTCATAAAGAACAGTATCAGAATCAATTGCGACAGCTCAAGATGTTGAAGCAGATGGGGACTATCTCAGATTATCAGGTGTAGCTTGAGAAGTTAGTACTTGGGATCTTGTTGTACAATACGACATATGATGATGTTTACTTTGTGATAAGATTCTTGGTAGGGCAGAAAGAGGATATTCAGGCTGTGATTGCCTTGCATCACCCAAAATGTGGATATCGCGAGTGCCTTAGCCCAGAAGATGCTTTCTATGGCCTCTACAATAGATGATGCATTGATACACCATGCACGAGGCCAATCTTGGAGTGCAAGCTCATTGAAGCCCAACATTCGGTTCGCTACCAACCTAATTGTACTTTATTGGGAAAACCATAACTCATCCATCCGGAGTGCAATTGAGGTCAATGAGCACTTGAAGGAAAGCTTGGTTGATAACATTCCAAATATATCTAGTCCCACAATAATACCACATTGCCAAGGCCTTCAAATCATCATGACAAGCTATTTTTGTTCCCATCGAGTGCTACAACAGTCGTCTTGGGCCTCATAATCAACCTTGGAACCCATGCCCAAGTTGGAGCATGCTCCAACCATGTGCAGAACAACTGAACGATGCCCAAGGACGTCCTCCCCCTTGGCCACCATGTCATACCCAAATTTAAAGACAAATCTGGATATAAAACATATGTGTGCCCAGGAATCAATTACACACATATAGAGACAAATTAAAGGATAATACCAAGCACAGTGCTATTAAATCCATTACATAACCTCAAAGTCTTAGCAAGTGGAAATAAAAAACTATAAGCTCCATGGTGCCCTCCATAGCCAGCAGGGGAACAGGTCCGACTAGGTTGATCACAGAGACTAGTAATCCTCAGGAAACTCAGCAATAACCATCATAATCTGTTACCCTCCAGGATTTTTATCCAAGTAGCAAAAAAACAAGCGTGTAAGTACATCTCAGTACTCAACAAGAATAACATGGGGTTATGAGCTCAAAAAGGATGACACTAGTTATTGCGGTTAGCATTTTATTGAGTCACAATTTTAGCATTAAATAGCAACAAATTATGCTTAAGCCCCAATTATACCACAAGATCATGAGTAATGGTGATAAATCAATAACGATTAAACATGAGGGTCAGCATTATAGAATAACAATAAGAACAAATTATTCTATCAGTTTTCTAGGCCACTCGTGTCTGTGAGCACGGCTGATATACCAGTTTTACATTCTACAAAGGTTGTACACTTTCACCGTGAGTCGTTGCCCATATGCCCCGGTTAATTACTCCCAAAACACTTCCAAGGTGAGCAGGCAAGGTACACTATGAAGCCTTTCAAAAGTTCGTCTAACAAGCACTACTATAGATTGACTTATCACTATCACCACTTTCACTGCCGTAGTGATAGAAGCGACTGTGTTATGCTTCCACCGCTGGTTGGACCGATAGCGAGGCCTCCTAAGGAAGAAATTGGTAGTTGAAACTTCTACCACCGACGGGTTAACAATAGATGAGGCAGTGGTATTTTCTTAGTCGTATGAAAAGCCAAGCCGACTGGGATACGTGTTATGGCCACCGGCCCTCCACAACTGTTTGGTCTTTCAGCGGTAAGTCAGTGTGAGTTATTTCCCAACTACCCACAATACAGTTGCATCACCATTACTTGCACTTCTCCATCTTCAAGGTTGGCCTATTTAACTAGGGTCTAGATGCACCTCTTGGGCTCAATCCACACACTCTTAAATCCACACACTCGTGAGCTATTGTATCTTTCCTCATCGCTAAGAAAGTGCTTTGTTTTCATTCTTGCACCTCTCACGACCTCCATCCTCCTAGCCGTGAGAGGGTGCAAGATGGAGATAAAGCGGCTCACAGGGTGTTTGGAGAAGGCCTTCAAGATTGGGTGCTTTAGATTCCATAACCTTGCTGCCTACGAGGATCAAGATGTAGATTTGCATCCCTTGATCCTCAAAGGTAGCAAGATTACGAAATATAAAGCACCTCACTGAGATGCTGGTGCAAGTTTTGCGAGGTGCTCCTTCTCCATCCTTTGCGAGGTTCTATCATTGAACAGGAGCTTGACCTTGATGATTGCAAATCTTCTTAAGATCTTGTGTTAATCAGAAGATCTACTAATCATCTGGTTCTCTCCTACTTAAGGGCTCCATACTCAATATGGGGTGCTTCAAGTTTGTGAGGTGCTCGTTCTTCAAGATTGGGTGCTTATATTCTATCTTGCAGCTCTCACGGTCAAGAAGCAGATCACATCCCTTGACCATGAAGGTTGCAAGATGGAAGGTAGAGCACCTCACTAAGGGTGAAGTTTTGTGATGTGCTGCATCGTTCTTTAGATTCCATGATCTTTATACCTTAGAGGATTGAGATGCAGATCTGTTGCTTTGTATGTGCAAACCATCGTATGATACAGATCTATTATCGCGTAGATCTTAATGGAAAATACGTAAAGAAGTACTACCCTAGTATTTGTGTCGATGCTTGATAGCTGAGTCTCATCGGCTCAAAATAGCTGACACCTGGAGTATCACCTTTAGAACAAAAAATAACAATAAAAGACATAAGATCAAAAGTGATATTCAAACAATATATTCTTTACTTATAAGACCCTAGATATAATCTATGGTCCTAGGAAACATTGTTTACAACATCTTCTGCATGGATGATGAACTGCGATAGCCTTGGCAGCATTAGTGAAGTCTCCAATCACGTCCTCTTGATCTTCCAGCTGATCAGTGTTTGGAAAACTAGGTTCCAGGTGACGTAGCTCGTGCCCTGAACATAGTTGCGCTGTAGCTAGAGCGACACCAACACTATAGCGGACCCCATGAGTTGCCACTTCTCTAGCATGAACTAGGATATCCTGCAAACGATCTTCAAGAGAAACACCCCTGATGTTGATTGCTACAACTGCGCCAAGTGCTACATGTTGGAGGGTCTCATGGCGATTCTCTAGGTCGATCTCCCAGCGAACAAGCCTCCTCGATCTCACGATGAGAAGTAGCCAATTGTTTCCTCAAGATCTAATGAAAATGAAGGGTTAACGGATAAAGTCGTGAATATAAAAGCAAAGACTCTTCAAAGAAATTTTACCTACTGCCCTAGCATGAGCTTCATCAGCCCTCATCTGAGCAATATTGGTCTCTTCTTCAGATGCAGAGAGGGCTATTTTAATGACATCAAGACATTGCTCGAGCCAACCTACCTCAAGCGTGGCTTTAGAATATAGGTTTCTAGCCTCCCTCCTTTCACGGATAAGATTCCAGATATCCTAACTTGACTCAGAGGATGAAGATGAAGATACCATGGACCCAGCAAGATGTGCTTTGATAGCACGCACAATCGATTGTTGTCCAACCTCCGCTAAAGTTGGCCAATGTACCACAGCATGAGAGGTAGCCCTACATATTCAAAGGATTAATGCAAGGTAGCCATAGAGATAAGAAATCATTCCCTCTCACCCTTGGTGACGAAGAGGGACATGAAGGGGTGGAGGCAGATCTATGGCTTCTGGAGTTTCCTCCCTTGGATGCTTGTCATGAGCCATTGTTCAGAAGAAGACTAGGAAGGAGAAAACAAAGAAGAAAGTCACAGCACAACAAATGAACACAAGTAGTGTTCCTTCTACTCTGCCTTACCTCCAAATTTATAGCCCCAGGGGACCTTTGTGGTGGGTTCATCGAGTTACGTGTGAGATTAGGGGCATGTGTTCACACCAAAATTTGTTACTCCCTCCATCCCAAAGGAATGCAATTCTCGCTTCCCGAGGAGTCAAGGGATTTCAACTTGACCAAAATTACATAGAAAATACTAACATTTATAATCCAAAACAAATATCAATAGATTAATGACAGAATATATTTTGTAATAAGTCTTTTTTTGGGACAGAGGTAGTAAGATGCATAGGAAGCCCAAAACTCATGAAAGCGTGCGTGAGTGTTGAATGTTGTCCCAACTTCCAACACTGTCCCTAGCACTTGTTATGACGGGAATCATCATATACCTCGTCTTCTATCGGGTACCACGAGAAGGGGTCCCCTAAGCAACAATCAAAAAATCGCTTAGACCCCATCAAAGTCAAAGCCAAGGGACAACTATTAACCAAACCCTGGCCATGTTCGAAGCCACCTACTCTCTGCCTCGCTAGAGGCCTCGCACAGAAAGCCTTGGACGGCCTACCAAATCTCCACCTCGCTAAAGGCCTCGCACGAGAGGCGTCAAATGGCCTACCAGTTTTCCGTCTCGCTCGAGGCCTCGAGCAAAAGGCCTTGGCCGAGGAACCAATTCTCCATCTCGCCCGAGGCCCCACACGTACAGCCTTGGACGAGACGCCAATTCTCCACCTCGCTCAAGGCTAGCTCGGCAAAACAACCCCGTCGCCTCTGCCTCAACCAACTTCTAGGACAAGATGTCGTGTCCGATCGGCGCGTTCGATCGCTCCCACGATATCAGCCGAATGACGGCTTGACACAGCGGTGTGGCCGACTGGACACCAGTCACATCAAAGCCACGCCATCCTAGGATCAGGACAGGGGTTACCGGCCACTATGCTTCGGTACTGTGCCCACTACCGGTGCCCGTACTGCACTTGTGCTACCTAACCCCATGCTCCAGGAAACAACGCGGCATGCGGAGTCAAGTCCAGGTTACTATAGCCTTAGAATCAGTGTACAGAAACCAACTGCTCCCTCCACGCCTCGGCAGTCTACTTCAGGGTCTCGGCAACCTTGGGATTCATGCCTACCGAGCCCCCCTACGACTGGCTCTGGCCTCGGCACCAACCGGGCCTTAGCTCTTCACATAGTCAAAGCACAGCAACCAGCACGTCCCTCGCCTAGGCCCTGCGTCTAGCCATCACTAGAGCTCCCATGTCGCACAAGTTCGGATGTGACCGCGCGTTGCTCCAGCACTTCAAGGGCAGGACCACTCCATCAACCATGCCGCCATAGTAATAGGCTATAGGGCCCGGACATGGTTCCTCTGTTCGCACGACGCCACATAGCTAAACACATGTATCACCCTGTCCCCCCTTCAACTATAAAAGGGAGGGATTTGGGCTGTTTTGGGAGAGAAGGGTCACAGATTCACGAGGTAGACGAACACACACTCGACATTCTGTAACACGCACGCTTCCCTGCCGCCTGAAGATCAACATCTCAAGCAATCCACGCCGCTCCACATAGAGACCAGGGACTAGCTCCCTCTCTCACCTTGCTTGTAACCCCCCTACTACGAGCATTTCGGTGCAAGGAATACAAGATCGATCTCTCAGACTGGATGTAGGGAACCCATTGCCCGAACCAGTATAAGCCTTGTGTCTCTTTGCATCACCATCTAGGATTAGGGGCACGTAAGTACATTTTTACTAGTTGGTTAAGGGCCCCCGGTCGAAACACCGACAGTTGGCGCACCAGGTAGGGGTCCTGTGTGTCAGCTTCATCTCCCTAACAAGTTCTGGATGGCAAGATCCCGTACGACCACTGTGTCTTGGCACGGTGATCTGGTTCGGGAGCCTAGAGTTCATGTCTCTAGGATTGGAGTATCGATATGGTACTTCTCACACCTCGAGCCCCATCCGACCGATGATGATGTCATGCACCCACAGGCTAGGCGTAGGCGGCGCCTGGCGTCGGACCGCTCTCGTCGTGCTCGCCAGGCACGATGTGAGCGGGCGCCACCCTGAACACCACAAACTTAGGGCGACACACCGCCCCTCCCCCGGTATTCCACGCCTAGCTATGGCAAAGGTCCCTGGATGGGGCGTCTGTCTAGCTTGAGCCTGGACAAGGGAAGCACGTGCCCAGTTAGGCCGCACGACGACGCCCCGTCATCAAGCTCTACCCCGCCATGTCCTGAGGGAGGTCGACTCTTGGACAGAGTGCAAAGCCCGATGATAGCCACCATCCCCGTACCCCTTTGGGTTAAGAATGCACACCACCACCTAGCTTCCACCTATGCCTCTGCCCTCATGCAGAACCCTTAGGACGGCCACCAACCGCTTTGCGCCCTCAACTTCACCACCAACAACTTCGACTCACGCCCATGCCTTGACTCCTCGGAGGAGGACGAGACATGGGCCAAAGCGCACTTCTCTAGACTTCACGACCCTAAGCCATGCGCCACTTCTGGCCGTCGAGCGACTACTCTGTCTTCGGCTACTCCGACTCTGATGACGAAGGCACTTACGATCCATCTCATGAGTGCTTCCATGTCAGACTTGGGATGCCAAGCAAGGGCGCATTGAGGGATAAGCGGGTAGGCAACCATACCCCACTTCGCCAGGGAGTGGGCAATGCCACACCCTCACATGTTGTCCCACCAGCAGCACGGAATAATGAGAGCTCGCCCTCGGACAACTTCGATGCCCGGGACCTGAGCAGCTCCGTGAGCTTTAGGCCAAGGTCGAGCAAGATCGACTCCTTCTGCAGTAGCTTCGAGTACACTCTCGAGCAGGAGCAGTAGGGTCACAGTGATGGTGGAGGAGCCCGGCAGAGGGCCTCGCCGACGCGTCCACCACGCATCAACAATGATGAAGGGGTGAGCAACCCCAATCTTCAATCATGCTAGCCAGAACGTCGCGGCTGTGCAATGCCAGTCCGAACGATGCCCGAAACCCTCTACTACAAAGGGGCGATGGGTCCGCGGCGAGCTCCGGGATCTCCTCGAGACCGCCGTGGTGCAGCAGGCTGAAGAGTTCTACCTCCCAACGGTGCGGAGGGCACCTTAGACCTTCCCATCGGCAATGCCTTAGCAGTACAGGGAGGCCTTGGCTCGTCCTGAACCCGCTCGCGCACTGACGATCACTAGGGCGTCCCCTTGCTACACCGTACCGCCTCGGCAACCAACACGAGGCACAGGGCGACCACAAAGTGATCAGTAGGCGATGGCGACATGACAATGAGGGGCCCGACCCGGGGCTACCATCCGCATCGAGGTGGCCTGCTACTGATAGCCGGGAAGGCCATAGTCCTTCCCTGAGCCACCTGGCCCTCAAGTTTTTAGCAGAGCAATCCACGTTGCTCATTTCTCTAGCCCAGTTTCGACAACCGGCCAGCCTCACGAAGTACAGCGGCGAGACCAATCTCAAACTTTGGCTGGCCGATTACCGCCTGCTTGTCAGCTAGGTGGCGTGGATGATGATCTGCTCATTCATCTGCAACCTCCCTTTATCCTATCAGCCTCGGCATGAGCCTAGCTTGAACATCTCCTCCTCACTAGATCCACGACTAGCGTCGACATTAGTAAGGGTCTTCCGTTAGGAACATTTTAGGGCACATACATGCACGCCCTAGGAACTCCTGGGTGCCTCAAAAGTTATCGCCAGGGCCCCAGACTAGTCTCTTCCGAGACTTTCATCCTGATGCTCCTCCAAGAAATGCACTGAAGCTAGCCAAGCAATTGGCATCTCAGAAATCGTCCAGGCTTTCCTTTCCGGCACCACCTGCCGAGAGCTGGTCTGAGAATTAGGCCAGAACGTACCAACCTCGGCAGCCGCACTCCTCAACATCGCCACCAACTTTGCCTTGGGCGAAGAGGCCGTTGGGGCCATCTTCCTCGATGACGACGCCAAGGGGAAGCGGAGGGACGAGGCCCCTAGGGCCTTGGCTCCCAACCTCCACAAGAAAAAGAAAAAGGGTTGCTAGGGGAAACAAGAAGTCCTCGAGGTTGGCCTAGTCGCGGCCGCAGAGCACAAAAATCCCCGAGGCCCCAGAGGCCTCGGGATCTTCGACGACATGCTCAAGAAACCCTGCCCTTTCCACCAGGGCCCAGTGAAGCATGCCCTCGAAGAGTGCACCATGCTCTGGCGTTACTATGCCAAGCTCGGGCTCCCCAACGACAATGCTAAGAAGAGCGGTGTTGACGACAAGTACGATGGATTCCCCAAAGTGCACAATGCTTTCATGATCTTCAGTGGGCCTTCGGCGTGCCTCACGGCACGACAGCGGAAGAGGGAGCACCGGGAGGTCTTCTCGGTGAAGGTGGCCGCTCCTCGGTACCTTAACTGGTCTCGGGAGGCTATCACCTTTGACCAGGATGACCATCCCAATTACATCCCGAACCCCGGGCAGTACCCACTTGTCATCGACCCCATCATCGGCAATACCTAGCTCACTAAGGTATTGATGTACAGAGGCAGCGGCCTCAGCATCCTCTACGCCAACACCCTGGAGCTCCTAGAGCTCGACCAGTCGCAGCTCCGGGGTGGCGCCGCGCCTTTCCATGGCATTGTGCCGAGGAAATGCACGCGGGCCCTCGGGTGCATCGACCTACCCATCTGCTTTGGTACTCCCTCCAACTACTACAAGGAGGTCCTCACCTTTGAGGTGGTTGGGTTCAAGGGAACCTACCACGCCATCCTAGGGCGGCCGTGCTATGCCAAGTTCATGGCGGTCCCCAACTACACATACCTCAAGCTCAAGATGTTGGGCCCCAACGGCGTCATCACTGTTGAGTCGACGTACGAGCATGCATACGACTACGATGTCGAGTGCATCGAGTACGCCGAGGCTATCATGGAGGTCGAGACCCTCATCGTCAACCTCGACCAGCTCGGCAGTGAGGTGCCCGACTCCAAGCATCACGCTGGGTCTTTCGAGCCCGCGGAGGCCGTCAAACTCATCCCGGTCAACCCCACCTGCCCCGATGACCAGGCGCTGAGGATCAGTGCCACCCTCGGCATCAAATAGGAAGCCGTGCTCATCGACTTTCTTTGTGTGAATGCTGATATGTTCGCATGGAGTCCCTTGGACATGCCGGGCATACCGAGGGAGGTCACCGAGCATGCCTTAGACATCCGGGCCACTCTAGGCTGGTGAAGCAGCGCCTACGCCGATTTGACAAGGAAAAGCACAGAGCCATCGGTGAGGAGGTGCAGAAGCTTTTGGCGGCCGGATTCATCAAGGAAGTGTCCCATCCGGAGTGGTTAGCTAACCCTATGTTAGTCAAAAAGAAAAATGGGAAGTGGAGGATGTGTGTAGACTACACCGGTTTGAATAAAGCCTGTCCAAAAGTCCCTTTCCCATTACCTCGGATCGACCAAATCATTAACTCCACTATGGGATGTGAAACCCTATCTTTCCTTGATGCGTATTCCGGTTACCACCAAATCAAGATGAAAGAGTCCGACCAGCTCGCGACTTCTTTTATCACGCCATTCGGCATGTACTACTATGTGACTATGCCATTCGGCCTTAGAAACACAGGGGACACATACCAGCGGTGCATGACCTAGGTCTTTGGCAAGCACATCGAGCGAACCATTGAGGCCTATGTGGACAACATCGTGGTCAAGTCTAGAAAGGCCGAGGATCTCGTCGACGACCTGGAGAGAGCCTTCAAATGCCTCAGAGAAAAGGGCATCAAGCTCAACCCCGAGAAGTGTGTGTTTAGGGTTCCCCGAGGCATGCTCTTGGGATTCATAGTCTCAGAATTCGGCATCGAGGCCAACCCAGAGAAGGTCTCGGCCGTGACCAACATGGTACCGATCTGAGACCTCAAGGAAGTACAGAAGGTTATAGGATGCCTTGCGGCTCTGAGCCACTTCATCTCGCGCCTTAGTGAAAAAGGCTTGCCTCTGTACCGCCTCTTGAGGAAATCAGAACGCTTTTCGTGGACCCCCAAGGCCGAAGAAGCCCTCGCTAAACTCAAGGCATTGCTCACTAATCCTCCCGTCCTAGTACCGCTAGCCAAGGGCAAGGCTCTCTTACTTTATGTCGCCACAACGACCCAAGTGGTCAGCGCTGCCGTAGTAGTCGAGAGGTAGGAAGAGGGGCATGCTCTACCTATCCAATGACCTATCTACTTCATCAGTGAAGTACTCTCCAAGACCAAAACACACTACCCCCACATCTAGAAACTGATCTACGCTATAGTCTTGGCTCAATGCAAGCTGCGTCACTACTTCAAATCCCACCCGGTAACTGTGGTGTAGTCTTTCCCCCTAGGGGAGATAATCCATAACCAGGAGGCCTCGGGAAGGATAGCCAAGTGGGCCATCGAACTCATGGGGGAGGCTCTGTCCTTTGCGCCTCGGAAAGCGATCAAATCTTAGGTCTTGGCTGATTTCGTGGCAGAGTGGACCGACACCCAACTACCACCTGCCCCAGTCCAGGCGGAATGTTGGACCATGTACTTCGATGGGTCCCTGATGAAGACCAGGGCAGGCATGGGTCTACTCTTCATCTCGCCCCTTGGAGTACACATGCGCTACATGATTCGGCTCCACTTCACCGCCTCCAACAACGCAGCCAAATATGAAGCCCTCGTCAACGGCTTGTAGATCGCCGTCGAACTTGGAGTACGGCGCCTCGACGTGCGGGGCGACTTGCAGCTTGTCGTCGATCAGGTGATGAAGGAGTCAAACTGCCTCGACCCCAAGATGGAGGCGTACTGCAAGCTGGTATGCCGCCTTGAAGACAAGTTCGACAGTCTCGAACTTAACCACATCACGCGCAAATTCAACGAGGCCATGGACGAACTGGCAAAGATGGCATCAGCGCGGGCCCCGGTCCCCCCGAACATTTTTGCCAGAGACCTCCACAAGCCTTCCATCGACCACGCCTCGGCGGTGGGAGAGGGCCCACTAGTCGAGCCCACCATAGGGCTCGAGGCCCCCTCCATCGCCGAGACCCCTTCGGCCGAGCCCGAGGTGATGGAAGTCAACACGGAACCTCCCGAGGCCGACCAGGGCATGGACTGGTGGGTCCCGCTCCTTGATTGCCTCATTCGACGAGAGCTTCCCATAGATAGGATCGAAGCCCGATGGCTTACACGACGAGCCAAAGCTTACATCCTCAGCGACGGCAAGTTGTACCGGCAAAGCCCATCTGGCATCCTCCAGTGATGCATCACCACCAAGGTAGGCCAAGCCCTACTTTGGGACTTGCACTCAGGGGCCTACAGGCACCATGCGGTGCCTCGGATGCTTGTCGGAAATGCCTTCCGCCAAGGGTTCTATTGGCCGACGGCGGTTGCTGACGCCACCAAGCTAGTACGCTCCTACGAGGGATGCTAGTCTATGTGCGGCAAACGCACCTCTCGGCCCAAGCCCTCCAAACCATCCCCGTTACATGGCCCTTTGCCGTGTGGGGGCTGGACATGGTTGGGCCTCTATAGAAAGCCCCCAGGGGCTACACCCATCTGTTGGTAGCAATCGATAAGTTCTCCAAGTGGATCAAGGCTCGTCCGATCAATCAAATCAAATCCGAACAAGCGGTGCTGTTCTTCACTGATATCGTCCATAGGTTCAGGGTTCCGAACACCATCATCACTAACAACAGGACGCAATTCACCGGCCGCAAGTTCCTAATGTTCTGCGACGACCACCACATCCATGTGGCCTAGTCGGCCATGGGACACCCTAGGACAAATGGCCAAGTAGAACATGCCAATGGCATGATCCTACAGGGCCTCAAACCGAGAATATACAACCGGTTGAAGAAGTTTGGCAAGAAATGGCTTGCCGAACTCCCGTTAGTCATCTGGAGCCTGAGGAATACCCCGAGCTGAGCCATGGGGTTCACACCATTCTTCCTAGTCTATGGGGCCAAGGCCATCCTCCCCATTGACTTGGAGTACGGTTCCCTAAGGCTTCAGGCCTACAATGAGCAGAGCAACTGCACTACCCACGAGGATGCCCTCGACCAACTAGAGGAAGCTCGAGATGTTGCATTGCTACATTCAGCCAAATACCAGCAAGCTCTATGGCGCTATCAAGCCTGGCGCGTTCGAAGCCGAGACCTGAAGGTGGGTGACCTGGTGCTAAGGCTGAGGCAGAGCAACAAGGGCCGCCACAAGCTGACCCTGCCATGGGAAGGACTATACATCGTCGCCCAAGTGCTGAAGCCCAAGACCTACAAGCTAGCCAACGAGAAGGGCGAAATCCTCACCAACGCTTGGAACATAGAATAGCTACGTTGCTTTTACCCTTAAATTTCCAAGCATTGTATACATTGTTTCTCGAAATACAATTAAGAAGCGTTCTTTAGTTCTAATTTTTCAAGAAACCCGCCGAGCCCATCATGGGCCTCGGCATTATGATAACACCATAAGGGAGACTCAGCTCTGCCTCTGTAGAGATGCCCACCATGGGGCTCGCATAGGACATGGCTCTGCCTCTGTAGAACCGAGCCTCCCTCGGGGGCTAGAAGGGGGGACTCCTCTCCTAAGTCCCACACACCATTTTTTAGTCATTTTTCAAAAAAATCCCTACGCCAAACTCTCTAGCGTGCTCTGACAAGTCGATTGTGAAAAAACCTAAGGACCGAAAGACTGTCTCAAGGCCAGAAGGCTGGCTGAGTCACGAGATGTCCTACGCCTTCAGGCTACGGCACTCCCTCACCACCTTTTGCCCGAGGGGCAGCTTAGGCTCTGAGGAAGTTTTTTGCAAGGGATTTGTTCAGAATGAGACAGAGGGCAGAGGCTCGAAAATACAATGAAAAATGATTAAAGAAGCATAGACGCACAATTACTTTGAAAAGGCCTCGACGGCCACCAGCATTCTGATAGGGTAACATAATCCCTAATCTATTTACATGGCCTCTTGGGCCCAGGTCAAGGCTCAGGGTCTCTAGCATCGATAGATGACATGGGAGGGACCACCTCCTCTTCCAACAGTTTGGCCAGCGCCGTGCCGAGGCCCTCTGCCGCCTCGATCAGCTTTGCTACCTCCTTGTTGGCCTCCCCGTCATCATCAGGCAGGACGTAGCCATCGCTGATGGCCTTAAGGTCGACGCCGATGTAGTGTGAGGCGATGACGGCCAGGGCGCGCTTAACGCCTGTATGCAGCGCCCCTCGGAGTCGCTCGTGGACTTGGCCGCTCAACGCAATTAGGCGGCTCCCAAGGGAGCTTCCTGACTAGACCCCCTCAACCTCCAGGGCCTCGTGGGCGGTACGGGTGGCACTCTTCAGCGTGTCGTGCTCCCCGATCTCGGTCTCAAGCACCACCTACACTACGACAGAGGCCTCGGCTGCCCGGGTGACCTCCTTCTCCAACTCTGCGCCAAAAGAAATGGAATGAGGTTGAGCGTAAAGGAAAACAAGCCAAATAGAGGCAGAAGCCTATGGGACTCACCCTCGGCCTTCTCCTCCCAGCGTCGGGCCTTGACCCGAGAGGCCTCGGCTTTCTCCTTCCAGCATTGGGCCTCGACCTGAGAAGCCTTGGCCTTCTCCTTCAGGCTCTGGACCTCGACCCGGGAGGCCTTGGCCGCCCCGGAAGCCTCTTCCTCTAGCTCTATATCACACCAAGGAGTTAGGGGCCAAACACAAGAAAAACAAATAAAACAAGGGGAATAAGACTCACCCTCGGCCTTTCCCCTCTAGACCATAGCCTCGGTCTGGGAAGCCTCAGCCGCCTTGAGGGCCTCATCCAAGGCACCTTTCATCAGCTGGTGCGCACCCTGCTCCGTCCCTAGCTGCCCAGCAAGGGCCTTGATAGAGGCCGTGGCTTCTCCAGCTCGGGACCTGAAGGCGTCCCGATCACCGGTCATGCGGGTTAGCTCCTCCTCCAACTCCTTGACCCGCGCCGCCAAGGGGGCGACCTGCTCCTGAGCTGCCATCACCATGGCCTTCATGTTGGCACCACATAGGCAGAGGTCCTCCACCTCCACGCTCTGCGCCGACAGAAGCTTGTTGGCATGAGCAAGCAAGTCTTTCTGCCACTGGAGCTGGTCCTAGACGTCCCTCTCCCATCGGAGGAACACTAACATCCCAAGGGACCAGGTCTCGAGCTCTTAGATAGGCAAAACAGGGGTCATTCACTACAAGAAAACTCAGAAAAAGATGACACCACATGAGAAAAGAAGGCGCGAACCTAGGCAACCCTGGGCAGATCGTCGGCCACCATGGACAGCGCCATCCACAGTGACCGCTCCACCAGCTGGCGGTATTGCTCGAAGGTGTCCCAGCACCCGCCCTCGGCCGCATCCTCGAGGGCGAATAGAGGCTCCCCCTCAGGGTCATCCTAGCTCTGCCACAGGACACGTAGGTGATCCCACTTGCAGGGCTCAGGTCATACCTGCACGAGGGCTGAGCTCCCCTCACCTAGGGTCGGAGCTAGCTGTTCCATGGTGCCAGCCACCTCGGCGTCGACCACCTCCTGTGCCCAGGAAGTATCATTGGAGGAGATCGGATGGACCTCCGCCTCCTGGGCGCTCTCCCACAACAGCGGCAGGCCTTGGACTAGGGGCGCCACTGAGGCCTCCGCCGCCTTCATCTCTAGTTCCTGGGCCACCGACTTCGCCGCACTCACATCAGCCTCTGCCACCGTGGCCTCGGTGGTCCCAGGGGCTCCGGCCGTCGCCGCCGCCTCGATGGTCCTGGGCACCCCAGCCTCCGTCGCCTCGGCCTTGGAGGCCCGGGGGGCCTCAACCTCGGTGGCCTCGGCAACTGAGGGCGCCTTGGCCCCATCTGACTCACGAGCCTCGGCCTCGCAGGGCAGAGGCGCTCCCTCCCCTGTCTGTGTTGGGGTCGCCTCGGCAGCCTCTCCTTAGGTGACCGGCTCCTTTGGGTCAGCCCTCGCCGACACCACGCCATGTTGTATGGTGGCTTGCGCCTCCACCACCCAGTGGGTAGTGGAGCTGGGGCTCACCTTGAGCGCCTTAAGTGGCACCAAAGTGGGCACCTCCGCAGGACGCTTTCGGCTAAAGACAAGATACTTACGGGGTCAGCATGTGACCGAAGGACGAACGGAAGATGCTGCAACTATGCCGAAAAAATGCTTACCTCGAGCGGGGCTGCAACCGCTTTAGCACAGCGACCCTCCTCTGCGAAGGCGGTGGCGGCGGCAGAGGCACGACCTCTGTATCCGCCGGTGTCGGCCGGTCCTCAACAGACCCCGGCACCCCCCCGGTCCTCTATGGGGGTAGTTGCGTCGCCCCCACCGCCACTTGCTCCACCTCTGTCGTCGAGCCCACCGGGCTGACGGCACGCTTTCCCAACACCCACGCCTCGGGCATGTCGGTCTTAGCCCTGGGGCAGGCGATCACCGGCCCCAAGGCATCTCCTCCTCCTCCTCCTCCTCCTAGGAGTGCCACGCTGCTCACCAATGCCTCGGGCGCCGTCTCCCCGATGTTAGGAAGATGGTCCAGGGGACCCCGCCCCACCTCGCTCTCATCATCTCCATTCAAAGCTTCCGCCGATAGTGATGGCGATGGAGACGACTCCACTAGGAGACCGTCCTGCCTCTGCTGTCGGCGGCGCTTCTCCAGTCCCTCATGCGCAAGTATCTTCCTCGTGCGCTTTGCCTCCTTGGTGTCCTTCTGCTTCTTCTACGCCTCGGCGTGCGCCCGATTCGCCGCCCGCCGTGCTACGTCCTCGGGAACAGGCGGCGGGGAGGCTCGCACGTCCCTCATCCCCTACCATGATGACAAACACGGGTAAGGGAACAGACAACGGTGAGGAATGGGGAGACCTCAGGGGCTGCAGCGGCACGCAACTTACTAGGGAGAGGAACCCCCACGACGGGTGCATCACGATGGGGGTCAAACCACCGCTCCTCGGCTTCGCCTCCACCATCTCCCTCACCCAGCGAAGAATCTCCTCATCGAAGAGGGCGGAGGTGGACATCCGGATGCCCTTGATCGGCTCATCCGGTCTCATCTCGAATAGGCACCGCCGCCAAGCCATCAGCGGCAGCACCCTCCGGTGGTGGAAGGCAGCCACGACCATAGCCGTCATGAGGCAGCAGCCCCGCAGCCTCTCCAGCCCTTCCAGGAGCGACTATAGCTTGGGCTGATCCTCCTTTGGGATGCCATACTTCCACTTCTCCGGACAGCTCTCCACGATACGCCCAATGTAGGGGGGAAGCCCATCGTCGTCAATGCAAAGATAGAATCATCTAGTGTACCAGCGGTGATTGGTTGATGCGAGGTGGGCCGGGATGTACAGGTGCTGATGGTCCTGGCACACTTGGAGAGTGCAGCCGCCAGCCCTCATCGCCTTCCTCGTGCCCGACATGCCCGTCGGCTTGGTGGTGTGCCCTGCCCGGAAAAGGTGGAGCCACAGCTCCCAGTGGGGAGCAATCCCCAGGTACCCCTCGTAGACGGCGACAAAGATGGCCACCTATGCGATGGAGTTAGGGTTGAAGTTGTGGAGCTCCATGCCATAGTAGTGCGGGAGCGCCCGCATGAATTGGTTCACCGGTAAGCCAAGGCCGCGCTTGTGAAAGGACACGAAGTTCACGACGTAGCCATCGCGTGGCCTCGGCTCCGGCTCGCCCGACGGAGCGATCCACTCCGGCCTGTTGGGGTCGGTAACCGAACGGAGAAGGCCGTCGTCGACGAGCGACTGGTGTGTCTCCATGGTGACATCGGACTAGCCCCAAGGGTCCAACTCAATGACAACGGTGCCAGACATGGGTGAGATGGAGAATACGGCTACGATAGTGAGCCTCTCTCGCTCTCTCTACCTCACCTCTCTCTCTCCTTCTCCCCGGCGCCTCTGTTCTAGCAATGGCTCAAGGGCGGCAGAGGCGAATGCAGGCAAGGTAAGGAGGGGAGGGGCGAGGCTCATTGCGTATTTATGCAGGAAGGGGATGAAACAGGTAGGCGACAAAATCGGGAAAGTTTCCCATAGATCCGGCACAGTTAATCTAGATCCGATTTTACCGCCCACGTGCCCACCTTTTCCTCATTAATCACGTGAATAGTTATGTTCCATCCGCTGACACGGCGTCGTGTCCGACCGCTGCAGTGGCAAGCGCCATTCCACCTCCCCGAGAAAATCACCTCAAAAGGCGTGCCTGCTGTTGTCAAACCAATGAGGAGAGGGAATATCCCCCACCCGATTCCTTTCAAACGAAGGAACTAGGCGCTGAGCCCGTTATGGTCTAGGGGTTCGAAGGCTGGGCCCCCAAGGGTTTTGACAATCACCCCAGGGCAATAGAGTCAGGGACAACTACGGGCGAGCCCATATGGGGCCGAGACCCAAGCAAGTGAAACGCTTGGGATGCCCTAAGTCATGTCCGAGACCGGCAGGGAGGTCTCCGAATGGGATCCCACCGTAGGGAGGCACCGAGCCACCGGGGCCCACCGAATGGCCTCGACACCCACTAGAGAAACCCTCTGGTACTCTTGGAGTGTGTCTCTAGACCGCTAGCCGACCCCTAGCGAACGGGGCACGGGCCTCCACTCGGACTTACCCGATAACAGCTCACCGGAAGTGCCACTGCTCGTGCCCATCAAGGGTAGCCCAGCATATTCCACCCCTCCTTCCAAACGAAAAGGATGCACGAGGGTCGTATAAAAAGCCAGGGGAACCCCTGATGGCCCTCTCGCTCCGTGTAGAGGCTAAGGGGCTCTTCCTACAACCTTGCCGAGGCCCAGCGACCTAGGCTCGCACTTGAGGGGGCTCGGCAAACAACCCCTCCTTCCGAACGAAAAGGTTGCATGAGGGTCGTACAAAAAGCCAGGGGAATTCCTAATGGCCCTCTCGCTCTGTGCAGAGTCTAAGGGGCTCTTCCTGCAAATATGCCAAGACCCCGCGACCTAGGCTCGCACCCGAGGGGGGCTCGGCAAACAAACCCTCATGCGCGAGGGGCGCACAAAAAGCCAGGGGAACTCCTGATTGCCCTCTTGCTCCATGCAGAGGCTCGAGGGCTCTTCCTACAACCTTGCTAAGGCCCAGCGACCTAGGCTCGCACTCGAGGGGGCTCGACAAACAACCCCTCTGTCCGAATGAAAAGGATGCGTGAGGGTTGCATAAAAAGCCAGGGGAACTCCTGACCGCCCTCTTGCTCCATGCGGAGGCTCAGGGGCTCTTCCTGCACCTAAGACGAAGACAAGCAACCTAAGCTCGCACTTGAAGACTTGGAAAAACACGATAAAGGGCATCGAGCCCGCTACGGTCTAGGGGTTCGAAGGCTGGGCCCCCGAGGGTTTTGACAGCCGCCCCAGGGCAGCAGAGTCAGGGACAACTATGAGTGAGCCTGCGCATGGCCAAGGCCTAAGCAAATGATCGCTCAGGATGCCCTAAGTTGTGTCCGAGACCGGTAGGGAGGTCTCCGAATGGGATCCCACCATAGGGAGGCATCGAGCCACCGGGGCCCAGCGAACGGCCCCGGCACCCACTAGAGAAACCCTCTGGTACTCTTCGAGTGCGTCTCTAGACCGCTAGCTGACCCCTATTGAACAGGGCTTGGGCCTCCACTCGGACTTACCTGATAACAGCTCACTGGGGGTGTCACTGCTCACACCCACCGAGGGTAGCATGGCACCCTCCACCCCTCCTTCCGAACAAAAAGGATGTGTGAGGGCCACACAAAAAGCCAGGGGAACCTCTGACAGCCCTCTCGCTCCGCGCAGAGGCTAGGGGGCTCTTTCTACAACCTTGCCGAGGCTCAGCGACCCGAACTCGCACTTACGGGCCCGACAAACGCAATAAAACCCCTCTCACAATGCAAGAAAAGCCCCTAGAGGAATTAATTCACTCCTCCAGGGCCTCGGGGGCTACACTCGGCGGGTGTGCTCACACGCACCCACCGAGGCCTCGAGTACGGAACACCATCCCGCCAGGAGCTACTACGAGCCGAGTCTCGACAAAACCTCAAAGAGAGCGCTCACACTCTCCCTGAGGCTCGGGGGACTACTGTCGGGTACCATGAGAAGGGGTCCCCTAAGCAACAATCGAAAAAATCACATAGACCCCATCAAAGTCAAAGCCAAGGGACAACTATTGACCAAACCCCGGCCATGTCCGAAGCCACCTACTCTCTGCCTCGCTAGAGGCCTCGCACAGAAAGCCTCGGACGGCCTACCAAATCTCCATCTCACTAAAGGCCTCACATGAGAGGCCTCGGACGGCCTACCAGTTTTCTGTCTCGCTCGAGGCCTCACACGAAAGGCCTTGGCCGAGGAACCAATTCTTCATCTCGCCCGAGGCCCCGCGGGTACAGCCTCGGACAAGATGCCGATTCTCTGCCTCGCTCAAGGCCGGCTCGGCAAAACAACCCCGTCGCCTCTGCCTCGACCAACTTCTCGGACAAGATGTCACGTTCGACCGGCGTGTTCGACCGCTCCCACGATATTAGCCGAACGATGGCTCGACACAGCGGCATGGCCGACTGGATGCTAGTCACATCGAAGCCACATCATCTAGGATAGGACAAGGGTTACTGGCCACTATGCTCGGTACTGTGCCCACTATCAGCACCCGTACTGGACTGTGCTACCTAACCCCTACTCTAGAAACAACGCGGTATGCAGAGTCAAGTCTAGGTTACTATAGCCTTAGAATCAGTGTACAGAACCAACTGCTCCCTCCATGCCTTGCCAGTCTACTTCAGGGTCTCGGCAACCTTGGGATTCGCGCCTACCAAGCCCCCAACGATGGCTCGGCCTCGGCACCAACCAGGCCTCGGCTCTTCACGTAGTCAAAGCACAGTGACCAGCACGTCGCTCACTAGGCCCTGCGTCTAGCCATCACTGGAGCTCCCACGTTGCACAAGTTTGGATGTGACCGACGCGTTGCTCTAGCACTTCAAGGGCAGGACCACTCTATCAACCATGCCGCCATAGTAATAGGCTACAAGGCTCGGACATGCCGCCTCTGTTCGCACGACGCCGCATAGCTAACACATGTATCACCCCTGTCCCCCCTTCAACTATAAAAGGGAGGGATTTGGGCCGTTTTGGGAGAGAGGCTCATGGATTCATGAGGTAGACGAACACACACTTGACATTCTGTAACACGCATGCTTCCCCGCCGCCTGAGATCAACATCTCAAGCAATCCACGCCGCTCCACGCAGACACCAGGGACTAGCTCCCTCTCTCACCTTGCTTGTAACCCCATACTATGAGCATTTCGGTGCAAGGAATATAAGATCGATCTCTTAGACTGGATGTGGTTAAGGGCCCGTCGGTCCGAAACACCGACATCTTCCCTGACACATGATCCCTAAATCACACATCTTAACTGCACTGAGTCTGGGTGCATCTTTAAGGTGAGTGTTGAATGTCCCAACTTCCAACACTGTCTCCACCACTTGTTATGCTAGGAACCGTCGTATACCTCATCTTCCCTAATGCATGCTCCCTAGATTATGCATCTTAACTGCATTGAGTCTAGATGCATCTTCAAGGTTGGCCTATTTAAGCTGGGTCTGGGTGCACTGAATCTCTCACCCCTCCCCTTCCCTCTCCTCCCCTCCCTCTAAATCCCTTAGCATTAGATTGAGTGAGAGAGGCAACTCCTTTCGTCAACCATGGTTCATGGCATACTTCAGCAGCTCCGCCATTACTGAGATAAGGCTTTCAAGATCAGGTTCTGCAGTGGCCTGCTGGTGGCCATTCGTCTTAGGTGTTAGAGGAAGTTCTGTGAAGAGATGGAGAAGAACAATACCATCTTTGGTGGCCTAGGTCACTGATGACATGGTGGCTAAGCTCATTGATGGTCAGTGTGCGGGAGACTTCCAAGTTAGAATATCTGTAGGAAATCCTAGAGGGTGAAGGGTGCCTTGCTGTTGCCAGGAAACCTTTTGAGCCCACAGATCTCGACCTAGGATCTCTTGACGCCGTGGCATGTGTTCCTCCCTGATGTTGATGAAGACGGCGTGGGCAAGGCTCCTTGCGGGGCTCCTCATCCTCTCGGATGTTAGAGGGAGTTCCGCAAGGTGGTTCTTCTCTAGGCTTCTTTCAGGCATTGTCCATGCTCGTGGCAAAGATTTAGAGGCACGATGAAGGTTAGTTAGGCCTTCATCTAGCTTCTATGCTTCATGAGATGTCCATTGCTCAGTGCAGGGATAAACCTGCGGTCATCACTAAAATTTGGCTTATGCCGATGCTTATGCTGATTTGTTGTGAGAGAAAAATACTATTCGTTTGCTGAAAAGTACTGCTAAAGTAGTGTTGAAGAACAGGGCCAAGGTTTTTATCATCATAACTATAGTTGCTGGTAGATCCTTGTTATTGTACGCCTGGTGAATGAAAAGTATAATAGAGTTAATCGAAAAAGAATGTATTTTGTTGATTTTGAACACTATTACCTCACTGTGATGCTAGTGGGGTGTTGGTTTGCATGTGCAAACCGCTGTATGGTATGGATTTGTAATCGCGTCCATTGTTATTGTAGAGATCAGTACCATTATGCAACATCAGCTAAGGAACTTTGTCATGTTAGCATCCATTATTATTGTAAAAAGTACACTATGTGTTCAGAAAGCAACTAAGGCCTAGCTGAATTACATTGTACAATTATGTCACCGTTGGATATAAGCATCGTTGAAAAAATTGTATCACTACCGCTATTCACCATTAGGTGCTAACATCTTCTTGTGTAACCTGCAAAAATAATGTTCATAATATTTTGTTCCTTTCCAACGTTCATTTTTCGTATGACACGCCCGTCGGTAGGTTCTACGTACCATCTTCTTTAAGACCCAATCACCACCACCGGTAGCCTTCACTGCCAATATTGCCAAAATTTGCAAGCCAACGTGAGACTCCCGCGTGTTTTTAGATTTTGGCGCGTTTGTAGTTAGCTTACAAAGACCGTTACTCAGCCAGCCGCCACCCTGTCCGTCTCCTCCTCAAGTGCTACTATTCCTCACCTACTCATCGGCGTGCAAGTCGCCACTCACCGCCGACAAGCTAGTGCTCCACGCCGGTATGCCTCACCGGCACCTCCGCATAGATCCACCGGTGACCAGGCTGTTACTCATCACCACCGTGGCCGCTCGAGCTCACTACCACAAGATCCAAAAGAAAGGGTAATGCTTTCTCGCACTTTCCTTATCCATGTTTCTTGCCTTTTTATTCCCCTTTTATCTCATCCGAGTACGAATCAAGCTTCCATCTGATCATTAAGGAGCTCACGAGCACATCCCCACAGGTGCTCCTACTCTGATTTAGGCGATAGCACTGCCACTTCCATCGCTGGCCCCGCTCCACCACATCCTAGTCAAGATGGAGGAGGAGGCCACCAATAAGAGGAATGAAGTAGACATCCTCATAGACGATATCTTGGTCCTTATCCTCTATCGCCTCATCGCCCGCACCTTGTGCAGCTACAAGTGTGTGTGTCGTTCCTGGTACCACCTCATCTCTGAATCCGAGCACTATAAGGAGCTACCCCAGTTTATTGCCGGATTCATGTATGGTAACTAGAAAGGCAAACGTCGATTCGCTAGCTTCCCTGGTGAATACCCCTCCTTTTCTTTCTTGCCCTTCCCCATTCAAGATTTAGTAATCTCATATTGCTATAGAGGCCTCTTCCTCTGCTGGTGTGTTGGGCTTCGCTATATTGTCTGCAATCTGATGACTAGAAAATCAGTGGTACTGCCGTATAGAAACCTTTGTTATAGTTCAGCTTGCTTGGGGTTTGATCCCACAATCTCCTCTCACTTCCATGTGGTAGAACTATGGGTAAGGTCGCCTAGGGCGATAGTTGTCAGCATCTACTCATCCAAAACTAGAGCATGGATGTGTAAAGAATCTAAATGGGGAGAGGATATTCTAGTATGCAAATTTTTAGGAACTGTGTTTCTTAATGGTTTATGCACATGCTGGAGGTGTCCCACATAGTTGCTGTTGATATGGAGGAAAATTCTTAGGCCACCAGGTCCTGCAATGTCCATCCATGGAGATCAGGGTCAATTGTGTCTATGTATTGCTAATATTTTCAATACAGACACCTTTCAATCTAGATCCTTGAAGACTATGGTACTAGTAAATGGACATTGAAGCATACGATGAACACGCTGCAACTATTTGGACTGAACAATATTAGACTTGGTTCCGAGGCTACCAATGCGGACTACAGAGTGATTGTAGTTCACCTAGAATAGAATTTGATTTTCCTTGTTGGGGAGGACAAAACATTGATGGCATATGACATGAGAAACAGAAAAGTTCATGTCCTCCCTACCCGGGTCGTCCGCAATCCTAAAAGTACCTGGAGTATTTATTTGAATGGACCTCACTATCTGCCTTATGTTCCCTTGTTCATGGAGTCATTAGTAGAGCAGTAAAGGTGCATATTGTAACACCCCAGGTGTTTGCCTTCCACATTTGCATTTGCATTTCATGGACATGAGCATCATTCATTCATTCACAAGCTTATATCACATGAAACATGTCTTTGAAACATTGCAACATATCGTTATGTTTCTTGTGTGTTGTTTCCTTTATGAAATGTAAAGTGTGCAACACTTAAGTGCAACATGTGCCACTCACTTAGTGAAACAAAGTTAGTTAGTACTATGCAACAAGATTATGAAACAGGTGAAACATGACTATGAACATTTGTAACATTTCATGTGTTTTCATTGTTTCAGTACATACCTTGCTTGATTCTTGTGTGACCAATGTATGGTGTGGCTAAAAATTCTTTTAAGTAACTTAGTTACACCTAGAATGTCATTTGGGACATTGTTCATGTTGATCACTTTGACTAATTAGGTTCCCAAGTTTTGGTTTGACCAAATTTGACCCCTGAACCCTTTTGTTTGACTATTTAAAAAGTGTAGCTTAGGATGTTTGCATGTCTGAGCAACCTAAAACAAAGTTGTAGCCAATTTTATAAGGAACAAACTTGGTTTATAAGCCAAGTCATGAAAATGTGCACAACATGTTCAAAAAGGACCCACAAGTCAGTTTTGAAGGTGGATTCAACACTTGAAAATTTTGTTAAGTCCTAACTGCCATTTCAGTTTGATTGAGCCCACTTTGGCTTGATACAACTCTTGATCCATGGAGATCTGGCTGTTGATTTCTAAATCAAAGTTGTAGCCCTACTATAGCTCTATAACTTTCATGAACATTTCTTCCCCTAACTCGTCTCGGTTTAGGAGCTAATCACTGTCAAACTTATCCTGTCAGTCGGTGAATGGAGCACTGAATCATTGTTTCAGTCATGCTACAGTGATCTCCATTTCAGAAAACGCCCGCCGCGTGGGTGACGCGCGTCGCCGGTCGCCTGACCGTGCAGGCCACGCGCCGTGGCTAGCCTGACGCCGCTGCCAGTGTCCTCCACTTGAAACCACGTCCGCCTGCCTGTCTACTCACTCTTCCTTCCTCCTTCACTTCTCCAGCTCGCAGCAGCAGCCGCCGAAGCGCAGCCGCTCCACCATCGCTGCCGCGGAGCTTCGCCGTCGCAGAGCTTGCAAACCACCTTAAAAACGCAAACTCTATCTTTGCCATAGCTCCGCCGTGACCCCACCTATCTCATCGACCGTGTAGCCGAGCCCTCCATGCCCTAGGTGAGAGCCAGTGACCGTTTTTTCGCCACCGTCTCCATGGCCATGCCTCGCCGGAGCGGAGCTCACCGCGGCCATGCACCACCGAGACCCCCTCGTCCCCTTTTCTTTGCCGCGATAGCACCGTGGCGACCTCCTGTAGCTCACACCCCGATTGAGCCGGCCATGGTTTGCCGTCACCGGCAGCTCACACCGGAGCTCTGCCGTGCCGCCATCATCGGTGACGAGCTAACTCCGGTTAGACCTAGGTCACAATAGTAGCACCAATAGAACCACCTCATCACGGTGATCACGCTGGTGCTGTCCAATTCGCCGGAGGAGTCACCGTCGGCGAGTTCCACCGTCGCCGCGCCATCAAAGCCGCCTCCCCTGTTTCGTCTTGCTGACCAGTGGGTCCGGCTGACAACCGGGTCCCACACGGCAGTGACTGTTGTTCATAGGGCTAGTTCAAAAAGTCCAGTTTTGAATGCTGATTTGAGATTTTTGTATCTTCAAATGTGTAAATCCAAATACTGTGATTCAAATTTTATTAGACTCATAGTGAGGTCTAGTATTTAAGAAAAATATGTCTTGAGCACATTATGTAGAAATTTTGGATGAATTAAATAGGAACTTGAAAAGTGATTTTGAATGCATGCAAACTTGTTTAAATCATAACTTGAGTTTCTGTGATCCAAAAATTATGAAATTTTGTGGGTAAGCTAGTATTGCTTAGTAGAAGCTCTGGTTAAAATTTGAGAGTCATTGCATGTGTAGTTTTTGAGTTATATATTTTCGTTTTATCATTTATGGATACTTGTGTGAATTTTTGTAAATTATCTAGGAATCCTATGGCCATGAAACTTGGTAGGTAGTATCTTGGTACCTTAAGGATGCTAGGAAAAATATGAAATCTGTTGGTTGACACTTTTCACTAAGGTTTCCTAATTATGCCATTTTAAGCCATTCTGCCTTACCAATTTTGTGTAGGCTGTTATACTTACTCAAATGGTGTGAAATTTTTATGGTAGTCTACTTAGGGCATGTAGTGTCTACTGTAATTTTTGTAGATTTAATGGTGTAGTTTTCATATATGTTTACTATTTCCTCTAATTAAATAAATAAATTAAGAAAGGTATTAGAGGAAATGTTTTGGTGATGAACACCCTACTTTCTGGTGTCCTTGTGATATGTGTGACATGTGAGTAGATTTAGTTTTGTCCAATTATATGTTTACATCTTAAGTTATTAATTATTCGTTTGTATTATGTCCCTCTGGACAGACCTGGGGACTTTAGAAAGTTCTCCATGATATTTTAGTTTTCTGTGAATGTGATGAATACAAGAGTTGTGTATAATTTATGTATCTAGCTCCTGTCAAAATTTGAAGGCATTGGGCCTAGTAGTTTAGAAACTACAGCTGTTTAAAGTTAGGTTCCAGCTTTTGCTTACTCTCTGCCTTGTGAGGACAGAGTTCTGTTGATTGATGAATTCGATCTGATAAATGTTTGAATCATGCTTTGAAGTCTGAAAATGAATTGTAGACAATTTCATAAGCTTTCCAGATTGTCTTATTGCATGACATTTGGATTTATGAATCTCCAGTTATGGCTAGTTTACTGTACCGCTACATAGTCTTTATTTTTCTGAAATACAAATGCTTGAGTGTATGCTTGATGCAATGTTCTCGTTGATTGTTTAGGGGTTAGCCTAACTTGAGAATATGCTTAGGTGCAGGTGCTAGGTCATTAACCAAAGATGAGCAATTATACATTAGGTTGTATAAACTTGGTAAGTAAAGTGATTTGAATAGGGCTTAAGTTGGAATATGCAAACTACAACAAACATGCGCATTCCCTGAGCATCCCTGACATTCGTCATGTGCATCCATGATATTTATCTTGCGCATTCATGCAATAGGTGTGCCGGAGGGAGTGACATTGCTGGAGTTCGAGGGAGCCAACCAGGAGGAGGAGCCCAAGGTGCAGGAAGCCGACGAAGCAGCCGCCGCAGAGGAATTGCCCGAGTGCCCTGACCACCAGCCTTCCTCGTTCCTGAAAGGCAAGCCCCAGAGCATATTAAGCCTCCATGTTTTTACGAATACATTGAGTATCTTTTATTGTTGATGATGCATTAAGTATAGGAATTGGTTGGAACCAGTTGCTGCATTATATATCCTTCCTTGTCCAGATATCGCACTGGAATCCTATTTAAGTTCAGGACTGGTTAAATGCTTAGCCATGCTTAGTGCGGTAGAAGTCAGGTGATTTCCTGTCACCTACGAGCTTTAGGATGAGGTGGATCACGGTTGGCTATATTTGCTATCGTGGAAAAGAACCATGTGAACAATGAATTAAGATCGGATGGGGTCTTGTGTAGGTTTGGACATAGTGACTCCGTCTGAGTCGTTTAAGGACCGATACGCTGTACGTCCTCATGTCATGTTGAACGCAGCCTAACACTTAGCGGGCCGGATAAGTCGTTCCGACCGGGAAGCCTAGTAGCTCGACTCAGGCTGGGGACGCGAGCAGTGGCGTGCATTCTGGAGGTAGTAAGGATGTGCGGAGAGCCATTGATATAAGTCCAAGGCGGGTTAGAGTCCCAAACAACCTTGGCAGAGTGGTTCTCTGAGAATGCCGATCTGTTCAGACTTGCGACTCCTGAATCATACCAAAGGTGACTTGTTTGCAACCCTAACGGGGGAAGCAGGGTTTGTGTTTAGGAATACCCCTCCAGCTGGATAGGAATCGATTCGAATCGTCGTCTCTCCCGGATAGTGAGAACTTGACTGAGCAGCGACAACGTAGATTCAATTAATTTAATGATATGGTTAAATGGATGATGATGATAAGGTTGCCACAATGAATACCTAATATGGTTATTAATGTTTGCACCCTAATAAAATGATTGCTTAGTATAGGTGCTAATATAGATGACAGGTTAATGGCAAAAAGTCACTGCTAGTTCAGGTTAAGAGTTGATCATTATTACTTATGCTTTTCTGCAAAAAGAAAGTGTCAGCCAGCTCCACTACATTAAGCTATGCATAATCCTTGGTGTCATTTGTTTGGTTTTCGACGGGTAAGTCTAGCTGAGTACATTCCCGTACTCAGGGTTTATTCCCTCTTGTTGCAGATGACCTTCTATATCAGGGATTCTGTAAGTATTGTCTCCACCCGGCGGGTGATGAAGACTAGATCATGGGCATGATCTCCGTTCTCTTATCTGAATGCTTTTGCGGGCCATGATCAGCAAACCAGTATGTGTATTTGAACTCGGTGTGTGAGTTAAACTATTTACTTCCGCATGTTTTACAAGACTTGTTTTGTAATAACAATGACTCTGTGATGATGTAATCTATTTGCGAACGTCTGTGAAATGTTGTAACGTACGATATGTTATGTTGAATTACTGTGATCTTGGTTGTATGCAAGTTGGTTTGAAATCCTTCGAGATTTCGGTTGACTACCGGGTTTATATGGGCTCAAGTTCGAGAATTTGATCGTTTCGGCGATTGTTTTTGTACTTGTGCTCTTATAAATTGGTCGGTTCTGTGATAGCTGGCATCAGAGCTAGATTCAACATTAAACATGTCTTACGGCTATTTAAAACAAAAGCTTTTGTTGTAAAAATGGTTTTCAAACTTATAGTTATATATAAGTGTTCAAAAATCAAAAATTTTATGGTATACTGGTGATCACATCCCTTATAGCCCACTTAAGGACTTCTAGGTGGCTTATATATATTTACTAACTTGGGGGAATTGATTGTTTCTATTTCATCATCCATGCGGCGTGATATTGCATGGGTGCCATTCGTTTGAATGGTAATGTATGGATCAATTGCCTCTACGCTAAGGTAAGTGTGAGTTGCGAGAGCATGACCGTCCAACCGTCGGTCTAGGGGAGAGCTAGTTGTGGTTACTGGAGTATTTAAATGTTGCATACATGTATATATGAAGGTACTTAATTGTGGGTACATTTGTCTGGTAGTTTGGATACCGAAGTATATATATTAGGGGATGTATATATGGAGAGTATCTTAGTTACTACTGGTGTAATTAGCATTATATCTTATTGGGTTGGGCTGCAATGAAGTTTTTATGCAGGTACGCTAACAACGCACCATGTAGATCGACTAGTTACCGCTAATTGAGAGAACATATGTATGCCACCGTATATTCTGCTAAAGCTTAAATTTTCTTAGGTTTGTGAGGACGTACGGAACGAGCATGCATCATATTCACTCATGTCATTCGTATTGCATTACTCCCTCCCTTATAATTGCATCTCTTTTTGATACAGATGGCCGCGCTCGTGTTTCCTACTGGTAGCAGCACCTTTTTGGACCAGTTCGGTACTCCCACCTTGCTCTGGAGGGTGCTCAGTTCAGTTGGGTACCTGGAGGCACCCAACTACATGTGGAGGTAGGCGGTACCATTGGGAGATGTACCATGGTACATCGTGACCTTTGTAGTGCTGCAAAACCCCACAAAGACTGTTGTGGCATGGGTGGAGCATTGAGACTGATGGACGTAGTCCATGGGAAGCCGCTCAGGTTGCTGCCCTTAATGTGCTGATGGATATAGCACAGAGCTTCGGGGATGAGTTAGTGGGTGGACCTGCTTCATCCATTCCCTGAGTGTCCTACTGAGGCTGAGTGGACTCAGGACATTGGACAGGCCTTGGTTCGAGGCCGTGGCGAATAGGTGCAGAGCGACAACGCTGGAATGAGTGCTATGATGGCAGTCTTGAAGCTTTGTCGAGTCAGGCAAAACACCCTTTCAAGTGCACTAGATGAAGCTGACAAGGCAATGGAAGCCCAGCACAGGTTCAGGTTGCGTGCCCGCAAGTATCGCCATAGAGCGGATGCATGTGGGAGAGCTCAGCAAGAAGTTGAGGAGATTTGCGGTATTGCAAATTATCGTCTACAACAGCGGGGTCAAACCGCACGCGAGAGAGACGAGCTTCATAACCAGCTGATGAACCTCACTATTGAGAGAGATGAGGCTGCACAAGAGTTGGATCATGTGACACGTCACCAGGATGCAGCTTTAGAGTTAGCAGAAGAAAGACGTCGGGGTTGGATTTTGGCCAACCACAACGCCTTTCAAAGAGAGCAAGCACTAGAAGAATAGCTTGAAGAGCTTCAGGTTGAGCACCATCAACTGCACAACCGTCTATTTCCTATTCCTCGTCCCATACCAAGGTATCCAAATGTGGGTGGTCCTTAAGTGATTGAGGCCGATGAGGAAGAAGAGGATGTGTAGATGGATGACAATGCAGCTGAGCCGGTAGATGATGAAGAAGAGGAAGACCTAGAAGAAGTCCAAGGTGTCTCCGATGTGGACAGCGATCACTTCGACGAGTAGTTTGTTAGCAAGCTCACTAGTTAAGCTTTTGCAGTCGCTGATGTAATGAACTTAAGTACGAAAACTGATGTTGGATGTACCTTTTAATTCGAACTCGACATGTAATGTACTTTAATTCGCTCCCTTCGGGATGTGTATCGTAATGGTTAAGTTAAAACTTGTCATGTTGGAATGCACTGCGTATGGCGCTAGTAATCTACTTGATGATGTGGTGATTGGAGAATGAATTATTGCCTCTATTTATTGTATGAAGTTTTCATTCTCGTCAGTAAATTCAGTTTGGCACGATTATATTGTTCCTCTCCAATGTGCTGACATCATCAATAATTACTGGTTGCGCATTGTGTAGATGCCTCATACTCGTTCCACCGGTGTGGGTGATGATGATGATCTTCCACCGCCACCACCACCCACACCCACAGAATTGATAGCAATGCTTGTGGAAGGACAGCGCACTATGGCCGAGGTCCTCCGTACGATTGCGAATCGGGGTGGCCGTGGTCCCCGCCAAGGACCGGAACCAAATCAATACAGTGATTTCAAGGATTTCCTTGACACGAAACCACTGATCTTCAAGGAGGCTGAGGAGCCTCTATAAGCTGATGAGTGGTTGAATACTCTCGAGCAGAAGTTCTGCCTGCTCCGCTTGACTGAGGTGCTGAAGACTGAGTACGCATCTCACCAACTACATGGGCCAGCTGGCATTTGGTGGAGTCATCATCGATCCACTATGCCCGCTAATGCTCAAATCACTTGGGATCAGTTTAAGTCTGCTTTCAGGGGAAATTACATTCCTCCTGGTCTCATGGCGATCAAGCATATAGAGTTCATGAAGCTGACCCAGGGGAACAAGAGCCTAAATGAATACCTACAAGCTTTCAACAACCTTGCAAGGTATGCTACCGAGTTTGTGGACACCGATGCCAAGAAGATTGCTAGCTTCAAGCGGGGACTTAGCCCCAAACTGATGAAGACCATGAGAAACTGCAAGTGTGCTCATTTTAATGAGTTTGTGAGCGATGCTTTATCGCAAGAGAACAACAATGTTGTGTATGCTGCTTCAAAAAGTTGTAAGAGGGCCTATGAGGCGGGTGCCTCACAATCCAAGGCTCCCATCCCATAGAGGGCTCCATTCCATCCTCCAGCGTCAGCCGCCAAGTTTCACCCACCGCAGAAGAAGAATCTCGCCAAGACTGGGTTTCGCAAGGCATTTACTATTGCTCTTCCCAAGGGCACTACCAGTCAGGGTAGTTCTAGGGCTCCACCAAGCAACATGCCCTGCTAGAACTGCAACAAGATAGGCCACTGGGCAAGGGAGTGCCCTTACCCTAAGAAGAATAATTATCAGGGTGGCCGTCAGGGACAAGTGAACCACACTAACATTACTGAGATTCCTTCAGGAGAGGTAGTGACTGCCGGTAAGTTTCTGATTGACCAACACCCTGCAGTTGTACTATTTGATTTAGGTGCTTCGCATTCCTTCATTAGTCCAGCATTTGCATCCAAGTTTATGCAGAAAACATATACTGTTGAGGGTGAGGGTTATTGTATTAGGGTTGCCAGTGGTATTATCCCAACCAAGCTGGTAGTTGGGGATGTACAATTTGAGATAGAGGGGCAAGGTTATCAGGTTGATCTGGTAGTTTTACTGGGGCTAGGTATCGATGTGATCTTGGGAATGAACTGGATGAGCCGTCATGGAGTGCTTATTGATACATCGACTAGGGTAGTTATGCTCAGAGATCCTGATAATCAGGAGGGTTTTCTAGTACAGTTACCCAGGGACATCAATCTTTCTTGCACGACCAATGCGGTGCAAGCAAAGTCTCTAGCAGATATCCCTATCGTGTGTGACTTTCTGGATGTTTTCCCCAATGATTTGCCTGGATTGCCCCCGGATCGAGAAGTAGAATTCAAGATAGAGTTGCTTCCCGGCACAGCTCCCATCTCTAGAAGGCCATATAGAATGCCTCCCAATGAGCTAGCCGAACTCAAGACCCAGTTGAATGAACTTCTAAAGAAAGGCCTTATCCGTCCTAGTTCATCTCCATGGGGGTGCCCAGCTATCTTTATGAAGAAGAAGGATCAATCCCTATGCATGTGTGTAGATTATAGACCCTTGAATGCAGTTACAATCAAGAATAAGTACCCTCTGCCACGCATAGATATCTTATTTGATCAGTTGTCAAAAGCAAAAGTCTTTTCCAAGATTGATTTGAGATCTGGGTATCATCAAATCAAAATTTGGCCTGAGGATGTCCCAAAAACCGCATTCTCTACAAGATATGGTCTGTATGAGTACCTTGTTATGTCTTTTGGATTGACCAATGCCCCCGCACATTTTATGTATCTGATGAATTCAGTATTTATGCCCGAGTTGGACAAATTTGTGGTGGTATTTATAGATGATATCCTGGTCTATTCTGAGAATGAAGAAGATCATGTTGAACATTTACGGGTGGTTCTCACTAGATTGCGGGAACACCAGCTGTATGCAAAGTTCAGCAAATGTGAATTTTGGCTTCGTGAGGTACCTTTTCTTGGACACGTGTTGTCCGATGGTGGAATTATGGTCGATCCCACCAAGGTGCAAGAAGTATTGAACTAGAAGGCTCCCATCTCAGTGCACGAGGTTCGGAGTTTTCTGGGGTTGGCTGGCTATTATCGTCGCTTCATCCCAGATTTCTCTAAAATAGCCAAACCTATGACTCGGTTGCTACAAAAAGACATGAAGTTTGTCTAGACTCCTGAGTGTGATGCGGCTTTCCATACCCTACGAACTCTTCTAATGTCGGCTCCGGTTTTGGCACAACCGGATATCGAGAAACCGTTTGATGTGTTCTGTGATGCATCAAGTATTGGGTTAGGAGGTGTTCTTATGCAAGAAGGTAGAGTCATTGCTTATACCTCTCACCAACTTTGAAAGCATGAAGTGAATTATCCAACGCATGACTTGGAACTCGCTGCTGTTGTTCATTCTTTGAAGGCCTAGAGACATTATTTGCTTGGCAATGTGTGCAACATCTACACTGATCATAAAAGCCTCAAGTACATCTTCACTCAACCAAAGTTGAATATGCATTAGAGAAGATGGCTCGAGTTGATCAAGGATTATAACCTCCAAGTGCACTATCACCCTGGCAAGGCAAACATCGTAGCGGATGCCTTAAGCAGAAAGTCTCATTGCCACTCATTGATTGAGAGTGATGTCCATTTGTCAAAGCTCCTTCATCCTACAGTCCTTCACAACATCACTGTCAGTTGTACTCTACAGAGTCAAATTATCGAGCTATAGAAGACAGATGCCGATGTGTTTCACATCAAGCGCAAGATGAAAGAGCAAGAAACTAAACATTTTTGAGTAGATGAGGAAGGCGTGTTATGGTTCAAGGATAGGTTGGTAGTTCTGAAGGATAGAGAGCTTAGAAATCAAATCATATCCGAAGCTCATTCCTCTAAACTATCTATTCATCCTGGTAGTAGTAAAATATATCATGATTTGAAGCCTCAATTTTGGTGGACCAAAATAAAGAAAGAGATAGCCGCTTATGTGGCTAGGTGTGACACTTGTTGTCGGGTCAAGGCGGTGCACATGAAAGCTAGATTACTTCAGCCACTCTCTATTCCAGGTTGGAAATGGGAAGAGATCAGTATGGATTTTATAGTTGGACTCCCTACTACTCAGAGGAATTTTAACTCCATTTGGGTGATTGTGGACCAATTGACCAAGTTGGCACACTTTGTTCCTGTCCACATAGACTTTTGTCCAACCGACAATGCAGAGTTTTACTTCAATCAGATAGTCCGACTGCATGGGATCCCTCGTACTATTGTCTCAGATAGAGGACCATAGTTCACTACTCGCTTTTGGGAGCATTTACACGGATTATTAGGAACTAAGCTGGTAAGAAGTTCTGCCTATCATCCGCAAACCAATGGGCAAACTGAACGAGTGAATCAAATCTTAGAAGATATGTTGAGAGCATGTGTCATCTCGGCTAAGGGCTCATGGGAAAAATGGTTACCCCTAGCTGAATTCTCGTACAATAATTGTTATCAAGAAAGCATAAAGATGGCACCGTTTGAAGCTTTGTATGGCCGGAAGTGTAGAACCCCGTTGAACTGGGTAGAAGCCGGTGAAATGAGATATTATGGAATTGATTTTGTTCAAGAAGCCGAAGAACAAGTCCATACTATCCAAACCCACATGGCCGTAGCTCAAGCTAGACAGAAAAGTTATGCTGATCGACGTAGAAAACCTATTGAGTTTGAAGTTGGAGACTTCGTTTATCTGAAAGTCTCACCTATGAAGAGTGTCCAACGCTTTGGTGTGAAACAAAAGCTTGCGCCGAGATATGTTGGTCTGTTTGAAATCATTGGGCAAAGTGGTAAAGTGGCGTACAAGATTCAATTACCTCCTGAGATGAGTGCTATCTTCAATGTCTTTCATGTATCCCAATTGAAGAAATGTCTTCGCGTCCCTGAAGAGAGAGTTCCATTAGGGGATATCGAGTTAAAATCTGATTTGACCTTTGAAGAAAAGCCGGTCCGAGTGATTGACACTCGTGAGCGGGTGACTCGAAGTCGGGTGGTCAAGTTTTACAAAGTCATGTGGAGTAATCAGGGTAGTGAACGCGATGCAACGTGGGAAAGGGAAGATTATTTGAGGGACGGCTATAAGGAATTCTATCAACAATGGTATGCTTTTCAAATCTCAGGATGAGATTTTTATAAGGGGGGAGGGCTGTAACACCCTAGGTGTTTGCCTTCCACATTTGCATTTGCATTTCATGGACATGAGCATCATTCATTCATTCACAAGCTTATATCACATGAAACATGTCTTTGAAACATTGCAACATATCGTTATGTTTCTTGTGTGTTGTTTCCTTTATGAAATGTAAAGTGTGCAACACTTAAGTGCAACATGTGCCACTCACTTAGTGAAACAAAGTTAGTTAGTACTATGCAACAAGATTATGAAACAGGTGAAACATGACTATGAAACATTTGTAACATTTCATGTGTTTTCATTATTTTAGTACATACCTTGCTTGATTCTTGTGTGACCAATGTATGGTGTGGCTAAAAATTCTTTTAAGTAACTTAGTTACACCTAGAATGTCATTTGGGACATTGTTCATGTTGATCACTTTGACTAATTAGGTTCCCAAGTTTTGGTTTGACCAAATTTGACCCTTGAACCCTTTTATTTGACTGTTTAAAAAGTGTAGCTTAGGATGTTTGCATGTCTAAGCAACATAAAACAAAGTTGTAGCCAATTTTATAAGGAACAAACTTGGTTTAGAAGCCAAGTCATGAAAATATGCACAACATGTTCAAAAAGGACCCACAAGTCAGTTTTGAAGGTGGATTCAACACTTGAAAATTTTGCTAAGTCCTAACTGCCATTTTAGTTTGATTGAGCCCACTTTGGCTTGATACAACTCTTGATCCATGGAGATCTGGCTGTTGATTTCTAAATCAAAGTTGTAGCCCTACTATAGCTCTATAACTTTCATGAACATTTCTTCCCCTAACTCGTCTCGGTTTAGGAGCTAATCACTGTCAAACTTAGCCTGTCAGTTAGTAAATGGAGCACTAAATCAGTGTTTCAGTCATGCTACAGTGATCTCCGTTTCAGAAAACGCCCGCCGCGTGGGTGACGCGTGTCGCCGGTTGCCTGACCGCGCAGGCCACACGCCGTGGCTAGCCTAACGCCGCTGCTAGTGTCCTCCACTTGAAGCTGCGTCCACCTACCTGTCTGCTCACTCTTCCTTCCTCCTTCACTTCTCTAGCTCGCAGCAGCAGTAGCCGAAGCGCAGCTGCTCCGCCATCGCTGCCGCGGAGCTTTGCCATCGCAGAGCTTGCAAACCACCGCAAAAACACGAACTCCGTCTTCACCATAGCTCCGCCGTGACCCCACCTATCTCGTCAACCGTCTAGCCGAGCCCTCCATGCCCTAGGTGAGAGCTAGTGACCGTTTTTTCGCCACCGTCTCCATGGCCGCGCCTCGCCGGAGCGGAGCTCACCGTGGCCAAGCACCACCAAGACCCCCTCGTCCCCTTTTCTTTGCCGCGATAGCACCGTGGCGACCTCCTGTAGCTCACACCCCGGTTGAGCCGGCCATGGTTTGCTGTCGCCGGTAGCTCACACCAGAGCTCTGCCGTGCCGCCATCATCGGCGATGAGCTAACTCCGGTTAGACCTAGGTCACAATACTAGCACCAATAGAACCACCTCGTCACGGTGATCACGCCGGTGCTGTCCAATTCGTCGGAGGAGTCGCCGTCGGCGAGTTCCACCATCGCCGTGCCATCAAAGCTGCCTCCCCTGTTTCGTCTTGCTGACCAGTGGGTCCGGCTGACAACCGGGTCCCACACGGCAGTGACTGTTGTTCATAGGGCTAGTTCAAAAAGTCCAGTTTTGAATGCTGATTTGAGATTTTTGTATCTTCAAATGTGTAAATCCAAATACTATGATTCAAATTTTGTTAGACTCATAGTGAGGTCTAGTATTTAAGAAAAATATGTCTTGAGCACATTATGTAGAAATTTTGGATGAATTAAATAGGAACTTGAAAAGTGTTTTTGAATGCATGCAAACTTGTTTAAATCATAACTTGAGTTTCTGTGATCCAAAAATTGTGAAATTTTGTGGGTAAGCTAGTATTGCTTAGTAGAAGCTCTGGTTAAAATTTGAGAGTCATTGCATGTGTAGTTTTTGAGTTATATATTTTCTTTTATCATTTATGGATACTTGTGTGAATTTTTGTAAATTATCTAGGAATCCTATGGCCATGAAACTTGGTAGGTAGTATCTTGGTACCTTAAGGATGCTAGGAAAAATATGAAATATGTTGCTTGACACTTTTCACTAAGGTTTCCTAATTATGCCATTTTAAGCCATTCTGCCTTACCAATTTTGTGTAGGCTGTTATACTTACTCAAATGGTGTGAAATTTTTATGGTAGTCTACTTAGGGCATGTAGTGTCTACTGTAATTTTTGTAGATTTAATGGTGTAGTTTTCATATATGTTTACTATTTCCTCTAATTAAATAAATAAATTAAGAAAGGTATTAGAGGAAATGTTTTGGTGATGAACACCTACTTTCTGGTGTCCTTGTGATATGTGTGACATGTTAGTAGATTTAGTTTTGTCCAATTATATGTTTACATCTTAAGTTATTAATTATTCATTTGTATTATGTCCCTCTAGACAGACCTAGGGACTTTAGAAAGTTCCCCATGATATTTTAGTTTTCTATGAATGTGATGAATACAAGAGTTGTGGATAATTTATGTATCTAGCTCCTGTCAAAATTTGAGGGCATTTGGCCTAGTAGTTTAGAAACTACAGCTGTTTAAAGTTAGGTTCCAGCTTTTGCTTACTCTCTGCCTTGTGAGGACAGAGTTCTGTTGATTGATGAATTCGATCTGATAAATGTTTGAATCATGCTTTGAGGTCTGAAAATGAATTGTAGACAATTTCATATGCTTTCCAGATTGTCTTGTAGCATGACATTTGGATTTATGAATCTCTAGTTATGGCTAGTTTACTGTACCACTACATAGTCTTTATTTTTCTGAAATACAAATGCTTGAGTGTATGCTTGATGCAATGTTCTCGTTGATTGTTTAGGGGTTAGTCTAACTTGAGAATATGCTTAGGTGCAGGTGCTAGGTCATTAACCAAAGATGAGCAATTATACATTAGGTTGTATAAACTTGGTAAGTAAAGTGATTTGAATAGGGCTTAAGTTGGAATATGCAAACTACAGCGAACATGCACATTCCCTGAGCATCCCTGACATTCGTCATGTGCATCCATGTTATTTATCTTGCGCATTCATGCAATAGGTGTGCCGGAGGGTATGATGTTGCTGGAGTTCGAGGGAGCCAACCAGGAGGAGGAGCCCGAGGTGCAGGAAGCCGACGAAGCAGCCGCCGCGGAGGAATTGCCCGAGTGCCCTGACCACCAGCCTTCCTCGTTCCTGAAAGGCAAGCCCCAGAGCATATTAAGCCTCCATATTTTTACGAATACATTGAGTATCTTTTATTGTTGATGATGCATTAAGTATTGGAATTGGTTGGAACCAGTTGTTGCATTATATATCCTTCCTTGTCCAGATATCGCACTGGAATCCTATTTAAGTTCAGGACTGGTTAAATGCTTAGCCATGCTTAGTGCGGTAGAAGTCAGGTGATTTCCTGTCACATGTGAATAATGAATTAAGACCGGACAGGGTCTTGTGTAGGTTTGGACATAGTGACTCCGTCTGAGTCATTTAAGGACCGATACGCTGTACGTCCTCATGTCATGTTGAACGCAGCCTAACACTTAGCTGGACGGATAAGTCATTCCGACCGCGAAGCCTAGTAGCTCGACTTAGGCTAGGGATGCGAGCAGTGGTGTGCATTCTGGAGGTAGTAAGGATGTGCGGTGAGCCATTGGCATAAGTCCAAGGCAGGTTAGAGTCCCAAACAACCTTGGCAGAGTGGTTCTCTGAGAATGCCAATCTGTTCGGACTCGCGACTCCTGAATCGTTCCAAAGGTGACTTGTTTGCGACCCTGACGGGGGAAGCAGGGTTTGTGTTTAGGAATACCCCTCCAGCTGGATAGGAATCGATTTGAATCGCCGTCTCTCTCGGATAGTGAGAACTTGACTGAGCAGCGGCAACGTAGATTCAATTAATTTAACGATATGGTTAAATGGATGGTGATGATAAGGTTGCCACAATGAATACCTGATATGGTTATTAATGTTTGCACCCTAATAAAATGATTGCTTAGTATAGGTGCTAATATAGATGACAGGTTAATGGCAAAAAGTCACTGCTAGTTCAGGTTAAGAGTTGATCATTATTACTTATGCTTTTCTGCAAAAAGAAAGTGTCAGCCAGCTCCACTACATTAAGCTATGCATAATCCTTGGTGTCATTTGTTTGGTTTTCGACGGGTAAGTCTAGCTGAGTACATTCCCGTACTCAGGGTTTATTCCCTCTTGTTGTAGATGACCTTCTATATCAGGGATTCTATAAGTATTGTCTCCACCCGACGGGTGATGAAGACTAGATCATGGGCATGATCTCCGTTCTCTTATCTAAATGCTTTTGCGGGCCATGATCAGCAAACCAGTATGTGTATTTGAACTCGGTGTGTGAGTTAAACTATTTGCTTCCGCATGTTTTACAAGACTTGTTTTGTAATAACAATGACTCTGTGATGATGTAATCTATTTGCGAACGTCTGTGAAATGTTGTAACGTACGATATGTTATGTTGAATTACTGTGATCTTGGTTGTATGCAAGTTGGTTTGAAATCCTTTGAGATTTCGGTTGACTACCGGGTTTATATGGGCTCAAGTTTGAGAATTTGATCGTTTCGGCGATTGTTTTTGTACTTGTGCTCTTATAAATTGGTTGTTCTGTGACACATATGTTGTATTTTGTTGTTAGGACATGTCTTTGTTCAGGTAGGGATTTGTTTTGAGTCTATAAATAGTCCAATTTTGGCTTGGTAACTAAACCAATGGTTTTGTTGAATATTATTAATTCTGTTGCTTTGCATTGTGCAGGTTTTGGAGTCTCTGTGCTTTTGAACGATTTTCCTACAATGGCTATGGGATGAAGAAGAGGGGTTCCATGCTGCATTGGCTGCTAAGCTAGTCAAGGAGTGCCAATCTGAAGGAGCGGAGCACATCTACCTCATTTTAGTTATGTAAGTCTATAGGGAACAGAACATTTATTATGCTATCCATGTACCTCTTGTGTTAATTCATCAATTGACACAGTTGTTATGTTAGTGTCGAGCATTGTTATTATAACAAGTACTCTTCATAGTGGACATGATGAATGATGTGTAATGATTATATCTGTATGGTGTGTGTTCAGTAAGTTATTAAGGCCTAACTGAATTAATAAATACATTGTGAAAACTGGATGCAATTCTGTCACCGTCGGATGTAAGGGCCATTGGTTGTTTTGTCATCATCGTCGTACCACTCGCCTTTGGTGAAGCAGACAGACATCACCACCGCTATTTGTCTGATACGATAGGGGTCAATAGTGCATCACCGTCGAATCATTTAGTAACCCGACACCGACTAAATGATCATCACAGGCAGATCATACTACAACGCGACGGTGACCATGCCCTATGACCAGACGGTTCATATGCTAAAGCAATGGTGATGTTCGGCTCAACATAGGCGGGTCACGCTCCAATGCAATGGAATAAGGATCTGATCATGGATGGATCATAAGCCATGCGACGGTGTTAGTGCATACCCACACACGCGGGTCATGCTCCAATGCGATGGAAGTAAGTACCTTATCACAGATAGATGATAAGCTAATATGGCGGTATAGTGTACACCCCAGTCGGTCTCAGATACCGATGGTGATTGCTATGAGTATCACTACCCATAGCTTACTACCGAAGCCAAAATTGGACTGTGATGTGGGTTACGACACGACAGTAAAAGGTGCGAGTGTAATAGTGAAGTTAGTGGCTATGAGGATTCTATGGCAGGCAGATATAGAGGCCCCTTTAAGGTGGCACACTCAAGCAGAAGTACTCAAATTAACAGAGGCCGCACTATACCCAACGGTGGCAAACCCCTCTTGCACCATAAAGGTAACCACTAACAAGCTAGAAAAGGTCTTTTTACTTGACTAAAGCTAGAGCCATGTAGCCCTCATGGTTGTACTGTAAGTCCCAAATTTTGCTCACAGATAAGTCCTTAGGGATTCCATGTTGCTAAAAAGCACATTTTATCGGTTATTGCATAAGGCCATTAATCAATATTCAGATCATGTGTAATTAAATTGAGTGCTAGCAAATACTACCCAAATGCAAGTAAACCCATAGGTAACAAGGTGAAAGATAACAATTCACTAGGATATCCTTACGGGCAACAAATTAGACACATGCATATGATTAAATGATTAATGATGAATAGGACAACAAGGAAGATCCCATGCTATACTTGCCTTGCTCAGCAAACTCCTATTGATCCTGCTGGTCATCAAAGTACTAGTCTTGCTCACCGATATACTGCTCACCGTCTATACTCGATCATCAAACATCAACACACAATCATCCAGAGCAATCATGCATGAAGCAAACAAAGAGCTACAATTAGAACAGTACACCAACAATAAAAAAACAAGTTGAAAAGTTTGTAAAACTATTCTACATGTTGCTACAAACACACAAACACGAGAATCACTGAAATCGGATTTAAAACATAGAAGATATGCTAATTTTAAGTTATGAATGGCAAAACTGTAATTACCGCAAACTATATACAAAATAAAAATAATTAGAAATCGGATTTTAAACTGAGCCAAGGACTGCGGTTGAAATTTAGAGAAAAGACATGGTCTCTTTAGCAAAACGGACGTGAAGTGGTATCTTCTATTGTGGGTCGTTGATCTAGAGATGGACGACCGAGATTAGATGTGAGGAAGAAAGAGAGAGAGGGTTGGCTAGAACAGAACTCCGGTGAGGTGGCTCCATTGCCGGTGGTGAGTTTTGCCAACGAGCATGGGAAACAAGGCCTACGAGCCATGGTTTAACTCAAGGAAGACACGAGATGAAAGAGGACGACACTACAAACTCACCAAGGGGTCTCTCGGGGTTGAGAACGGAATGGAGACAGCGTGCGGCTTGGATAAAACGACAACGACTTCCTGCAACCACGGCGATGATAAGCAATAGAAGGAGAGCACAAAAGAGAAAGGGAAATGGCTCTTCTGCTACTTGACCTTGGTGCAGGGCTCGGCAGTAGATCTAAGACGGCGGTGGAGAGGCAGGCGAGTGAAACAATGTGTGGATGCGATAGCGGGGCTTTGTGGCGGTGGTAGCAAGCTTGGCTAGGGCAGCAGCGTTAGGGTTGGGGGAAAACGGCGCACGCATAGGGCTCGGGCCTAAAAAGGGCGTAGCCTTGAAGAGCACACCGAATCGAAGAGGATTCAGGATCGGTAGTGGGATTTCTTGCCCCACGGTGTCTGGCTCAGGCACGGCTTGTTGGAGGTGACGACACTGTTGGGTGGGGCCCTACTGATAGTGAGCCAGAGAGAGAAAGGGAAGTACGGGCGCGCCTGCGCTCAGACTGGGCCACAAGGTGGGCCATGGCACATAGCGGGAAGGGAGAGGAGCAGGTCAAATGAGGCCTTTTAGCCAACAAACAAGAGGAGAAAAGGATTTCTCATTTCTACTTTTTTCTGAGGAAACTGAACTCTCATCAAAACCAATTTAAAAGTTATTTGAATCAAACTGAATTTTTCTACAAACCACACAGAACAAAAACACCAATGCACCAGTATGTATGCAACATCATGTATCTAACCTTATGATTGATTTTAATTTAGCAAGAATTATTATTTCCCTATATTTCAATGCTCACATAATTGCATTTTAAAATCAATTTAAGCTCTTTCAAAAGAATGCAAATTTTAGGGTTGGCCCATAGTGACCAATGTGCATATTAATGAGAAATTATGGGAGGTTTAGTCCCATGTTGATTGTTAAAGTTGGGTTAGACCAACATATAAGGCTTCTAGAGTCCATCCCACCATCCCCGGGTTAATCCTTTTACACGAAGCGAGGATGAAAGCGTAAGTGGAATCATGGTAGGTGTGGTTCCCTTAGTGTGTAGAGTGGATCTGAGCCATTTGAACTTTGGGTGTTACAAATGGTATCAGAGCCAACCTTCGTAGCCACGGGTGTGTGCGGGTTAGGGGCACGAACATGGAGGTTCATTGCACATGTAGACCCGTGGGGTGCCCGGCATGGCACATGTGCCGGCACTCGACGCATAGTCGCGTGTGCTAAGAGGGAACGCTCCTTGTCATTGTTTGCTAGTGTGGGTGAACCACACAAAATAAAACGCTTTCGGAGGTGCTCGTCTTCCACTAGACACTAAGCACCCCGAAAGTTAGCTACATCGGACAGTTTCGTTGAGCACACCCCAAGGGAGAACATGAAACAATCCATGTTTTACCACCAGGATCCAATAATGAGTATGAGTTTACAATACTTAGATCATTTCATATAACAAAGAGTTCTTGGAAATTATTTATTACAATACCCGAGTTCAGAGTGCAATAATTAAATAGCGGAATTTAAAATAACATCTAGCGGAAATGATACAAAGATCCATCTATGCCCACTAGAAGAATCCTCCACACAAGAGCTACTCAAGCTACAACTACAACAGGGGTAAAATAAACCCTGAGTACACAATGTACTCGCAAGACTTACCCGACTAGTGGCAATATGGTTTGCTATTTTCTTTTTTGTTTGCAAAAAGCATTAATAATAGTAAGTCCTTGAGTCAAGTTTTCTTGGCAGTCATGATTACTTCATTAGCTAACCATTCTAGGTAAGCACATGTTCTACTTTCAAGCAAGGTTTAAGCAATCAGAACCAATTTACCATCTTTTATATTCTAGTTCTTACTACGGTGCTAGACCATAGCCAAGTCATACCGTCTCACAGAAATGGCAATTCACAAACCAATGTATCTCAGCTGGGTACCCCGAAACACATGCCCTATTTGTATCCCAGGCACAAACAAGACCAACCCATTCCACTCCTATCATGGGGTCCAGGTCTCCGTCCAAACTTGGAGTCCAAGCCCCCACACTTGAGACCCGGTCTCAATATGGTGCTTAGACCTCCACCTTTCCCCACCTCCAATCAGTCAGTTCAGAAAGAACCAGAACCCACGACAAAAGCGTAATGAGTCTTCCCGCTCCCATAAGCAAGTATGTGCTCAGGATAATAAGCCTATGACCTGACTACCATCCACAGCAACGAACGGTCCTCAATCGACATGGACAGGGAAAATAGTGTAACCAAGCTAAGCCCCGTGGCCATAGGACACAACTCGTCACACCCACCAATACCCATACTATATCCCTACCTAGTCTCCATTTTCCTTTCATTATTTTTATCATTAGAGTAATTATAATAATCATCTATTGTGAATAACGGTAGGTTACTCACGATACCGAAAACCTAAGCATAGCAGCTACTCGAACCTTTACTAGTAGGACTCATAGGACATTTATATCTATGTAGGTGGTTTTCATAAGATTTCTGTAACATAAATGCACATAACATATATATACAGTGATTATAAAAAATAAGGGGTTATGCACTAGGGCTTGCCTTGGGCAGGAGCGGTGTCAACGGAGTCAGTCGATGGTGGCTCTGGGACCTCCTCCTGCATGAGAATCTCCTCCTCGTACTCCTCAAGGATCTTCTCAAACTCATGCTCGGTGGTGGACACGATCTCCACTGACTCGTTCTCTATATGCATGCGATGATGAAGATGCAACTATTTAGTATTTAGGCAACAACAACTCTTAAAATAGGAATACGCATACTAGGCTACTAAGCTAGCTCTAATGACTAAGGTACTAAGCTAACTATTATCTTCATCAAGCAAAGTGTTGGGTTCAACTAACAAACACCTAGCTTTACAAATTAAGGATATATCTTTATTTCTACTAATGATTTAATGTATATTGAAACAAAGAGCATTTAACTATCCTAATGCTTGATCTATTCTAAGGCTACAAAAATTACAGTAAGCACATAATAGTACAACGAAGCTACTGTAAAAATTTCAGAATTAAAGCTATCACCAATTTACCACAAAAATTCCTACAATATTTAACCTAATAATATTAAGCACTCTCAAATGATTTAATAGCCCCTAGTATCAACATGTATATGTATACATTAATTACACTAATAGATGTATCACAATTTTAGAAACCTAACAAAATTTGTTTCATAATTTTTGGGCATCTACAAGATTTTATATTAATTACACAAAACTAGCTCTCGAATAAAAATATAAAGCTATTTCTAATTCTTTATGAAAAAGAGAACCGAACTGGCCTAGCATGGCCCACACGCGCAGCGCGCTCACAATGGCCCACTGGCGTGGCCCACGCGAGACCGGCCCATTCACGAGGCGGCCCACGGCGGGGGAGTCCCGCGCGCGTTGGCGCTTTTGCACAAGAGGCCTCGCACTTCTCCCAAATCACAACTAAGTGCTAACACTATTTTCCCCTCTCTCAGACCTTCTCACTTAACCCCCCGTTCTTTCCCTAATTCACCCGCGTGCACCCCCAATGGCTCAGTGCACGGCGGCACGGCGGACAGCGACACAGCACGATCGCACTGACCACCTGGGACATGCGTTGGCCCACCTATCGGGTCAGTCACCATCCTCGACCCAAGCGGCTACACTAAGCGACAACATGGGGTGGTGGGACTTGCTAGAACTATCTGTGGTGGCATGTGGCCATCCACGACGGTGGCACGGCTACCCCAGCAAACCAGAGCACCTGAGAACCTAACTGGCTAGCGAGGGAGCATCAGTAGACTACCATGGATCTAGGTGAGGTGACAGTTGGGGTGGAGGATGGTGGAGGAGGTGTGGCCACATGTGGCCGAGCTTTGTGGCGGCGCACCACAGTGGCGCGGTCGTGTCAGCTACGTCTAGGAGGCGATAGCAGTTCCACTGGCATGCGCAAGGTGGATAGGGAGGCAAGGCGAAGCTAGTGGTGTAGGTGAATTGGCTCTAGAGGGACGATAGGAGGGCTGCCCTCATCCATGGTCGGACGCGGCCTTATCAACACGACAGCGGGAAAAAGCGCTAAATTGGAGCTTGGCAGTGCCTTGTTTATGGCTGGGTGGGGTCAGGCAGCGAGAGAACTTGATGGTGAAGCCACAGACATGCTGAATTAAATGGAAGTGATTACTCGGTGGCCAATTTGATGGCGTGGCTCGATGGCGGCAACAGAGGGAGAGAGACGAGGTGGCAAGTGGATTCATCTCGGTCTCACCTTGGTGGGACATGGCCGGCGTGATCTAGGTATTACGTGCGTGGACGCAATCGGACAGGCACGTGCATCCATCGACCGGCATGGCCTGTGCGGGCATAGTGCCATTAATGGCAAGGTGATGATGATCTTGGCCATGTGCGCGTGGCATCTAACTAGGCCAGCAGCAGGGTAAAGGCACAAGGGACAGGCGCGAATACGATGGTGATGCGACAACATCGACAGCGACTACATCGTGGCATGAGGTGGGTCGGCGGTGTGACAGCGCGGTGAGGCGGGCTACAGCACCACTTGGCTATGTGACAGCACGACGAGGTAGGCTACAGCACCGCCCGGCCATGCGAACAACAGCAGGTGGGGCAGGGTGGTCGCCGAGCGCGGTGGCCAGCGGCTGGCTGGGCTAGCGGCCAGCAGCCAGTGCTGTGGCAAAGGGTGGCCAAGTTGCTGCCAGACTAAGCACGTCCTTGGCCGGCCGGCTTGCGGCCACGTGCGGTGACCACGCGCTCAGGCCTGATGGCCCGAGGCTGAGTGCGTGCATGAATTTTAAAGCACCCATAAAAACTAAACAATTGATCTTGGAACCAAGCCACCTTCACTATGCTCAAGAGATCATATTAGGCTACCCCTAAGAACTAAAACATAGTACTACTCTTTAACTAAATTTCTCGGAATAAATTCACAAACCAGGTGCTGTCAAACTATTTTTAAACTTAAGAATTTTCTAAGTCTTTAAGCTAGTTTTTATTTTAAGTTCCATTTCTAAGCTATTGGAAACACTAACTAGCAATGTTATTTTTCTACAGCAAAGGTTGCATTGCCATCTATAGAGTTTGTACTTCAAGCTTTATTTGGGTGCCACATATATGTTCTATAGTATTTTTGCTCAATAAAAATTGGTTTTCAACCCTACTTGATATACATGAGCTATTGAATCAACTTTCATTTAGCATTTTTATTAGTCATTGTAGTTTACAAGAAATTTATCTACACAATCACATGCATTATCACATGAACATGATGCTCGTGACATGGTTTAGTAGTTTGTTAGGGTGTAACACCGAGGGTGTTACAGCTTGGTTGAGGGTGTGTTGGACCGACGAGGACGTCGGGTCCTTTGAGGGGGTGTATGTCACATCCGGCCTAGTTTGGAATTTAGCTCATAGTGGCCAATGTGCATATTAATGAGATATTATAGGGGTTTAGTCCCACCTTGGTTGTTAAAGTTGGGTTAGACCAACATATAAGGCTTCTAGAGTCCATCCCACCATCCCTGGGTTAATCCTTTTACGCGAAGCGAGGATGAAAGCGTAAGTGGGATCTTCTAGAGTCCATCCCATCATCCTTGGGTTAATTCTTTTACACAAAGCGAGGATGAAAGTGAAAGTGGGATGGTGGTTTTACGCGAAGCGAGGACGAAATCGAAAGTGGGATGGTGGTTTTACGCGAAGCGAGAATGAAAGCGTAAGTGGGATGGTGGTAGGTGTGGTTCCCTCGATGTGTAGAGTGGATCTAAGCCATTTGGACTCTAGGGCATTACACACCACCTTAGAAGGTGAAGGGTTGAGATAGCGGACTAGAGGAGGGGTGAATAGTCCTTTCTAAAATTAATTGCGTCGGCTAACCGAAACAAGTGCGAAATTAAGACTATTGGTCTAGCAAAGACTACACCCTTCAATCTATGTTCTCTAGCACCTTCCAAAGATACTAATTAAGCAACAAAGGTGCCGGGCTAGCTAGAGCTCACCTAACCAATTCTAGAAGAAAGGTCACACAAACCTATGCCACTAGTACTTTAAGCAACAGGGGAGCTCCTACACATGCTAGTAAGCAAAAGCACAAAGTCACCTAATGCTCACTAACAATGCTCAATAACAAGGCAACCAATGCCAAATAAGAGAGCACAATTACTTAGCTACACAAACTAAGCAATGTGACTAACAAGGTCACACAAACCAAATTAGCCACGCAAAGGAGCTACTTCTATGCTACACAAGCAAGAAGGTAACCAGTAAGCTACACAAGCTAACTAATTACAAAAGCAACTACACAAGCACAATGTATGCAAAAGTAATTACAAGCTTGTGTAACAAGGATGCAAACCAATAGGAAGAACAAGGTTGACACGGTGATTTTTCTCCCGAGGTTCACGTGTTTGCCAACATGCTAGTCCCCATTGTGTTGACCGCTCACTTGGTGGTTCAGCGGCTAATTGGCATCACCCGCCAAGCCCGCACATCGGGCACCGCAAGAACCTACCTCGAAAGTGAGGGTAGCTCAATGACATGCTCAACTAAAGTTGCTCTTCGCGGCTCCCATGGGGCGAGCACAATGCCCCTCACAAAGCTCTTCTCCGGAGCACCGCACAAGCTTCTTGTGGGCTTCGACAGAGACCACCACCAAGCCATATAGGAGGTGGCAACCTTCAAGAGTAACAAGCACCACCGGCTTGCAACACGATCACCTAGTGCCACTTGATGCAATCGCACAAGAATCACTCTCTCACACAATCGGATGATCACTATCAAGCATATGTGAGATGGTGGGCTCCCAAGCACTCTCAAGCATGGACACAAAGTCCCCCGAGGTGCTCAGCCCCAGCCATAGCCAAGGCCACCTTCTATTTATAGCCCATGGGCTAAACTAGCCATTACCCCTTCATTGGGCAAAACTCAGGATGACCGGATGCTCCGGTTGTATCGACCGGACGTAGGACCTTAGCATTCGGTCAACGGATGCTCACCATGTGTCGCCTCCATTCAACCTCCGTTACTTGATCTCAATGGTCAAGTGATGACCGGATGCAGCTGCACAAACTAACCGGACGCAGCAACCCCAGCGTCTAGTTGTTTCCAGTAAGGTACTAGTTGCGACCGGACACATTCGGTCGGTCATGATCCAACGCAGCGTCAGTGTCTCGTCCTTCTCCAACTTTTATATATCGCCTACATCACCATACGTCAGCCTAACCGGACGCACCCCGCTAGTGTTTGGTCAAAGACCGACACCTGCACGCTCTCTGCCACCACTGACCGGACGTAGGACCCCAGCGTCCAGTCACCACGTGACCAGCGTTAGGTCCACTCTATGAGACCCTATCTTTTCTGTATAGGGCACTGGTGGCACCGTCGGACTATCCGCACTCTACGGGCAGACACTCCATCGGTGGAGTTTCAAACCCTTCTCGCCTCTGTTTCATTGCCGAGTTGATCCACATCAACTCCAATTCATCTCCTTTGTAAATGTGCCAACACCACCAAGTGTACACCATCATGTGTATGTGTGTTAGCATTTTCACAATCATTTTGCAAAGGATTAGCACTCAACTTGCCACGCCACTCATTCCTAGCGATGATGCAAAGTTAGATCACTCGAGTGGCACTAGATGACCAATATGCAAACAAGTTTGCCCCTCTTGATAGTACGGCCATCTATCCTAAACCTAGTCATCAACTTCTCTACACACCTATGACCGGTGAAATGAAATGCCCTAAGTTATACCTTTGCCTTGCGCATTCCATTCCATCTCCTCCAATGTCGATGCAACATATGCACCAACACAATCAATATTGATATGATCCACTTCATATCATCACATGATCATATTGGTTCATCGATCTTGACTTCACTTGCTTTGCGCCATCGCCTTCGTCCATCGGCGCCAAGTCTTGCTTAAGCTTCACCGCCATGCGGTCCATCGCTCCAAAGCCTCCAACTTGCCCTTCACGCTCACAACCGGTCCATCAAGCCAAGTCTTGTCTTGATCTTCTCCACCTTGATCATATGACTCAATGTCATGTCTCATTTGCAATGAGCTCCTTCATCATCACATGTGTGAGCTTTGCAACATCTCTAAGCCATTTTCACCTTCATGGCATATGTAGCTCACACACATGTACCTGTGGACTAATCACCTGTGTATCTCACAAAAACACAATTAGTCCACCTAGGTTGTCACTCAATTACCAAAACCACAAAAGGACCTTTCAATCTCCCCCTTTTTGGTAATTGATCACAACTCTACAAAGATATGGAAATTAAGCTCTTTTGGATTCATGTTGCTTGCCCAAGCAATTTTACCATGTGAAAATGATTTTGGACAAGTACCACAAATCCAAGATAGTAGTATTAGCTCCCCCTATATATCTGCTAGAGTGTTTGATTTGAAGCTCGCACATATGCATAGATTAAAATTGTGGGAGAGTAATTACTACTAAATGATGCTAAGGTGTATAGAATAAACCTTTGAAGCGTGTACCAATCGGAGTTGCACCTTTAAGTTCATCCTTAGCACCATGGTTAGCTAGATATCACTTGGAAATAAAAGCACCAGATACCTTGTGAGATCAACATTAAAAGCAAGGTACTAGCATTACTTGAAAAGCATACCAAGTGTCTAGCTATCATCCTATGCATGCTAGTTATCAAATCATCATTCAAGTTCTACAACTAGCATACACCACATAAGCATGCATATTGAATTTGAAATCTTATGCAATGCAAGCAAGCACATGAATATGCACATATCAAATGCAATCAATCAAAGTTCATGAGCTTGCTTCCCCTACTTGTGTGCTTCTCTTGTCCAAGAATTTTGATCCATCTCTTTTCTTTAATGTTGCTCCCTCTTTGTCCATATCCATGTCCAACCTCTACTTCTTTGAGCTTTTATATCTTATCTCTCCCCCTTGTACAATCTCAATCTCAAAGCTTTCATATCTTTGTACAATCTCTCCCCCTTTGTCATCAATTTCCATAAAAGGTGTGCTTCTCATTGATGCAAAGGTATGCATTTGGGGTAGATGGTTGAGGCTTGAATCTTGCATTTTTTATGGACATCACTTGATTATTGGAATGACACCATTTGTAAATACCACTTGTAACTTGTACCACTTGTATCTTGTGTAGGGCTTCTTGAGATACCACACATAAGATTTTTTATCTTGAGATCAATTTGTGGGACACATCCCCCTATGTGATAGCATGGGTCATCCATTTGATACACTTGAGCTCTTGTAGGTGAAGGATGCATTCTTCATTTGATGATCACTTAAAGTTAAGGATCACTTATGGAACTATCGTCTTGCATGATTGATACTGTGGCAGAACCTCCTAAGAAATCGGGCCCACGTGCACCTATCGTTGTCTTACCAGACCTCGGATAGCGTACATGAGTTCCCAACAACTCAACAGGTCTGTCAGGTGTCCTCGGGAAACCCGAATCATCCACGATTCTCTTTTCAAACAGGATCCCAATCACAGACATTGCAGATTACAACAGTTTATTCAAATATATACATCAGAGTAAAAGATAGCGGAAGTCTTAAGATAACATAGTTTACAAACTAGTTGTTTTCAAACTTACAATACCATAAGTGTTATACAACCATAGTAGCGGGATAATATTACATTAACTTTATTTATCATACAAACTAGTGCCTTGTCCAAAGGCCATTCATCACTCCTCATCGTCGTTGACTTCAAACACAGACATGCAGCAGGGACCAAAACAAGCCTGCGCATGCGACTCACCTGCAACAAAGGTTAACAAACCCTGAGTACAAAGGTACTCAACAAGACTAACCCGATGTAACAGGGTGTAAGACTTTAGAGATGCTGGGGTTTGGGGCAAGGTAAGGATGTAGCAAGATTCAAAAGTTCTTTGCCAAAAGCTTACTATTCTTCATTCTATTTTCAAGTTTTACCCCTAGGTTCTTTTAGTTCAGTACCTCAACTAAATGTACATTTCCCATATTCCAATCCTTCTCATTCCATTCTTTTCTCATATTTTAGTAATTCACCAGTCCTGCATTGCTTCTGTAATGAATCGAGTCTCCATATCCACGGAGCACCGACAATTCGAATTGATTCAAGTCCCAGCTGGGGATTCCTTATCACACGACATATGTAGAACTCAATCTTGCATATATCAACCTCGCTACCAGATCCTCCTATACTAAGCCGTCTCCACGCCACCCGAGAGCACAGCACACCTCAAATTCGGCCACATTCCAGCCACGAGGGTACACGCTACTCCCGCCATCTCTCCACTCCCAGTGCGTGGGCATTCATCTTAGTATCGAATTAGCCGAAGTAGGCTTAATGGAGTATGTGACCAGTACTACAAAGTGTCTCGTTCAGAAGATCCACAATGAGTGGCCTTTAAGCGACATAGTCGGCAACATTACCCAACATTCAAGATAAGCCACCCGACTAGTCTCTAGTTCATGCTACCTTCTTTCTTTCTTTGGCCAGTATGCCATCTTTGATTGTATCGAAACTTTTATTTTGAAAGCCTACCATAAAGCATACTAAGCATTCTACGCCTTTGTAAATGAAAACATCTTCAAGGATGGTAAACAATTAACAAGGTAGGCAATGCATCAAGTAGGAAACATTTGAATTAATCAACTTAATGCAATAAATAACATAGGTGATAAACTTTTTAAAGTAAACAAGGTAAGGGTTTAATGCATAAACCGGGGCTTGCCTTCGTTGACGATCGCAGGTTCCGGATCAGTATCACGATTATCGAATCCCGTGACAACCGGGGATTCTTCCAGAACTTGTTCAACTAGAATCGTTTTGCTCTCGGATTCTACATGAAATGATAACATATGCTTTAACATGATGATAACATAAACATGATGCTTTCACGGTACATGAAATGTAAAAACACCCCGAATACGATTTTTCCTTCATGGTACAGTTGCAAGCCAACAAAACCAACTTGCAATCCTACCATCAAGAACCATACATGTGACTTGACCAAATGAATCTTGAAACTCTACTAGTCACAAAACATGACCAAAACAAGATTCAACACTAATCAAACACTTAGGGTTTGCTTTTATTTATTTTTGAATTAATTTGGAAATAAGCCCAAAAATAAACTTGTTCCAAATGACCTGAAAATTTTATGTAAGCTTCCTTATGACAAATTAGTGTACCAAAACAAATTTCATAATTTTTGCAATTACACAGTGACCTACAAAAATCATGGAAATTGCATTTATCAATTAATGGACTGAATATTTGAATATTAAAAATTTATTCAAATTTCAAGTTTCAAATTTTTAAACCATACTAGAACATGTACAGAAGCTACACAAAAAATTTCAGAATTTTTGGAGATATGATGAATTTCCTACAAATTCCCAAAGTTTCAGCACTATTCACAATTTCAGAAAATACAAAATCGCACTGTTCTTCTTCCTTTCTCGCACTGACAGGCTGACCCCATGCGTCAGTGACTCGTATAGTTCACGGCGGCGCTGCCCTCACTGGCCAGCCCCAAAATGCGTCGACGGTGACGCTCCAGCGAGGCAGACCACACCCGAATGACCTACACCCTCCTACGAACTCATCCTAGCCCTCAGATCGGCAGAAGGCACACCGGAGAAGGCTTCACGCCGGCCATGGCGGCTCGAGCACGATGGCTCACGGCGTAACCCTGGCAAGAATGCGGTAGAGTCAAAAGCGAAGTGAACATCACGTTCAGTAGCTCACCACGGTCACGCCGGTGGGCTTGGTGAAGGCGGAGACGGTCTGGAATGGCCTGGCCACGTCGAGGCGATGGTGGTGGAGCTCCGGCCAGGCTCGGGGAAGAAGCTGTTGCGCCGGGCGACTCCGACCAACTCAAGCGGCGTGAGCAAGTCATAGAGAAGTGCAAGACTGAGGCGATCGCGTTGGCGTAGCTGGGCACGACGAAGACTGCTCGACGATGGCTACGGCGAGCGGCGGAGCTAGCTGGCGGCGGAGCAGAGCAGAAGGGGAAAATGGGGACGACGGCGGCGACGGCTGCTATTTATAGCCAGGAAGGGACTGCACGGTGACGACAGCGCACGGACGGACCCGCCACAGCACTAGCTGCGTGTCAAGGCGTGAGGAAGCGGCGAAATCTGATCGGCGGCGACATCCGCGTGGCGCCGACGGCAAGCAGAGAGGTGGATTTTGATTTTTGAAATATTTACAGAACTGCCACTGAGTCCATTTTTCAAATTACTCTCAAATTTTCTAAAGAAGTTGAAAATCTCCAAAAATAAAAGTTGTTCAATTTTTCAAACTCTGCAACTTTGCTTCTAGGAATATTTTCAAATTCTGCCTCCATTTTGAAATTTGAATCTGGGGTGCATTTGAGCATTTGAATCATTTCATAATTACTCCAAATTTTATATGTAAACTTGAAAAACTTTGAATACCAAAGTTGATCTACATAAAATAATCTCCAACTTTGCTTTTTGCCTCAACCCCAAATTCCACATGGATTTTGAATTAGTCAAAAGGGGCAAAAAGGACTTTTATAATTTGAATTTGAATTCAAATTTGATTTGTCTTCCTTTTACTTAAATTTTGATTTTTGACCAGTAACATGGCCCATTAGGGTTATTTGAGTCAAATGACACATGACCTCACATGATCACATGAATTTTGACCCTTGTAGTCATGATCTTTATTTAGGATTTTGAATCACATCACATGAAATAACAACATTATGAAATAAACCTTATTTAGTGAATGTATTCAAAACTTTATACTATATGAATGCTTTGCAATGCATATGATGACATGTCAAATTTTAGTGCTAGGTCAAAACACTAGAGGTGTTACAGATACCATGTGTAGATATGATATCACTTGAAAAAAATTTCTAGTATGGAACCATTTGTTGGATTTATCAATAAAAACGATTTCTTGAACATTTGCTATCTTCATGAGTACCACTTATAGGATATCACTTGTGAGTTGATCTAGACATCATTTGTAGATTCTTGATGAAATGCTTGAGTCTAGATAACACTTGAAATAAACGAACTAGATATCCATTTGCGTTGTTGTCTTGTGCTTGTACTCTTATCACTATCATGAGCTTCTATGGTTAACTTGAACTAAATTGATTTGCCTAAGCTTTTAAGTCCAGTTTGAACCAATGACAAGCTTCTTCACACCTCTTGCAAAGGTTATCTTGCCAATGTTGTACTTGTCACTTGTTAGCAATCCAAATTAGATCAAGTACTTGGGATCACTAGCTCATGAACAAATACATATACTAACCACTAGATCAAGTAATAATTCAAGTAATAATGGTAGGTTATGAAATTAAATGTTTCATTTGTTATGCATGATCCTATGAAGTATGAACTATATGCACTAACCGTATACTAGTAAGGGACGAAATGATCATGCACATTACAATGATACCTTTGCTATGTTAGAGTTGTAACACCTCGGGTGTTAGCCTTGCATAACTTGACTTGCATAGCATGAGCATGATCATCAAGCATTCATATATAAGCTTTGACATTTGAAACATTCGGTTGAAACATATGCAACATTCTTATTATTTCATGTTTCCATGTGTATGTGCATATGATCATAAGTGTAAACATGTAGATGATTGTGTGACCTTGCAAATAGCTTAAACATGTTTAGAATATCATCATGAACAACTTTGGTATTTATGGCTAGGGCTAATTAGGTCATTAAGTCATAGTTTGAGTATGTATCATCATTTGAATGTAGCTTGTTTGACCAAGTTTGAACTTGGTGTTAGAGACCTTGCATGGAGGAAATCACTAAAGCGAAGTTGTAGTGTTTGACATAAGGAACAACTTTTATTTTTAGGTCATTGACTGAATCAGCTCCTAGCATGCTTGAATAGGTCCCACAAAAATCAGCAAAATCAAGATTTCCACAACAAAATTTGCTGAGTCTGGGATCACTGACAGCCTGACAAGCCGACCTTGAGCATGATTTTACTCCGTCTCAGTTGCGAATTAGAACTAGATTCTTGAACGAAAGTTGTAGCTGGTACATGGTTCTACAAATCTTATTCAGACAATTTTTACCTAGGAGCCACGGATTAGTAGTTAATTGAACGTCAAAACTCGTCATTAGGCTCGGCATTCCTTGACTGAATCGACTGAATCAAGTTCTTCAGTGGCCGACCATTTCAGGCGCTGATCGCCGCGTGGCGCGGAGTGTGGCCACACGTCGCCAGTGCCCTGCCCACCACGGCCAGGCCGGCCTGGGCACGCCTTTAACTCGCCCACGTTCGCCCGCAACGCCCAGCGCCCTCATTTCGCATTTCCCGGCCTCCTTCTTCGCCCACAGCGCAGCCGCCGAGCTCCCGCAGCACCGAGCAGCTCCGCAGTCGCCGTAGCCAGCACCAGCCTGCCCTCATCCCTTCTCCACCACCGCAACCTCTCCACCCTTGTCTCAGTGACTCACCGCGCCCGCACTAGCTCACTGAGAGCGCTTGGTAAGCCATAGTAGCGCACACGCTCTCGCCGGAGCTTCACCGCCGAGTTCCATCGTCGTGGCCACGCCGTTGTAGTCTACCATTCCACGCGATAGCTGATGCGCTAGGTTTGCCGTAGGACACTGGTGCTCGTCCGAGCTTTAGGTCGGGCCACCAAGGTCATCACCGGCGTAGCGCCATCATCCAGCGTCACCGATCCGCCATGGCCACCGCCGTCGTCACTAGAGTCGATGTTAGGGTCGGGCAAGTGGTGTAAACGATGCGCCTCGTCGAGTAGAACGTCTGGTGAAGATGTCACCGCCGGCGAACTCGCCGCCGTAGAGTTCTAGCCGTGCCCGTAGAGTAGCGCCGCCGGCTCTGTTTTTGTCTCGCTGACCGGTGGGGTCAACTGACCAGTGGGTCCCGCGTGTCAACGACTCCATGTTGTAAAGCCAGTTCAGTTTGAATGTAGATTTCATATGTTTTTTGTAATTTTTGTATCTTCAGTTTGTTAGCTTCAAAAATTATGAAATAAATTTTTTAGTGTTCCTTAGGAAGTGTAATATTTAAGAAAAATATGTTTTTAACATTTACAGTAGAAATTTTTGGAGATTTAAATAGGGATTTGAAATGTGCTTTTGAATGCATTCAAATTTGTTTATTTTATATCTTGAGTTCCTGTGCTCCAAAAATTATGAAATTTTTGTGGTAAGCTAGTCTTAGTATATATGAACTCTGGTAAAAATTTGAGGACCAGTGCATGTGTAGATCTATAGTTATAGATTTTTCTTTTATGAATAGTTAATCCTTGTGTAAATTTTTATAAATTATTTATGAATCCAAAATTCATGAAAATTTTTGGAGATAATCCTAGTAGTATATGGATGCTAAGAAAAATAGGAAATCTGTTGCTTGACACTTTTCAATAAGATTTTCCATTTATGCTATTTCAAGCCTTGCTGCCTTGTCATTTTTGTATAGGATGTTATACTTGGCAAAATGACATGAAATTTTTATAGTAGTCCTTTGATAGCATTAGTAAGGCACTGTAAATTTTTGAGAATTTATGAAGTACATCTGTTATGTGTTTATTATTTAACCTAGATATCTAAATAAAATAATAAAGGCATTTAAATAAATAGTTTGGACTTCACCATTATATTATCTTAAATGTAATTGGTATGCTTAAACTGTTGGTAGATATTATGTTGTCAAATTTTGAATGATTACCTGAAGTAGAAGTATTGTTACTTTGTATTGCATATTGAATAGTTTCCGGATAGATTCTGTAGTTTGAGGAGTTGCATGTTGAAAATGATGTGTACTGTAAAATGGTTAATCACAAAGTTGTAGAGAATTTGATAAGCTTTCCAGAAAGTCTAGGATCACTGAATTTGGATTAGTAGAACTCCAGTTATGAGTGAAACAAGTAGCTATTGTTTTGTAGCATAATCGATGCATTGTGGAAATAGTTAATTAAATAATCGAGAAGAGATATGCACCTACTCAATAAACATGATGCACTTGTTAACATATATGCATTCGTAATACTTATGCCATACTCATGCATCTAGGATCGAAGGAAGAGATCACGTTGCTGGAATTCGAAGAAGTAGAGGAAGGGAATCAGCAGGAGGATCCGCAAGCCGCAGCTCCCAAAGGCGTGGAGCAGAACCCTGAAGAGCTTCCGGAGTGTCCTGACCACCGCCCTACTTCCTTTCTGCGAGGCAAGCCCTAGAGCATTATAAGTCTCCCAGTAATTTACAAATGTTTACTTAAGTACTTATGATTGATGCATTAGGTTATAAGAGTTGAATGGAACCACTTGATGCATATAAATTCCTTGTCCAGATATTACACCTTTAACCGGTATAGGTCCAGGATCGAATATATGCTTAGCCATGCTTAGACCAATAGAAGTCGGGTGATGTCCTGTCACCTGCGAGATGTAGGTGGATACTGGAGCACCGTTGGCTATATTTGCTATCGTGGAACAGAACCATAGGGTAAAAGTAAATCGAGACTGGATGGGAAGTCGATAGAGAAGCAACAAGACATGGAGGTGTTGGGTGTGGTTCTATCCCCATCTGTGTCGATTAAGGACCGTACCGTTGTTGGCGCTTCTGACAAGATTGAACGCATGCCTCTCACTTAGCTGGCCGGATAACTCATTCCGACCACGAAGCCGAGTAATTCAACTCAGGCCGGGAACCGTTCTGTTGTGCGCTCCTTCCGGGGAACGATCAAACTGAGCCCAAGGGCAGGCTTGGCCTGAGCATCCTGGCATCTGGTGTTCTAGATTGTGCGGCATGGTACGGACCTGCGAAATGTGTACCTGAGTTGTACCAAAGGTGAGCTAAGGCTATCGTGGCTGGTAGACCTGGGTTTATGTTAGGAATAAATTCCCAGCTGGTTGAAATCGATTCGAATCGCCGTCTCTCCCGGATAGTGAGAAACTTGGCTAGTCCCAACATCGTAGCAACTGTGTTATGAAACATGATGGTTCGGATGAATATGGAATTACAATACCTTCTATGGTTACTATTGTATGCTTCTAAATGATATACCACATGTTTGGCACAGGATAGTTGCTAATCTAGAAATAGATAGTTATAATTAACTTGATAAAGGAATCATAATTGTACAATGGGTCAGTTGCCTTTTACGCAAACTGTTGTCAAGTTACGTCCACTTATACAGCCTTGCATAATCCTTGGAGTCATTTTATTTCTAGTTCATGACGGGTAAGTCTAGCTGAGTACCTTCTCGTACTCAGGGTTTATTTTCCCATTGTTGCAGATGGCACTGTGTATCATGGTTATTGCAAGAGTTGCTTCTATCCCGCTATGGATGAGGAGTAAGCCTTGGGCAGGCTTCTTTATTAACTCCTATCCTTGCTTTTGTGGACCGTGATCCGACTTGGCACTGTATCAAACTATGTTGGAAACTTTATTTTCGAACTTATTTGCTTCCGCTTTATCCATCAAACTCGGTTTGTAATAACTTTTATTCGTACTCTGATGATGAAATGTATCTGTGAACTTTATGTAATATGTGGCATGTATGTTGAATCCTATACGATCTTGGTTGTTGTAAATCGTTTATCGAGACCCATCGTGGTACTCGATGGACTACCGGGTTTATATGGGTTCAAGTATGACAGTGCGACCGCTTGCGGGCTGCCATTGTACTTGTACTCTTATAAATTGGTCAGTTCTGCGATAGCTGGTATCGGAGCAAGATTCAACGTTAATTGTCACAAGTGTATTTGAAACAAAAGTTTTTGTTTTCCAAAAACCCTTCTCTAGCAACTAATAGTTATATAATAGGTATTTGAAATCTAAAGTGTGCCAATGATCACTTTCCTTATGCCCAAATTAAGGACTATTAGGTGGCTATTTAAGTACTAACATGGGGGTTTCTACTTCGTCGTCCATACGGCGTGCTATTGTATGGATGCCATTCACTTGAGTGGTAATATATGGATCAAATGCCTCTACACCAAGGTAAAATGATGAGTGTATGACCGCAAGATGTGAGCGTGCGGTCGGGGAGAGTTAGCTTTGGTACGGCTATGTAGGCATGCTTGCATGTGTATATGGTACGTATTTAATTGTGGGTTTAAATTATTATCGGGTAGCTTGATACGGAAGTATATGTATGGGTATACATATATGAAAGTATTTACAACTACATTCTGCATATTTCATTATGGGTTTAGGGCTGAAATGGAATTCTTATGCAGGTACACTAACAACGAAACATGTAGCTCGACTAGTTACGCTATTTATGAGAGAACGTATGTATGCCACCGTGTCTACTGTTAGAAACAAATTTTTCCTAAGTTTGTGAGGACGTACGGAACGAGCATGCATCATGATAATTATCAGTCACATAATTACATTGTTCCTCCCCTTATAAAATTCTTACTCGGTTATGTAACTCTTATCCATTATGGTATTGTCTCACCAAAGGGTACATGTTAATGGTGCAGATGGCACTCACCAAGCAGACTGCTTGCAAGTCCACCGGAGGCAGAGCTCCTAGCCATCAGCTTGCTCCATGTACTCGTCAACGTCACATGTTCCTTGGAGAGTTTGGGATGCCTACACTCTTGTGGAGAGTGCTCAGCTATGTAGGCTATCCTGATGGAATGGAACCCCGCTACTTCTGGGCGAATGAGCAGTTGGGAGAAGGTCTCTTAGTTACTGTGGAGGCCGTTGTTCGTCCCCAAGGTGACGATTCTGAGTGGACAGGTTGGTGTTATGAGTCCACTGGTAGGACTGCTGAAGAAGCAGCTGGCAGAGCAGCCTTTGGGATCTTGAGGGATATCATGGATCATTTTCCTCAGGAGCTGGCAGCCGCCTTGGCTGGAGTCTTTCCGAGGGGTAACCCCCTCCACTAACTCATGGCAGCAGGCAAGAGGAAGATTTTTGGAGATTGGTGCAGTAGAAGGGCAGAACAGTGATAACCCTTCCATGAGCGCCATGTTCGCAGTGATGAGAGTGTTAGATGGAGTAGAAGGTAGCCTTAGACGAGTGTCTGGTGCTCTTGGTCATGCCCGCAAGGACCGACGTCAGCTTCAGAGGGAGCATGACGCTAAGATTGAGAGGCTCACTGAAGAGATGACTCAGTTAACTCACCAAAGGAATGCGGCCTGGACCAGGGAAGATGTTCTAAGAGCTCAACAGTTCGAGCTGGGGCAGCAGCTGGCCAATGCGGAAGAATACAATGATCACCTACATGAAGAGGTTCATCTACTGAACAACCAGCTCCACCCTTATGTTCCACCTGGAGCCGCAGAGATGGATCTAGAAGAGGACGAGGAAGAAGAAGAAGTAGAGCCTGAAGAAGAAGTGGAGCCTGAGGAAGGAGATGATCCTATGTCTGACCTCGATAGTGATCATGATGAGGATTAGATCGCTTAGTACTTAGTGGAAGGTCTAATGTATCACCTTTATTCATGTAATGGACCTGTAGTTCGAGTTTGGCATTAGTGACCCGACTATCATGTAATGTTGATTAATCGCCCGTTTGGTTGAACATCAATGCAATTACAGTCCTTTGTCGGTAATCACGATTTAAATTTACATGTGTTATGAGCGCGATGAGTGGTCAAATTGGGGATGTCATGTTGCGAGAATGAATTGTTATGCCTCTGTTTTTATGGTGATTTTGAGAATTTTCTCCAGTAATTTCAGTTTGGCATGAGTACCTAATTCATCTGCAATCTCTTGACATCAACCAATAATCGCTTATTGTTGCAACATCGCAGATGACGCGCACCCGTGCTAGAGCCGGTGGTAGCCAGGATGGCAACCATGATGACTTGCCACCCCCACCGCCGCCGTCTGCTCAGGAGTTCTTTACCCAGTTCCTAGGGAGCCAAAGGACAATGGAGGAAGCTTTGCGCCTTATCATGCAAAACACTGCTCGTGGCCACCCACATCAACCAGGGGCCGAGCCAAATCAGCACAGTACATTCAAGGAGTTTCTGGATACGAAGCCTCCAATCTTCAAGGTGGCTGAGGAACCACTACAGGCCGATGAGTGGCTGAATACCGTTGAGCAGAAATTCCGTCTGCTGAGGGTCACGGAGCATCTGAAAGCAGAGTATGCTTCTCATCAATTGCAAGGACCAACAGGGATCTGGTGGACACATTTCATGTCGTCTTTGCCTGCTAATGCGCGAGTGACCTAGGAACAGTTCAAGCTGGCTTTTAGGGGACATCATATTCCCTCGGGCCTGATGCGCATGAAAGCGGCCGAATTTATGAGGCTCACTTAGGGAACAAAGTCACTCACAGAATATATGCACGCATTCAACAACTTATCAAGATATGCTCCAAGTTTCGTGGATACTGAGGAGAAAAAGATAGAGAGTTTCAAGCGAGGTTTGGGTACTAAACTAATGAAGACTATGGCAAATTCTAGGTGTGCCACGTACAATGAGTTTATTAGTGATGCCTTGACCCAAGAAAATCACAACAACATGCATGCAGTTGCCAAGGGTCGCAAGAGGGCATATGAGGCCGGTGCATCCGGATCCTTCCAGTCAAAAGCGCCTATCACAGCTAGGTCACAATTCCATCCACCTGCACCCAAGTTTAGGCCTACACCACCTAAAGCTCAGAATAATAGGCCACAGAAACCATTTCGTAAGGCATTCACTATTGCCCTACCAAAAGGAAATGGCAATTAGGACAGCTCCACCGAATTCAGAAGTAATCAACCATGTTTCAACTACAACCAACTGGGTCATTGGTCCAAGGAATGCCCCCACCCCAAGAAGAATGGCAACCCAAATCAGAACAATCAGAGGCAGGCGAATGCCAGGGCACGTCAGGGACACATGCATTATACCGCTGTGGAGGAAGTGCCCGCCGGAGAAGTTGTCACGGCTGGTATGTTTCTCGTCAACGAGCATCCCGCTGTTGTTTTATTTGATTCAGGAGCTTCTCATTCATTTATGAGTCAAGCATTTGCATCTAGACATGATCAAGAAATAATTGAAGTAAGTAAAGGGGGTTATAACATAAGTTCAGCAGGGGGTACTGTTACTACCAAAAAGATAGTAAAAAATGTATTCATCTCTATACAAGGGAGGGAGTACACAACAGATTTGATAATATTGCCCGGGTTATCGATAAGTGTAATCTTAGGCATGAATTGGATGAAGGATCATGGTGTTCTTATTGACACTAGCACCCGTACTATTATGTTGAGAGAACCCACGGGAGGGAATGCTTTTCTAGTACCACTCTCCCTCAATTTCGAGCCCCAACATTTAGCCTGTGCTATCCAAACCACCACCATATGTGATATCCCCGTGGTTTGTGAGTTTCCGAATGTATTTCTAGAAGAATTACCCGGTCTACCCCCGGGTAGGGACGTGGAATTTAAGATCGAATTAGTGACAAGTACAGCACCCATATCCAGAAGGCCCTATAGAATGCCACCCAATGAGTTAGCGGAACTTAAGGTTCAATTGCAAGATCTATTGGACAAGGGTCTTATCCAACCTAGCTCATCTCCATGGGGATGTCTAGCCTTGTTTGTGAAAAAGAAGGACAAGTCACTGAGAATGTGTGTAGATTACAGACCACTCAATGCTGTGACCATCAAGAACAAATATCCGTTGTCCCGCATCGACATCTTGTTCGATCAGCTAGCAAAGGCAAAGGTATTCTCTAAAATTGACTTAAGATCAGGTTACCATCAGATAAAGATCAAACCGGAGGATATACCAAAAACTGCTTTCTCTACTAGGTACAGCTTATATGAGTATTTGGTTATGTCTTTCGGACTAACAAATGCTCCAGCCTACTTCATGTACCCGATGAACTCGGTATTCATGCCCGAACTTGACAAGTTCGTGGTCGTGTTTATCGATGACATATTGATTTATTCAAAAAATGAGTCAGATCATGAAGAGCATTTGAGGATTGTCCTATCCAGACTGAGGGAACATCAGCTATATGCCAAGTTTAGCAAATGTGAATTTTGGTTGAGCAAAGTACCTTTCTTAGGTCACATTTTATCAAAAGATGGAATCTCTATAGACCCATCAAAAGTACAAGAGGTCATGGATTGGAAAGCCCCAACTTCGGTTCATGAAGTTCGGAGTTTTCTAGGGTTAGCAGGATACTATCGTCGGTTTATTCTAGATTTCTCAAAGATAGCTAAGCCTATGACCAGACTACTTCAGAAAGATGAGAAGTACAAATGGACACCAGAATGTGAAACAGCTTTTCACACCCTCAGAACCTTGTTGACTATAGCACCTGTGCTAGCACAACCAGACATTGAAAAGCCTTTTGATGTATTTTGTGATGCATCGGGAATAGGTTTAGGATGTGTGCTTATGCAAGAAGGAAGAGTAATTGCATATGCTTCTCGGCAATTGAGAAAACATGAAGTCAACTACCTACACATGATTTGGAACTTGCAACCGTTGTCCATGCATTAAAGATATGGAGACATTACTTGTTGGGCAATGTATGTCATATCTATACTGACCACAAAAGTCTCAAGTATATCTTTACCCAGCCAGAGCTGAACATGAGACAACAAAGATGGTTAGAATTGATTAAGGACTACAATTTAGAAGGCATTACCATCCGGGTAAAGCTAATGTAGTAGCCGATGCACTCAGTCGGAAGTCCCATTGCAACACTATGGAAGCATTGTTGGAAGATGGATTCAACTTGCTACATCCTGCTGTACTACACAATATCACAATCAGTTGTTCACTTGAGGGCAAAATCATAGAGCTACAGCAGACAGATGTAGGAATAAGTCACATCAAGAGAAAAATGCAAGAGCAGGAAACCAAACATTTTAGATTGGACGAAAGAGGTGTATTATGGTTTGAGGACCGACTAGTGGTACCAAAAGACCATGAGCTAAGGAATCAAATTTTAGATGAAGCTCACTCATCCAAATTGTCTATCCATCCAGGTAGTAGTAAGATGTATCAAGATTTGAAAACCCGTTTTTGGTGGACTAAGATGAAGAAAGAGATCGCAGCCTATGTTGCTAGGTGTGATAACTGCAGTAGAGTGAAAGCCGTCCATATGAAAACTGCTGGGTTACTTCAGCCATTGCCGATTCCAGGATGGAAATGGGAGGAAATCAGCATGGATTTTATCACAGGCCTTCCAATGACGCCACAAGGTCATGATTCAATCTGGGTTATTGTTGATCGTCTCACCAAGTCAGCACACTTTATACCCGTGAACACACGGTATATAGTTGGAAAATACGCTGAGATATATGTTTCCCAGATCGTGAGGCTACATGGAGTACCCCGGACTATAATCTCCGATCGAGGACCATAGTTCATAGCTCATTTCTAGGAGCACTTACACCAGGCTTTGGGAACCAAGCTAATCAGAAGCTTGGCATATCATCCACAAACTTCAGGACAGACAGAGCGAGTGAACCAAATCCTAGAAGATTTACTTAGAGCTTGTGTTATATCTTCAAAAGGTTCATGGGAGAAATGGTTACCTTTAGCTGAGTTCTCCTATAACAACAGTTATCAAGTGAGTATCAAAATGGCTCCATTTGAAGCCTTGTATGGCAGAAAATGTAGAACTCCTTTGAACTGGATTGAGCCCGATGAAAGGAGATACTTTGGTATTGACTTTGTCAATGAAGCCGAAGAGCAAGTACGTATCATCCAACAACATATGAAGGCAGCTCAATCAAGACAAAAGAGCTATGCCGACAGAAGAAGAAGACCACTAACTTTTGAAGTGGGTGACTATGTATACTTGAGAGTATCACCCATGAAAGGTGTGAAAAGATTTGGGATGAAAAAGAAGCTTTCACCAAGATATGTAGGGCCATACAAAATTTTGGAACAAAAAGGGAATGTTGCATATAAGTTACAACTTCCACCAGAGATGAGTGCAATCTTTGATGTGTTCCATGTTTCCCAGCTGAAGAAATGTCTTCGAGTACCGGAAGAAGCTATTGCACCCACCAACGTGCAGCTTCAATTGGATTTGACCTATGAGGAAAAGCCAATTCGAGTATTAGAGGAGATGGAGAGAGCAACACAGAGTAAGATTATTAAGTTCTATAAGGTGGTGTGGAACAATCATAGTGAACAAGATGCTACGTGGGAAAGAGAAGATTATCTATGAGAAGTTTATCCCGCCTTTTTCTAAGAATGGTAGGTCTTGCAAATCTCGGGACGAGATTTTTATAAGGGGGAGGGGCTGTAACACCTCGGGTGTTAGCCTTGCATAACTTGACTTGCATAGCATGAGCATGATCATCAAGCATTCATATATAAGCTTTGACATTTGAAACATTCGGTTGAAACATATGCAACATTCTTATTATTTCATGTTTCCATGTGTATGTGCATATGATCATAAGTGTAAACATGTAGATGATTGTGTGACCTTGCAAATAGCTTAAACATGTTTAGAATATCATCATGAACAACTTTGGTATTTATGGCTAGGGCTAATTAGGTCATTAAGTCATAGTTTGAGTATGTATCATCATTTGAATGTAGCTTGTTTGACCAAGTTTGAACTTGGTGTTAGAGACCTTGCATGGAGGAAATCACTAAAGCGAAGTTGTAGTGTTTGACATAAGGAACAACTTTTATTTTTAGGTCATTGACTGAATCAGCTCCTAGAATGCTTGAATAGGTCCCACAAAAATCAGCAAAATCAAGATTTCCACACTTAACAAAATTTTGCTAAGTCTAGGATCACTGACAGCCTAACAAGCCGACCTTGAGCATGATTTTACTCCGTCTCGGTTGCGAATTAGAACTAGATTCTTGAACGAAAGTTGTAGCTGGTACATGGTTCTACAAATCTTATTCAGACAATTTTTACCTAGGAGCCACGGATTAGCAGTTAATTGAACGTCAAAACTCGTCGTCAGGCTCGGCATTCCTTGACTGAATCGACTGAATCAAGTTCTTCAGTGGCCGACCGTTTCAGGCGCTGATCGCCGCGTGGCGCGGAGTGTGGCCACGCATCGCCGGCGCCCTACCCACCATGGCCAGGCCGGCCAGGGCGTGCCTTTAACTCGCCCACGTTCGCCCGCAACGCCCAGCACCCTCATTTCGCATTTCTCGGCCTCCTTCTTCGCCCACAGCGCAGCCACCGAGCTCCCGCAGCACCGAGCAGCTCCATCGTCACCGTAGCCAGCACCAGCCTGCCCTCATCCCTTCTCCACCACTGCAACCTCTCCACCCTCATCTTAGCGACTCACCGCGCCCGCACTAGCTCGCTGAGAGTGCTTGGTAAGCCACAGCAGCGCACACGCTATTGTCGGAGCTTCACCATCGAGTTCCGTCGTCGTGGCCACGCCGTTGTAGTCTACCATTCCACGCGATAGCTGATGCGCTAGGTTCGCCGTAGGACACTGGTGCTCGTCCGAGCTTTAGGTCAAGCCACCAAGGTCATCACCGGCGTAGCGCCGTCGTCCAGCGTCACCGATCCGCCATGGCCGCCGCCATCGTCACTAGAGTCGATGTTAGGGTCGGGCAAGTGGTGCAAACGATGCGCCTCGTCGAGTAGAACGTCTAGTGAAGATGTCACCGCCGGCGAACTCGCCGCCGTCGAGTTCTTGCCACGCCCGTAGAGTAGCGCCGCCGGCTCTATTTTTGTCTCGCTGACCGGTGGGGTCAACTGACCAGTGGGTCCCGCGTGTCAGCGACTCCATGTTGTAAAGCCAGTTCAGTTTGAATGCAGATTTCATATGTTTTTGTAATTTTTGTATCTTCAGTTTGTTAGCTTCAAAAATTATGAAATAAATTTGTTAGTGTTCCTTAGGAAGTGTAGTATTTAAGAAAAATATGTTTTTAACATTTACAGTAGAAATTTTTGGAGATTTAAATAGGGATTTGAAATGTGCTTACTAAATGTCATCTTATGAACTTATCCAACACAAATTAATCCAAACTTGACTACTAATTAATTATCCATTCAATCATCTCATAGCAGGCAACATTGCATATTTATCCAATTCAATCAACTCATATGCACCCAAATGAAATAATCAACAAGTGATATACCTTGGTTAGCTCATGATCATCTAACTAGCAATCTTCAACTCAATTATTTGCAAGTCATCAAATATATCCAATGGATCACCAACAACTTGAATTATAGCACTTGTATGTTGATAGCACTTGGACTTCACTCAATTATCACTTAGCATTGGGTTTGGATGTGCACTAGGCTTCATATCTTGACTCAACATATGATGATCAATATGAAATCAATTGAATTAAGTCACCAATGCCGATGGTACCTACAATCAATCATCCACTTTTTGATGGTACCCAAACAAGTTTGGGTCCTCTCAAGTTAGGAGCAACATACTTAGGCATAGCCTTAGTATGAATAGTGGGATGTTTTGCAATAGCAACCATAGAGGTACCATTACCATCCTTCCTAAGCATAGAATCATCATCAATTGAAATAGACTTAGAAGTTTTACCTAGGGGACATGAATGTGCCATGTGTCCCCTTTTCCGGCATGAGGAGCACTTTCTCTTTGATTGAGCCTTCTCTTCCTTGCTCATATAGTGCTTCTCATTGCCTTGCCTCTCATGGATTGCTTGAGCCTTCTTCTCAAGCTTGGTAGGACACTTAGATGCAAAGTGTCCTGTACTTCCACACTTGAAGCACTTGATGTGAGCATAATCTTTCTTCTCATCTTCATTCTTGCTCATCATCTTGACATCTTGAGTTTGCATTGGATGCCTTGCCTTTCCACCCCTTCTTGTTTTCTTCTTCTTTATCATCAAATTACCACCATCTTCATGGTTGATCTTGATTTACTCTTGGGGTGTCTTCTCTTGCTCAACTTGTGGCTTTGGTTGAGGCTCTTTTAGTTGCTTCACCAATTGCTTGGTTGGGCACATTGAGGTAAGGTGACCCCAAGTGTGGCACTTGAAGCACTTCACATGCCTTAGCCTCTCTTCTTCTTTCTTCAACTTTAGCTTTTCTTTATTGGGGCAACCATTTGCAAGATGTCCTACTTCATGGCACTTGAAGCACATGAAATGAGAGAGCTTCTCTTGTTCTTGCTTCTTCATCTCTCTTTCATATCTTCTCTTGCCCCATCTTTTGCCCTTGATCATGCTCTTGTTGAAGCCAATGCCACTTATGTCATTGCGGCTTTCTTGATGATTGACTTTGCTAGTCTTGAAGCCGACTCCACTCTTGTCACCAAAGTTTCTTTGAGTCTTCAACATATGCTCAAAGGTGACTTCAGAGTTGTAGCACCTCTCTAACTTGTTGCTCAATTTCTTCACTTATTCATTGAGCTCGTTGTTCTCCTTCAAAAGGTTAGTCTCACAAGACATAGAAGTAGAACAAGTATCTATATGCGAAGAATATGGCATAGCTAACAAATCATCACAAGAGGTGGATACATGCTTCTTGCCTACATCATAAGGGTTAGCAACAATATGTGATTGATCAATTGATCCATGTGATGAGCTCTCACTATTTTTAAGTTTCTTTGTTAACACTTTAATGAGAGAAGCATGTTGTTCTAATAATTCATCATGAGATGCAAGTAGTGTCTCATGATTCAATTTTAGCTCATCATGTGAAGATTTGAAAGCATCTAGTAATTTCTTATGTTCTTCACAAGAGTTCTTTAGAAATGAGTTTTCATTTTCCAATTTCAATGTTTTAGCTTTCTCATTTTCTAAAGACATGGTCATGCTAGCAAGTCTACTAACAAGCTCATCATATGAATCAACATGATCAACCACATTATCATTTGATACCTTGGTGTCACCTTGTGATATGAAGCAATGTGGTGAAGTAGGAGAGCTTGTAGTAGCAATGTCATCCGGGCATGATCCATCATCATAACCATCAAGTGTGCATGGGGTAGCATCATCATTTGCAACACTTGTGGCATCATCATCAACCTTGTCAAGTGAACTTGTAGTGAATCGATCATCAACATCATCACTTGACCATGAGGTGGAGCAATCTTTCACAATCACCAATTTGTGATCATGCTCGACACACTCATGCGCCTCCTTCTTGGGCTCATCCTCCTTGAATTTGCCATCATCCCATGTGGAGGAATCACCGAAGGTGTCCTTGATGGACTCCCATATCTCACGAGCGGTTCCTGTGTAGTTTACTTGTTTCATCAAATCAAAACTCAATGCCTCTAGTAGAAAACAACAAGCATGTGCATCAAGTTTATAGAGAACTCTTTGAGCTTTGGTGAGATTTCTATGGTCCAAGACATGAGTGAGACCACTAGTGATAATCCACCAAAACTTAGGTCCCTTTGCACAAAAATGATCAAGCATGTGATTTTTCCAAAGTGCAAAATTTGTGCCATCAAAAATGTGTGTTTCACAAACATCTAGCCCACTAGACACCATCCTCTCGGGTCAGTGAAGACCACAAATGAGAGACCTAGCTCTGATACCACTTGAAAGGTCGAGATGGTGGACTAGAGGGGGGGTGAATAGTCCTTTCTAAAATTAATTGCGTCGGCTAACCGAAACAAATGTGGAATTAAGACTATCGGTCTAGCCAAGACTACACACCTCTATCTATGTTCTCTAACACCTTTCAAAGATACTAATTAAGCAACAAAGGCGCCGAGCTAGCTAGAGCTCACCTAACCAATTCTAAAAGCAAGGTCACACAAACCTATGCCACAAGTACTTTAAGCAACAGGGGAGCTCCTACACATGCTAGTAAGCAAAAGCACAAAGCCACCTAATGCTCACTAACAATGCTCAATAACAAGGCAACCAATGCCAAATTAGAGAGCGCAATTACTTAGCTACACAAACTAAGCAATGTGACTAACAAGGTCACACAAACCAAATTAGCCACGCAAGGGAGCTACTTCTATGCTACACAAGAAAGAAGGTAACTAGTAAGCCACACGAGCTAACTAATTACAAAAGCAACTACACAAGCACAATGTATGCAAAACTAATTACAAGCTTGTGTAACAAGGATGCAAATCAACGGGAAGAACAAGGTTGACACGGTGATTTTTCTCACGAGGTTCATGTGTTTGCCAACACGCTAGTCCCCGTTGTGTCGACCGCTCACTTGGTGGTTCGACGACTAATTGGCATCACCCACCAAGCCCGCACGTCGGGCACCGCAAGATCCTACCTCGACAGTGAGGGTAGCTCAATGACATGATCAACTAGAGTTGCTCTTCACAGCTCCCGCGGGGCGAGCATAATGCCCCTCACAAAGCTCTTCTCTAGAGCACCGCACAAGCTTCTTGCGGGCTTCGACGGAGACCACCACCAAGCCATCTAGGAGGTGGCAACCTCCAAGAGTAACAAGCACCACTGGCTTGCAACTCGATCACCTAGGGCTCCCAAGCACTCTCAAGCATGGACACAAAGTCCCCTGAGGTGCTCAGTCCCAGCCATGGCCGAGGCCTCCTTCTATTTATAGCCCCATGGGCTAAACTAGCCGTTACCCCTTCACTGGGCAAAACTTGGGACGACCGGACGCTCTGGTCGTATCGATCGGACGCAGGACCTCAGCGTCTAGTCAACGGATGCTCGCCACATGTCACCTCCATTCAACCTTTGCCACTTGATCTCAATGGTCAAGTGATGACCGGACGTAGCTGCACAAACTGATCAGACGCAGCAACCCTAGCGTCCGGTCGTTTCTAGTAAGGTACCAGTTGCGACTGGACACATCCGGTCGGTCATGATCGGACACAGCGTCAGCGTCAGCGTCCGGTCCTTCTCCAACTTTTCTGTATCACCTACATCACCGTACGTCAGCTTGACTGGACGCATCCTGTCAGCATCCGGTCACTTCCAGCGCCAGCGTCTGGTCGAAGACCGATGCCTGCACGCTCTCTGCCACCACTGACCGGACGCAGGACCCCAGCGTCCGGTCACCACGTGACCAGTGTCAGGTCCACTCTGTGAGACCCTATCTTTTCTATATAGGGCACCGGTGGTACCGTCGGACTGTTCGCACTCTACGGGCGGACACTCCACCGGTGGAGTTTCAAACCCTTCTCGCCTCCGTTTCATCGCTGAGTTGATCCACATCAACTCCAACTTCATCTCCTTTGTAAATGTGACAACACCACCAAGTGTACACCATCATGTGTATGTGTGTTAGCATTTTCATAATCATTTTCCAAAGGATTAGCCACTCAACTTGCCACGCCACTCAATCCTAGCGACGATGCAAAGTTAGATCACTTGAGTGGCACTAGATGACCGATATGCAAACAAGTTTGCCCCTCTTGATAGTATGGCCATCTATCCTAAATCCGGTCATCAACTTCTCTACACACCTATGACCGGTGAAATGAAATGCCCTAAGTTATACCTTTGCCTTACGCATTCCATTCCATCTCCTCCAATGTCGATGCAACACATGCAACAACACAATCAACAATGATATGATCCACTTCATTTCATCACATGATCATATTAGTTCATCAATCTTGACTTCACTTGCTTTTCACCGTTGCCTTCGTCCATCAGCGCCAAGTCTTGCTTAAGCTTCACCGCCATGCGGTCCATCGCTCCAAAGCCTCCAACTTGCCCTTCACGCTCGCAACCGGTCCATCAAGCCAAGTCTTCTCTTGATCTTCTCCACCTTGATCATATGACTTAATGTCATGTCTCATTTGCAATGAGCTCCTTCATCATCACATGTGTGAGCTTTGCAACATCTCTAAGCTATTTTCACCTTCATGGCATATGTTGCTCACACACATGTACCTATGTACTAATCACCTGTGTATCTCACATAAACACAATTAGTCCACCTAGGTTGTCACTCAATTACCAAAACCACAAAAGGACCTTTTAGAAGGCCAGCATGAGCTTCCCAGTCAAGTTAGAGGCCCAATACATATCAAGTTCGAGTGCATCTCGAACTTCTAGAGCAACCCGCACTAAAAAAATGGCTAGGTCGCATATGGACTCCGTCTTGGACATTATACCCATGCACGAAAAGCTAAGGAGATAATCTTTTCAATGGAACTGATCCCATGTCAAAATTACTTCAGAGTCAATAGGAATTGATGAAACAAGTGGATATCCAGAATCTACCAGGGTGCTGCGTCACCATATTTTTGGTTGTTGGGCCTCATAACATGTCAGGACTCCTATGGGACGCACCTTAGCCTATATATTCAGTAGCTATCACCCAAGTTAGGGTTTATGTTTTGCTTTAGATCAATTTGTCTTCAAACAGTCGTCATTCATTGGTTTGTGAAATCCTACATTTGAGGGCTTAATCATTCATCCTCAATTGTCACTTTACCTAAGTTACATTCTTCTGAGTTCTTGTTTGTATTCTTTGATTTGTAGGTAGAGATTTGCCTTCTTAGCAAGGTCAACCGGATTATGACATGGTTGATAACTAGAGGAGATGCGATGTTAAGGTTATAGAGTTCAGGTCTTGTGATCTGAAGCCGAATTGGTGTATCGATCTCTGCCAACATCGATATTTATCTCTACCTATTTACCTACTTTTATGTTCCTGTTGTAAGGAAAATGGACTCTAGGCCCATTTACTTTGGATTTTGGTGTTTGATGACCAACACAACTAAATTGGACTAATAAATTTGCAAGTGATTATTTTATAGTTCAATAGGATGCAAGACGTGACTTGGATGAATGTGACATGATGATCCGATGATCAACACCCTAAGCAAGACCCTAGAAGCAAAAGAGAAGACTCAAGATATCAAGCAAAGTCCAAGCACGAAGATAGGAACTAAGCCAGATGCAAGATCGTGAAGATACGAGCTCACAGAGCTGACCAGACGCTAGACCAGACGCTAGAAGGTGATCAACCGGATGCTCTAATTAGTGACTCAGCTACAGTAGGCCTCAGCAGCAGCGACCAAACGCAGAACAAGTACATTGACCGGACGCTGGTGGCAAATCGACCGAACACAAAACAGCAGCGTCCGATCGAGAACAGAGAGGTTCCAGAGTGGCGAAATTGTGACCGGACGCGTCCAGTGGCATATGACTGGATGCTAGCAGCATCCGATCAGTTGATCATGGCTCTAACGATCAAGATGACCGAACACATCTAGTTAGGATGTGATCAGCGTCCGGTTAGTAGCAGAAAAGCGGGATTTCGTCCCCCAATGGCTAGTTTCTTAGTGGGGCTTAATAATAGACCCCCCAACCGGCCATTTGAAGCGAGTGGAGCTGAGAAAACATATCTAGGGTGTTGATACATCATTTTAGTGATCTCCACTTGCATAGTGCTTAGTGATTCATTAGGTGATTAGCGTAGGTGCTTTGCGAAGTGCTTAGGTTGATTAGACCACCGCTTATGCGCTTGCTCTAGGTTTAGGCCTAGTGTTTAGCGAGGTTTGCATACCTCTTAACACTCAGTGCTTGCGTGCACCATTGTTGTACATTGAAGGGGCTTGTAGTCTTATGAGATCACACCAGCCACGTTTGTGGTGTGACCGCCACCGTGTACCGGAGGGAACAAGGCCCACAGCGTTTTGGCCGGAAGCTTGATAGTGAATATGGCGGGAAGCATCTAGGAAAGGCTTGCAGGAAGGCACGTCAGAGACCCACTTGCGCATGGGGAAGGCCTAAGGCTGTCCATGGAGTTACCCAATCGGGACCTTGGCTCTTGTGAGGGATTCCATATGAGGGGTTCCAATGAGGACTAAGGGAAAGCTTGTGCGCTTCTCGATACCTCGGTAAAAATACTGGAGTCATCGACAAGAGTTTGTATATCTCTACCTTGCTCTTTAGCTTCTGCATTTATATTGATTGTATTACTCCTTTTGTGGTAGAGATAGCAACACACTAGCAAAACGGTAGTTACACTTTTAGATAGGTTATCTATTGCATAGGTTTTGCTAGGGTTAGAAAAAGAGGCCATAGTTTTGAGTTAGATTTTTAAGTTGCCTAATTCACCCCCCCCCCCTCTTAGGCGTCACGGTCCCCTACAAGTGGTATCCGAGCCAGTTGGCTCAATTTGGACCTTTGGCTTAACCGCCGTTGAGCCGACGCTATTTAGAGTGGTTGGGATGGATACCTCTAGGCCTCCACACTTTGACGGCACTAACTTCCCTTACTATAAAGCTAGAATGACTTGTCACCTTAAGGCCATTGATTTGGGTGTTTGGAGAGTCACTCGTGATGGGATGAAACCCATTAAGAGTTCCGATAAACCCATAAAGAGTGAAGAAAAAGAAATGCATTTCAATGCTAGAGCTAAAAATTGCTTGTTTGAATCTTTTAGCATGGATGTGTTTAACCAAGTGTTCACTTTAAATACGGCACATGAAATTTGGTTAAAACTTCAAGAGCTCCATGACGACACAAGTAATGTCCGTGAGCAAAAACATTGTCTAGCTAAACAAAATTATGATTCCTTTGAAATGAATGATGATGAGCTTGTTCGTGATATGTATTCTCATTTGAATCTAATTATCAATGAGCTCCATTCTATAGGATTAACAAAGCTAGATGATGTGGACATCGTGAGGAAGATCATCTCTGTGCTACCACAAAAGAAATATGCAAGCATCATCACCATCCTTCACAACATGGAGGACTTGAGCACCATGACCCCGGCCATAGTCATTGGCAAGATAGTGGCATTTGAAATGTCACGCAAGATGGGTCAAGAAGAAGCCTCTTCATCAAGGAAAGGCAAAGCTCTCGCATGTAGTGAGAAAAAGAAGATGAAGGGCAAGCAAGTTGAGACAAGCTCAAGCTCAAGTTCCTCAAGTGAAGATGAAGAAGAAGATGACGATGACAATGATGATGAAGATTCAAGTGATGATGATCAATCTTCCTTCTCTACCTCCAACCTTGATGAAGAATTAATCAAACTAATCAATAAGGAGGAGAAGATGATCCAAAGGCTCAATATCAAGGGTGTGCCCATCCAAATCGAAGATCTCATTTTCACCAATCAAAGAAATGAGTAAAGAAAGAGAGGATGCTATGGATGCGGTGAGTTGGGGCACTTTGTGGAAGTTTGTCCAAACAAGCCCACACCCAAGACAAAGAAGAAAGCATGCAAGAACCAAGCCCTCACATCAATAAGGTCATGGGATGATTCTTCAAGTGAAGAAGAACACCATCATAAGAGGTGAGGGCGCAAGCACTCATCATCAAGCTCTTCTCGTATGTGCCTTATGGCACAAGGTAACGAAAGCTCATCCTCTAGTGAGAGTGATAGTGATGATGAAATGCCTTCTTATGATAAAATTGTGCAATAAAATCTTAATTATGCTAAAGTTTGCACTAGTCAACAAAAGAAGCTCAAAAAATTAAAAGAAAAGCTAGATAGTTCACAAGAAACATACAAAACTTTGCTTGAACAATATGAGAACTTTGCTAATCTCAATGTTGAACTATCTACTAAAATTGAGCAACTTGAGGCTAGTGCAACAACAAATGCATGCACAATCAATGATGAGCAACTTGTAAAGAAAAATGAAAAATTAAAAAGAAAAGTTAGTTAGATCACAAGATGCTTATAAAAGTTTGCTTGCTAAAATGAAAACCATGTGCAAACATTGTGATGATCTAACGAATAAAGTTGCTAATCTTGAAGCCGTCGGTACAACCCCCATCAAGGTATCTAAAAAGAAAAGTTCTATCTTTAACATGCTTAAAAAGGATGCTTCTACTTCTTGTAATGATTTATGTTTAGACTCACCCTTGTGCAACTAAGTTTGTGTTGAGAAAGTTGTTGTAGATACACGCACACAAGAGGTTTCAAAGGAGATTGAGCAACTCAAGCAAGAAGTAGCTCATTGAAGGGTCGAGATGGTGGACTAGAGGGGCGGTGAATAGTCTTTTTCTAAAATTAATCGCGTCGGCTAACCGATATAAATGCGGAATTAAAACAATCGGTCTAGCCAAGACTACACCCCTTTATATATGTTCTCTAGCACCTTCCAAAGATACTAATCAAGCAACAAAGGTGCCGGGCTAGCTAGAGCTCACCTAACCAATGCTAGGAGCAAGGTCACACAAACCTATGCCTCTAGTACTTTAAGCAACAAGGGAGCTCCTACACATGCTAGTAAGCAAAAGCACAAAGCTAACTAAGCTCACTAGCAATGCTCAATAATAAGGCAACCAATGCCTAATTAGAGAGCGCAAATACTTAGCTACACAAACTAAGCAATGTGACTAACAAGGTTACTAAAACCAAATTAGCTACGCAAGGGAGCTACTTCTATGCTACACAAGCAAGAAGGTAATTAGCAAGCTACACAAGCAATCTAATACAAGAGCAACTACACAAGCTTAATATGTATAAAAGTAATTGCAAGCTTGTGTAATGGGGATGCAAACCAATGGGAAGAACAAGGTTGACACGATGATTTTTCTCCCGAGGTTCACGTGTTTGCCAACACGCTAGTCCCCGTTGTGTCGACCGCTCACTTGGTGGTTCGGCGGCTAATTAGCATCACCCGCTAAGCCCGCACGTCGGGCGCCGCAAGAACCTACCCCGAAAGTGAGGGTAGCTCAATGACACGCTTTACTAGAGTTGCTCTTCGCGGCTCCCGCGGGGCAAGCACAATGCCCCTCACAAGCACTTCTCTGGAGCGCCACACAAGCTTCTTGCGTGCTTCGACGGAGACCACCACCAAGCCGTCTAGGAGGTGGCAACCTCCAAGAGTAACAAGCACCACCGGCTTGCAACTCGATCACCTAGTGCCACTCGATGCAACCTCACGATGCAATCGCACTAGAATCGCTCACTCACACAATCGAATGATCACTTTCAAGTATATGTGTGATGGAGGGCTCCCAAGCACTCACAAGCATGGACACTAAGTCCCTTGAGGTGCTCAACACCAGCCATGGCCGAAGGCCACTTCTATTTATAGCCCCAAGGGCTAAACTAGCCGTTACCCCTTCACTGGGCAACGGTCGGACCGACCGGACGCTCCGGTCGTGTTGACCGGACGCTGGACCTCAGCGTCAGGTCGCTCGTAGACGACCATGTGTCCCGATTCCAATGGTCACTTGACCTGACCGGACGCTCCAGCTTCAACTGACCGGACGCTGAACCCCCAACGTCCGGTCATTTCCAGTAAGCTCCCGAGCATGACCGGACGCGTCCGGTCGAATGTGATCGGACGCAGCCAGCGTCCGGTCACACTCTAGCTACTGCGTCACCGTACGTCAGCTTGACCGGATGTAGCCAGCCAGCGTCCGGTGCTTTCAGACCCAGCGTCCGGTCAGTTGACCGACGCCAGCATCTTCGCGACCAACTCGTTTTCACTTCTAACTTCTTCACCCTTGCTCCAATGTGCTAACCACAAGAATTTGCATCCGGCGCAATAGAAAATAGGCACTCCATTTTCCCGAAAGCGCCGAATCCATCTCACCCCTACAAACACCACCTCCTTTGTAAATGTGCCAACACCACCAAGTGTACACCACCATGTGTAAGTGTGTTAGCATTTTCACAATCATTTCCCAAAGGATGTTAGCCACTCAACTTGCCATGCCACTCGATCCTAGCGACAATGCAAAGTTAGATCACTCGAGTGGCACTAGATGACCGATATGCAAATAAGTTTGCCCCTCTTGATAGTATGGCCATCTATCCTAAACCCGGTCATAAACTTCTCTACACACCTATGACCGGTGAAATGAAATGCCCTAGGTTATACCTTTGCCTTGCGCATTCCATTCCATCTCCTTCAATGTCGATGCAACACATGCACCAACACGATCAACAATGATATGATCCACTTCATATCATCACATGATCATATTGGTTCATCGATCTTGACTCTACTTGCTCTTCACCGTTGCCATCGTCCATCGGCGCCAAGTCTTGCTCAAGCTTCACCGCCACGCGGTCCATCACTCCAAAGCCTTTGACTTGCCCTTCACGCTTGCAACCGGTCCATCAAGCCAAGTCTTGCCTTGATCTTCTCCACCTTGATCACATGACTCAATGTGATGTCTCATGTGCAATAAGCTCCTTCATCATCACATGTGTGAGCTTTGCAACATCTCCAAGCCATTTTCACCTTCATGGCATATGTTGCTCACACACATGTACCTATGGACTAATCACCTGTGTATCTCACATAAACACAATTAGTCCACCTAGGTTGTCACTCAATTACCAAAACCAAACAAGGACCTTTCACTCGTCTCATCAAGGACTTGACTCAAGAGAAAGGCAAGGCGAAGCAAGCCCAACTTCATCAAGATAACACCATCAAGAAAGTGAAGAAGCTTGATGAAGGACAAACTGTGGTTTGCTACATGTGCCACAAGGAAGGTCACAAGTCCTATGAATGCAAGGTGAAGAATGGGGGAGGAGCGAAGAAGAAAGAGAAAAAGCAAACAAGCAAGCTCTTCAACACCTATACCAACAAGGTGGACAAGAAAGCATCCACACCATACTTGTTAAAAAAGAAGAAAAAGGACAAGGTGGTGTCCATCAAGGTGAACAAGCAAGCCAACAATGGGGTCAAACGATTTTGGGTGCCAAAGGAAATCATTTCCAACATGAAGAGCACCAAGAAGGTTTGGATCCCAAAAGAAAAGTGAGAGGTCCAATAGACTTCAGGGAATTTGGAGACTTAGCAAAGTATGGATGCATTTCATGGGGTGCATCATGATGAACAAAATCATTGCCAAACGGGTTAGTGAATACTATGGACCCAAATTCCCCTTCCCATGTTAGGTAACTAGATTCAATTTGCTTCAAGTGGTACTAGATTTAATCTCCTACAAGTGGCATCTTTAAGCATCAAGTTACTCTTCATGCCTAGGTTTGCATTTGCATGCTTATATCTTTTGTCATGCATACACTAGGTATATCTTATGATAGGCTTGCTCAGTTTCATTCTTATCCCTTGGAGCAATCCTACATGGTTTAAAATTGTTTAGGAGCACGGCACATAGCTTGTCTTTCGATTGTTCATCTAATATGTGCTAAAGTCCAAATTATAGATAATTTTCTCTTGAATATCGCCTTCGAAAATGACTCTCACATTCATGTGATGTCATCTTTCAAGTGGTATTTTTTATTCTAAAATCAATGTGCACGTTTCCTACAAGTATTTTATACTTGTGTGCACAAATTTAGGGGGAGGTTACTCTACAAGTTGGATGCCTTGAGACTAACACCTTTTTAAGCTTATCATGTGTGTAGTAGTCTCATTGCAAGGAAAATGGAGTCCCCGGAATTAAGCATCATACTTTAAATATCCACCACCTATTGCAAGTGGTAGAAATCAAATTGGTTTCCACATGTGGTATTTCTAAACCGATATCATCATGTTGATTTCATTTTGATATTTATATGCTTTCTCCATGCATTATATAGATTAAATTCCCTTGAGCAATAATTTGTCAATTATGCATATGCTTTGCCTTCTACCATATGTATGCATATATTTAGGGGGAGCTTAATCTATATAATGTGAGTCAAATTTTGTGACATATTCCACTCTACACACAAAGGATCATAAAGTTTGACCCTCCCTTGTGCTACTAATGTCTTCCTTTTCGGTGTTTGATTCCAAAGGGGAAGAATTTAGAGGACCAAAAACAAGCATTAATTTGTAGGACCAAAAGATAGATCGTAATAATTTACAAGTGGTAATGGTCTACAAGTGATAATTGTCCTAGAAAGGGAGGATAGTGGATTATGGATTAGTCTATGTAATGGAAAAAATTTGTAGGAAGCAAAGATTAAATCCATAATGCCACATGGGGATATTTGCAAGGGCAAGATAAGTTTTTATATGGTATCCTTTAGTTTTACAAGTAGTATCTATTAGGGGACCGTGACGCCTAAGAGGGGGGGTTGAATTAGGCAACTTAAAAAATCTAACTCTAAACTATGGCCTCTTTTTCTAACCTTAGCAAAACCTATGCAATAGATAAACTATCTAAATGTGCAACTATGGTTTTGCTAGTGTGTTGCTATCTCTACTGCAAAAGGAGTAATACAATCAATGTAAATGCGGAAGCTAAAGAGCAAGGTAGAGATATGCAAACTTCCATCGACGACTAGTATTTTTACTGAGGTATCGAGAAACACGCAAGCTCCCCCCTAGTCCTCGTTGGAGCCCCTCGCAAAGAATCCCTCACAAGGGCCAAGCTCCCAGTCACGTAACTCCATAGATAGCCTCGGGCCTTCCCCACGCGCAAGTGGGTCTCCGACATGCCTTCCAGGAAGCCTCTCCCAGATGCTCCCCGACGTCTTCACTATCAAGCTTCCGACCAAAACGTCGTGGGCCTTGTTCTGTCCGATACATGGTGGCGGCCACACCACAACAGTGGTTGGTGTGATCTTGCAAGACTACAAGCCCTCCAATGTACAACAATGGTGTGCACAAACACCGAGTGGTAAGAGGTATGCAAACCTCACTAAACACTAGGCCTAAACCTAGAGCAAGCGCATAAGTGGTGGTCTAATCAACCTAAGCACTTCGCAAAAAGCACCTACGCTAATCACCTAATGAAACACTAAGCACTATGCAAGTGGAGATCACTAAAATGGTGTATCAACACCCTTGATATGTTCCCTCAGCTCCACTTACTTCAAATGGCCGGTTGGGGGGTCTATTATTAAGCCCCGCTAAGAAACTAGCCGTTGGGGGACGAAATCCCGCTTTTTTGCTACTAACCGGATGCTGATCACGTCCTAACTAGATGTGTTCGGTCGTCCTGACCGTTAGAGTCGTGATCAACTAATGGGACGCTGCCAGCGTCCGGTCACATGCCACCGGACGCGTCCAGTCACAATTTCACCGCTCTGGAACCTTTCTGTACTCGATCGAACGCTGCAGTCCTACGTCCGGATGATTTGCCGCCAGCGCCCAGTCCATCGCCCGGTCGCTGCTGCTGACGCTTGCTGTTACTAAGCCTCTTGATCGGAGCGTCTGGTCACTTTCCGCCAGCGTCTGGTCTAGCATCTGGTCACTTCTTTGAGCTTGTTTCTTCGCGATCTTGCGTACGGCTTGGTTCCTATCATCGTGCTTGGACTTTGCTTGATATTTTGGGTCTTCTCTTGTGCTTCTAAGGTCTTGCTTATGGTGTTGATCATCGGATCATCATGTTGCCTTCATCCAAGTCATGTTTTGTACCCTATTGAACTATAAAACAATCACTTGCAAATTCATTAGTCCAATTTGGTTGTGTTGGTCATCAAACACCTAAAAATCCAAAGTAAATGGGCCTAGGGTCCATTTTTTATACAATCTCTCCCTTTTTGGTGATTGATGACAACACGACCAAAGCAAGCAAATAATATAATTTTGAACTTTTAAAACTACCTACTTGCTAGGATGTAATGCAAGGGGTAAGGTTATATGATGCTAAAAGAGACTACTTGTAAAACTAAAGGATACCACATAAAAACTTATCTTGCCCATGCAAATATCCCCATGTGGCATTATGGATTTAAGCCTTGCTTCCTACAAAATCTCCCAATAATATAGACTAATCCATAATCCACTATCCTCCCTTTCTCGGACCATTACCACTTGTAGACCATTACCACTTGTAAATTATTATGATCTAGCTTTTGGTCCTACAAATTAATGCTTGCTTTTGGTCCTCTAAATTCTCCCCCTTTGGAATCAAACACCGAAAAGGAAGACATTAGTAACACAAGGGAGGGTCAAACTTTGTGATCTTTATGTGTAGAGTGGAATAGGTCACAAAATTTGACTCTCACATTATATAGATTAAGCTCCCCCTAAATATATGCATACATAGAAGGCAAAGCATATGCATAATTGATAAATTATTTCTCAAGGGAATTTAATCTATATAATGCATGGAGAAAGCATATAAATATCAAAATGAAATCAACATGATGATATCGGTTTAGATATACCACATGTGGAAACCAATTTGATTTCTATCACTTGCAATAGGTGGTGAATATTTGAAGTATGATGCTTAATTCTAGGGACTCCATTTTCCTTGCAATGAGGCTACTACACACATGATAAGCTTGAAAAGGTGTTAGTCTCAAAGCATCCAACTTGTAGAGTAACCTCCCCCTAAATTTGTGCACACAAGTGTGGAATACTTGTAGAAGACATGCATATTGATTTTAGAATCAATAATACCACTTGAAAGATGACATCACATGAATGTGAGAATCATTTTCGAAGATGATATTCGGGAGAAATTATCTACAATTTGGACTTTGGCACATATTAGATGAACAATTGTAAGACAAGCTATGTATCGTGCTCCTAAATAATTTTAAACCATGTAGGTTTGCTCCAAGGGTTAAGAATGAAACCGAGCAAGCCTACCATAAGATATACCTAGTGTATGCATGACAAAAGATAAAAGCATGCAACTACAAACCTAGGCATGAAGAGTAACTAGATGCTTAAAGATGTCACTTGTAGGAGATTAAATCTAGTACCACTTGAAGCAAATTGAATCTAGTTATCTAATATGGGAAGGGGAATTTGGGTCCATAGTATTCACTAACCCACTTGGCAATGATTTTGTCCATCATGATGCACCCCATGAAATGCATCCATACTTTGCCAAGTCTCTAAATTTCCTATTGTCCATTGGACCTCTCACTTTCCTTTTGGGATCCAAACCTTCTTGGTGCTCTTCATGTTGGAAATGATTTCCTTTGGCACCCAAAAGTGTTTGAACCCATTGATGGCTTACTTGTTCACCTTGATGGCCACCACCTTGTCATTTTTCTTCTTCTTTAACAAGTATGGTGTGGAGACCTTCTTGTCCACCTTGTTGGTGTATGTGTTAGAGAGCTTGCTTGTTTGCTTCTTCTCTTTCTTCTTTGCTCCTCCCCCATTCTTCATCTTGCACTCATAGGACTTGTGCCCTTCCTTGTGGCACACGTAGCAAACCATAGTTTGTCCTTCATCAAGCTTCTTCACTCCCTTGATGGTGTTATCTTGATAAAGTTGGGCTTGCTTCGCCTTGCCTTTCACTTGAGTCAAGTCCTTGGTGAGGCAAGCTACTTCTTGCTTGAGTTGCTCATTCTCCTTTGCAACCTTTTATGTGCATGTATCTACAACAACTTTCTCAACATAAACTTGGTTGCACAAAGATGAGTCTAAACATAAATCATTACTAGAAGTAGAGGCATCCTTTTTAGACATATTGAAGATAGAACTTTTCTTTTTAGATGCCTTAGTGGGGGTTGTGCTAACGGCTTCAAGATTAGCAACTTTATTAGTTAGCTCATCACAATGTCTAAACATGGTTTCCATTTTAGCAAGCAAACTTTTATAAGCATCTTGTGAGCTAGCTAACTTTTCTTTTAATTTTTAAATTTTTCTTTATAAGTTGCTCATCATAGATTGTGCATGCATTTGTTGTTGCACTAGCCTCAAGTTGCTCAATTTTAGTAGATAGTTCAACATTGAGATTAGCAAAATTCTCATATTATTCAAGCAAAGTTTTATATGCTTCTTGTGAACTATCTAGCTTTTCTTTTAATTTTTCGAGCTTCTTTTGTTGACTAGTGCAAACTTTAGCATAATTAAGATTTTAGGTGCACAATTTCATCATAAGAAGGCATTTCATCATCACTATAACTCTCACTAGAGGATGAGCTTTCGTTACCTCGTGCCATAAGGCACATACGAGAAGAGCTTGATGATGAGTGCTTGCACCCTCACTATGGCAGAACCTCCTAAGAAATCGGGCCCACAGTGCATCTATCAGTTGTCTCAACAGACCTCTAATAGCATACATAAGTTCCCAACAACTTAACAGGTCTGTCCGGGTGTCCTTCGGGAAACCCTGAATCATCCACGAATCTTTTCTGAACATGATCCCAATCACAGACATTGTAGATTACAACGGTTTATTCAAATATATACATCAGAGTAAAATATAGCAGAAGTCTTACGATAACATAGTTTACAAACCAGTTATTTCAAACTTACAAAACTATAAGTGTCATACAACCATAGTAGCGGGATAATATTACATTAACATTATTTATCATACAAACTAGTGCCTTGTCCAAAGGCCATTCATCATTCCTCATCGTCATTGACTTTGAACACAGACATGCAGTAGGGATCAAAACAAGCCTGCGCATGCAACTCACCTGCAACAAGGGTTAACAAACCCTGAGTACAAAAGACTCAACAAGACTAACCCGACGTAAAAGGGGTGAAAGACTTTAGAGATGCAGGTGTTGGGGCAAGGTAAGGAATGTAGCAAGATTCAAAAGTTCTTTGCCAAAAGCTTACTATTCTTGACCCTATTTTCAGGTTTTACCCCTAAGTCTTATTAGTTCATTATCTCAAACTAAGTGTTCATATCCCATGTTCCAATCCTTTTCATTCCATTCCTTTTCTCAAATTTTAGTAATTCACCAGTCCTGCATTGCTTCTGTAATGAATCGAGTCTCCATATCCGCAGAGCACTAGCAATTTGAATTGATTCAAGTCCTAGCTAGGGATTCCTTATCACACGACATATATAGAACTTAATCTTGCATACATCAACCTCGCTACCGGATCCTCCTATACTAAGCCATCTCCATGCCACCCGAGAGCACAACACACCTCTAATCCGGCCACATTCTAGCCACGAGGGTACACACTACTCCTGCCATCTCTCCACTCCCAGTGCGTGGGCATTCATCTTAGCATCAGATTAGCCGAAGTAGGCTTATCGTAGTATGTGACCAGTACTACAAAGTGTCTTGTTCAGAAGATCCACAATGAGTGGCCTTTAAGCGACATAGTCGGCAACATTACCTAATATTCAAGATAAGTCACCCAACTAGTCTCTAGTTCATTCTACCTTCTTTCTTTCTTTGGCCAGGATGTCATCTTTGATTGTATCGAAACTTTTACTTTGAAAGCCTACCATAAAGCATACTAAGCATTCTACGCCTTTGTAAATGAAATCGTCTTCAAGGATGGTAAACAATTAACAAGGTAAGCAATGCATCGAGTAGGTAACATTTGAAATAATCAACTTAATGCAATAGGTAACATAGGTGATAAACTTTTCAAAGTAAACAAGGTTATGGTTTAATGCATAAACTGGGGCTTGCCTTCGTTGATGATCTCAGGTTTTGAATCAGTACCACAAATATCGAATCCCGAGACAACCGGGGATTCTTCCACAACTTGCTCAACTAGGATCGGTTCACTCTCGGATTCTACACAAAATAATAACATATGCTTACAACATGATGATAATGTAAACATGATGCTTTCATGGTGCATGAAATATAATAACACCTTGAGTACAACTTTCCTTCACGGTACAGTTGCAAGCCAACAAAACCAACTTGCAATTCTACTATCAAGGACCACACAAGTGACTTGACCAAATTGATCTTGAAACCCTACTGGTCACAAAACATGACCAAAACAAGATCAAACCCTAAACTAACACTTAGGGCTTGCTTTTATCCATTTTTGAATTAAATTTGGAATTAAGCTAAAAATGAACTTATTCCAAATGACCTCAAAATTTTATGTAAGCTTCCTCATAATAAATTAGTGTACCAAAACAAATTTCATAATTTTTGAAGTTATACAGTGGCCTACAAAAATCATAAAAATTACATTTATCAATTAATTGACTGAATTTTTGAACATTAAAAATTTATTCAAATTTCAAGTTTCATATTTTTAAACCATAATAAAACATGTACAGAAGCTACACACAAATTTTTAGAATTTTTGGAGCTGTAATTATTTTCCTATGAATTTCCAAAGTTACTGCACTATTCAAAATTTAGAAAATACCAAAACCTCACTGTTCTCTCCCTTCTCTCACTGACAGCCTAGGCCCGTTCGTCAGTGACACAAAACAGGACACGGCGGCGCTGCCAGCACCGGTCGGCCAAAACGCGCCGATGGCGAGAATCCGGTGAGGCAAACCGCACCAGCATGACCAACAACACCCCATGAACCTATCCCGATCCTTAGAACAGCAGCAGGTGCACCGGAGGAAGCTCTACGCCGGCCATGGCGGCCACAGTGGCACAGACCCGACAGCGCACGACACAACGCCAGCTACAACGTGGTAGAGATTAAAATAGAGAGAGCATCACGCTCAGGAGCTCACCACGAACACGACGGTGTGCTTGGTGAAGGCGGAGACAGACTGGAGCATCCTGGCCACGGTGAGGTCGGTGGTGGCGGTGCTTCGGCCAGCTCCGAGTAAGAAGATGTTGTGCTAGGCGATTTCGGCCAACTCGAGTGATGCAAGCAAGCCGAGGAGAAGCGCTAGATCAAGATGATCACGCTAATGTAGCTAGGCACGACGGGAACGGTTCTATGGCGGCTACAGCGAGCGGCGGAGCTGAGCGGTGGCGGAATAGAGCAGAGAAGAAAAGAAAGGACGACGGCGGGTGCTCCTATTTATAGAAGGGGAAGGCGCATCCAGCTTCACCAGCTCCCGAACGAGGTCGCCACGGCGACAAAAATGTGTCACCGTGCGAGGAAGCGGTGAAGATGATCGGCGGCAGTAGCTTGGTGGCGAGCAGGCGGTGGCGCTCTGCTGTCAACTAAATTTTTGAAATATTTACAGAATTGCCACTGAGTTCATTTTACAAATTACTCCCAAATTTTCTAAAGAAGTTGAAAATCTCCAAAAATAAAAGTTGCTCAACATTTCAAGTTCTACAACTTTGCTTAAATGAACATTTTCAAATTCTGCATCCATTTTGAAATTTGGATTTGGGGGTGAATGTGAGCATTTGAATCATTTCAAAATTACTCCAAATTTTATATGTAAACTTTAAAAACTTTGAATACCAAAGTTGATCCTTATAAAATAAGCTTCAACTTTGCTTTTTGTCACACCCCCAAATTCCCAATGGATTTTGAAATAGACAAAAGGGGCAAAAAGGACTTTCATGGTTTGAATTTGAATTCAAATTTGATTTGTTTACCTTTTTACTTAACTATGATTTTTGACCAGTTACATGGCCCATTAGGGTTATTTGAGTCAATTGTCACATGGTCTCACATGATCACATAAAATTTGACCCTTGTGGTCATGATCTTTATTTAGAGTTTTGGATCACATCACATAAAATAACAACTTATGAAATAAAGCTTATTTAGTGAATGCATTCAAAATTTTCTACTTTATGAATGCTTTGCAATGCATATGATGACATGTCAAGTTTTAGTGCTAGGTCAAAACACCAGAGATGTTACACTCACCTCTTGTGATGGTGTTCTTTTTCACTTGAAGAATCATCCCATGACCTTTTTGATGTGGGGCTTGGTTCTTACCTTGTCTTGGGTGTGGGCTTGTTTGGACAAACTTCCACAAAGTGCCCTAACTCGCCGCATCCATAGCATCCTCTCTTTCTTTGCTCATTTCTTTGATTGGTGAAAATGAGATCTTGGATTTGGATGGGCACACCCTTGACATTGAGCCTTTGGATCATCTTCTCCACCTTATTGATTAATTTGATTGATTCTTCATCAAGGTCAGAGGTGGAGGTGGAAGATTGATCATCTTCACTTGAATCTTCATCATCATCATCATCATCGTCCTCATCTTCTTCTTCATCTTCACTTGAGGAGCTTGAGCTTGAGCTTGAGCTTGTCTCAACTTGCTTGCCCTTCATCTTCTTTTTCTCGCTATATGTGAGAGCTTTGCCTTTGCTCGATAAAGAGGCTTCGTCTTGACCCATCTTACGTGACATTTCAAATGCCACTATCTTGCCAATGACTATGCCTAGGGTCATGGTGCTTAAGTTCTCCATGTTGTGAAGTATGGTGATGATGCTTGCATATTTCTTTTATGGTAGCATGGAGATGATCTTCCTCATGATGTCCGCATCATCTAGCTTTGTTAATCCTATTGAATGGAGCTCATTGATAATTAGATTCAAACGAGAATACATATCACGAACAAGCTCATCATCATTCATTGTAAAGGAATCATAATTTTGTTTAGCTAGACAATGTTTTTGCTCATGGACATTAGATGTGCCGTCATGGAGCTCTTGAAGTTTTAATCCAAATTTCATGTGCCGTATTTAAAGTGAACACTTGGTTAAATACTATCCATGCTAAATGATTCAAGCATGCAATTCTTAGCTCTAGCATTGAAATGTATTTCCTTTTCTTCACTCTTTGTGGGTTTATTAAGATTCTTAATGGGTTTTATCCCATCTCGAGTGACTCTCCAAACACCCAAATCAACCGCCTAAGGTGGCAAGCCATTCTAGATTTATAGTAGGGGTAGTTAGTGCTGTCAAAGTGCAGAGGCCTAGAGATATCCATCCCAACCACTCTAAATAGCGTCGGGTCAACGGCGGTGAAGCCAAAAGTCCAAATTGAGCCAACCGGCTCCGATACCACTTGATAGGGGACCGTGACACCTAAGAGGGGGGGGGTGAATTAGACAACTTAAAAAATCTAACTCTAAACTATGACATCTTTTTCTAACCTTAGCAAAACCTATGCAATAGATAAACTATATAAATGTGCAACTACGGTTTTGCTAGTGTGTTGCTATCTCTACCGCAAAAATGAGTAATACAATCAATGTAAATGCGAAAGCTAAAGAGCAAGGTAGAGATATGCAAACTCCCGTGATGACTCTGCTATTTTTACCGAGGTATCGAGAAGCACGCAAGCTTCCCCCTAGTCCTCATTGGAGACCCTCATAAGGGCCAAGCTCCTAATAGGGTAACTCTGTGGATAGCCTCGGGCCTTCCCCACGCGCAAGTGGGTCTCTGATGTGCCTTCCGGCAAGCCTCTCCCGGATGCTCCTCGCCATCTTCACTATCAAGCTTTCGGTCAAAACACCGTGGGCCTTGTTCCCTCTGGTACATGGTGGCGGCCATACCACAATCGTGGTTGGAGTGATCTCGCAAGACTACAAGCCCCCCTGATAGTACAATAATGGTACGCGCAAGCACCGAGTGGTAAGAGGTATGCAAACCTCACTAAACACTAGGCCTAAACCTAGAGCAAGCGCATAAGCGGTGGTCTAATCAACCTAAGCACTTCACAAAGCACCTACGCTAATCACCTAATGAAACACTAAGTACTATGCAAGTGGAGATCACTAATATGGTGTATCAACACCCATGATATGTTCCCTCAGCTCCACTTACTTCAAATGGCCGGTTGGAGGGTCTATTTGTAAGCCCCACTAAGAAGTAGCCATTGGGGACAAAATTCCACTTTTCTGCTACTGACCGGACGCTGATCACGTTCTGACTGGACGCATCTAGTCGTCCCGGCCATTAGAGCCGCGATCAACTGATCAGATGCTGCTAGCGTTCGATCACATGCCACCGGACGTGTCCGGTCGCAATTTCGTCGCTCTGGAACATTCCTATACTCGATCAGATGCTGTAGTCCTATGTCCGGTCGATTTGCCGCTAGTGTTCGGTCGCAGCTGCTGATGCCTGCTGTTGCCGAGCCTCTTGATCGGAGCATCCGGTCACTTTCCGCCAACGTCTGGTCCAGCGTTCGGTCACTTCTGTGAGCTCGTTTCTTTGCGATCTTGCGTACGGTTTGGTTCCTATCTTCGTGCTTGGACTTTGCTTGATATTTTAGGTCTTCTCTTGTGCTTCTAAGGTCTTCCTTATGGTGTTGATCATCGGATCATCACGTCGCCTTCATCTAAGTCACGTTTTGCACCCTATTGAACTATAAAAAATCACTTGCAAATTCATTAGTCCAATTTAGTTGTGTTGGTCATCAAACACCAAAATCCAAAGTAAATGGACCTATGGTCCATTTTCTTTATAGTATCTTTTAGCATCATATAACCTTGCCCCTTGCATTTCATCCTAGCAAGTAGGTAGTTTTCAAATTTCAAAATTCTATTATTTGCTTGTTTTGGTCGTGTTGTCATCAATCACCAAAAAAGGAGAGAATGTAAGGAAAATGGACCCTAGGCCTATTTAGTTTGGATTTTGGTGTTTGATGACCAACACAACCAAATTGGACTAATGAATTTGCAAGTGATTGTTTTATAGTTCAATAGGGTGCAAGACGTGACTTGGATGAAGGTGACGTGATGATCTGATGATCAACACCATAAGCAAGACCCTAGAAGCACAAGAGAAGACTCAAGATATCAAGTAAAGTCCAAGCATGAAGATAGGAACCAAGCCGGATGCAAGATCGCAAAGATGCGAGCTCACAGAGGTGATCGGACGCTAGATCGGACGCTAGTAGGTGATCGACCGGACGCTCTGATCAGTGACTCAGCTACAATAGACATCAGCAGCAACGACCGGATGCTGAACAAGTAAATTGACCGAACGCTGGCGGCAAATCGACCGGACGCAGAACAGCAGCGTCTGATTGAGTACAGAGAGGTTCTAGAGCGGTGAAATTGCGACCGGACACGTCCGATGGCATGTGATCTGACGCTGGTAGTGTCCGATCAGTTGATTGCGGCTCTAACGGTCAGGACGACCAGACGCGTCTGGTCAGGACGTGATCAGCATCCGGTCAGTAGCAGAAAAGCGGGATTTCGTCCCCAACGACTACTTTCTCAGTGGGGCTTATAAATAGACCCCCAACCAGCCATTTGAAGCGAGTGGAGCTGAGGAAACATATCTAGGGTGTTGATACATCATTTTAGTGATCTCCACTTGCATAGTGCTTAGTGATTCATTAGGTGATTAGCGTAGGTGCTTTGCGAAGTGCTTAGGTTGATTAGACCACCGCTTATGCGCTTGCTCTAGGTTTAGGTCTAGTGTTTAGTGAGGTTTGCATACCTCTTACCGCTCAGTGCTTGCGCGCACTATTGTTGTACATCAGAGGGGCTTGTGGTCTTGTGAGATCACACCAACCGCATTTGTGGTGTGGCCGCCACCGTGTATCGGAGGGAATAAGGCCCACGGCATTTTTGGCTAGGAAGCTTGATAGTGAAGACGACAGGGGAGCATCTGGGAAAGGCTTGTCGGAAGGCATGTCGGAGACCCACTTGCTGCATGGGGAAGGCCTGAGGCTATCCATGGCGTTACCCTACTAGGAGCTTGGCTCTTGTGAGGGATTCCTTGTGAGGGGCTCCAACGAGGACTAGGGAGAAGCTTGCGTGCTTCTCGATACCTCGGTAAAAATACCAGGAGTCATCTATTCTAACACCTCTGGTGTTTTGACCTAGCACTAAAATTAGACATGTCATCATATGCATTGCAAAGCATTCATAAAGTAGAAAATTTTGAATGCATTCACTAAATAAGCTTTATTTCATAATGTTGTTATTTCATGTGATGTGATTCAAAACCCTAAATAAAGATCATGACCACAAGGGTCAAATTTCATGTGATCATGTGAGGTCATGTGTCATTTGACTAAAATAACCCTAATGGGCCATTTTACTGGTCAAAAATCAAAGTTAAAGTAAAAGGAAAATAAATCAAATTTGAATTCAAATTCAAATCACAAAAGTCCTTTTTGCCCCTTTTGTCTAATTCAAAATCCATTTGGAATTTGGGGTTGAGGCAAAAAGAAAAGTTGAAGATTATTTTATGTGGATCAACTTTGGTATTCAAAGTTTTTCAAGTTTACATATAAAATTTGGAGTAATTTTGAAATGATTCAAATGCTTAAATGTACCCTAAATTCAAATTTCAAAATGGAGGTAGAATTTGAAAATGTTCCTTGAAGCAAAGTTGTAGAGTTTGAAAAGTTGAGCAACTTTCATTTTTGGAGATTTTCAACTTCTTTAGAAAATTTGTGAGTAATTTGCAAAATTAATGTAGTGGCAATTCTGTAAATACTTCAAAATTGAAAAAAGCAGCCGAGCGCCACCTCTCTGCTTGCCGCCGACGCCACGCGGTTGTCGCCGCCGATCAATTTGCGTCGCTTCCTCACGCGTTGACACTGTAGCCGGCACCTGTGGCGAGCTCTGGGCGTGCACTGTCGACGCTAGGCAACCCCTTCCCGGCTATAAATAGCAGCAGCCGCCGCCGTCGTCCCCGTTTTTCCCCTCTGCTCTGCTCCGCCGCTTGCTAGCTCTACCGGTCACTGTAGCCACCGTCGAAGCCGCGTCCGTCAGTGCCTAGCTACTGCCAATGCAATCACCTTCGGTCTTGCACTTCTCTGCGGCTTGCTTACGTCGCTTGGGTTGGCCGGAGTCGCCCGACACAACGTCTTCTTCCTCGGAGCCGGTCAGAGTACCGCCACCATCGACCTCACGTGGCCACGTCGTTCTAGACCATCTCCGTCTTCACCAAGCACACTGGCGTGATCGTGGTGAGCTACTGAATGTGATGCTCACTTTGCTTTTGACTCTATTGCACCGTTGCCGGGGTTATGCCGTGCACCATCATGCCCGAGCCGCCATGGCCGGCGTGGAGCCTTCTCCGATGCACCTTCTGCCGATCTGAGGGCTAGGATGGGTTCGTAGGAGTGTGTAGATCATTTGGGTGCGATCTGCCTCGCTGGAGCGTCGCCGTCGGCGCGTTTTGGGCTGATCAGTGATGGCAGCGCCGCCGTGTCCTGTTATGTGACACTGACGAGTGGGGTCGGGTTGTCAGTGAGAGAGAAAGACAAGAACAGTAAGGTTTTGTTATTTTCTGATTTTGAATAGTGCTGAATCTTTGGAAATTTGTAGGAAAATAATCATAGCTCCAAAAATTCTGAAATTTTGTGTGTTTCTTCTGTACATGCTCTATTATGGTTTAAAAATATGAAACTTGAAATTTGAATAAATTTGTAATGTTCAAAAATTCAGTCCATTAATTGATAAATGCAATTTTCATGATTTTTGTAGGCCACTGTATAATTCTAAAAATTATGAAATTTGTTTTGGTACACTAATTTGACATGAGGAAGCTTAAATAAAATTTTGAGGTCATTTGGAACAAGTTCATTTTTGGGCTTATTTCCAAATTAATTCAAAAATAAATAAAAGCAAACCCTAAGTGTTTGATTAGTGTTGAATCTTGTTTTGGTCATGTTTTGTGACTAGTAGGGTTTCAAGGCTCATTTGGTCAAGTCACATGTGTGGTTCTTGATGGTAGAATTGCAAGTTGGTTTTGTTGGCTTGCAACTGTACCATGAAGGAAAATCGTATTCGGGGTGTTTTTACATTTCATGTACCATGAAAGCATCATGTTTACATTATCATCATGTTAAAGCATATGTTATCATTTCTTGTAGAACCCGAGAGTGAAACAATTCTAGTTGAGCAAGTTCTGGAAGAATCCCCGGTTGTCACGGGATTTGATATTTGTGGTACTGATCCGAAACCTGAGGTCATCAACGAAGGCAAGCCCTGGTTTATACATTAAACCCTTACCTTGTTTACTTTGAAAAGTTTATCACCTATGTTACTTATTGCATTAAGTTGATTAATTCAAATGTTACCTACTTGATGCATTACCTACCTTGTTAATTGTTTACCATCCTTGAAGATATTTTCATTTACAAAGGCGTAGAATGCTTAGTATGCTTTATGATAGGCTTTCAAAATAAAAGTTTTGATACAATCAAAGATGGCATACTGGCCAAAGAAAGAAAGAAGGTTGAATGAACTAGAGACTAGTCGGGTGACTTATCTTGAATTTTGGGTAATGTTGCCGACTATGTCGCTTAAACGCCACTCATTGTGGATCTTCTGAATGAGACACTTTGTAGTACTAGTCACATAATCTGGTAAGCCAACTTTGGCTAATCCGATACTAAGACGAATGCCCATGCACTAGGAGTGGAGAGATGGTAGGAGTAGCGTGTACCCTCATGGCTGGAATGTGGCCAGATTTGAGGTGTGCTATGCTCTCAGGTGGCGTGGAGATGGCTTAGTATAGGAGGATCCGATAGCGAGGTTGATATATGCAAGATTAAGTTCTACATATATCGTGTGATAAGGAATCCCCAGTTGGGACTTGAATCAATTCGAATTGCCGGTGCTCCGCGGATATGGAGACTCGATTCATTACAAAAGCAATGCAGGACTGGTGAATTACTAAAATATGAGAAAAGAATGGAATGAGAAGGAATGGAATATGGGAAAAGTACATTTAGTTTGAGATAATGAACTAAAAGGACTTAGGGGTAAATTTTGAAAATAGGATAAGAATAGTAAGCTTTTGGCAAAGGACTTTGAATTTTGCTACATCCTTACCTTGTCCCAAACCCTGCATCTCTAAAAGTCTTACACCCATTTACGTTGGGTTAGTCTTGTTGAGTACTTTTGTACTCAGGGTTTGTTAACCCTTGTTGCAGGTGAGTCACATGCGTAGGCTTGTTTTGGTCCCTGCTGCATGTCGGTGTTTGAAGTCAACGATGATGAGGAGTAATGAATGGCCTTTGGACAAGGCACTAGTTTATATGATAAATAAGGTTAATGTAATATTATTCCACTACTATGGTTGTATAACACTTATGGTATTGTGAGTTTGAAAACAACTGGTTTGTAACCTATGTTACCTTAAGACTTCCGCTATCTTTTACTCTGATGTATATATTTGAATAAACTGTTGTAATCTGCAATGTCTGTGATTGAGATCCTATTTGAAAAAGAGAATCGTGGATGATTCAGGTTTCCCGAGGACACCCGACAGACCTGTTGAGTTGTTGGGAACTCGTGAACGCTATCCGAGGTCTGTTAAGACAACGATAGGTGCACGTGGGCCTGATTCCTTAGGAGGTTCTGCCACAGCTGGTATTAGAGCAATTCCCATCTAAGATCATTGTAGGTTACTTTGGAAAACCTTCAAATTGATTTGGATCAAAGAAAGTAAACTTGATATTTTAAAGTTCAAATTTCTTTCTTCTTACCTGTGATCTAGCCTCAATCCTGTCTTATTTGAAAGTTTGTGGCGGATAATATGATTAGGTTTGTCCTATGAATTAAAAATCTAGTACTTATGATTATATAAATCTTTTGTACCTAGATTCGTAAGATCGATTCATGCATCATGCTTGAGCACCTTGCATAATAATTCCCCTTAATAGTGGTTGGGTAAGTAATGTTAATCCCATTCTTGCTAACCTCCATTATCCTCAAGCTATTCTTATAGTCCTACCCTAAATTCTACTAGGCTATGGCAAAGACCAAGGTAACCGCACGCAAGTCCTACCGGACCTCATGGAGTTCCTCATCACCAGTTGGCACCAAGAAAGCCATGAGCTTGGTGAAGGAAGTTCCAAGAAACTAGGAGATGAAGGATCTTCAAGCAACCCCACCAACATCGAGAGCCTTACCAAGGAGCTCAACACTCTTCGTCGAGCTCATGCCAAAGATTAAGAAGAGCTGGCGAAAATGCAAAGGGGCATCACCATGACCATGGAGCTGCAGAATGAAGCCTAGACACGAGAGGATGTGACCAATGAACACGTCCATGAGTTGGAGTTCTACGTAGAGGACCTAGAGATGGATAATGCCATTCTTCATGAGAATGTCCACATGCTGTACGCTCAACTTCATCCTCCTCATGGGGATGGTGAAGTTACAGATGAAGAAATGATTGTAGATCTAGGAGAAGTCGAGAATGAAGAAGAGGAGGATCCTGAGGAGTTAGTGTACTTCTCAGATGAAGATGAGGTTTCTTTCGATATGGGCATGGATGCCGATGATTGAGAGCTTAGAGCAATAATAGTTCCTTTACTGCTTTCCTAGTAAACCAGGGTTGTCTTATAGGATACAAGACATGTAATTTAAATAAGTAACCCTTTGTAGCATGAAACCTTTTAAATGCTTTCAATAAAGAATAATGTAAGTAAACGTGTTTCTCTAATAGATGCCTCGTCCTATCACCCGAACTGGTGCTAGTGGCTCGCATGACGATGATGAGTGCCCAAATCCTCCACCAATGCCTTCGACTATGGCAGATGACATAGCCGCACCCGTCAATGCAACGGCAGAGAATGCTAGGTTGTTAAGGAAATTGGCGCAGAACCAACAAGCACCATATCCTAATCGTGGTCATCGTAATAATGGAAATGATGAGTCAACCTATGTTGATTTTACTGACACACGTCTGCCTGTGTTCTCTAAAGCAGAAGAACCTTTAGAAGCTGACGATTGGCTTAGGACAATAGAGCAAAAGTTTGAGCTGATTCACTGTACCGAGATTTAGAAACCAAGGTTTGCGGCACAGCAACTCTGAGGAGCTACTAGTGCCTGGTGGGCAAATTTAGTAGCAGTATAGCCCGCTGGTCACCAAATCACCTGGAGGGAGTTCAAGGATGCCTTTAGGGCACACTATATTCCAGACGGGGTGATGACCATAAAGTTAGAAGAGTTCTTGGCTCTTAAGCAAGGGGAGCACCCGGTGATGCATTATGTTGGGTGCTTCAATCACCTGTCACAGTATGCTATTGAGTATGTGAATACTGATAGGAAGAAGAAGAAGAATCATTTTCTTAGAGGCCTGAACACTAAACTTCAGACCATGATGGCAACTTGTGGTAACGCAACTTATCATGAGACAATCAACATTGCTATCGCTTCAGAGGAGAATTACCACCGACACAAGGAGGCAAAGAAGAAGAAAATATCTGCTTCCAGATCATCGAGTGGAAAGCGTCAAAAGATAGTCTACCATCCTCAGAATCATGGCTGTGCACCATTCCGCCCACAACAAGGCCAAGGCAGGCAGCAAATCTTTATTCGCCCTGCAACTAATGCACCTTATCCTCATCAAGCACCGCAGCAGCAAAATAATATAAATAATGCAAACCGCAATGCTACTCCCCAGAATCACAATTATCCATGCTATAATTGTGGTAAACCCGGACACTTTTCCTGAGAATGTCTGTATCCTAGGAAGAACAATCCTGATGCACCCAAAGCCCCTATTACTCAAGCTCAAAATCAGTACAAGGGCAATGCTCAGAACAATTAGAAGGGTCAGGCTGAGAAGAAAACTGGAAGGGTCTTCTATACTCAGGTGAAATCTATTCCAGAAGGAGAACCAGTAATGATGGGTATGTTTCCCATTGCTAAGCATCCTGTAGTTACCTTATTTGATTCTGGTGCATCCCATACATTCATCAATCGTACATTTGTTGTGAAGCATGGGATAGCTATTGGGGAAACAAAAGAACCATATCATATACAGTCGCCTAGGGGACAAATCTGTACAAGGGAGGTAGTTCAGCGTGTACCTATTGATTTGGGAGGTTATGAGTTCCCTACCAATATGCTGATATTAAAGGATCAAGATATAGATGTGATCCTTGGTATGAACTGGTTAACCCAACATGGGGCTATCATAGATGTCCTACGTAGAACCATAAGGATAAATGCACCTGACAGAAAAACCCAACTTCTCATCCAACTTCCCTTTCCTAAGAGTATAGTGGAAACAGTCTGTGCAACTATTGTTGAAGAAGCCGAGAAAATTTCAGTGGTATGTGAGTTTATGGATGTCTTTCCCGATGATCTGTCTGGTCTGCCACCAGACCGAGATGTAGAGTTCAGAATTGATCTGAAACCAGGAACAGCACCAGTGTCCAGAAGAGCATATAGGATGCCACCCAAAGAACTAGCAGAATTAAAAATGCAACTACAAGAGTTGTTAGACAAGGGTTTCATTCAACCCAGTTCATCACCTTGGGGATGCCCTACTATCTTCGTGAAGAAGAAGGACCAAACCTTAAGGTTATGTGTTGACTATCGACTGTTAAATGAAGTCACCATAAAGAATAAATACCCCTTACCCCGAATTGATTTGCTTTTTGACCAACTTTGCGAGAGCTAAGGTGTTCTCGAAGATAGACTTGAGATCATGCTATCACCAGATTAAGATCAGACGAGAAGATGTGCCTGAAGACAGCGTTTACTACCCGATATGGTCTATATGAGTATCTAGTCATGTCTTTTAGGGCTGACCAATGCCCCAGGCTCATTTTCATGTACCTGATGAACTCAGTTTTCATGCCCGAGTTGGATAAGTTTATAGTGGTGTTCATCGATGACATTCTTATCTATTCTAAAAGCAAGGAGGAACATGCGGAACATCTTTGCATTGTTCTACAAAGATTAAGAGATCACTAGCTATATGCCAAATTCAGTAAATGTGCATTTTAGTTGGAGGAAGTACAATTTCTGGGTCATGTGCTATCTGCTGGTGGAATAGCTATTGATCTGAGCAAGGTAGAAGAAGTCCTTAACTAGAAAGCACCTACCTCTGTTCATCAAGTTCGGAGTTTTCTAGGGTTGGCAGGGTATTACCGTCGGTTCATCCCTGACTTCTCTAGAATAGCAAAGCCAATTACTAGATTGCTAAAAAATCAAACTAAGTTTGTATGGTCAACAGAATGTGAGAAGGCCTTTCAGACATTGAAGAAGTTGCTGACAACTGTACCAGTTTTAGCACAACCTGATATCGAGAGGTCCATTTGATATCTATTGTGATGCATCTGGAATTGGTATTGGCTATGTTCTTATGTAAGAAGGCAGAGTCATAGCATACGCTTCTAGACAACTCAAGAAGCATGGAGAACATTATCCCACCCATGACCTTGAATTAGCTGCTATTGTTCATGCACTCAAGATTTAGGTGACATTATTTATTGGGCAATATCTGTCATATCTATACAGATCACAAAAGTTTGAAATACATCTTCACTCAGTCAGAGTTGAATATGAGGCAAAGAAGATGGTTAGAACTTATTCAAAGATTATGACTTAGAAGTGCATTATCATCCGGGCAAGGCTAATGTGGTTGCCGATGTCCTGAGTCATAAGAGTCATTGCCATTGTCTGATTGTAGAACCTATGCAACGAACATTGTGTCAAGAGATGGAGCATCTGAATTTACAAATCATAGAACAAGGTTCCATGTCCAATATTGCAGTTGAGTCCACTATCAAAGATCAGATCATTGATGCTCAATGGAAAAGTAAGGGCATAGCCCATATTAAGGATAAAGTCAGATCTGGAAAACCAACATGTTTCAAGATTCATGAATCAGATGTTGTATGGTTCAAGGATAGATTGGTAGTACCCAAAAATCTAGAGCTGCGAAAGCAAATTCTTGATGAAGCTCATTCTACAAGATACTCCATTCATCCAGATAGCAACAAAATGTATCATGATCTGAGAAAGAGATATTGGTGGACCAAAATGAAAATAGAAATAGCTCAATATGTGGCTAAATGTGATATTTGTTAGAGAGTCAAAGCGGTTCATATGAAGACTGCAGGTCCATTACATTCGTTGCTAGTTCCATCTTGGAAGTGGGAAGATATTTGTATGGACTTCATCGTAGGATTGCCCAGGACATCTGCAGGCTATAATTCAATATGGGTTATTGTTGATCGCCTAACCAAGATAGCTCATTTCTTACCTGTCAGAGATAAATATCGAGCGGAGCAGTATGCAAAGCTTTATCTTGATAGAATTTTCAGTCTACATGGGGCACCCAAGACCATTGTCTCTGACAGAGGGTCATTATTCATATCCAAGTTTTGGAAAAGTCTATATGAGTCTTTGGGGACTAAACTTATCCATAGTTCTGCTTATCATCCGCAAATAAATGAACAGACTGAGAGGGTAAATCAAATTCTTGAAGATATGCTAAGAGCATGTGTCCTTTCCTATGGTGCTAAGTGGGACGAATGCCTTCCTTTAGCTAAATTCTCATATAACAATAGCCATCAAGAGAGCATTAAAATGGCACCATTCGAAGCACTATATGGTCGTAGATGTCAGACACCTTTAAATTGGTCAAAAGCTAGAGAACGTTGGTTCTTTGGACCAGATGTGGTCAAGGAAGCTGAAGAGAAGGTTAAACTCGTACAAGCTAATATGAAGATAGCTCAATCCCGACAGAAAAGCTATGCTGATAAGAGGAGACGACCGCTAGAATTCAAAGTGGGAGATCATGTCTACCTCAAGGTATCACTGATAAAAGGAGTTCATCGTTTTGGGATTCGGGGAAAGTTGGTGCCCCGTTATGTAGGTCCTTTTCAAATCCAACAACGATGTGGACCGGTCGCCTATCGCGTCAAGCTACCAGATCACATATCAGCGGTGCATGATATCTTTCATGTATCTAAGTTAAAGAAGTGTCTTCAAGTACCTGACCAAGTGGTCGACTTTGGTGATGTAGAACTAGAACCTGATTTGACTTATGCCAAGTACCCTATTAGAGTCTTAGATCAGAAAGATCAAGTCACTAAAAGGCATACAATCAAGTTCTACAAAGTACAATGGAACCAACACACTGAGGATGAAGCTACTTAGGAGTCCGAGGATTACTTAGAAGAAAATTTTCCTGACTTCTTTGCTTCTATCTAGTTGTAATACCTTGTCTATATTGTAACTTGCCTCGTTTGTCAACGGAATGGAAAACCCCCTCACTAGCCTTTTGAATAAAGTTATAATGTGTTAGCTTGACACATTTCCTTTTCCATTACTTAGCCTTAGGTTTTAAATCTCGGGACGAGATTTCTTTAAGGGGGAAGGGTTGTAACACCTCTGGTGTTTTGACCTAGCACTAAAATTTGACATGTCATCATATGCATTGCAAAGCATTCATAAAGTAGAAAATTTTGAATGCATTCACCTAAATAAGCTTTATTTCATAATGTTGTTATTTCATGTGATGTGATTCAAAACTCTAAATAAAGATCATGACCACAAGGGTCAAATTTCATGTGATCATAGTGAGGTCATGTGTCATTTGACTCAAATAACCCTAATGGGCCATGTTACTGGTCAAAAATCAAAGTTAAAGTAAAAGGAAAACAAATCAAATTTGAATTCAAATTCAAATCACAAGTCCTTTTTGCCCCTTTTGTCTAATTCGAAATCCATTTGGAATTTGGGGTTGAGGCAAAAAGCAAAGTTGAAGATTATTTTATGTGGATCAACTTTGGTATTCAAAGTTTTTCAAGTTTACATATAAAATTTGGAGTAATTTTGAAATGATTCAAATGCTTAAATGTACACCAAATTCAAATTTCAAAATGGAGGCAGAATTTGAAAATGTTCCTTGAAGCAAAGTTGTAGAGTTTGAAAAGTTGAGCAACTTTCATTTTTGGAGATTTTCAACTTCTTTAGAAAATTTGTGAGTAATTTGCAAAATTAATGCAGTGGCAATTTTGTAAATACTTCAAAATTGAAAAAAGCAGCCGAGCGCCACCTCTCTGCTTGCCGCCGGTGCCACGCGGTTGTTGCCGCCAATCAATTTGCGTCGCTTCCTCGCGCGTTGACACGTAGCCGGCACCGTGGCAAGCTCGGGCGTGTGCTGTCGACGCCGGGCAACCCCTTCCCGGCTATAAATAGTAGCAGCCACCGCCGTCATCCCCGTTTTTCCCCTCTGCTCTGCTCCGCCACCAGCTAGCTTCGCCGCTCGCCGTAGCCACCGTCGAGCCACGTCCGTCGTGCCCAGCTACGCCAACGCGATCGCCTCGGTCTTACGCTTCTCTATGGCTTGCTTACGTCGCTTGGGTTGGCCGGAGTCGCCCGGCGCAACGTCTTCTTCCTCGGAGTCGGCCAGAGTACCGCCACCATCGACCTCACGTTGCCACGTCGTTCCAGACCATCTCCGTCTTCACCAAGCACACCGACGTGATCGTGGTGAGCTATTGAACGTGATGCTCACTTCACTTTTGACTCTACTGCACTGTTGCCGGGGTTATGCCATGCACCATCATGCCTGAGCCGCCATGGCCGGCGTGGAGCCTTCTCCGGTGCGCCTTCTGCCGATCTGAGGGTTGGGATGGGTTCGTAGGAGTGTGTAGATCATTTGGGTGCGGTCTGCCTTACCGAAGCGTCGCCGTTGGCGCGTTTTGGGCCGATCAGTGATGGCAGCGCCGTCGTGTCATGTTATGTGACACTGACGAGTGGGGTCGGGTTGTCAGTGAGAGAGAAAGAGAAGAACACTAAGGTTTTGTTATTTTCTGATTTTGAATAGTGCTGAATCTTTGGAAATTTGTAGGAAAATAATCATAGCTCCAAAAATTCTGAAATTTTGTGTGTAGCTTCTGTACATGCTCTATTATGGTTTAAAAATATGAAACTTGAAATTTGAATAAATTTGTAATAATCAAAAATTCAGTCCATTAATTGATAAATGCAATTTCCATGATTTTTGTAGGCCACTGTATAATTCCAAAAATTATGAAATTTGTTTTGGTACACTAATTTGACATGAGGAAGCTTACATAAATTTTTGAGATCATTTGGAACAAGTTCATTTTTGGGCTTATTTCCAAATTAATTCAAAAATAAATAAAAGCAAACCCTAAGTGTTTGATTAGTGTTGAATCTTGTTTTGGTCATGTTTTGTGACTAGTAGGGTTTCAAGGTTCATTTGGTCAAGTCACATGTGTGGTTCTTGATGGTAGAATTGCAAGTTGGTTTTGTTGGCTTGCAACTGTACCGTGAAGGAAAATCGTATTTGGGGTGTTTTTACATTTCATGTACCATGAAAGCATCATGTTTACATTATCATTATGTTAAAGCATATGTTATCATTTCAGTGTAGAACCTGAGAGTGAAACGATTCTAGTTGAGCAAGTTCTGGAAGAATCCCCGGTTGTCACGGGATTTGATATTTGTGGTACTGATTCGGAACCTGAGGTCGTCAACGAAGGTAAGCCCCAGTTTATGCATTAAACCCTTACCTTGTTTACTTTGAAAAGCTTATCACCTATGTTACTTATTGCATTAAGTTGATTAATTCAAATGTTACCTACTTGATGCATTACCTACCTTGTTAATTGTTTATCATCCTTGAAGATGTTTTCATTTACAAAGACGTAGAATGCTTAGTATGCTTTATGATAGGCTTTCAAAATAAAAGTTTTGATACAATCAAAGATGGCATACTGGCCAAAGAAAGAAAGAAGGTTGAATGAACTAGAGACTAGTCGGGTGACTTATCTTGAATTTTGGGTAATGTTGCCGACTATGTCGCTTAAAGGCCACTCATTGTGGATCTTCTGAACGAGACACTTTATAGTATTGGTCACATACTCCGGTAAGCCTACTTCGGCTAATCCGATACTAAGACGAATGCCCACGCACTGGGAGTGGAGAGATGGCGGGAGTAGCGTGTACCCTCAGTGGCTTGGAATGTGGCCGGATTTGAGGTGTGCTGTGCTCTCGAGTGGCGTGGAGACGGCTTAGTATAGGAGGATCCGGTAGCGAGGTTGATATATGCAAGATTAAGTTCTACATATGTCGTGTGATAAGGAATCCCCAGCTGGGACTTGAATCAATTCGAATTGTCGGTGCTCCGCGAATATGGAGACTCGATTCATTACAGAAGCAATACAGGACTGGTGAATTACTAAAATATGAGAAAAGAATAGAATGAGAAGGAATGGAATATGGGAAAAGTACATTTAGTTTGAGATAATGAACTAAAAGGACTTAGGGGTAAAATTTGAAAATAGGATAAGAATAGTAAGCTTTTGGCAAAGGACTTTGAATTTTGCTACATCCTTACCTTGTCCCAAACCCTGCATCTCTAAAAGTCTTACACCCATTTACGTCGGGTTAGTCTTGTTGAGTACTTTTGTACTCAGGGTTTGTTAACCCTTGTTGCAGGTGAGTCGCATGCGTAGGCTTGTTTTGGTCCATGCTGCATGTCGGTGTTTGAAGTCAACGACGATGAGGAGTAATGAATGGCCTTTGGACAAGGCACTAGTTTGTATGATAAATAAGGTTAATGTAATATTATCCCGCTACTATGGTTGTATAACACTTATGGTATTGTAAGTTTGAAAACTACTAGTTTGTAACCTATGTTACCTTAAGACTTCCGCTATCTTTTACTCTGATGTATATATTTGAATAAACTGTTGTAATCTGCAATGTCTGTGATTGGGATCCTGTTTGAAAAAGAGAATCAGTGGATGATTCGGGTTTCCCGAGGACACCCGATAGACCTGTTGAGTTGTTGGAAACTCGTGAACCCTATCCGAGGTCTGTTAAGACAATGATAGGTGCACGTGGACCTGATTCCTTAGGAGGTTCTGCCACATCTATGGGAGTTTGCGTATCTGTATCTTGCTCTTTAGCTTCCACATTTACATTGATTGTATTACTCCTTTTGCGCTAGAGATAGCAACACACTAGCAAAACCGTAGTTGCACATTTAGATAGATTATCTATTGCATATGTTTTGCTAGGGTTAGAAAAAGAGGTCATAATTTAGATTTAGATTTTTAAGTTACCTAATTCACCCCCCTCTTAGGCGTCATGGTCCCCTACACCTGAGAGTCATAGCTAGCTCTAGTCCTGAGTCTCCATCTCTGTCTCAATCAAAATAGAAAAACAACATCTAGAGAAAAAGTAATTGCAAACTTGTTGTTGGGACATCTAGTTATAACTGCCGCAGCATCCAAAAAATACTCATCTCCATCTAGATGAGAACATATCAAAATTTGCTTATTGTACAATGCAACATCCCGAAAAAGGTCATGACGACAAAATCAACTTGATGTTTGAACATCTAGTTAAAACTACTACAACACAGATGAATCCTAAAAAATCAAACATTGAAACAATAGAAATCATGTGGAGCAACATCACAAAATATACCCATATACCATGTATCGCACATGAGGATTGAGGAGCTCCAGCCCCGCGTAGCGTTGCTCCGTGGTGGTTTGCCCATGGCCACTACCATGGCGGTCAGTGGTCTGCACTACCACCTAGACATGGGCACATGAGCCTCAGTGGTCTGCACTACCACCTAGACATGGGCACATGAGCCTCAGTGGAGCCTCAGTGGTCTCCACTATCACCCACCTAGACATGCCTGTACCTCCTCCCAATAGCCATGACGACATGCCATGCAGCGTGGCCTCCATGGTGAGGCACCTGAGGTGCAGGGGGTGTGCATGTCTGTGCAGCGGTAGATTGCAGGCGACACCGGATGTGAATCTTAAGGGAGGAACGCTGGTGGCAGCAAGCACATTGGATCGAAACAACTAGGAAGAGAAGTAGTTGGGTGAAAAAATATTAGACAGTTCATAGTTAGGTGAAGAAATAAACAATATTATATGCATGGATATGAGTGTCCTGACAAAAAAGAACTATGTTCGGACATCCGGGTGCTATCAACCTCGTTATCCAAAATCCAACGATCCTAACTCTGGCTATCAATTTCAAACAGTCCATGTAGTTTCATAAATCTAAAAATAGAATTTCACAACATAAATCTAAAAACATATATTATGAAAGTATTTCTTATAATGAATCTAAAAACATAAATAGCATGTTTTTTTTTACGAAAACCATAAATATCATGTTGTTAATCTCTACAAAATTTTAAAATCAATGGTAAAAAGTAAAAATATTTAACTTAGAATAGAACTAATACGACACAAAATAATATAAAAAGATGAAGTATACGTTAAAGCCAAATCTTGTTCAAGCTTAAAAATATGGAGAAATTATTTCCTTGGCGTAGTGTTCGATTATGTACGGCGGTTTTAGTGAGGCCGGAAAACAGACAATACCACTGTGTTCGTTATACTCGTTCTTATCTGTCTGATTAATATATAAAAACTTATTAATTAATTAATATAAAAGAGAGGGAAAAAAGCGGAAAAAAAAACAACGCAAGCTCACTCGTGCTGTCGTGCATAGTCGTGCTGAAGCCAAACACGGAAGCCGGGTCCTCTGTTCTGTTGTCCGCTAAGCCCGCACGTCGGGCGCCGCAAGAACCTACCCCGAAAGTGAGGGTAGCTCAATGACACGCTTTACTAGAGTTGCTCTTCGCGGCTCCCGCGGGGCAAGCACAATGCCCCTCACAAGCACTTCTCTGGAGCGCCACACAAGCTTCTTGCGTGCTTCGACGGAGACCACCACCAAGCCGTCTAGGAGGTGGCAACCTCCAAGAGTAACAAGCACCACCGGCTTGCAACTCGATCACCTAGTGCCACTCGATGCAACCTCACGATGCAATCGCACTAGAATCGCTCACTCACACAATCGAATGATCACTTTCAAGTATATGTGTGATGGAGGGCTCCCAAGCACTCACAAGCATGGACACTAAGTCCCTTGAGGTGCTCAACACCAGCCATGGCCGAAGGCCACTTCTATTTATAGCCCCAAGGGCTAAACTAGCCGTTACCCCTTCACTGGGCAACGGTCGGACCGACCGGACGCTCCGGTCGTGTTGACCGGACGCTGGACCTCAGCGTCAGGTCGCTCGTAGACGACCATGTGTCCCGATTCCAATGGTCACTTGACCTGACCGGACGCTCCAGCTTCAACTGACCGGACGCTGAACCCCCAACGTCCGGTCATTTCCAGTAAGCTCCCGAGCATGACCGGACGCGTCCGGTCGAATGTGATCGGACGCAGCCAGCGTCCGGTCACACTCTAGCTACTGCGTCACCGTACGTCAGCTTGACCGGATGTAGCCAGCCAGCGTCCGGTGCTTTCAGACCCAGCGTCCGGTCAGTTGACCGACGCCAGCATCTTCGCGACCAACTCGTTTTCACTTCTAACTCTTCACCCTTGCTCCAATGTGCTAACCACAAGAATTTGCATCCGGCGCAATAGAAAATAGGCACTCCATTTTCCCGAAAGCGCCGAATCCATCTCACCCCTACAAACACCACCTCCTTTGTAAATGTGCCAACACCACCAAGTGTACACCACCATGTGTAAGTGTGTTAGCATTTTCACAATCATTTCCCAAAGGATGTTAGCCACTCAACTTGCCATGCCACTCGATCCTAGCGACAATGCAAAGTTAGATCACTCGAGTGGCACTAGATGACCGATATGCAAATAAGTTTGCCCCTCTTGATAGTATGGCCATCTATCCTAAACCCGGTCATAAACTTCTCTACACACCTATGACCGGTGAAATGAAATGCCCTAGGTTATACCTTTGCCTTGCGCATTCCATTCCATCTCCTTCAATGTCGATGCAACACATGCACCAACACGATCAACAATGATATGATCCACTTCATATCATCACATGATCATATTGGTTCATCGATCTTGACTCTACTTGCTCTTCACCGTTGCCATCGTCCATCGGCGCCAAGTCTTGCTCAAGCTTCACCGCCACGCGGTCCATCACTCCAAAGCCTTTGACTTGCCCTTCACGCTTGCAACCGGTCCATCAAGCCAAGTCTTGCCTTGATCTTCTCCACCTTGATCACATGACTCAATGTGATGTCTCATGTGCAATAAGCTCCTTCATCATCACATGTGTGAGCTTTGCAACATCTCCAAGCCATTTTCACCTTCATGGCATATGTTGCTCACACACATGTACCTATGGACTAATCACCTGTGTATCTCACATAAACACAATTAGTCCACCTAGGTTGTCACTCAATTACCAAAACAAGGACCTTTCACTCGTCTCATCAAGGACTTGACTCAAGAGAAAGGCAAGGCGAAGCAAGCCCAACTTCATCAAGATAACACCATCAAGAAAGTGAAGAAGCTTGATGAAGGACAAACTGTGGTTTGCTACATGTGCCACAAGGAAGGTCACAAGTCCTATGAATGCAAGGTGAAGAATGGGGGAGGAGCGAAGAAGAAAGAGAAAAAGCAAACAAGCAAGCTCTTCAACACCTATACCAACAAGGTGGACAAGAAAGCATCCACACCATACTTGTTAAAAAAGAAGAAAAAGGACAAGGTGGTGTCCATCAAGGTGAACAAGCAAGCCAACAATGGGGTCAAACGATTTTGGGTGCCAAAGGAAATCATTTCCAACATGAAGAGCACCAAGAAGGTTTGGATCCCAAAAGAAAGTGAGAGGTCCAATAGACTTCAGGGAATTTGGAGACTTAGCAAAGTATGGATGCATTTCATGGGGTGCATCATGATGAACAAAATCATTGCCAAACGGGTTAGTGAATACTATGGACCCAAATTCCCCTTCCCATGTTAGGTAACTAGATTCAATTTGCTTCAAGTGGTACTAGATTTAATCTCCTACAAGTGGCATCTTTAAGCATCAAGTTACTCTTCATGCCTAGGTTTGCATTTGCATGCTTATATCTTTTGTCATGCATACACTAGGTATATCTTATGATAGGCTTGCTCAGTTTCATTCTTATCCCTTGGAGCAATCCTACATGGTTTAAAATTGTTTAGGAGCACGGCACATAGCTTGTCTTTCGATTGTTCATCTAATATGTGCTAAAGTCCAAATTATAGATAATTTTCTCTTGAATATCGCCTTCGAAAATGACTCTCACATTCATGTGATGTCATCTTTCAAGTGGTATTTTTATTCTAAAATCAATGTGCACGTTTCCTACAAGTATTTTATACTTGTGTGCACAAATTTAGGGGAGGTTACTCTACAAGTTGGATGCCTTGAGACTAACACCTTTTTAAGCTTATCATGTGTGTAGTAGTCTCATTGCAAGGAAAATGGAGTCCCCGGAATTAAGCATCATACTTTAAATATCCACCACCTATTGCAAGTGGTAGAAATCAAATTGGTTTCCACATGTGGTATTTCTAAACCGATATCATCATGTTGATTTCATTTTGATATTTATATGCTTTCTCCATGCATTATATAGATTAAATTCCCTTGAGCAATAATTTGTCAATTATGCATATGCTTTGCCTTCTACCATATGTATGCATATATTTAGGGGGAGCTTAATCTATATAATGTGAGTCAAATTTTGTGACATATTCCACTCTACACACAAAGGATCATAAAGTTTGACCCTCCCTTGTGCTACTAATGTCTTCCTTTTCGGTGTTTGATTCCAAAGGGGAAGAATTTAGAGGACCAAAAACAAGCATTAATTTGTAGGACCAAAAGATAGATCGTAATAATTTACAAGTGGTAATGGTCTACAAGTGATAATTGTCCTAGAAAGGGAGGATAGTGGATTATGGATTAGTCTATGTAATGGAAAAAATTTGTAGGAAGCAAAGATTAAATCCATAATGCCACATGGGGATATTTGCAAGGGCAAGATAAGTTTTTATATGGTATCCTTTAGTTTTACAAGTAGTATCTATTAGGGGACCGTGACGCCTAAGAGGGGGGTTGAATTAGGCAACTTAAAAAATCTAACTCTAACTATGCCTCTCTTTTTCTAACCTTAGCAAAACCTATGCAATAGATAAACTATCTAAATGTGCAACTATGGTTTGCTAGTGTGTTGCTATCTCTACTGCAAAAGGAGTAATACAATCAATGTAAATGCGAAGCTAAAGAGCAAGGTAGAGATATGCAAACTTCCATCGACGACTAGTATTTTTACTAGAGGTATCGAGAAACACGCAAGCTCCCCCTAGTCCTCAGTTGGAGCCCCTCGCAAGAATCCCTCACAAGGCCAAGCTCCCGTCAAGTAACTCCATAGATAGCCTCGGGCCTCCCCACACGCGCAAGTGGGTCTCCGACAATGCCTTCAGGAAGCCTCTCCCAGGAACTGCTCCCCGACGTCTTCACTATCAAGCTTCCGCCAAAACGTCGATTGGTGCCTTGTTCTGTCCGTACATGGTGGCGGCCAACCCACAACAGTGGTTGGTGTGATCTGCAAGACTACAAGCCCTCCAATGTACAACAATGGTGTGCACAAACACCGAGTGGTAAGAGGTATGCAAACCTCACTAAACACTAGGCCTAAACCTAGAGCAAGCGCATAAGTGGTGGTCTAATCAACCTAAGCACTTCGCAAAGCACCCACGCTAATCACCTAATGAAACACTAAGCACTATGCAAGTGGAGATCACTAAAATGGTGTATCAACACCCTTGATATGTTCCCTCAGCTCCACTTACTTCAAATGGCCGGTTGGGGGGTCTATTATTAAGCCCCGCTAAGAAACTAGCCGTTGGGGGACGAAATCCCGCTTTTTGCTACTAACCGGATGCTGATCACGTCCTAACTAGATGTGTTCGGTCGTCCTGACCGTTAGAGTCGTGATCAACTAATGGGACGCTGCCAGCGTCCGGTCACATGCCACCGGACGCGTCCAGTCACAATTTCACCGCTCTGGAACCTTTCTGTACTCGATCGAACGCTGCAGTCCTACGTCCGGATGATTTGCCGCCAGCGCCCAGTCCATCGCCCGGTCGCTGCTGCTGACGCTTGCTGTTACTAAGCCTCTTGATCGGAGCGTCTGGTCACTTTCCGCCAGCGTCTGGTCTAGCATCTGGTCACTTCTTTGAGCTTGTTTCTTCGCGATCTTGCGTACGGCTTGGTTCCTATCATCGTGCTTGGACTTTGCTTGATATTTTGGGTCTTCTCTTGTGCTTCTAAGGTCTTGCTTATGGTGTTGATCATCGGATCATCACTGTCGCCTTCGTCCAAGTCATGCTTTGCACCCTATTGAACTACAAAACAATCACTTGCAAATTCATTAGTCCAATTTGGTTGTGTTGGTCATCAAACACCAAAAATCCAAAGTAAATGGGCCTAGGGTCCATTTTCTTATACAATCTCCCTCCCTTTTTGGTGATTGATGACAACACGACCAAAGCAAGCAAATAATAATAATTTTGCAACTTTTAAAACTATCCTACTTGCTAGGATGCAATGCAAGGGGTCAGGTTATATGATGCTAAAAGATACTACTTGTAAGAACTAAAGGATTACCTACATAAAAACTTATCTTGCCCATGCAAATATCCCATGTGGCTTATGGATTTAAGCCTTGCTTCCTACAAAATTCTCCCAATTACATAGACTAATCCATAATCCACTATCCCTCCCTTTCTTCGGACCATTACCACTTGTAGCCCATTACCACTTGTAAATTATTATGATCTAGCTTTTGGTCCTACAAATTAATGCTTGCTTTTGGTCCTCTAAATTCTCCCCCTTTGGAATCAAACACCGAAAAGGAAGACATTAGTAGCACAAGGGAGGGTCAAACTTTATGATCCTTATGTGTAGAGATGGAATAGGTCACACAATTTGACTCTCACATTATATAGACTTAAGCTCCCCTAAATATATGCATACATAGTAGAAGGCAAAGCATATGCATAATTGACAAATTATTGCTCAAGGGAATTTTAATCTATATAATGCATGGAGAAAGCATATAAATATCAAAATGAAATCAACATGATGATATCGGTTTTAGAATATACCACATGTGGAAACCAATTTGATTTTCTACCACTTGCAATAGGTGGTGGAATATTTGAAGTATGATGCTTAACTTCTGGGGACTCCATTTTCCTTGCAATGAGACTACTACACACATGATAAGCTTGAAAAGGTGTTAGTCTCAAAGCATCCAACTTGTAGAGTAACCTCCCCCTAAATTTGTGCACACAAGTGTGGAATACTTGTAGAAGACATGCACATTGATTTTAGAATCAATAATACCACTTGAAAGATGACATCACATGAATGTGAGAATCATTTTCGAAGATGATATTCGGGAGAAATTATCTACAATTTGGACTTTGGCACATATTAGATGAACAATTGTAAGACAAGCTATGTGTCGTGCTCCTAAACAATTTTAAACCATGTAGGTTTGCTCCAAGGGTTAAGAATGAAACCGAGCAAGCCTACCATAAGATATACCTAGTGTATGCATGACAAAAGATATAAGCATGCAAATGCAAACCTAGGCATGAAGAGTAACTTGATGCTTAAAGATGTCACTTGTAGGAGATTAAATCTAGTACCACTTGAAGCAAATTGAATCTAGTTATCTAACATGGGAAGGGGAATTTGGGTCCATAGTATTCACTAACCCACTTGGCAATGATTTTGTCCATCATGATGCACCCCATGAAATGCATCCATACTTTGCCAAGTCTCCAAATTTCCCGTTGTCCATTGGACCTCTCACTTTCCTTTTGGGATCCAAACCTTCTTGGTGCTCTTCATATTGGAAATGATTTCCTTTGGCACCCAAAAGCGTTTGAACCCATTGATGGCTTACTTGTTCACCTTGATGGCCACCACCTTGTCATTTTTCTTCTTCTTTAACAAGTATGGTGTGGAGACCTTCTTGTCCACCTTGTTGGTGTATGTGTTAGAGAGCTTGCTTGTTTGCTTCTTCTCTTTCTTCTTTGCTCCTCCCCCATTCTCACCTTGCACTCATAGGACTTGTGCCCTTCCTTGTGGCACACGTAGCAAACCACGGTTTGTCCTTCATCAAGCTTCTTCACTCCCTTGATGGTGTTATCTTGATGAAGTTGGGCTTGCTTCACCTTGCCTTTCACTTGAGTCAAGTCCTTGGTGAGGCAAGCTACTTTCTTGCTTGAGTTGCTCATTCTCCTTTGCAACCTTTTATGTGCATGTATCTACAACAACTTTCTCAACACAAACTTGGTTGCACAAAGATGAGTCTAAACATAAATCATTACTAGAAGTAGAGGCATCCTTTTTAGACATATTGAAGATAGAACTTTTCTTTTTAGATGCCTTAGTGGGGGTTGTGCTAACGGCTTCAAGATTAGCAACTTTATTAGTTAGCTCATCACAATGTCTAAACATGGTTTCCATTTTAGCAAGCAAACTTTTATAAGCATCTTGTGAGCTAGCTAACTTTTCTTTTAATTTTTAATTTTTCTTTATAAGTTGCTCATCATAGATTGTGCATGCATTTGTTGTTGCACTAGCCTCAAGTTGCTCAATTTTAGTAGATAGTTCAACATTGAGATTAGCAAAATTCTCATATTATTCAAGCAAAGTTTTATATGCTTCTTGTGAACTATCTAGCTTTTCTTTTAATTTTTCGAGCTTCTTTTGTTGACTAGTGCAAACTTTAGCATAATTAAGATTTTGGTGCACAATTTCATCATAAGAAGGCATTTCATCATCATCACTATAACTCTCACTAAGGATGAGCTTTCGTTACCCACCCACCGACACAGCAGACTCTTCGTTCCATAAGGCACATACGAGAAGAGCTTGATGATGAGTGATTGCGCCCTCACTATGGCAGAAACCTCCTAAGAAATGGGCCCCATGCATCTATCGTTGTCTCAACAACCTCTGATAGCGTACACAAGTTCCCAACACTTAACAGGTCTGCGGGTGTCCTTGGGAAACCCGAATCATCCATGAATCTTTTGAACATGATCCCAATCACAGACATTGTAGATTACAACGGTTTATTCAAATATATACATCAAGTAAAATAGCGGAAGTCTTACGATAACATAGTTTACAAACCAGTTATTTCAACTTACAAAACTATAAGTGTCATACAACCATAGTAGCGGGATAATATTACATTAACATTATTTATCATACAAACTAGTGCCTTGTCCAAAGGCCATTCATCATTCCTCATCGTCATTGACTTTGAACACGACATGCAGTAGGGATCAAAACAAGCCTGCGCATGCAACTCACCTGCAACAAGGGTTAACAACCCTGAGTACAAAAGCTCAACAAGACTACCCGACGTAAAAGGGGTGAAAGACTTTAGAGATGCAGGTGTTGGGGCAAGGTAAGGATGTAGCAAGATTCAAAAGTTCTTTGCCAAAAGCTTACTATTCTTGACCCTATTTTCAGGTTTTACCCCTAAGTCTTATTAGTTCATTATCTCAACTAAGTGTTCATATCCCATGTTCCAATCCTTTTCATTCCATTCCTTTTCTCAAATTTTAGTATTCACCAGTCCTGCATTGCTTCTGTAATGAATCGAGTCTCCATATCCCAGAGCACCGCAATTTGAATTGATTCAAGTCCTAGCTAGGGATTCCTTATCACACGACATATATAGAACTTAATCTTGCATACATCAACCTCGCTACCGGATCCTCCTATACTAAGCCATCTCCATGCCACCCGAGAGCACACACACCTCTAATCCGGCCACATTCTAGCCACGAGGGTACACACTACCTGCCATCTCTCCACTCCCAGTGCGTGGGCATTCATCTTAGCATCAGATTAGCCGAAGTAGGCTTATCGTAATGTGACCAGTACTACAAAGTGTCTTGTTCAGAAGATCCACAATGAGTGGCCTTTAAGCGACATAGTCGGCAACATTACCTAATATTCAAGATAAGTCACCCAACTAGTCTCTAGTTCATTCTACCTTCTTTCTTTCTTTGGCCAGGATGTCATCTTGATTGTATCGAAACTTTTACTTTGAAAGCCTACCATAAAGCATACTAAGCATTCTACGCCTTTGTAAATGAAATCGTCTTCAAGGATGGTAAACAATTAACAAGGTAAGCAATGCATCGAGTAGGTAACATTTGAAATAATCAACTTAATGCAATAGGTAACATAGGTGATAAACTTTTCAAAGTAAACAAGGTTATGGTTTAATGCATAAACTGGGGCTTGCCTTCGTTGATGATCTCAGGTTTTGAATCAGTACCACAAATATCGAATCCCGAGACAACCGGGGATTCTTCCACAACTTGCTCAACTAGGATCGGTTACTCTCGGATTCTACACAAATAATAACATATGCTTACAACATGATGATAATGTAAACATGATGCTTTCATGGTGCATGAAATATAATAACACCTTGAGTACAACTTTCCTTCACGGTACAGTTGCAAGCCAACAAAACCAACTTGCAATTCTACTATCAAGGACCACACAAGTGACTTGACCAATTGATCTTGAAACCCTACTGGTCACAAAACATGACCAAAACAAGATCAAACCCTAAACTAACACTTAGGGCTTTGCTTTTATCCATTTTTGAATTAAATTTGGAATTAAGCTAAAAATGAACTTATTCCAAATGACCTCAAAATTTTATTAAGCTTCCTCATAATAAATTAGTGTACCAAAACAAATTTCATAATTTTTTGAAGTTATACAGTGGCCTACAAAAATCATAAAAATTACATTTATCAATTAATTGACTGAATTTTTGAACATTAAAAATTTATTCAAATTTCAAGTTTCATATTTTTAAACCATAATAAACATGTACAGAAGCTACACACAAATTTTTAGAATTTTTGGAGCTGTAATTATTTTCCTATGAATTTCCAAAGTTACTGCACTATTCAAAATTTAGAAAATACCAAAACCTCACTGTTCTCTCCGCTCTCACTGACAGCCTAGGCCCGTTCGTCAGTGACACAAAACAGGACACGGCGGCGCTGCGCACCGGTCGGCCAAAACGCGCCGATGGCGAGACTCCGGTGAGGCAACCGCACCAGCATGACCAACAACACCCCGAACCTATCCCGATCCTTAGAACAGCAGGTGCACCGGAGGAAGCTCTACGCCGGCCATGGCGGCCACAGTGGCACAGACCCGACGCGCACGACACAACGCTGCTACAAACGTGGTAGAGATTAAAATAGAGAGAGCATCACGCTCAGGAGCTCACCACGAACACGACGGTGTGCTTGGTGAAGGCGGAGACGACTGGAGCATCCTGGCCACGGTGAGGTCGGTGGTGGCGGTGCTTCGGCCAGCTCCGAGGAAGAAGATGTTGTGCTAGGCGATTCGGCCAACTCGAGTGATGCAAGCAAGCCGAGGAGAAGCGCTAGATCAAGACGATCACGCTACTAGCTAGGCACGACGGGAACGGTTTCGACGGCGGCTACACCGAGCGGCGAGCTGAGCGGTGGCGGAATAGAGCAGAGAAGAAAGAAAGGACGACGACGGGTGCTCCTATTTATAGAAGGGAAGGCGCATCCAGCTTCACCAGCTCCCGAACAGGTCGCCACGGTGACAAAAATGTGTCACCGTGCGAGGAAGCGGTGAAGATGATCGGCGGCAGCTCGGTGGCGAGCAGGCGTGGCGCTCTGCTGTCAACTGAATTTTTTGAATATTTACAGAATTGCCACTGCAGTTCATTTTACAAATTACTCCAAATTTTCTAAAGAAGTTGAAAATCTCTAAAAATGAAAGTTGCTCAACATTTCAAGCTCTACAACTTTGCTTAAATGAACATTTTCAAATTCTGCCTCCATTTTGAAATTTGGATTTGGGGTGAATGTGAGCATTTGAATCATTTCAAAATTACTCCAAATTTTATATGTAACTTTAAAAACTTTGAATACCAAAGTGATCCTTATAAAATAAGCTTCAACTTTGCTTTTTGTCACACCCCCAAATTCCAAATGGATTTTGAAATAGACAAGAAGGGGCCAAAAAGGACTTTCATTGGTATTGAATTGAACTCAATTTTGATTTGTTACCTTTTTACTTAACTATGTTTGTTGACCAATTACATGGCCCATTAGGGTTATTTGAGTCAATTGTCACATGGTCTCACATGATCACATGAAATGTGACCCTTGTGGTCATGATCTTTATTTAGAGTTTTGGATCACATCACATAAAATAACAACTTATGAAATAAAGCTTATTTAGTGAATGCATTCAAAATTTTCTACTTTATGAATGCTTTGCAATGCATATGATGACATGTCAGTTTTAGTGCTAGGTCAAAACACCAGAGATGTTACACTCACCTCTTGTGATGGTGTGTTCTTTTCTACTTGAAGAATCATCCCATGACCTTATTGATGTGGGGGCTTAGTTCTTACACGTTTCTTCTTTGTCTTGGGTGTGGCTTGTTTGGACAAACTTCCACAAGTGCCCCAACTCACCGAATCCATAGCATCCTCTCTTTCTTTGCTCATTTCTTTGATTGGTGAAAATGAGATCTTGGATTTGGATGGGCAACACCCTTGACATTGAGCCTTTGGATCATCTTCTCCACCTTATTGATTAATTTGATTGATTCTTCATCAAGGTGGAGGTGGAGGAGGAAGATTGATCATCTTCACTTGAATCTTTATCATCATCATCATCGTCCTCATCTTCTTCTTCTTCTTCACTTGAGGAGCTTGAGCTTGAGCTTGAGCTTGTCTCAACTTGCTTGCCCTTCATCTTCTTTTTCTCGCTATATGCGAGAGCTTTGCCTTTGCTCGATAAAGAGGCTTCATCTTGACCCATCTTACATGACATTTCAAATGCCACTATCTTGCCAATGACTATTGCCTAGGTCATGGTGCTCAAGTTCTCCATGTTGTGAAGTATGGTGATGATGCTTGCATATTCTTTTATGGTAGCACGGAGATGATCTTCCTCATGATGTCCACATCATCTAGCTTTGTTTAATCCTATTGAATGGAGCTCATTGATAATTAGATTCAAACGAGAATACATATCACGAACAAGCTCATCATCATTCATTGTAAAGGAATCATAATTTTGTTTAGCTAGACAATGTTTTGCTCATGACATTAGATGTGCCGTCATGGAGCTCTTGAAGTTTTAATCAAATTTCATGTGCTGTATTTAAAGTGAACACTTGGTTAAATATATCCATGCTAAATGATTCAAGCATGCAATTCTTAGCTCTAGCATTGAAATGCATTTCCTTTTCTTCACTCTTTGTGGGTTTATCAGGATTCTTAATGGGTTTTATCCCGTCATGATGACTCTCCAAACACCCAAATCAACTGCATAAGGTGGCAAGCCATTCTAGATTTATAGTAGGGGTAGTTAGTGCCGTCAAGTGCGGAGGCCTAGAGATATCCATCCCAAACCACTCTAAATAGCGTCGGGTCAACGGCGGTGAAGCCAAAGTCTAAATTGAGCCAACCGACTCTGATACCACTTGATAGGGGACCGTGACACCTAAGAGGGGGGGGGTGAATTAGACAACTTAAAAAATCTAACTCTAAACTATGACCTCTTTTTCTAACCTTAGCAAAACCTATGCAATAGATAAACTATCTAAATGTGCAACTACGGTTTGCTAGTGTGTTGCTATCTCTACCACAAAATGAGTAATACAATCAATGTAAATGCGAAAGCTAAAGAGCAAGGTAGAGATATGCAAACTCCCATGATGACTCTGCTATTTTACCGAGATATCGAGAAGCACGCAAGCTTCCCCCTAGTCCCTCGTTGGAGACCCTCACAAGGCCAAGCTCCTGGTAGGGTAACTCTGTGGATAGCCTCAGGCCTTCCCCACGCGCAAGTGGGTCTCTGACGTGCCTTCCGGCAAGCCTCTCCCAGATGCTCCTCGCCGTCTTCACTATCAGCTTTCGGTCACAAACACCGTGGGCCTTGTTCCCTCCGGTACATGGTGGCGGCCACACCACAATCGCGGTTGGAGTGATCTCGCAAGACTACAAGCCCCCCTGATGTACAATAATGGTACGCGCAAGCACCGAGTGGTAAGAGGTATGCAAACTCACTAACACTAGGCCTAAACCTAGAGCAAGCGCATAAGCGGTGGTCTAATCAACCTAAGCACTTCACAAGCACCTACGCTAATCACCTAATGAAACACTAAGTACTATGCAAGTGGAGATCACTAATATGGTGTATCACACACCATGATATGTTCCCTCAGCTCCACTTACTTCAAATGGCCGGTTGGAGGGTCTATTTGTAAGCCCCATAAGAAGTAGCCATGGGACGACAAAATTCCACTTTTCTGCTAATGACCGGACGCTGATCACGTTCTGACTGGACGCATCTAGTCGTCCCGGCCATTAGAGCCCGCGATCAACTGATCAGATGCTGCTAGCGTTCGATCACATGCCACCGGACGTGTCCGGTCGCAATTTCGTCCGCTCTGGAACATTCCTATACTCGATCAGATGCTGTAGTCCTAGTCCGGTCGATTTGCCGCTCGCTAGTGTTCGGTCGCAGCTGCTGATGCCTGCTGTTGCCGAGCCTCTTGATCGGAGCATCCGGTCACTTTCCGCCAACGTATGGTCCAGCGTTCGGTCACTTCTATGTGAGCTGTTTCTTGCGATCTTGCGTACGGTTTGGTTCCTATCTCTCGTGCTTGGACTTTGCTTGATATTTTAGGTCTTCTCTTGTGCTTCTAAGGTCCTTCCTTATGGTGTTGATCATCGGATCATCACGTCGCCTTCATCTAAGTCACATTTTGCACCCTATTGAACTATAAAACAATCACTTGCAAATTTATTAGTCCAATTTGGTTATGTTGGTCATCAAAAACCAAAATCCAAAGTAAATGGACCTATGGTCCATTTTCTTTATAGTATCTTTTAGCATCATATAACCTTGCCCCTTGCATTTCATCCTAGCAAGTAGGTAGTTTTCAAATTTCAAATTCTATTATTTGCTTGTTTTGGTCGTGTTGTCATCAATCACCAAAAAGGGAGAGATTGTAAGGAAAATGGAACCCTAGGCCCATTTAGTTTGGATTTTGGTGTTTGATGACCAACACAACCAAATTGGGACTAATGAATTTGCAAGTTGATTGTTTTATAGTTCAATAGGGTACAAGACGTGACTTGGATGAAGGTGACATGATGATCTGATGATCAAAACCTTAAGCAAGACCCTAGAAGCACAAGAGAAGACTCAAGATATCAAGCAAATCCAAGCATGAAGATAGGAACCAAGTCGGACGCAAGATCGCAAAGATGCGAGCTCACAGAGGTGATCGGACGCTAGATCGGACGCTAGTAGGTGATCGACCGGACGCTCTGATCAGTGACTCAGCTACAATAGACATCAGCAGCAACGACCGGATGCTGAACAAGTAAATTGACCGAACGCTGGCGGCAAATCGACCGGACGCAGAACAGCAGCGTCTGATTGAGTACAGAGAGGTTCTAGAGCGGTGAAATTGCGACCGGACACGTCCGATGGCATGTGATCTGACGCTGGTAGTGTCCGATCAGTTGATTGCGGCTCTAACGGTCAGGACGACCAGACGCGTCTGGTCAGGACGTGATCAGCATCCGTCAGTAGCAGAAAAGCGGGATTTCGTCCCCAACGACTACTTTCTCAGTGGGGCTTATAAATAGACCCCCAACCAGCCATTTGAAGCGAGTGGAGCTGAGGAAACATATCTAGGGTGTTGATACATCATTTTAGTGATCTCCACTTGCATAGTGCTTAGTGATTCATTAGGTGATTAGCATAGGTGCTTTGCGAAGTGCTTAGGTTGACTAGACCACCGCTTATGCGCTTGCTCTAGGTTTAGGTCTAGTGTTTAGTGAGGTTTGCATACCTCTTACCGCTCGGTGCTTACACGCACTATTGTTGTACATCAGAGGGGCTTGTAGTCTTGTGAGATCACACCAACCACGTTTGTGGTGTGGCCGCCACCGTGTATCGGAGGGAACAAAGCCCACGGTGTTTTGGCTAGAAGCTTGATAGTGAAGACGGCAGGGAGCATCTGGGAAAGGCTTGTCAGAAGGCACGTCGGAGACCCACTTGTGTGTGGGGAAGGTCTGAGGCTATCCACGGCGTTACCCTACCAGGAGCTTGGCTCTTGTGAGGGATTCCTTGTGAGGGGCTCCAACGAGGACTAGGGAGAAGCTTGCGTGCTTCTCGATACCTCGGTAAAAATATCGGAGTCATCTATTGTAACACCTCTGGTGTTTTGACCTAGCACTAAAATTTGACATGTCATCATATGCATTGCAAAGCATTCATAAAGTAGAAAATTTTGAATGCATTCACTAAATAAGCTTTATTTCATAATGTTGTTATTTCATGTGATGTGATTCAAAACCCTAAATAAAGATCATGACCACAAGGGTCAAATTTCATGTGATCATGTGAGGTCATGTGTCATTTGACTCAAATAACCCTAATGGGCCATGTTACTGGTCAAAAATCAAAGTTAAAGTAAAAGGAAAACAAATCAAATTTGAATTCAAATTCAAATCACTAAAAGTCCTTTTTGCCCCTTTTGTCTAATTCAAAATCCATTTGGAATTTGGGGTTGAGGCAAAAAGCAAAGTTGAAGATTATTTTATGTGGATCAACTTTGGTATTCAAAGTTTTTCAAGTTTACATATAAAATTTGGAGTAATTTTGAAATGATTCAAATGCTTAAATGTACCCCAAATTCAAATTTCAAAATGGAGGCAGAATTTGAAAATGTTCCTTGAAGCAAAGTTGTAGAGTTTGAAAAGTTGAGCAACTTTCATTTTTGGAGATTTTCAACTTCTTTAGAAAATTTGTGAGTAATTTGCAAAATTAACGCAGTGGCAATTCTGTAAATACTTCAAAATTGAAAAAAGCAGCCGAGCGCCACCTCTCTGCTTGCCGCCGGCGCCACGCGGTTGTCGCCGCCGATCAATTTGCGCCTGCTTCCTCACGCGTTGACACGCAGCCGGCACCGTGGCGAGCTCGGGCGTGCGCTGTCGACGCCGGGCAACCCCTTCCCGGCTATAAATAGCAGCAGCCGCCGCCGTCGTCCCCGTTTTTCCCCTCTGCTCTACTCCGCCGCCAGCTAGCTCCGCCGCTCGCCGTAGCCACCGTCGAGCCGCGTCCGTCGTGCCCAGCTACGCCAACGCGATCGCCTTGGTCTTGCGCTTCTCTGCTGGCTTGCTTACGTCGCTTGGGTTGGCCGGAGTCGCCCGCGCAACGTCTTCTTCCTCGGAGCCGGCCAGAGTACCGCCACCATCGACCTCACGTGGCCACGTCGTTCTAGACCATCTCCGTCTTCACCAAGCACACCGGCGTGATCGTGGTGAGCTACTGAACGTGATGCTCACTTCGCTTTTGACTCTACTGCACCGTTGCCGGGGTTATGCCGTGCGCCGTCGTGCCCGAGCCGCCATGGCCGGCGTGGAGCCTTCTCCGATGCACCTTCTGCCGATCTGAGGGCTGGGATGGGTTCGTAGGAGTGTGTAGATCATTTGGGTGCGGTCTGCCTCGCCGGAGCGTCACCGTCGGCGCATTTTGGGCCTGATCAGTGATGGCAGCGCCGCCGTGTACCTGTATGTGTACACTGACGAGTGGGGTCGGGTTGTCAGTGAGAGAGAAAGAGAAGAACAGTAAGGTTTTGTTATTTTCTGATTTTGAATAGTGCTGAATCTTTGGAAATTTGTAGGAAAATAATCATAGCTCCAAAAATTCTGAAATTTTGTGTGTAGCTTCTGTACATGCTCTATTATGGTTTAAAAATATGAAACTTGAAATTTGAATAAATTTGTAATGTTCAAAAATTCAGTCCATTAATTGATAAATGCAATTTCCATGATTTTTGTAGGCCACTGTATAATTCCAAAAATTATGAAATTTGTTTTGGTACACTAATTTGACATGAGGAAGCTTACATAAAATTTTGAGGTCATTTGGAACAAGTTCATTTTTGGGCTTATTTCCAAATTAATTCAAAAATAAATAAAAGCAAACCCTAAGTGTTTGATTAGTGTTGAATCTTGTTTTGGTCATGTTTTGTGACTAGTAGGGTTTCAAGGTTCATTTGGTCAAGTCACATGTGTGGTTCTTGATGGTAGAATTGCAAGTTGGTTTTGTTGGCTTGCAACTGTACCGTGAAGGAAAATCGTATTCGGGGTGTTTTTACATTTCATGTACCGTGAAAGCATCATGTTTACATTATCATCATGTTAAAGCATATGTTATCATTTCGTGTAGAACCCGAGAGTGAAACGATTCTAGTTGAGCAAGTTCTGGAAGAATCCCCGGTTGTCACGGGATTTGATATTTGTGGTACTGATCCAGAACCTGAGATCGTCAACGAAGGCAAGCCCCGGTTTATGCATTAAACCCTTACCTTGTTTACTTTGAAAAGTTTATCACCTATGTTACTTATTGCATTAAGTTGATTAATTCAAATGTTACCTACTTGATGCATTGCCTACCTTGTTAATTGTTTACCATCCTTGAAGATGTTTTCATTTACAAAGGCGTAGAATGCTTAGTATGCTTTATGGTAGGCTTTCAAAGTAAAAGTTTTGATACAATCAAAGATGGCATACTGGCCAAAGAAAGAAAGAATGTAGAATGAACTAGAGACTAGTCGGGTGACTTATCTTGAATGTTGGGTAATGTTGCCGACTATGTCGCTTAAAGGCCACTCATTGTGGATCTTCTGAACGAGACACTTTGTAGTACTGGTCACATACTCCGGTAAGCCTACTTCGGCTAATCCGATACTAAGACGAATGCCCACGCACTGGGAGTGGAGAGATGGCGGGAGTAGCAGTGTACCCTCGTGGCTGGAATGTGGCCGGATTTGAGGTGTGCTGTGCTCTCGGGTGGCGTGGAGACGGCTTAGTATAGGAGGATCCGATAGCGAGGTTGATATATGCAAGATTAAGTTCTACATATGTCGTGTGATAAGGAATCCCCAGCTGGGACTTGAATCAATTCGAATTGCCGGTGCTCCGTGGATATGGAGACTCGATTCATTACAGAAGCAATGCAGGACTGGTGAATTACTAAAATATGAGAAAAGAATGGAATGAGAAGGAATGGAATATGGGAAATGTACATTTAGTTTGAGATAATGAACTAAAAGGACTTAGGGGTAAAACTTGAAAATAGGATAAGAATAGTAAGCTTTTGGCAAAGGACTTTGAATCTTGCTACATCCTTACCTTGTCCCCAACCCCTGCATCTCTAAAAGTCTTACACCCCTTTACGTCGGGTTAGTCTTGTTGAGTACTTTTGTACTCAGGGTTTGTTAACCCTTGTTGCAGGTGAGTCGCATGCGCAGGCTTGTTTTGGTCCCTGCTGCATGTCTGTGTTTGAAGTCAATGACGATGAGGAGTGATGAATGGCCTTTGGACAAGGCACTAGTTTGTATGATAAATAAGGTTAATGTAATATTATCCCGCTACTATGGTTGTATAACACTTATGGTATTGTAAGTTTGAAAACAACTGGTTTGTAACCTATGTTACCTTAAGACTTCCGCTATCTTTTACTCTGATGTATATATTTGAATAAACTGTTGTAATCTGCAATGTCTGTGATTGGGATCCTGTTTGAAAAAGAGAATCATGGATGATTCGGGTTTCCCGAGGACACCCGACAGACCTGTTGAGTTGTTGGGAACTCGTGAACGCTATCCGAGGTCTGTTAAGACAATGATAGGTGCACGTGGGCCCGATTCCTTAGGAGGTTCTGCCACAGCTGGTATCAGAGCAGTTCCCATCTAAGATCATTGTAGGTTACTTTGGAAAACCTTCAAATTGATTTGGATCAAAGAAAGTAAACTTGATATTTTAAAGTTCAAATTTCTTTCTTCTTACCTTTGATCTAGCCTCAATCCTGTCTTATTTGAAAGTTTGTGGCGGATAATATGATTAGGTTTGTCCTATGTATTAAAAATCTAGTACTTATGATTATATAAATCTTTTGTACCTAGATTCGTAAGATCGATTCATGCATCATGCTTGAGCACCTTGCATAATAATTCCCCTTAATAGTGGTTGGGTAAGTAATGTCAATCCCATTCTTGCTAACCTCCATTATCCTCAAGCTATTCTTATAGTCCTACCCTAAATTCTACAGGCTATGGCAAAGACCAAGGTAACCGCACGCAAGTCCACCGGACCTCATGGAGTTCCTCGTCACCAGTTGGCACCAAGAAACCATGAGCTTGGTGAAGGAAGTTCCAAGAAACTAGGAGATGAAGGATCTTCAAGCAATCCCCGCCAACATCGAGAGCCTTACCAAGGAGCTCAACACTCTTCATTCGAGCTCATGCCAAAGATCAAGAAGAGCTGGCGGAAATGCAAAGGGGCATCACCATGACCATGGAGCTGCGGAATGAAGCCTAGACACGAGAGGATGCGGCCAATGAACGCGTCCATGAGTTGGAGTTCTACGTAGAAGGACCTGGAGATGGACAATGCCATTCTTCATGAGAATGTCCACATGCTGTACGCTCAACTTCATCCTCCTCATGGGGATGGTGAAGTTACAGATGAAGAAATGATTGTAGATCCAGGAGAAGTCGAGAATGAAGAAGAGGAGGATCCTGAGGAGTTAGTGTACTTCTCAGATGAAGATGAGGTTTCGTCCGATATGGGCACGGATGTCGATGACTGAGAGCTCAGAGTAGTAATAGTTCCTTTACTGCTTTCCTAGTAAACCAGGGTTGTCTTGTGGGATACAAGACATGTAATTTAAATAAGTAACCCTTTGTAGCATGAAACCTTTTAAATGCTTTCAATAAAGAATAATGTAAGTAAATGTGTTTCTCTAATAGATGCCTCGTCCTATCACCCGAACTGGTGCTAGTGGGCTCGCATGACAATGATGAGTGCCCAAATCCTCCACCAATGCCTTCGACTATGGCAGATGCCATAGCCGCACTCATTCAATGCAACGGTAGAGAATGCTAGGTTGTTAAGGGAATTGGCGCAGAACCAACAAGCACCATACCCTAATCGTGGTCGTCGTAATAATGGAAATGATGAGTCAACCTATGTTGATTTTACTGACACATGTCCGCCTATATTCTCTAAAGGCAGAAGAACCTTTAGAAGCTGACGATTGGCTTAGGACAATAGAGCAAAAGTTTGAGCTGATTCACTGTACCGAGGTTCAGAAACCAAGGTTTGCGGCACAGCAACTCCGAGGAGCTACTGGTGCCTGGTGGGCAAATTTGGTAGCAGTACAGCCCGCTGGTCACCAAATCACCTGGAGGGAGTTCAAGGATGCCTTCAGGGCACACTATATTCCAGACGGGGTGATGACCATGAAGTTAGAAGAGTTCTTGGCTCTTAAGCAAGGGGAGCACCTGGTGATGCATTATGTTGGGCACTTCAATCACCTGTCGCAGTATGCTATTGAGTATGTGAATACTGACAGGAAGAAGAAGAATCATTTTCTTAGAGGCCTAAACACTAAACTTCAGACCATGATGGCAACTTGTGGTAACGCAACTTATCATGAGACAATCAACATTGCTATCGCTTCGGAGGAGAATTACCACTGACACAAGGAGGCGAAGAAGAAGAAAATATCTGCTTTCCAGATCGTCGAGTGGAAAGCGTCAAAAGATAGTCTACCATCCTCAGAATCATGGCCGTGCACCATTCCGCCCACAACAAGGCCAAGGCAGGCAGCAAATCTTTATTCGCCCTGCAACTAATGCGCCTTATCCTCATCAAGCACCGCAGCAGCAAAATAATATAAATAATGCAAACCGCAATGCTACTCCCCAGAATCACAATTATCCATGCTATAATTGTGGTAAACCCAGACACTTTTCCTGAGAATGTCCGTATCCTAGGAAGAACAATCCTGATGCACCCAAAGCCCCTGTTACTCAAGCTCAGAATCAGTACAAGGGCAATGCTCAGAACAGTCAGAAGGGTCAGGCTGAGAAGAAAACTGGAAGGGTCTTCTATACTCAGGTGGAATCTATTCCAGAAGGAGAACCAGTAATGATGGGTATGTTTCCCATTGCTAAGCATCCTGCAATTACCTTATTTGATTCTGGTGCATCCCATACATTCATCAATCGTACATTTGTTGTGAAGCATGGGATAGCTATTGGGGAAACAAAAGAACCATATCATATACAGTCACCCGGGGGACGAATCTGTACAAGGGAGGTAGTTCAGCAGTGTACCTATTGATTTGGGAGGTTATGAGTTCCCTACCAATATGCTGATATTAAAGGATCAAGATATAGATGTGATCCTTGGTATGAACTGGTTAACCCAACATGGGGCTATCATAGATGTCCTGCATAGAACCATAAGGGTAAATGCACCTGACAGCAAAACCCAACTTCTCATCCAACTTCTCTTTCCTAAGAGTATAGTGGAAATAGTCTGTGCAACTATTGTTGAAGAAGCCAAGAAAATTTCAGTGGTATGTGAGTTTATGGATGTCTTTCTCGATGATCTGCCTGGTCTGCCACCAGACCGAGATGTAGAGTTCAGAATTGATCTAAAACTAGGAACAGCACCAGTGTCCAGAAGAGCATATAGGATGCCACCCAAAGAACTAGCAGAATTAAAAATGCAAATACAAGAGTTGTTAGACAAGGGTTTCATTCAACCCAGTTCATCACCTTGGGGATGTCCTGCTATCTTCGTGAAGAAGAAGGACCAAACCTTAAGGTTATGTGTTGACTATCGGCCGTTAAATGAAGTCACCATAAAGAATAAATACCCCTTACCCCGAATTGATTTGCTTTTTGACCAACTTGCGGGAGCTAAGGTGTTCTCAAAGATAGACTTGAGATCAGGCTATCACCAGATTAAGATCAGACGAGAAGATGTGCTGAAGACAGCGTTTACTACCCGATATGGTCTATATGAGTATCTAGTCATGTCTTTTGGGCTGACCAATGCCTCGGCTCATTTCATGTACCTAATGAACTCAGTTTTCATGCCCGAGTTGGATAAGTTTGTAGTGGTGTTCATCGATGACATTCTTATCTATTCTAAAAGCAAGGAGGAACATGCAGAACATCTCCGCATTGTTCTACAAAGATTAAGAGATCACTAGCTATATGCCAAATTCAGTAAATATGCATTTTGGTTGGAGGAAGTACAATTTCTGGGTCATGTGCTATCTGCTGGTGGAATAGCTATTGATCCGAGCAAGGTAGAAGAAGTCCTTAACTAGAAAGCACCTACCTCTGTTCATCAAGTTCGGAGTTTTCTAAGGTTGGCAGGGTATTACCGTCGGTTCATCCCTGACTTCTCCAGAATAGCAAAGCCAATTACTAGATTGCTAAAAAATCAAACTAAGTTTGTATGGTCAACAGAATGTGAGAAGGCCTTTCAGACATTGAAGAAGTTGCTGACAACTGTACCAGTTTTAGCACAACCTGATATCGAGAGGTCATTTGATATCTATTGTGATGCATCTGGAATTGGTATTGGCTGTGTTCTTATGTAAGAAGGCAGAGTCATAGCATACGCTTCCAGACAACTCAAGAAGCATGGAGAACATTATCCCACCCATGACCTTGAATTAGCTGATGTTGTTCATGCACTCAAGATTTAGTGACATTATTTATTGGGCAATATCTGTCATATCTATACGGATCACAAAAGTTTGAAATACATCTTCACTCAGTCAGAGTTGAATATGAGGCAAAGAAGATGGTTAGAACTTATTAAAGATTATGACTTAGAAGTGCATTATCATCCGGGCAAGGCTAATGTGGTTGCCGATGCCCTGAGTCGCAAGAGTCATTGCCATTGTCTGATTGTAGAACCTATGCAACGAACATTGTGTCAAGAGATGGAGCATCTGAATTTACAAATCATAGAACAAGGTTCCCTATCCAATATTGCAGTTGAGTCCACTATCAAAGATCAGATCATTGATGCTCAATGGAAAAGTAAGGGCATAGCCCATATCAAGGATAAAGTCAGATCTGGAAAACCAACATGTTTCAAGATTGATGAATCAGATGTTGTATGGTTCAAGGATAGATTGGTAGTACCCAAAAATCTAGAGCTACGAAAGCAAATTCTTGATGAAGCTCATTCTACAAGATACTCCATTCATCCAGGTAGCAACAAAATGTATCATGATCTGAGAAAGAGATATTGGTGGACCAAAATGAAAATAGAAATAGCTCAATATGTGGCTAAATGTGATATTTGTCAGAGAGTCAAAGCGGTTCATATGAAGACTGCAGGTCCATTACATTTGTTGCCAGTTCCATCTTGGAAGTGGGAAGATATTTGTATGGACTTCATCGTAGGATTGCCTAGGACATCTGTAGGCTACAATTCAATATGGGTTATTGTTGATCGCCTAACCAAGATAGCTCATTTCTTACCTGTCAGAGATAAATATCGAGCGGAGTAGTATGCAAAGCTTTATCTTGATAGAATTTTTAGTCTGCATGGGGCACCCAAGACCATTGTCTCTGATAGAGGGTCATTATTCATATACAAGTTTTGGAAAAGTCTATATGAGTCTTTGGGGACTAAACTTATCTGTAGTTCTGCTTATCATCCGCAAATAGATAGATAGACTGAGAGGGTAAATCAAATTCTTGAAGATATGCTAAGAGCATGTGTCCTTTCCTATGGTGCTAAGTGGGACGAATGCCTTCCTTTAGCTGAATTCTCATATAACAATAGCCATCAAGAGAGCATTAAAATGGCACCATTCGAAGCACTGTATGGTCGTAGATGTCAGACACCTTTAAATTGGTCAGAAGCTGGAGAACGTTGGTTCTTTGGACCAGATGTGGTCAAGGAAGCTGAAGAGAAGGTTAAACTCGTACAAGCTAATATGAAGATAGCTCAATCCCGACAGAAAAGCTATGCTTGATAAGAGGAGACGACCGCTAGAATTCAAAGTGGGAGATCATGTCTACCTCAAGGTATCGCCGATAAAAGGAGTTCATCGTTTTGGGATTCGGGGAAAGTTGGCGCCCCGTTATGTAGGTCCTTTTCAAATCCAACAACGATGTGGACCGGTCGCCTATCGCGTCAAGATACCAGATCACATGTCAGCTGGTGCATGATATCTTTCATGTATCTCAGTTAAAGAAGTGTCTTCAAGTACCTGACCAAGTGGTCGACTTTGGTGATGTAGAACTAGAACCTGATTTGACTTATGCCGAGTACCCTATTAGAGTCTTAGATCAGAAAGATCGAGTCACTAGAAGGCGTACAATCAAGTTCTACAAAGTACAATGGAACCAACACACTGAGATGAAGCTACTTGGGAGCCCGAGGATTACTTAGAAGAAAATTTTCCTGACTTCTTCGCTTCTATCTAGTTGCAATACCTTGTCTATATTGTAACTTGCCTCGTTTGTCAACAGAATGGAAAACCCCCTCACTAGCCTTTTGAATAAAGTTATAATGTGTTAGCTTGACACATTTCCTTTTCCATTACTTAGCCTTAGGTTTTAAATCTCGGGACGAGATTTCTTTAAGGGGGAAGGGTTGTAACACCTCTGGTGTTTTGACCTAGCACTAAAATTTGACATGTCATCATATGCATTGCAAAGCATTCATAAAGTAGAAAATTTTGAATGCATTCACTAAATAAGCTTTATTTCATAATGTTGTTATTTCATGTGATGTGATTCAAAACCCTAAATAAAGATCATGACCACAAGGGTCAAATTTCATGTGATCATGTGAGGTCATGTGTCATTTGACTCAAATAACCCTAATGGGCCATGTTACTGGTCAAAAATCAAAGTTAAAGTAAAAGGAAAACAAATCAAATTTGAATTCAAATTCAAATCATAAAGTCCTTTTTGCCCCTTTTGTCTAATTCAAAATCCATTTGGAATTTGGGGTTGAGGACAAAAAGCAAAGTTGAAGATTATTTTATAGTGGATCAACTTTGGTATTCAAAGTTTTTCAAGTTTACATATAAAATTTGGAGTAATTTTGAAATGATTCAAATGCTTAAATGTACCCCAAATTCAAATTTCAAAATGGAGGCAGAATTTGAAAATGTTCCTTGAAGCAAAGTTGTAGAGTTTGAAAAGTTGAGCAACTTTCATTTTTGGAGATTTTCAACTTCTTTAGAAAATTTGTGAGTAATTTGCAAAATTAATGCAGTGGCAATTTTGTAAATACTTCAAAATTGAAAAAAGCAACCGAGCGCCACCTCTCTGCTTGCCATCGGCGCCACGCGGTTGTCGCCGCCGATCAATTTGCGTCACTTCCTCACGCGTTGACACATAGCCGGCACCGTGGCGAGCTCGGGCGTGCACTGTCGACGCCGGGCAACCCCTTCCCGGCTATAAATAGCAGCAGCCGCCGCCGTCGTCCCTGTTTTTCCCCTCTGCTCTGCTTCGCCGCCAGCTAGCTCTGCCGCTCGTCGTAGCCACCGTCGAGCCGCGTCCATCGTGCCCAGCTACGCCAACGCGATCGCCTCGGTCTTACGCTTCTCTATGGCTTGCTTACGTCGCTTGGGTTGGCCGGAGTCGCCCGGCGCAACTCTTCTTCCTCGGAGCCGGTCGGAGTATCGCCACCATCGACCTCACGTGGCCACGTCGTTCCAGACCATCTCCGTCTTCACCAAGCACACCGGCGTGATCATGGTGAGCTACTGAACGTGATGCTCACTTCGCTTTTGACTCTACTACACCGTTGCCGGGGTTATGTCGTGCACCATCGTGCCCGAGCCGCCATGGCCGGCGTGGAGCCTTCTCCGGTGCGCCTTCTGCCGATCTGAGGGTTGGGATGGGTTCGTAGGAGTGTGTAGATCATTTGGGTGCGGTCTGCCTTACCGAAGCGTCGCCGTTGGCGCGTTTTGGGCCGATCAGTGATGGCAGCGCCGTCGTGTCATGTTATGTGACACTGACGAGTGGGGTCGGGTTGTCAGTGAGAGAGAAAGAGAAGAACACTAAGGTTTTGTTATTTTCTGATTTTGAATAGTGCTGAATCTTTGGAAATTTGTAGGAAAATAATCATAGCTCCAAAAATTCTGAAATTTTGTGTGTAGCTTCTGTACATGCTCTATTATGGTTTAAAAATATGAAACTTGAAATTTGAATAAATTTGTAATAATTCAAAAATTCAGTCCATTAATTGATAAATGCAATTTCCATGATTTTTGTAGGCCACTGTATAATTCCAAAAATTATGAAATTTGTTTTGGTACACTAATTTGACATGAGGAAGCTTACATAAAATTTTGAGGTCATTTGGAACAAGTTCATTTTTGGGCTTATTTCCAAATTAATTCAAAAATAAATAAAAGCAAACCCTAAGTGTTTGATTAGTGTTGAATCTTGTTTTGGTCATGTTTTGTGACTAGTAGGGTTTCAAGGTTCATTTGGTCAAGTCACATGTGTGGTTCTTGATGGTAGAATTGCAAGTTGGTTTTGTTGGCTTGCAACTGTACCGTGAAGGAAAATCGTATTCGGGGTGTTTTTACATTTCATGTACCGTGAAAGCATCATGTTTACATTATCATCATGTTAAAGCATATGTTATCATTTCGTGTAGAACCCGAGAGTGAAACGATTCTAGTTGAGCAAGTTCTGGAAGAATCCCCGGTTGTCACGGGATTTGATATTGTGGTACTGATCCGGAACCTGAGGTCGTCAACGAAGGCTAAGCCCCAGGTTTATGCATTAAACCCTTACCTTGTTTACTTTGAAAAGCTTTATCACCTATGTTACTTATTGCATTAAGTTGATTAATTCAAATGTTACCTACTTGATGCATTACCTACCTTGTTAATTGTTTACCATCCTTGAAGATGTTTTCATTTACAAAGGCGTAGAATGCTTAGTATGCTTTATGATAGGCTTTCAAAGTAAAAGTTTTGATACAATCAAAGATGGCATACTGGCCAAAGAAAGAAAGAAGGTTGAATGAACTAGAGACTAGTCGGGTGACTTATCTTGAATTTTGGGTAATGTTGCCGACTATGTCGCTTAAAGGCCACTCATTGTGGATCTTCTGAACGAGACACTTTGTAGTACTGGTCACATACTCCGGTAAGCCTACTTCGGCTAATCCGATACTAAGACGAATGCCCACAGCACTGGGAGTGGAGAGATGGCGGGAGTAGCGTGTACCCTCGTGGCTGGAATGTGGCCGGATTTGAGGTGTGCTGTGCTCTCGGGTGGCGTGGAGACGGCTTAGTATAGGAGGATCCGGTAGCGAGGTTGATATATGCAAGATTAAGTTCTACATATGTCGTGTGATAAGGAATCCCCAGCTGGGACTTGAATCAATTCGAATTGTCGGTGCTCCGCGGATATGGAGACTCGATTCATTATAGAAGCAATGCAGGACTGGTGAATTACTAAAATATGATAAAAGAATGGAATGAGAAGGAATGGAATATGGGAAAAGTATATTTAGTTTGAGATAATGAACTAAAAGGACTTAGGGGTAAAACTTGAAAATAGGATAAGAATAGTAAGCTTTTGGCAAAGGAACTTTGAATCTTGCTACATCCTTACCTTGTCCCAAACCCTGCATCTCTAAAAGTCTTACACCCATTTACGTCGGGTTAGTCTTGTTGAGTACTTTTGTACTCAGGGTTTGTTAACCCTTGTTGCAGGTGAGTCGCATGCGCAGGCTTGTTTTGGTCCATGCTGCATGTCGGTGTTTGAAGTCAACTGACGATGAGGAGTGAATGAATGGCCTTTGGACAAGGCACTAGTTTGTATGAATAAATAAGGTTAATGTAATATTATCCCGCTACTATGGTTGTATAACACTTATGGTATTGTAAGTTTGAAAACAACTGGTTTGTAACCTATGTTACCTTAAGACTTCCGCTATCTTTTACTCTGATGTATATATTTGAATAAACTGTTGTAATCTGCAATGTCTGTGATTGGGATCCTGTTTGAAAAAAGAATCGTGGATGATTCGGGTTTCCCGAGGACACCCGATAGACCTGTTGAGTTGTTGGAAACTCGTGAACGCTATCCAAGGTTTGTTAAGACAATGATAGGTGCACGTGGACCTGATTCCTTAGGAGGTTCTGCCACATCTATGGGAGTTTGCGTATCTGTATCTTGCTCTTTAGCTTCCACATTTACATTGATTGTATTACTCCTTTTGCGCTAGAGATAGCAACACACTAGCAAAACCGTAGTTGCACATTTAGATAGGTTATCTATTGCATATATTTTGCTAGGGTTAGAAAAAGATGTCACAATTTAGATTTAGATTTTTAAGTTACCTAATTCACCCCCCTCTTAGGCGTCATGGTCCCCTACACCTGAGAGTCATAGCTAGCTCTAGTCCTGAGTCTCCATCTCTGTCTCAATCAAAATAGAAAAACAACATCTAGAGAAAAAGTAATTGCAAACTTGTTGTTGGGACATCTAGTTATAACTGCCGCAGCATCCAAAAAATACTCATCTCCATCTAGATGAGAACATATCAAAATTTGCTTATTGTACAATGCAACATCCCGAAAAAGGTCATGACGACAAAATCAACTTGATGTTTGAACATCTAGTTAAAACTACTACAACACAGATGAATCCTAAAAAATCAAACATTGAAACAATAGAAATCATGTGGAGCAACATCACAAAATATACCCATATACCATGTATCGCACATGAGGATTGAGGAGCTCCAGCCCCGCGTAGCGTTGCTCCGTGGTGGTTTGCCCATGGCCACTACCATGGCGGTCAGTGGTCTGCACTACCACCTAGACATGGGCACATGAGCCTCAGTGGTCTGCACTACCACCTAGACATGGGCACATGAGCCTCAATGGAGCCTCAGTGGTCTCCACTATCACCCACCTAGACATGCCTGTACCTCCTCCCAATAGCCATGACGACATGCCATGCAGCGTGGCCTCCATGGTGAGGCACCTGAGGTGCAGGGGGTGTGCATGTCTGTGCAGCGGTAGATTGCAGGCGACACCGGATGTGAATCTTAAGGGAGGAAGGTTGGTGGCAGCAAGCACATTGGATCGAAACAACTAGGAAGAGAAGTAGTTGGGTGAAAAAATATTAGACAGTTCATAGTTAGGTGAAGAAATAAACAATATTATATGCATGGATATGAGTGTCCCACAAAAAAGAACTATGTTCGGACATCCGGGTGCTATCAACCTCGTTATCCAAAATCCAACGATCCTAACTCTGGCTATCAATTTCAAACAGTCCATGTAGTTTCATAAATCTAAAAATAGAATTTCACAACATAAATCTAAAAACAAATATTATGAAAGTATTTCTTATAATGAATCTAAAAACATAAATAGCATGTTTTTTTTTTACGAAAACCATAAATATCATGTTGTTAATCTCTACAAAATTTTAAAATCAATGGTAAAAAGTAAAAATATTTAACTTAGAATAGAACTAATACGACACAAAATAATATAAAAAGATGAAGTATACGTTAAAGCCAAATCTTGTTCAAGCTTAAAAATATGGAGAAATTATTTCCTTGGCGTAGTGTTCGATTATGTACGGCGGTTTTAGTGAGGCCGGAAAACAGACAATACCACTGTGTTCGTTATACTCGTTCTTATCTGTCTGATTAATATATAAAAACTTATTAATTAATTAATATAAAAGAGAGGGAAAAAAGCGAAAAAAAACAACGCAAGCTCACTCGTGCTGTCGTGCATAGTCGTGCTGAAACCAAACACGGAAGCCGGGTCCTCTGTTCTGTTGTCCTGAACGATCCCTCTGCCGGAGTTATGACTTGATTGATTTTTATTATTATGCCACGAAGACAGAAGATAATAAAAAGTGAGATCGGAAGCAAGCAACAGCTTGGAAAACGGGCAGAAAATAAAACATCTTGGAAAAGGAGCCAACAGACCGATCGATCGATCAATCAATCGAAGCACCAAGAAAACTCGCGCAACACAAAATCTCTGCAACGATTAACCGGCCGCTGCGCCGGCGAGGACCGTCCTCCGGCGACCGGCGAGGCAGCAGCAGCAGCAGCGACAAGGGGATCTTGTTTCGCTTCGAGATCGGCCGCCGCGCTGGGGGCGATTCACTCGCGCCACTCTTCCCCTTCCCTACCCTGGTGGCGGAACCCTAATGCCGGCCCGAGTCTAGCCGACATGGACTTTGCCAGCCGCCACGCCGCAGCGGAGGCGGCCACGTCGACCGCCGCCCCCGCGGGGGTCGCCGAGGAGCCCGAGTACCTCGCCCGGTACCTCGTCGTCAAGCACTCGTGGAGGGGAAGGTACCGCCGGGTCCTTTGCATCGCCTCTTCCGGCGTCGTCACGCTCGACCCCACCACGCTCAACCTCACCAACTCCTACGATGCCGGCTCCGAGTTCGACCACGCTGAGGCTCTCGCCGCCACCGACGAGTTCACGCTCGCAGTCCGCACCGATGCCCGCGGCAAGTTCAAGCCCATGCGCTTCTCGTCCCCGCTCCGCCCGGGGATCCTCACCGAACTCCACCGCCTCCGCCCGGTCCAGGCCTCCTTCGACTTCCCCGTCCTCCACCTCCGCCGACGCACCCACGAGTGGGCCCCCTTCGTAAGCACATCCCCTTCCTGAATTCCCGCTTCTATCAACTTCACATCCCGCTACTATCTACTGTGTTGTGCTGCTGTGAACAAAAAACTAGCAATGCGAGGCTGTTTTTTTTTTTGGAAATAAACCAAGGCCTAGTTTCTGCAAGTAATTTTGCTGTACAACTCTATTCTGATCAGTTGATGCTTCCATGCCCAATCTCATCTAGTACAACCCTACTTCATGATTGAATTTGTTGCATCCTTAAGATAATCCACCAGATCTCATAGCACCAGGCTACCAGTTCAAGTGGAACAATTGAAGATAATTCACATATTTGCACATTCATTCTTGCTCAATTGTTTGTGATTTTTGAACTATATGAAAATAGAATAACAAATTCAACTTGTGCCACAAAATGTGCTAAAAATAGATGATGTGCTAAGAAATACTCCTTCCAGTCAGATCCATATGATGTTTTAGACAGCAAGTTTGGCTTGCATTTAGCTTTAGTTTGTTGTTTGAAATGTCATATATAAGTGACTGGATGTGGTAGATGATTGTAGTGCACCACTTCTATGGTCATTATTTAGATACCTAGCTGATTGCGGAGACCATCTTTGATAATTTATTACTCACATAATGCTGTATTGAAAAAAATACTGTTGTATGTATCACATGATGTCTAATACTTTGGTTACTGTATCTGAACATTTTGTAGAAACTTAAGGTCACTCCTGTGGGTGTTGAGCTCCTTGAGGCTTCTGGTGATATGCGCTGGTGCTTGGACTTCAGAGATATGAATTCTCCGGCAATTGTGCTCTTGGGGGATAGCTATGGGAGGAAGACTACTGAAGGTGGAGGGTTTGTGCTATGCCCTCTTTATGGTAGGAAGTCAAAAGCTTTTATGGCTGCTTCAGGAACTACAAACACTGCAATTATATCGCATCTGGTACACCGTTTTGTCCTCGTCTTTTTGGTCGTTCCACTCCAGTGATACAGATTTTTTGTAGTTCTATGTAACTTCCCGTTATTGGTTGCCTTTCAGACGAAAACTGCCAAATTAAAGATTGGACTATCGCTATCTGTGGATAATTCACAATCAATGAAAACGGACGACTTCATAGCAAAAAGAGGTAGGCAGATCTCTAGTGATGGTGAACTTTAGTTGTACTGTGTTTTATTGGGGGAATCTATTTAGATGTTGATAAGGATGAAGATGCTTGCTCAATACTTTTATATATCAATTTGATGTTCTCACCGCATTATCATGCCTCTAGTGTTGCTTTTCCATCCATATGTTTTGTAACTTGGCAGCTTGCAAAACACAAATGAACTGTGAGAATAGGTAAATACCACCTTCAAGCTCCAGATTGATCAACAAAATCCGCGTTTGTCTCATGTTTTGGTTACACATTTATTGATGCTGCCGATCCTACATTTATCTCATATAAGAAACTCTCAGTGATAGTTTATTTGTTACCTGTGAGCCTACGACTATGGTTTTCTCTGATTTTTAATTGCATGTGGACTTCTTTCCCAGCTATTGAGGCAGTTGGAGCTGCTGAAACACGACATGGAGAGTGGTCAGTAACAAGATTACGTTCTGCTGCGCGTGGCACTACTAGTATTGAGAGCTTAAGTTTGGGTGTTGGACCAAGGGGTGGGCTTGGAGAACAGGGTGATTCTGTCTCTCGTCTGCTTGTTCTTACAAGCACTTCACTTGTTGAAAGACGTCCAGAGAACTATGAGGTAGACATTTTGTCCTCAATTTTATATGAATTGTTAAAACTCTTCTCCCCTCGAGCCATTGCCAATCAAAGAAACGGTATCAATTTTGAGTACGAACCCCCCCCCCCCCCCCCCCCCCCTAAAACACACACACACACACAAAAGAGACCATATCATAGGTTCTTACTTGTTTTCACTGAATTTCTTTCCAGGCTGTCATTGTACGATCGCTCTCAGCAGTAAGTGCTCTTGTTCGATTTGCAGAAGAGCCGCAGATGTTTGCATTTGAATTCAATGATGGCTGCCCAATTCATGTAAGTACACAGGATATAGGTCTCTATCCCATTACAGGAAATGCCATCTAATTGTTTTATGTTTTTTTTTTCTCAGGTATATGCAAGCACTTCCCGTGATAATCTACTTGCAACAGTTCTTGATGTTTTACAAAACCAGGTATATTTGTTTTTTTCACTCTCATTATGAACCAATTGACGTCATATTTACCTTGGTATATTTTACACCCAAATTTAAGGTGATTAACAAGCATGACTGTCTCTTGTATTTTGGCACAACTTAGCGATGCATGTTAACCAAAAAAGGAAAGGCATACATCCGGGACATGACTTTAAGTGTGCCATCTAGGTACCCAAACCTAAGAATCGCACATTTAGATGCCAAAACTTGTATTTGTGCATGAACAACTGTTCAAATTGCAAATGATTAGCGACTAATGGTCGTGATGGCACTTGAATGCCATTTAAACCAAAGGGTGGTCATGGGCTGCTAGATAAGATCCACAAAAAATCTTGTAAAAACTGTCCAGCTCCATGAAGCTTCCTTAAAATACAAACCCATTTCCCTAGCAGTTTCGAGCAGCATGTCTGTGTTGGAATTTGACTAGGATTCAGCCATCTTTAGTTACCTATATAACATAGAACTGGAACCTTTTATGACCCACTTATATAAGTTCACGGATTGAAACATGCAATTCCTAAGTTTGTGAACCCAAGTGATTCTGTTGCACATGTTTCAGGACCTAAGGTGCATTTTATTTCTTCTGGCAGCATTCAATCTGTATTTTCAATTCATTTATCTTGAACTACACTTAAGAGTCATGAAGAGTACAGATTCAAATGTATCTGCACCGCTTATGGCAACTTTTTATTTGCAAATACGAATATTCTTGCTAAGATCCATAAGTGTAATGACCAAAAACACCTGGAGAAGCACCATTCCACTCCCATTTTGATTTGTGTGCTTGTGTAGTGTTGCTGTTCCACATAATCACATCTTCTATCTTTAATACATCTGTATAATAACTTCAACTCATACTTCAGAGGTGAAATCTTGATATACTGTGTAACAACATAGTGCAAGCTGTTATGCATCTCCATTTCTCCTACTTGGATTGATCTTCCTCATGTCATTGAGTTTTTATTTTTTTTGAGTCAAGCATAGAGTAGGCGTGACACAGATGAGTGCAGAGTACTAATCTATGCTCATGGGGTCATGATACGTGTATTTTCTATTTTTCTGTCGTGCTCATCTTGGCCTTTGCGCCTCATGTTTCCTTTTCTCTTTGTTGTTTTCAGAGACAGTGTGCAATTCCAGTGCTACCAAGGTTAACAATGCCTGGTCATCGGATAGATCCGCCTTGCGGGGTAGCACATCTTCAGATGCCCCATCATGGTTCTGTTGATATGGAGTCTGCTACCATGCACATAAAACATTTGGCTGCAGTTGCTAAAGAGGCTGTAGCGTCATCTGACACTGTTCCTGGAGCAAAAATCAGATTGTGGTGTAGAATAAGGGAGTTTAATGCATGTGTACCATACACTGGAGTGCCTGTCAATATTGAAGTACCCGAAGTGGTCTTAATGGCCTTAATCAGTCTTCTTCCGATCGTACCACAAAACCTTCCTGCTGATGCTCCTCCTCTTCCGCCTCCATCTCCAAAAGCAGCAGCAACAATAATGGGTTTTGTTGCATGCTTACGCAGGCTACTTACATCAAGAAGTGTGGCATCACATGTGATGGCGTTTCCTGTCGCTGTTGGGAGAATAATGGGTTTGCTTAGGAATGGTTCGGAAGGAGTAGCAGCTGAAGCTGCTGGACTTGTGGCTATGCTAATTGGTGGTGGTCCTGGTGATTCATCTATCTTATTAATGGATACAAGGGGAGAATCCCATGCCACCTACATGCATGCAAAGTCTGTACTGTTCTCGCAACCAATGTATGTTCCGATCCTTGTTAACAGGTTGAGGCCAATATCGGTGTCACCATTGTTATCTCTGTCTGTTGTGGAAGTCCTTGAAGCTATGCTTTGTGAACCCCATGGTGAAACAACCCAACATGCTACATTTGTTGAGCTATTGCGGCAAGTTGCTGGTTTGCGCCGTCGTTTGTTTGCATTATTTGCACATCCAGCTGAAAGTGTGCGAGAGACTATTTCTGTTATAATGCGTACAATTGCTGAAGAGGATGCAATAGCGGCAGAGTCCATGCGTGATGCTGCCTTGAAGGATGGTGCTCTTCTGAGGCATTTACTAAATGCTTTCTTCTTTCCTGCTGGAGAACGACGTGATGTTAGTCGGCAACTTGTTGCTCTTTGGGCTGATTCCTATCAACCTGCACTTGATTTGCTATCAAGAATACTTCCTCCTGGACTTGTTGCTTATCTCCATACACGTTCAGATGAAGATTCACAGAGCCAGTATGATGAAGCACCGTTGAGCAGAAGGCAGAGACGAATACTTCAGCAGAGGAGGGTTCGTGGTAGTAAAAGTATGGCAGTACAAGAACAAGGGATACCCCCCAATGGTGTTGAGGATGGGGAACCCTTCAGGCACACCAGTGTGGGCACTTACGGAGGAGCGGATGTTCATCAGAGGCATGTTGGCCCGTACTCTTCCACCCACTCTCCTTTGCCAGGTATAAACATTGATCCTTCTCACACAGTTTCAGTTCCACATGGTTCTGTACCTGAGGCCCTTTCTGAAAATAATCATCAAATTGGGGCACCACAGCTGGATTCACATGTTTATTCAGTGGACTGCAATGCCAATGGCAATCTTGTCAGCTCATCGCATTCAGATTTTTCAGTCCCTGCACAGGTTGTGGTGGAAAACACTCCTGTGGGATCTGGCAGGCTCCTGTGCAATTGGTATGGATTTTGGAGGGCATTCAGTCTAGATCACAACAGAGCAGATTTGATATGGAATGAACGCACCAGACAGGAATTGAGGGAAGCATTGCAAACTGAAGTTCATAACCTGGATGTCGAGAAAGAAAGAACAGATGACATTGTCCCTGGAAGTTCAGTCACTGAGGATGCTGGTGGTAGTGACAACTTACCTCGTATTTCATGGAATTATGCTGAATTTTCAGTGAGCTACCCAAGCTTGTCCAAAGAAGTCTGTGTGGGGCAATACTATTTGCGGCTGCTGCTTGAAAGTGGAAGCAACTATCGAGCACAGGATTTTCCACTTCGTGATCCTGTTGCCTTTTTTAGAGCTCTGTACCATCGATTTTTGTGTGACGCAGATATTGGTCTTACTGTGGATGGTGCAGTACCTGATGAGTTGGGGTCATCTGATGATTGGTGTGACATGGGGAGATTAGATGGCTTTGGTGGTGGTGGAGGATCTTCTGTAAGAGAACTCTGTTCAAGGGCAATGGCTATAGTTTATGAGCAACATTACAAAGTTATTGGGCCTTTTGATGGCACTGCACATATTACTGTCCTCTTAGACCGAACAGATGATAGGGTGTTGAGGCATCGTTTGCTACTACTTTTAAAGGTTTGTTGCTCTGTAGTCTAATTTTCTCTATTTTGTAGTAAGATGACATAATATATGCTAATGTGTAAATATCAACAAGCTTCATTATGTGGTCATTTTCTGGGCAGTGGGCACTGTACAGTACAATTGATGAGTATCTAGACATTTGCTTTGGACATCGACATTAATCTTGGACAATATTTTCAAGAACCAATTTACTATTATGGATCTGCTGATGTGACTTACACTCAAATGCTGATAAATCTTCTCCCTCTTTTTCCCTTGTTTTTATAGGCCTTGATGAATGACCTTTCAAATGTTGAAGCATGTGTTTTGGTTGGAGGCTGTGTTTTGGCTGTTGATTTGCTTACTGTTGCACATGAAACATCTGAGCGGACAGCTATTCCTTTGCAATCTAACCTCATCGCGGCAACTGCATTTATGGAACCTTCAAAAGAGTGGATGTACATTGATAAAGATGGCACACAAGTTGGGCCACTTGAAAAGGATGCAATAAGAAGGCTGTGGTCAAAGAAGTCAATTGATTGGACAACAAAATGTTGGGCTTCTGGTATGTCTGACTGGAAAAGGTTACGGGATATACGGGAACTGCGATGGGCACTTTCTGTAAGAGTGCCTGTTTTGACTCCTACTCAGGTATTAAATCTGCAGCTTGTGGTTGGACACATCCTCGCGCCTGTGCTGCTATTTTCCCCCTTTTAGTGTTAGCTATCAGCAAGCACAAATTCTTTCCTCACAAATTAATTTTGCACTTACTTTGTCTGGCATAAATTGTATTATTAATTTGCACTTTCTTTGACTCACATAAAAATGTATTTCCTTCTACAGATTGGGGACGCTGCATTATCTATATTACACAGTATGGCATCTGCACGGTCTGATCTTGATGATGCAGGTGAAATAGTAACTCCAACTCCTAGGGTGAAACGTATATTGTCAAGTCCAAGATGCCTTCCTCATGTGGCCCAGGTTATCTCTAGCTTCAAGTGTTTGCTTTCTTTTTCCACCATATAAGTGGATGCTGGAGACTAGATAAATACAACATAAAAGTGACAGTATCTTAGTTTACAACCATCAGATTAATATGCGTATAGGTTAATAGAATGCAACCTTAAAGCTCTGCTGACGTAAGTAGCATTTCCTCGAAACATCACTAAATTGTAACTCTATATTAACCTATTAGTATAGTCATCTGCATTATAATGCACACAGTTGTCAGTTGATAAGCTATTGTTCATGCCATTAAAGTTCATGCTTTAATTTGTGATTCAATGATCTTATTGAACTTTTCAGATGTATATTTTTCTCTTTCGTTCAAACAATTTCATTGATCAAATGCTGACAAAAAACAAATGGTGTTGTACAGGTTATGCTTACTGGGGAACCAAGCATTGTTGAAGCAGCTGCCTCATTGCTTAAGGCTATTGTTACAAGAAACCCTAAAGCTATGATTCGATTATATAGTACTGGTGCCTTTTACTTTGCATTGGCGTATCCTGGTTCAAATCTCCTATCAATTGCACAGTTGTTTTCGGCCACACATACTCATCAAGCTTTTCATGGTGGTGAAGAGGCAGCACTATCTTCATCTTTGCCTTTGGCAAAGCGTAGTGTACTGGGTGGACTGCTCCCAGAATCTTTGCTGTATGTCTTGGAGCGCAGTGGCCCTTCTGCTTTTGCAGGTGCAATGGTGTCTGATTCTGACACACCAGAAATTATATGGACCCACAAGATGCGAGCAGAAAACCTTATTCGTCAGGTCTTTTACCTATATCCTTTATTTTTATTTGTAAAAACATTTGCTCTCTAGTTTTGAGATTTTAATCTCATTTTAAATTATTTTGTTCGACTTATTTTTGGCAGGTTCTTCAGCATCTCGGTGACTTTCCTCAGAAATTGGAACAGCATTGCCATTCGTGTTATGATTATGCTCCTATGCCACCTGTGACTTACCCGAATCTGAAAAGATGAGATGTGGTGCCATCGTTACTACCCTCCGTAACCTATGTGATGAGATTAGGTTTCCTAACTGGCCCATTGTTAGAACACGTGGAGTTTTTGCAGTCATTGTTGGTAATCCGTGGCGTGAAGAGTTAACTCGTCGTCCAATGGATTTATCTGAAGAAGAAGCCTGTTAGATTACTGGAGATTTCTCTTGATGATCTTGTGCATGGTGAGAATGGTAGCAGCAAGACATCATCCTGACTTAAGTTCTTCTAATTCAGGAAACAAAATTGAAAACATTGATGAGGAGAAGCTTAAGCGCCAATACCGAAAGCATAGCAATAAAATATCATCCAGACAAGAAAACCCTGAAGAAGGGAGAAGTTTGTGCTGTGCAAAAGGCTTATGAGCGATTGCAGGTGCTCCTTGTTTGTATGAACAGTTGCCATTTATGCATGATATCTTTCAGCTTTCTCCTTTTGTTGCTTAAACTGTTTATTAATTCACCCTTGTATTCATTGAACTGACGCCTATTGAACTTCTTTTCCTACAAATTGTTAGTAGAAATATGTCAACTAGCGAGCCCCATTAAGGTATGTTTTCACATTGTTGGCTATTTACAGTGTCTACCATCTCTATATGCAGGCTAGTATGCAGGGATTGCAGGGACCACAACTCTGGAGGCTGCTACTCTTGCTGAAGGCACACAATGCATCTTGTACAAGAGATATGGAGATGTCTTGGAAACCATTCAAATATGCTGGTTATTCCTATGTTGCTAAATGCAGTTACTGTAGATAAGGATGACAGCAATTTTCTTTCATCTGACTAGGGCCCCTCTTCTGATAGCTGCTTCGGATGCTAATTGGCTGACGTAAGCTAAACACAGACTTTATTGTGTTTATACATTTTTTAAAACTGCTCACTTTGATTTTTTTTAGATGTTCGCCTTCTTTGTTATCTGATGTTCCTGTTGTAATGTTCTGTTAGATGTGCATCATCTTCATTAAATGGAGAAGAACTGATAAGGGATGGTGGCATCCCCTTGTTGGCAACACTTCTTTCTCGCTGTATGTGCATTGTTCAGCCCACAACACCTGCAAATGAACCAGCTGCAAGAATAGTCACCAACATAATGCATACCTTCTCTGTTCTCAGTCAGTTTGAGTCAGGAAGAGTTGAGATTCTTAAGTTTGGTGGCCTTGTTGAGGACATTGTGCATTGTACAGAACTTGAATTTGTTCCCTCAGCTGTGGATGCTGCGCTGCTGACAGCTGCGAATGTTTCGGTGTCGTCTGAGTTGCAAAATGCTCTGCTCAGGGCTGGATTTTTATGGTAGTTGCCTTGCCTGCTATCCTTGTTTTCTAAGATTAATGTGGAAAAGAGATGCTAACCGAAATATGATAGTACATTAGGAGAAAAAAAATTCTTACTCTGATTTACATAATTGAAATATACTTGCAGGTATGTGCTACCCCTGCTGCTTCAATACGATTCGACAGCAGAAGAGAATGAGACATGTGAGGCACCTGGTGTTGGGGCAAGGGTGCAGATTGCTAAAAATCTGCATGCTGTTCATGCAACTCAAGCTTTGTCTAAGCTTTGTGGTCTCAGTAGTGATGATATCCTGTACCCAGATAACAAACATGCATACAATGCGCTAAAGGCTCTTCTTACTCCAAAGCTTGCTGACATGCTGAGAAACCACCCGCCTAAAGAGTTATTATCAAATCTAAATTCAAATTTGGAATCACCAGAGGTAATGGCTTCTATTTTAATTGTATTATATGCCTAGGATAACAACAACAACAACAACAACATAGCCTTTCAGTCCTAAGCAAGTTGGGGTAGGCTATGATATTTTGATAATTTCATGATAAATAAAATATATCATTAATGTATGCATGCTGTAAATTAGTCGTTACCATGGTCTGCAGTATGTTAAGCAACATGCTAATACGCATGCACATGCGGCTGAAGAGTGTGGTCATGTACATTCAGTCTGTTTAGGGTATATGCACACATGCTCTTCTTGCTCCAAAGTTGATATATGATTAACTACTTGCTAACAACATGCATGCACGCACAATTGCACCTGTGCCTTATAGTGTGTGGTCTATGCACACTCAGTATAGGGAATTATAGTCAGAGTGGATTTATAATTAATTAATTCCAACTTCAAGCATCAAGCAGTATGTCCAACAGGTTAGTTTGCATGCAAATGCACAGATACTCTCAGAATCCTAGTGCATATGCTTCATCAATATACATCAATGCTTACTTTATAGCGCAAATAAGGTGTTCCTTGTGGCACAACTTATGCAAGTATTTTGCTACAGTCTACTTCTATTTGGCTGAACGTGTGTATATGATTCACTTCTTCAATATGTGGTGTTAGTGTTATTGCCTCATATGTGCAATTAAAAGCTGTTTTTCTGTGTACTAGTGCAAACTTTAGCATAATTAAGATTTTGGTGCACAATTTCATCATAAAGAGGCATTTCATCATCACTATAACTCTCACTAGAGGATGAGCTTTCGTTACCCGTCGTGCCATAAGGCACATACGAGAAGAGCTTGATGATGAGTGCTTGCACCCTCACTATGGCAGAACCTCCTAAGAATTGGGCCCACGTGCATCTATCATTGTCTCAACAGACCTCTATAGCATACCATAAGTTCCCAACAACTTAACAGGTCTGTCGGGTGTCCTCGGGAAACCCGAATCATCCAGAATCTTTTCCGAACAGGATCCCAATCACACATTGCAGATTACAACGGTTTATTCAAATATATACATCAGAGTAAAATATAGCAGAAGTCTTACGATAACATAGTTTACAAACCAGTTTATTTCAAACTTACAAAACTATAAGTGTCATACAACCATAGTAGCGGGATAATATTACATTAACATTATTTATCATACAAACTAGTGCCTTGTCCAAAGGCCATTCATCATTCCTCATCGTCATTGACTTTGAACACACATGCAGGGACCAAAACAAGCCTGCACATGCACTCACCTGCAACAAGGGTAACAAACCTTAGTACAAAAGACTCAACAAGACTACCCGACGTAAAAGGGGTGAAAGACTTTAGAGATGCAGGTTGGGGCAAGGTAAGGATGTAGCAAGATTCAAAGTTCTTTGCCAAAGCTTACTATTCTTGACCCTATTTTCAGGTTTTACCCAAGTCATATTAGTTCATTATCTCAAACTAAGTGTTCATATCCCATGTTCCAATCCTTTTCATTCCATTCCTTTTCTCAAATTTTAGTAATTCACCAGTCCTGCATTGCTTCTATAATGAATCGAGTCTCCATATCCGCGAGCACGCAATTCGAATTGATTCAAGTCCTAGCTGGGGATTCCTTATCACACGACATATATAGAACTTAATCTTGCATAATCAACCTCGCTACCGGATCCTCCTATACTAAGCCATCTCCACGCCACCCGAGAGCACAACACCTCTAATCCGGCCACATTCTAGCCACGAGGGTACACACCTACTCCTGCCATCTCTCCACTCCCAGTGCATGGGCATTCGTCTTAGCATCGGATTAGCCAAGTAGGCTTATCGTAGTATGTGACCAGTACTACAAAGTGTCTCGTTCAGAAGATCCACAATGAGTGGCCTTTAAGCGAACATAGTCGGCAACATTACCCAATATTCAAGATAAGTCACCCAACTAGTCTCTAGTTCATTCTACCTTCTTTCTTTCTTTGGCCAGGATGCATCTTTGATTGTATCGAAACTTTTACTTTGAAAGCCTACCATAAAGCATACTAAGCATTTTACGCCTTTGTAAATGAAATCGTCTTCAAGGATGGTAAACAATTAACAAGGTAGGCAATGCATCGAGTAGGTAACATTTGAAATAATCAACTTAATGCAATAGGTAACATAGGTGATAAACTTTTCAAAGTAAACAAGGTTAATGGTTTAATGCATAAACCGGGCTTGCCTTCGTTGATGATCTCAGGTTTGGATCAGTACCACAAATATCGAATCCCGAGACAACCGGGGATTCTTCCACAACTTGCTCAACTAGGATCGATTACTCTCGGATTCTACACAAATAATAACATATGCTTACAACATGATGATAATGTAAACATGATGCTTTCATGGTGCATGAAATATAATAACACCTTGAGTACAACTTTCCTTCACGGTACAGTTGCAAGCCAACAAAACCAACTTGCAATTCTACTATCAAGGACCACACAGTGACTTGACCAAATTGATCTTGAAACCCTACTGGTCACAAAACATGACCAAAACAAGATCAAACCCTAAACTAACACTTAGGGTTTGCTTTTATCCATTTTTGAATTAAATTTGGAATTAAGCTAAAAATGAACTTATTCCAAATGACCTCAAATTTTATGTAAGCTTCCTCATAAAATTAGTGTACCAAACACAATTTCATAATTTTTGAAGTTATACAGTGGCCTACAAAATCATAAATTACATTTATCAATTAATTGACTGAATTTTTGAACATTAAAAATTTATTCAAATTTCAAGTTTCATATTTTTAAACCATAATAAACATGTACAGAAGCTACACACAAATTTTTAGAATTTTTGGAGCTGTAATTATTTTCCTATGAATTTCCAAAGTTACTGCACTATTCAAAATTTAGAAAATACCAAAACCTCACTGTTCTCTCCTTCTCTCACTGACAGCCTAGGCCCGTTCGTCAGTGACACAAAACAGGACACGGCGGCGCTGCTAGCACCGGTCAGCCAAAACGCGCCGATGACGAGAATCTGGTGAGGCAACCGCACCAGCATGACCAACAACACCCCGAACCTATCCCATCCTTAGAACAGCAGCGTGGCACCGGAGGAAGCTCTACGCCGGCCATGGTGGCCATTGGCACAGACCCGCGCACGCACACAACGCCAGCTACAATGTGGTAGAGATTAAAATAGAGAGCATCACGCTCAGGAGCTCACCACGAACACGACGGTGTGCTTGGTGAAGGCGGAGACGACTGGAGCGTCCTGGCCACGGTGAGGTCGGTGGTGGCGGTGCTTCGGCCGCTCCGAGTAAGAAGATGTTGTGCTAGGCGATTCGGCCAACTCGAGTGATGCAAGCAAGCCGAGAGAAGCACTAGAACAAGATGATCACGCTAATGTACTAGGCACGACGGGAACGGTTCTATGGCGGCTACGCGAGCGGCGAGCTGAGCGGTGGCGGAATAGAGCAAGAGAAAAGAAAGGACGACGACGGGTGCTCCTATTTATAGAAGGGGAAGGCGCATCCAGCTTCACCAGCTCCCGAACAGGTCGCCACGGTGACAAAAATGTGTCACCGTGCGAGGAAGCGGTGAAGATGATCGGCGGCAGTAGCGGTGGCGAGCAGGCGTGGCGCTCTGCTGTCAACTAAATTTTTGAAATATTTACAGAATTGCCACTGAGTTCATTTTACAAATTACTCCCAAATTTTCTAAAGAAGTTGAAAATCTCCAAAAATAAAAGTTGCTCAACATTTCAAGTTCTACAACTTTGCTTAAATGAACATTTTCAAATTCTGCATCCATTTTGAAATTTGGATTTGGGGTGAATGTGAGCATTTGAATCATTTCAAAATTACTCCAAATTTTATATGTAAACTTTAAAAACTTTGAATACCAAAGTTGATCCTTATAAATAAGCTTCAACTTTGCTTTTTGTCACACCCCCAAATTCCCAATGGATTTTGAAATAGACAAAGGGGCAAAAAGGACTTTCATGGTTTGAATTTGAATTCAAATTTGATTTGTTTACCTTTTTACTTAACTATGATTTTTGACCAGTTACATGGCCCATTAGGGTTATTTGAGTCAATTGTCACATGGTCTCACATGATCACATAAATTTGACCCTTGTGGTCATGATCTTTATTTAGAGTTTTGGATCACATCACATAAAATAACAACTTATGAAATAAAGCTTATTTAGTGAATGCATTCAAAATTTTCTACTTTATGAATGCTTTGCAATGCATATGATGACATGTCAAGTTTTAGTGCTAGGTCAAAACACCAGAGATGTTACACTCACCTCTTGTGATGGTGTTCTTTTCACTTGAAGAATCATCCCATGACCTTATTTGATGTGGGGCTTAGTTCTTACCTTGTCTTGGGTGTGGGCTTGTTTGGACAAACTTCCACAAAGTGCCCTAACTCACCGCATCCATAGCATCCTCTCTTTCTTTGCTCATTTCTTTGATTGGTGAAAATGAGATCTTGGATTTGGATGGGCACACCCTTGACATTGAGCCTTTGGATCATCTTCTCCACCTTATTGATTATTTGATTGATTCTTCATCAAGGTCAGAGGTGGAGGTGGAAGATTGATCATCTTCACTTGAATCTTCATCATCATCATCATCATCGTCCTCATCTTCTTCTTCTCTTCACTTGAGGAGCTTGAGCTTGAGCTTGAGCTTGTCTCAACTTGCTTGCCCTTCATCTTCTTTTTCTCGCTATATGTGAGAGCTTTGCCTTTGCTCGATAAAGAGGCTTCGTCTTGACCCATCTTACGTGACATTTCAAATGCCACTATCTTGCCAATGACTATGCCCAGGGTCATGGTGCTTAAGTTCTCCATGTTGTGAAGTATGGTGATGATGCTTGCATATTTCTTTTATGGTAGCATGGAGATGATCTTCCTCATGATGTCCGCATCATCTAGCTTTGTTAATCCTATTGAATGGAGCTCATTGATAATTTGATTCAAACGAGAATACATATCACGAACAAGCTCATCATCATTCATTGTAAAGGAATCATAATTTTGTTTAGCTAACAATGTTTTTGCTCATGGACATTAGATGTGCCGTCATGGAGCTCTTGAAGTTTTAACCAAATTTCATGTGCCGTATTTAAAGTGAACACTTGGTTAAATACATCCATGCTAAATGATTCAAGCATGCAATTCTTAGCTCTAGCATTGAAATGTATTTCCTTTTCTTCACTCTTTGTGGGTTTATCAATTCTTAATGGGTTTTATCCCATCTCGAGTGACTCTCCAAACACCCAAATCAACCGCCTAAGGTGGCAAGCCATTCTAGATTTATAGTAGGGGTAGTTAGTGCTGTCAAAGTGCAGAGGCCTAGAGATATCCATCCCAACCACTCTAAATAGCGTCGGGTCAACGGCGGTGAAGCCAAAAGTCCAAATTGAGCCAACCGGCTCCGATACCACTTGATAGGGGACCGTGACACCTAAGAGGGGGGGTGAATTAGACAACTTAAAAAATCTAACTCTAAACTATGACATCTTTTTTAACCTTAGCAAAACCTATGCAATAGATAAACTATATAAATGTGCAACTACGGTTTTGCTAGTGTGTTGCTATCTCTACCAAAAATGAGTAATACAATCAATGTAAATGCGAAAGCTAAAGAGCAAGGTAGAGATATGCAAACTCCCGTGATGACTCTGCTATTTTTACCGAGTATCGAGAAGCACGCAAGCTTCCCCTAGTCCTCATTGGAGACCCTCATAAGGGCCAAGCTCCTAATAGGGTAACTCTGTGGATAGCCTCGGGCCTTCCCCACGCGCAAGTGGGTCTCTGATGTGCCTTCCGGCAAGCCTCTCCCGGATGCTCCTCGCCATCTTCACTATCAGCTTTCGGTCAAAACACCGTGGGCCTTGTTCCCTCTGGTACATGGTGGCGGCCATACCACAATCGTGGTTGGAGTGATCTCGCAAGACTACAAGCCCCCTGATATACAATAATGGTCGCGCAAGCACCGAGTGGTAAGAGGTATGCAAACCTCACTAAACACTAGGCCTAAACCTAGAGCAAGCGCATAAGCGGTGGTCTAATCAACCTAAGCACTTCGCAAAGCACCTACGCTAATCACCTAATGAAACACAAGTAATATGCAAGTGGAGATCACTAAATGGTGTATCAATACCCTTGATATGTTCCCTCAGCTCCACTTACTTCAAATGGCCGGTTGGGGGTCTATTTGTAAGCCCCACTGAGAAAGTAGCCATTGGGGATGAAATTCACTTTTCTGCTACTGACCGGACGCTGATCACGTTCTAACCGGACACATCCAGTCGTCCTGACCATTAGAGCCACGATCAACTGATCGATGCTGCCTGCGTTCGATCACATGCCACCGGACACGTCCGGTCGCAATTTCGCTCTGGAACATTCCTGTACTCGATCGAATGCTGTAGTCCTATGTCCGGTCGATTTGCCGCCAGCGTTCGGTCGCTGCTGCTGACGCCTGCTATTGCCGAGCCTCTTGATCAGAGCGTCTGGTCATTTTATGCCAGCGTCTGGTCCAGCGTTCGATCACTTCTGTGAGCTCGTTTCTTTTCGATCTTGCGTACGTTTAGTTCCTATCTTCGTGCTTGGACTTTGCTTGATATTTTGGTCTTCTCTTGTGCTTCTAAGGTCTTCCTTATGGTGTTGATCATCGATCATCACGTCGCCTTCGTCCAAGTCACGTTTTGCACCCTATTGAACTATAAAAATCACTTGCAAATTCATTAGTCCAATTTAGTTGTGTTGGTCATCAAACACCAAAATCCAAAGTAAATGGACCTATGGTCCATTTTCTTTATAGTATCTTTTAGCATCATATAACCTTGCCCCTTGCATTTCATCCTAGCAAGTAGGTAGTTTTCAAATTTCAAAATTCTATTATTTGCTTGTTTTGGTCGTGTTGTCATCAATCACCAAAAAGGAGAGATGTAAGGAAAATGGACCCTAGGCCTATTTAGTTTGGATTTTGGTGTTTGATGACCAACACAACCAAATTGGACTAATGAATTTGCAAGTGATTGTTTTATAGTTCAATAGGGTGCAAGACGTGACTTGGATGAAGGTGACGTGATGATCTGATGATCAACACCTAAGCAAGACCCTAGAAGCACAAGAGAAGACTCAAGATATCAAGTAAAGTCCAAGCATGAAGATAGGAACCAAGCCGGATGCAAGATCGCAAAGATGCGAGCTCACAGAGGTGATCGGACGCTAGATCGACGCTAGAAGGTGATCGGCCGGACGCTCCAATCAGTGACTCAGCTACAACAGACATCAGTAGCAATGACCAGATTCTAAACAAGTAAATTGACCAACGCTGGCGCAAATCGACCGGACGCAGAACAGCAGCGTCCAATTGAGTACGGAGAGGTTCTAGAGCGGTGAAATTGCGACCGGACATGTCCGATGGCATGTATCGGATGCTGGCAGCGTCCGATCAGTTGATTGCAGCTCTAACGGTCAGGACGACCGACGCGTCCGGTCAGGATGTGATTAGTGTCCGGTCAGTAGCAGAAAAGCGAGATTTCATCCCCAACGACTACTTTCTCAGTGGGGCTTATAAATAGACCCCCAACTAGCCATTTGAAGCGAGTGGAGCTGAGGAAACATATCTAGGGTGTTGATACATCATTTAGTGATCTCCACTTGTAGTGCTTAGTGATTCATTAGGTGATTAGCGTAGGTGCTTTGCGAAGTGCTTAGGTTGATAGACCACCGCTTATGCGCTTGCTCTAGGTTTAGGTCTAGTGTTTAGTGAGGTTTGCATACCTCTTACCGCTCAGTGCTTGCGCGCACTATTGTTGTACATCAGAGGGGCTTGTGGTCTTGTGAGATCACACCAACCGCATTTGTGGTGTGGCCGCCACCGTGTATCGGAGGGAACAAGCCCACGGCATTTTGGCTGGAAGCTTGATAGTGAAGACGACGGGAGCATCTGGGAAAGGCTTGTCGAAGGCATGTCGGAGACCCACTTGCGCATGGGGAAGGCCGAGGCTATCCATGGCGTTACCCTACTAGGAGCTTGGCTCTTGTGAGGGATTCCTTGTGAGGGGCTCCAACGAGGACTAGGGAGAAGCTTGCGTGCTTCTCGATACCTCGGTAAAAATACCAGAGTCATCTATTCTAACACCTCTGGTGTTTTGACCTAGCACTAAAATTTGACATGTCATCATATGCATTGCAAAGCATTCATAAAGTAGAAAATTTGAATGCATTCACTAAATAAGCTTTATTTCAGTAATGTTGTTATTTTATGTGATGTGATTCAAAACCCTAAATAAAGATCATGACCACAAGGGTCAAATTTCATGTGATCATGTGAGGTCCATGTGTCATTTGACTCAAATAACCCTAATGGGCCATGTTACTGGTCAAAAATCAAAGTTAAAGTAAAAGGTAAACAAATCAAATTTGAATTCAAATTCAAATCACTAAAAGTCCTTTTTGCCCCTTTTGTCTAATTCAAAATCCATTTGGAATTTGGGGTTGAGGCAAAAAGCAAAGTTGAAGATTATTTTATGGGATCAACTTTGGTATTCAAAGTTTTTCAAGTTTACATATAAAATTTGGAGTAATTTTGAAATGATTCAAATGCTTAAATGCACCCCAAATTCAAATTTCAAAATGGAGGCAGAATTTGAAAATGTTCCTTGAAGCAAAGTTGTAGAGTTTGAAAAGTTGAGCAACTTTCATTTTTGGAGATTTTCAACTTCTTTAGAAAATTTGTGAGTAATTTGCAAAATTAATGTAGTGGCAATTCTGTAAATACTTCAAAATTGAAAAACAGCAGCGAGCGCCACCTCTCTGCTTGCCGCCGCGCCACGCGTTGTCGCCGCCGATCAATTTGCGTCGCTTCCTCACGCGTTGACACGTAGCCGGCACGTGGCGAGCTTGGGCGTGCGCTGTCGACGCCGGCAACCCCTTCCCGGCTATAAATAGCAGCAGCCGCCGCCGTCGTCCCCGTTTTTCCCCTCTGCTCTGCTCCGCCGCTGCTAGCTCGCCCCGTCGTAGCCACCGTCAGCCGCGTCCGTCGTGCCTAGCTACGCCAATGCATCGCCTCGGTCTTGCACTTCTCTGCGGCTTGCTTACGTCGCTTGGGTTGGCCGGAGTCGCCCAGCGCAACTCTTCTTCCTCAGAGCCGGCCGAGTACCGCCACCATCGACCTCACGTGGCCACGATCGTTCCAGACCATCTCCGTCTTCACCAAGCACACCGGCAGTGATCGTGGTGAGCTACTGAACGTGATGCTCACTTCGCTTTGACTCTACTACACCGTTGCCGGGGTTTATGCCGTGCGCCGTCGTGCCCGAGGCCGCCATGGCCGGCGTGGAGCCTTCTCCGCTTGCAGCCTTCTGCCGATCTAAGGGCTGGGATGGGTTCGTAGGATGGTGTAGGTCATTTGGGTACGGTCTGCCTTCGCCGGAGCGTCACCGTCGGCGCATTTTGGGCCGGCCAGTGATGGCAAGCGCCAGCCGTGACCTATATGTGTCACTGACGAGTGGGGTCGGGTTGTCAGTGAGAGAGAAAGAGAAGAAACAGTAAGGTTTTGATTATTTTCTGATTTGAATAGTGCTGAATCTTTGGAAATTTGTAGGAAAATAATCATAGCTCCAAAAATTCTGAAATTTTTGTGTGTAGCTTCTGTACATGCTCTAGTATGGTTTAAAAATATGAAACTTGAAATTTGAATAAATTTGTAATGTTCAAAAATTCAGTCCATTAATTGATAAATGCAATTTCCATGATTTTTGTAGGCCACTGATATAATTCCAAAAATTATGAAATTTGTTTTGGTACACTAATTTGACATGAGGAAGCTTACATAAAATTTTGAGGTCATTTGGAACAAGTTCATTTTTGGGCTTATTTCCAAATTAATTCAAAAATAAATAAAAGCAAACCCTAAGTGTTTGATTAGTGTTGATCTTGTTTTGGTCATGTTTTGTGACTAGTAGGGTTCAAGATTCATTTGGTCAATTCACATGTGTGGTTCTTGACTGGTAGGATTGCAAGTTGGTTTTGTTGGCTTGCAACTGTACCGTGAAGGAAAATCGTATTCGGGGTGTTTTTACATTTCATGTACCGTGAAAGCATCATGTTTACATTATCATCATGTTAAAGCATATGTTATCATTTCGTGTAGAACCCGAGAGTGAAACGATTCTAGTTGAGCAAGTTCTGGAAGAATCCCCGGTTGTCACGGGATTCGATAATTTGTGGTACTGATCCGGAACCCTGAGGATCGTCAACGAAGGCAAGCCCCGGTTTATGCATTAAACCATTACCTTGTTTACTTTGAAAAGTTTATCACCTATGTTACTTATTGCATTAAGTTGATTAATTCAAATGTTACCTACTTGATGCATTGCCTACCTTGTTAATTGTTTACCATCCTTGAAGATGTTTTCATTTACAAAGGCGTAGAATGCTTAGTATGCTTTATGATAGGCTTTCAAAGTAAAAGTTTTGATACAATCAAAGATGGCATACTGGCCAAAGAAAGAAAGAATGTAGAATGAACTAGAGACTAGTCGGGTGACTTATCTTGAATGTTGGGTAATGTTGCCGACTATGTCGCTTAAAGGCCACTCATTGTGGATCTTCTGAACGAGACACTTTGTAGTACTGGTCACATACTCCGGTAAGCCTACTTCGGCTAATCCGATACTAAGACGAATGCCCACGCACTGGGAGTGGAGAGATGGCAGGGAGTAGCGTGTACCCTCAGTGGCTGGAATGTGGCCGGATTTGAGGTGTGCTGTGCTCTCGGGTGGCGTGGAGACGGCTTAGTATAGGAGGATCCGGTAGCGAGGTTGATATATGCAAGATTAAGTTCTACATATGTCGTGTGATAAGGAATCCCTAGCTGGGACTTGAATCAATTCGAATTGCCGGTGCTCCGTGGATATGGAGACTCGATTCATTACAGAAGCAATGCAGGACTGGTGAATTACTAAAATATGAGAAAAGAATGGAATGAGAAGGAATGGAATATGGGAAAATGTACATTTAGTTGAGATAATGAACTAAAAGGACTTAGGGTAAAACTTGAAAATAGGATAAGAATAGTAAGCTTTTGGCAAAGGACTTTGAATTTTGCTACATCCTTACCTTGTCCCAAACCCTGCATCTCTAAAAGTCTTACACCCCTTTACGTCGGGTTAGTCTTGTTGAGTACTTTTGTACTCAGGGTTTGTTAACCCTTGTTGCAGGTGAGTCGCATGCGCAGGCTTGTTTTGGTCCCTGCTGCATGTCTGTGTTTGAAGTCAATGACGATGAGGAGTGATGAATGGCCTTTGGACAAGGCACTAGTTTGTATGATAAATAAAGTTAATGTAATATTATCCCGCTACTATGGTTGTATAGACACTTATGGTATTGTAAGTTTGAAAACAACTGGTTTGTAAACTATGTTATCTTAAGACTTTCCGCTATCTTTACTCTGATGTATATATTTGAATAAACTGTTGTAATCTGCAATGTCTGTGATTGGGATCCTGTTTGAAAAGAGAATCGTGGATGATTCGGGTTTCCCGAGGACACCCAGACAGACCTGTTGAGTTGTTGGGAACTCAGTGAACGCTATCCGAGGTCTGTTAAGACAACGATAGGTGCACGTGGGCCCGATTTCTTAGGAGGTTCTGCCACAGCTGGTATCAGAGCAGTTCCCATCTAAGATCATTGTAGGTTACTTTGGAAAACCTTCAAATTGATTTGGATCAAAGAAAGTAAACTTGATATTTTAAAGTTCAAATTTCTTTCTTCTTACCTTTGATCTAGCCTCAATCCTGTCTTATTGAAAGTTCGTGGCGGATAATATGATTAGGTTTGTCCTATGTATTAAAAATCTAGTACTTATGATTATATAAATCTTTTGTACCTAGATTCGTAAGATCGATTCATGCATCATGCTTGAGCACCTTGCATAATAATTCCCCTTAATAGTGGTTGGGTAAGTAATGTCAATCCCATTCTTGCTAACCTCCATTATCCTCAAGCTATTCTTATAGTCCTACCCTAAATTCTACAGGCTATGGCAAAGACCAAGGTAACCGCACGCAAGTCCACCGGACCTCATAGGAGTTCCTCATCACCAGTTGGCACCAAGAAACCATGAGCTTGGTGAAGGAAGTTCCAAGAACCTAGGAGATGAAGGATCTTCAAGCAACCCGCCAACATCGAGAAGCCTTACCAAGGAGCTCAACACTCTTCAGTCGAGCTCATGCCAAAGATCAAGAAGAGCTGGCGGAAATGCAAAGGGGCATCACCATGACCATGGAGCTGCGGAATGAAGCCTGGACACGAGAGGATGCGGCCAATGAACGCGTCCATGAGTTGGAGTTCTATGTAGAAGACCTGGAGATGGACAATGCCATTCTTCATGAGAATGTCCACATGCTGTACGCTCAACTTCATCCTCCTCATGGGGATGGTGAAGTTACAGATGAAGAAATGATTGTAGATCCAGGAGAAGTCGAGAATGAAGAAGAGGAGGATCCTGAAGGAGTTAGTGTACTTCTCAGATGAAGATGAGGTTTCGTCCGATATGGGCACGGATGCCGATGACTGAGAGCTCAGGAGTAGTAATAGTTCCTTTACTGCTTTCCTAGTAAACCTAGGGTTGTCTTGTGGGATACAAGACATGTAATTTAAATAAGTAACCCTTTGTAGCATGAAACCTTTTAAATGCTTTCAATAAAGAATAATGTAAGTAAACGTGTTTCTCTAACAGATGCCTCGTCCTATCACCCGAACTGGTGCTAGTGGCTCGCATGACGATGATGAGTGCCCAAATCCTCCACCAATGCCTTCGACTATGGCAGATGCCATAGCCGCACTCGTCAATGCAACGGCAGAGAATGCTAGGTTGTTAAGGGAATTGGCGCAGAACCAACAAGCACCATACCCTAATCGTGGTCCGTCGTAATAATGGAAATGATGAGTCAACCTATGTTGATTTTACTGACACACGTCCGCCTGTGTTCTCTAAGGCAGAAGACCTTTAGAAGCTGACGATTGGCTTAGGACAATAGAGCAAAAGTTTGAGCTGATTCACTGTACCGAGGTTCAGAAACCAAGGTTTGCGGCACAGCAACTCCGAGGAGCTGCTGGTGCCTGGTGGGCAAATTTGGTAGCAGTATAGCCCGCTGGTCACCAAATCACCTGGAGGGAGTTCAAGGATGCCTTCAGGGCACACTATATTCCAGACGGGGTGATGACCATGAAGTTAGAAGAGTTCTTGGCTCTTAAGCAAGGGGAGCACCCGGTGATGCATTATGTTGGGCGCTTCAATCACCTGTCGCAGTATGCTATTGAGTATGTGAATACTGACAGGAAGAAGAAGAATCATTTTCTTAGAGGCCTGAAACACTAAACTTCAGACCATGATGGCAACTTGTGGTAACGCAACTTATCATGAGACAATCAACATTGCTATCGCTTCAGAGGAGAATTACCGCCGACACAAGGAGGCGAAGAAAAAGAAAATATCTGCTTCAGGATCGTCGAGTGGAAAGCGTCAAAAGATAGTCTACCATCCTCAGAATCATGGCGTGCACCATTCCGCCCACAACAAGGCCAAGGCAGGCAGCAAATCTTTATTCGCCCTGCAACTAATACGCCTTATCCTCATCAAGCACCGCAGCAGCAAAATAATACAAATAATGCAAACCGCAATGCTACTCCCCAGAATCACAATTATCCATGCTATAATTGTGGTAAACCCGGACACTTTTCCGAGAATGTCCGTATCCTAGGAAGAACAATCCTGATGCACCCAAAGCCCCTGTTACTCAAGCTCAGAATCAGTACAAGGGCAATGCTCAGAATAGTCAGAAGGGTCAGGCTGAGAAGAAAACTAGGAAGGGTCTTCTATACTCAGGTGGAATCTATTCCAGAAGGAGAACCAGTAATGATGGGTATGTTTCCCATTGCTAAGCATCCTGCAATTACCTTATTTGATTCTGGTGCATCCCATACATTCATCAATCGTACATTTGTTGTGAAGCATGGGATAGCTATTGGGGAAACAAAAGAACCATATCATATACAGTCGCCCGGGGGACGAATCTGTACAAGGGAGGTAGTTCAGCATGTACCTATTGATTTGGGAGGTTATGAGTTCCCTACCAATATGCTGATATTAAAGGATCAAGATATAGATGTGATCCTTGGTATGAACTGGTTAACCCAACACGGGGCTATCATAGATGTCCTGCGTAGAACCATAAGGGTAAATGCACCTGACAGCAAAACCCAACTTCTCATCCAACTTCCCTTTCCTAAGAGTACAGTGGAAACAGTCTGTGCAACTATTGTTGAAGAAGCCGAGAAAATTTCAGTGGTATGTGAGTTTACGGATGTCTTTCCCGATGATCTGCCTGGTCTGCCACCAGACCGAGATGTAGAGTTTCAGAATTGATCTGAAACCAGGGAACAGCACCAGTGTCCAGAAGAGCATATAGGATGCCACCCAAAGAACTAGCAGAATTAAAAATGCAACTACAAGAGTTGTTAGACAAGGGTTTCATTCAACCCAGTTCATCACCTTGGGGATGCCCTGCTATCTTCGTGAAGAAGAAGGACCAAACCTTAAGGTTATGTGTTGACTATCGGCCGTTAAATGAAGTCACCATAAAGAACAAATACCCCTTACCCCGAATTGATTTGCTTTTTGACCAACTTGCGGGAGCTAAGGTGTTCTCGAAGATAGACTTGAGATCAGGCTATCACCAGATTAAGATCAGACGAGAAGATGTGCCGAAGACAGCGTTTACTACCCGATATGGTCTATATGAGTATCTAGTCATGTCTTTTGGGCTGACCAATGCCTCCGGCTCATTTCATGTACCTAATGAACTCAGTTTTCATGCCTGAGTTGGATAAGTTTGTCGTGGTGTTCATTGATGACATTCTTATCTATTCTAAGAGCAAAGAGGAACATGCGGAACATCTCCGCATTGTTCTACAAAGATTAAGAGATCACCAACTATATGCCAAATTCAGTAAATGTGCATTTTGGTTGGAGGAAGTACAATTTCTGGGTCATGTGTTATCTGCTGAGGGATAGCTAGTTGATCCGAGCAAGGTAGAAGAAGTCCTTAACTGGAAAGCACCTACCACTGTTCATCAAGTTCGTAGTTTTCTAGGGGTTGGCAGGGTATTATCGTCGGTTCATCCCTGACTTCTCCAGAATTGCGAAGCCAATTACTGGACTGCTGAAAAATCAAACTAAGTTTGTATGGTCAACAGAATGTGAGAAGGCCTTTCAGACATTGAAGAAAGTTGCTGACAACTGCACCAGTATTAGCACAACCTGATATCGAGAGGCCATTTGATATCTATTGTGATGCATCTGGAATTGGTATTGGCTGTGTTCTTATGCAAGAAGGCAGAGTCATAGCATACGCTTCCAGACAACTCAAGAAGCATGAAGAACATTATCCCACCCATGATCTTGAATTAGCCGCTGTTGTTCATGCACTCAAGATTTGGCGACATTATTTATTGGGCAATATCTGTCATATCTATACGGATCACAAAAGTTTGAAATACATCTTCACTCAGTCAGAGTTGAATATGAGGCAAAGAAGATGGTTAGAACTTATCAAAGATTATGACTTAGAAGTGCATTATCATCCGGGCAAGGCTAATGTGGTTGCCGATGCCCTGAGTCGCAAGAGTCATTGCCATTGTCTGACTTGTAGAACCTATGCAACGAACATTGTGTCAAGAGATGGAGCATCTGAATTTACAAATCATAGAACAAGGTTCCCTGTCCAATATTGCAGTTGAGTCCACTATCAAAGATCAGATCATTGCTGCTCAACAGAAAAGTAAGGGCATAGCCCATATCAAGGATAAAGTCAGATCTGGAAACCAACATGTTTCAAGATTGATGAATCAGATGTTGTATGGTTCAAGGATAGATTGGTAGTACCCAAAAATCTAGAGCTACGAAAGCAGATTCTTGATGAAGCTCATTCTACAAGATACTCCATTCATCCAGGTAGCAACAAAATGTATCATGATCTAAGAAAGAGATATTGGTGGACCAAAATGAAAATAGAAATAGCTCAATATGTGGCCAAGTGTGATATTTGTCAGAGAGTCAAAGCGGTTCATATGAAGACTGTAGGTCCATTACATTCGTTGCCAGTTCCATCTTGGAAGTGGGAAGATATTTGTATGGACTTCATCGTGGGATTGCCTAGGACATCTGCAGGCTACAATTCAATATGGGTTATTGTTGATCGCCTAACCAAGATAGCTCATTTCTTACCAGTCAGAGATAAATATCGAGCGGAAGCAGTATGCAAAGCTTTATCTTGATAGAATCTTTCAGTCTGCATGGGGCACCCAAGACCATTGTCTCTGACAGAGGGTCATTATTCATATCCAAGTTTTGGAAAAGTCTACATGAGTCTTTGGGAACTAAACTTATCCGTAGTTCTGCTTATCATCCGCAAACTAGATGGACAGACTGAGAGGGTAAATCAAATTCTTGAAGATATGTTAAGAGCATGTGTCCTTTCCTATGGTGCTAAATGGGATGAATGCCTTCCCTTAGCTGAATTCTCATATAACAATAGCCATCAAGAGAGCATTAAAATGGCACCATTCGAAGCACTGTATGGTCGTAGATGTCAGACACCTTTAAATTGGTCAGAAGCTGGAGAACGTTGGTTCTTTGGACCGGATGTGGTCAAGGAAGCTGAAGAGAAGGTTAAACTCATACAAGCTAATATGAAGATAGCTCAATCCCGACAGAAAAGCTATGCTGATAAGAGGAGACGACCGCTAGAATTCAAAGTGGGAGATCATGTCTACCTCAAGGTATCACCGATGAAAGGAGTTCATCGTTTTGGGATTCGGGGAAAGTTGGCGCCCCGTTATGTAGGTCCTTTTCAAATCCAACAACGATGTGGACCGGTCGCCTATCGCGTCAAGCTACCAGATCACATGTCAGTGGTGCATGATATCTTCATGTATCTCAGTTAAAGAAGTGTCTTCAAGTACCTGACCAAGTGGTCGACTTTGGTGATGTAGAACTAGAACCTGAATTTGACTTATGCCGAGTACCCTATTAGAGTCTTAGATCAGAAAGATCGAGTCACTCGAAGACGTACAATCAAGTTCTACAAAGTACAATGGAATCAACACACTGAAGATGAAGCTACTTGGGAGTCCGAGGATTACTTAGAAGAAAACTTTCCTGACTTCTTCGCTTCTATCTAGTTGCAATACCTTGTCTATATTGTAACTTGTCTCGTTTGTCAACAGAATGGAAAACCCCCTCACTAGCCTTTTGAATAAAGTTATGATGTGTTAGCTTGACACATTTCCTTTTCCATTACTTAGCCTTAGGTTTTAAATCTCGGGACGAGATTTCTTTAAGGGGGAAGGGTTGTAACACCTCTGGTGTTTTGACCTAGCACTAAAATTGACATGTCATCATATGCATTGCAAAGCATTCATAAAGTAGAAAATTTTGAATGCATTCACTAAATAAGCTTTATTTCATAATGTTGTTATTTCATGTGATGTGATTCAAAACCCTAAATAAAGATCATGACCACAAGGGTCAAATTTCATGTGATCATGTGAGGTCATGTGTCATTTGACTCAAATAACCCTAATGGGCCATGTTACTGGTCAAAAATCAAAGTTAAAGTAAAAGGAAAACAAATCAAATTTGAATTCAAATTCAAATCATAAAAGTCCTTTTTGCCCCTTTTGTCTAATTCAAAATCCATTTGGAATTTGGGGTTGAGGCAAAAAGCAAAGTTGAAGATTATTTTATGTGGATCAACTTTGGTATTCAAAGTTTTTCAAGTTTACATATAAAATTTGGAGTAATTTTGAAATGATTCAAATGCTTAAATGTACCCCAAATTCAAATTTCAAAATGGAGGCAGAATTTGAAAATGTTCCTTGAAGCAAAGTTGTAGAGTTTGAAAAGTTGAGCAACTTTCATTTTGGAGATTTTCAACTTCTTTAGAAAATTTGTGAGTAATTTGCAAAATTAACGCAGTGGCAATTCTGTAAATACTTCAAAATTGAAAAAGCAGCCGAGCGCCACCTCTCTGCTTGCCGCCGGCGCCACGCGGTTGTCGCCGCCGATCAATTTGCGCCCTTCCTCACGCGTTGACACGCAGCCGGCACCGTGGCGAGCTCGGGCGTGCAGCTGTCGACGCCGGGCAACCCCTTCCCGGCTATAAATAGCAGCAGCCGCCGCCGTCGTCCCCGTTTTTCCCCTCTGCTCTGCTTCGCCGCCAGCTAGCTCCGCCGCTCGCCGTAGCCACCGTCGAGCCGCGTCCATCGTGCCCAGCTACGCCAACGCGATCGCCTCGGTCTTGCGCTTCTCTAGCGGCTTGCTTACGTCGCTTGGGTTGGCCGGAGTCGCCCGGCGCAACGTCTTCTTCCTCGGAGCCGGTCGGAGTACCGCCACCATCGACCTCACGTGGCCACGTCGTTCCAGACCATCTCCGTCTTCACCAAGCACACCGGTGTGATCGTGGTGAGCTACTGAACGTGATGCTCACTTCGCTTTTGACTCTACTAGCACCGTTGCTGGGGTTATGCTCGTGCGCCGTCGTGCCCGAGCCGCCATGGCCGGCGTGGAGCCTTCTCCGGTGCGCCTTATGCCGATCTGAGGGCTTGGGATGGGTTCGTAGGAGTGTGTAGATCATTTGGGTGCGGTCTGCCTCGCCGGAGCGTCAGCCTGTCGGCGCAGTTTTGGGCCGGCCAGTGATGGCAGCGCCGTCGTGACCTGTATGTGTCACTGACGAAGTGGGGTCGGGTTGTCAGTGAGAGAGAAAGAGAAGAACAGTAAGGTTTTGTTATTTTCTGATTTTGAATAGTGCTGAATCTTTGGAAATTTGTAGGAAAATAATCATAGCTCCAAAAATTCTGAAATTTTGTGTGTAGCTTCTGTACATGCTCTATTATGGTTTAAAAATATGAAACTTGAAATTTGAATAAATTTGTAATGTTCAAAAATTCAGTCCATTAATTGATAAATGCAATTTCCATGATTTTTGTAGGCCACTGTATAATTCCAAAAATTATGAAATTTGTTTTGGTACACTAATTTGACATGAGGAAGCTTACATAAAATTTTGAGGTCATTTGGAACAAGTTCATTTTTGGGCTTATTTCCAAATTAATTCAAAAATAAATAAAAGCAAACCCTAAGTGTTTGATTAGTGTTGAATCTTGTTTTGGTCATGTTTTGTGACTAGTAGGGTTTCAAGGATTCATTTGGTCAAGTCACATGTGTGGTTCTTGATGGTAGAATTGCAAGTTGGTTTTGTTGGCTTGCAACTGTACCGTGAAGGAAAATCGTATTCGGGGTGTTTTTACATTTCATGTACCGTGAAAGCATCATGTTTACATTATCATCATGTTAAAGCATATGTTATCATTTCGTGTAGAACCCGAAGAGTGAAACGATTCTAGTTGAGCAAGTTCTAGAAGAATCCCCGGTTGTCACGGGATTCGATAATTGTGGTACTGATCCGGAACCTGAGATCGTCAACGAAGGCAAGCCCCGGTTTATGCATTAAACCCTTACCTTGTTTACTTTGAAAAGTTTATCACCTATGTTACTTATTGCATTAAGTTGATTAATTCAAATGTTACCTACTTGATGCATTGCCTACCTTGTTAATTGTTTACCATCCTTGAAGATGTTTTCATTTACAAAGGCAGTAGAATGCTTAGTATGCTTTATGGTAGGCTTTCAAAGTAAAAGTTTTGATACAATCAAAGATGGCATACTGGCCAAAGAAAGAAAGAAGAGTAGAATGAACTAGAGACTAGTCGGGTGACTTATCTTGAATGTTGGGTAATGTTGCCGACTATGTCGCTTAAAGGCCACTCATTGTGGATCTTCTGAACGAGACACTTTGTAGTACTGGTCACATACTCCGGTAAGCCTACTTCGGCTAATCCGATACTAAGACGAATGCCCACGCACTGGGAGTGGAGAGATGGCGGGAGTAGCGTGTACCCTCAGTGGCTGGAATGTGGCCTGGATTTGAGGTGTGCTGTGCTCTCGGGTGGCGTGGAGACGGCTTAGTATAGGAGGATCCGGTAGCGAGGTTGATATATGCAAGATTAAGTTCTACATATGTCGTGTGATAAGGAATCCCCAGCTGGGACTTGAATCAATTCGAATTGCCGGTGCTCCGCGGATATGGAGACTCGATTCATTACAGAAGCAATGCAGGACTGGTGAATTACTAAAATATGAGAAAAGAATGGAATGAGAAGGAATGGAATATGGGAAAATGTACATTTAGTTTGAGATAATGAACTAAAAGGACTTAGGGGTAAACTTGAAAATAGGATAAGAATAGTAAGCTTTTGGCAAAGGACTTTGAATTTTGCTACATCCTTACCTTGTCCCAAACCCTGCATCTCTAAAGTCTTACACCCCTTTACGTCGGGTTAGTCTTGTTGAGTACTTTTGTACTCAGGGTTTGTTAACCCTTGTTGCAGGTGAGTCGCATGCGCAGGCTTGTTTTGGTCCCTGCTGCATGTCTGTGTTTGAAGTCAATGACGATGAGGAGTGATGAATGGCCTTTGGACAAGGCACTAGTTTGTATGATAAATAAAGTTAATGTAATATTATCCCGCTACTATGGTTGTATAACACTTATGGTATTGTAAGTTTGAAAACAACTGGTTTGTAACCTATGTTACCTTAAGACTTCCGCTATCTTTACTCTGATGTATATATTTGAATAAACTGTTGTAATCTGCAATGTCTGTGATTGGGATCCTGTTTGAAAAGAGAATCGTGGATGATTCGGGTTTCCCGAGGACACCCGACAGACCTGTTGAGTTGTTGGGAACTCGTGAACGCTATCCAGAGGTCTGTTAAGACAACGATAGGTGCACGTGGGACCTGATTCCTTAGGAGGTTCTGCCACATCTATGGGAGTTTGCGTATCTGATCTTGCTCTTTAGCTTCCACATTTACATTGATTGTATTACTCCTTTTGCGCTAGAGATAGCAACACACTAGCAAAACCGTAGTTGCACATTTAGATAGGTTATCTATTGCATATATTTTTGCTAGGGTTAGAAAAAGATGTCACAATTTAGATTTAGATTTTTAAGTTACCTAATTCACCCCCCTCTTAGGCGTCATGGTCCCCTACACCTGAGAGTCATAGCCTAGCTATGTCCTGAGTCTCCATCTCGGTCTCAATCAAATAGAAAAACAACATCTAGAGAAAAAGTAATTGCAAAACTTGTTGTTGGGACATCTAGTTTATAACTGCCGCAGCATCCAAAAAATACTCATCTCCATCTAGATGAGAACATATCAAAATTTGCTTATTGTACAATGCAACATCCCGAAAAAGGTCATGACGACAAAATCAACTTGATGTTTGAACATCTAGTTAAAACTACTACAACACAGATGAATCCTAAAAAATCAAACATTGAAACAATAGAATCATGTGGAGCAAACATCACAAAATATTACCCATATACCATGTATCGCACATGAGGATTGAGGAGCTCCAGCCCCGCGTAGCGTTGCTCCGTGGTGGTTTGCCCATGGCCACTACCATGGCGGTCAGTGGTCTGCACTACCACCTAGACATGGGCACATGAGCCTCAGTGGTCTGCACTACCACCTAGACATGGGCACATGAGCCTCAATGGAGCCTCAGTGGTCTCCACTATCACCCACCTAGACATGCCTGTACCTCCTCCCAATAGCCATGACGACATGCCATGCAGCGTGGCCTCCATGGTGAGGCACCTGAGGTGCAGGGGGTGTGCATGTCTGTGCAGCGGTAGATTGCAGGCGACACCGGATGTGAATCTTAAGGGAGGAAGGTTGTGGCAGCAAGCACATTGGATCGAAACAACTAGGAAGAGAAGTAGTTGGGTGAAAAAATATTAGACAGTTCATAGTTAGGTGAAGAAATAAACAATATTATATGCATGGATATGAGTGTCCCACAAAAAAGAACTATGTTCGGACATCCGGGTGCTATCAACCTCGTTATCCAAATCCAACGATCCTAACTCTGGCTATCAATTTCAAACAGTCCATGTAGTTTCATAAATCTAAAAATAGAATTTCACAACATAAATCTAAAAACAAATATTATGAAAGTATTTCTTATAATGAATCTAAAACATAAATAGCATGTTTTTTTTTACGAAAACCATAAATATCATGTTGTTAATCTCTACAAAATTTTAAAATCAATGGTAAAAGTAAAATATTTAACTTAGAATAGAACTAATACGACACAAAATAATATAAAAAGATGAAGTATACGTTAAAGCCAAATCTTGTTCAAGCTTAAAATATGGAGAAATTATTTCCTTGGCGTAGTGTTCGATTATGTACGGCGGTTTTAGTGAGGCCGGAAAACAGACAATACCACTGTGTTCGTTATACTCGTTCTTATCTGTCTGATTAATATATAAAAAACTTATTAATTAATTAATATAAAAGAGAGGGAAAAAAGCGAAAAAAAACAACGCAAGCTCACTCGTGCTGTCGTGCATAGTCGTGCTGAAACCAAACACGGAAGCCGGTTCCTCTGTTCTGTTGTCCTGAACGATCCCTCTGCCGGAGTTATGACTTGATTGATTTTTATTATTATGCCACGAAGACAGAAGATAATAAAAAGTGAGATCGGAAGCAAGCAACAGCTTGGAAAACGGGCAGAAAATAAAACATCTTGGAAAAGGAGCCAACAGACCGATCGATCGATCAATCAATCGAAGCACCAAGAAAACTCGCGCAACACAAAATCTCTGCAACGATTAACCGGCCGCTGCGCCGGCGAGGACCGTCCTCCGGCGACCGGCGAGGCAGCAGCAGCAGCAGCGACAAGGGGATCTTGTTTCGATTCGAGATCGGCCGCCGCGCTGGGGGCGATTCCACTCGCGCCACTCTTCCCCTTCCCTACCCTGGTGGCGGAACCCTAATGCCGGCCCCGAGTCTAGCCGACATGGACTTTGCCAGCCGCCACGCCGCAGCGGAGGCGGCCACGTCGACCGCCGCCCCCGCGGGGGTCGCCGAGGAGCCCGAGTACCTCGCCCGGTACCTCGTCGTCAAGCACTCGTGGAGGGGAAGGTACCGCCGGGTCCTTTGCATCGCCTCTTCCTGCGTCGTCACGCTCGACCCCACCACGCTCAACCTCACCAACTCCTACGATGCCGGCTCCGAGTTCGACCACGCTGAGGCTCTCGCCGCCACCGACGAGTTCACGCTCGCAGTCCGCACCGATGCCCGCGGCAAGTTCAAGCCCATGCGCTTCTCGTCCCCCGCTCCGCCCGGGGATCCTCACCGAACTCCACCGCCTCCGCCCGGTCCAGGCCTCCTTCGACTTCCCCGTCCTCCACCTCCGCCGACGCACCCACGAGTGGGCCCCCTTCGTAAGCACATCCCCTTCCTGAATTCCCGCTTCTATCAACTTCACATCCCGCTACTATCTACTGTGTTGTGCTGCTGTGAACAAAAAACTAGCAATGCGAGGCTGTTTTTTTTTTTGGAAATAAACCAAGGCCTAGTTTCTGCAAGTAATTTTGCTGTACAACTCTATTCTGATCAGTTGATGCTTCCATGCCCAATCTCATCTAGTACAACCCTACTTCATGATTGAATTTGTTGCATCCTTAAGATAATCCACCAGATCTCATAGCACCAGGCTACCAGTTCAAAGTGGAACAATTGAAGATAATTCACATATTTGCACATTCATTCTTGCTCAATTGTTTGTGATTTTTGAACTATATGAAAAATAGAATAACAAATTCAACTTGTGCCACAAAATGTGCTAAAAATAGATGATGTGCTAAGAAATACTCCTTCCAGTCAGATCCATATGATGTTTAGACAGCAAGTTTGGCTTGCATTTAGCTTTAGTTTGTTGTTTGAAATGTCATATATAAGTGACTGGATGTGGTAGATGATTGTAGTGCACCACTTCTATGGTCATTATTTAGATACCTAGCTGATTGCGGAGACCAGTCTTTGATAATTTATTACTCACATAATGCTGTATTGAAAAAAATACTGTTGTATGTATCACATGATGTCTAATACTTTGGTTACTGTATCTGAACATTTTGTAAGAAACTTAAGGTCACTCCTGTGGGTGTTGAGCTCCTTGAGGCTTCTGGTGATATGCGCTGGTGCTTGGACTTCAGAGATATGAATTCTCCGGCAATTGTGCTCTTGGGGGATAGCTATGGGAGGAAGACTACTGAAGGTGGAGGGTTTGTGCTATGCCCTCTTTATGGTAGGAAGTCAAAAGCTTTTATGGCTGCTTCAGGAACTACAAACACTGCAATTATATCGCATCTGGTACACCGTTTTGTCCTCGTCTTTTTGGTCGTTCCACTCCAGTGATACAAATTTTTTGTAGTTCTATGTAACTTCCCGTTATTGGTTGCCTTTCAGACGAAAACTGCCAAATTAAAGATTGGACTATCACTATCTGTGGATAATTCACAATCAATGAAAACGGACGACTTCATAGCAAAAAGAGGTAGGCAGATCTCTAGTGATGGTGAACTTTAGTTGTACTGTGTTTTATTGGGGGGAATCTATTTAGATGTTGATAAGGATGAAGATGCTTGCTCAATACTTTAATACTTTTATATATCAATTTGATGTTCTCACCGCATTATCATGCCTCTAGTGTTGCTTTTCCATCCATATGTTTTGTAACTTGGCAGCTTGCAAAACACAAATGAACTGTGAGAATAGGTAAATACCACCTTCAAGCTCCAGATTGATCAACAAAATCCGCGTTTGTCTCATGTTTTGGTTACACATTTATTGATGCTGCCGATCCTACATTTGTCTCATATAAGAAACTCTCAGTGATAGTTTATTTGTTACCTGTGAGCCTACGACTATGGTTTTCTCTGATTTTAATTGCATGTGGACTTCTTTCCCAGCTATTGAGGCAGTTGGAGCTGCTGAAACACGACATGGAGAGTGGTCAGTAACAAGATTACGTTCTGCTGCGCGTGGCACTACTAGTATTGAGAGCTTAAGTTTGGGTGTTGGACCAAGGGGTGGGCTTGGGAGAACAGGGTGATTCTGTCTCTCGTCTGCTTGTTCTTACAAGCACTCACTTGTTGAAAGACGTCCAGAGAACTATGAGGTAGACATTTGTCCTCAATTTTATATGAATTGTTAAAACTCTTCTCCCCTCGAGCCATTGCCAATCAAAGAAACGGTATCAATTTTGAGTACGAACCCCCCCCCCCCCCCCCCCCCCCCCTAAAAAACACACACACACACACAAAAGAGACCATATCATAGGTTCTTACTTGTTTTCACTGAATTTCTGTTCCAGGCTGTCATTGTACGATCGCTCTCAGCAGTAAGTGCTCTTGTTCGATTTGCAGAAGAGCCAGCAGATGTTTGCATTTGAATTCAATGATGGCTGCCCAATTCATGTAAGTACAACAGGATATAGGTCTCTATCCCATTACAGGAAATGCCATCTAATTGTTTTATGTTTTTTTTTTTCTCAGGTATATGCAAGCACTTCCCGTGATAATCTACTTGCAACAGTTCTTGATGTTTTACAAAACCAGGTATATTTGTTTTTTTCACTCTCATTATGAACCAATTGACGTCATATTTACCTTGGTATATTTTACACCCAAATTTAAGGTGATTAACAAGCATGACTGTCTCTTGTATTTTGGCACAACTTAGCGATGCATGTTAACCAAAAAAGGAAAGGCATACATCCGGGACATGACTTTAAGTGTGCCATCTAGGTACCCCAAACCTAAGAATCGCACATTTAGATGCCAAAACTTGTATTTGTGCATGAAACAACTGTTCAAATTGCAAATGATTAGCGACTAATGGTCGTGATGGCACTTGAATGCCATTTAAACCAAAGGGTGGTCATGGGCTGCTAGATAAGATCCACAAAAAAATCTTGTAAAAACTGTCCAGCTCCATGAAGCTTCCTTAAAATACAAACCCATTTCCCTAGCAGTTTCGAGCAGCATGTCTGTGTTGGAATTTGACTAGGATTCAGCCATCTTTAGTTACCTATATAACATAGAACTGGAACCTTTTATGACCCACTTATATAAGTTCACGGATTGAAACATGCAATTCCTAAGTTTGTGAACCCAAGTGATTCTGTTGCACATGTTTCAGGACCTAAGGTGCATTTTATTTCTTCTGGCAGCATTCAATCTGTATTTTCAATTCATTATCTTGAACTACACTTAAGAGTCATGAAGAGTACAGATTCAAATGTATCTGCACCGCTTATGGCAACTTTTTATTTGCAAATACGAATATTCTTGCTAAGATCCATAAGTGTAATGACCAAAAACACCTGGAGAAGCACCATTCCACTCCCATTTTGATTTGTGTGCTTGTGTAGTGTTGCTGTTCCACATAATCACATCTTCTATCTTTAATACATCTGTATAATAACTTCAACTCATACTTCAGAGGTGAAATCTTGATATACTGTGTAACAACATAGTGCAAGCTGTTATGCATCTCCATTTCTCCTACTTGGATTGATCTTCCTCATGTCATTGAGTTTTTATTTTTTTTTGAGTCAAGCATAGAGTAGGCGTGACACAGATGAGTGCAGAGTACTAATCTATGCTCATGGGGTCATGATACGTGTATTTTCTATTTTTCTGTCGTGCTCATCTTGGCCTTTGCGCCTCATGTTTCCTTTTTCTCTTGTTGTTTTCAGAGACAGTGTGCAATTCCAGTGCTACCAAGGTTAACAATGCCTGGTCATCGGATAGATCCGCCTTGCGGGGTAGCACATCTTCAGATGCCCCATCATGGTTCTGTTGATATGGAGTCTGCTACCATGCACATAAAACATTTGGCTGCAGTTGCTAAAGAGGCTGTAGCGTCATCTGACACTGTTCCTGGAGCAAAATCAGATTGTGGTGTAGAATAAGGGAGTTTAATGCATGTGTACCATACACTGGAGTGCCTGTCAATATTGAAGTACCCGAAGTGGTCTTAATGGCCTTAATCAGTCTTCTTCCGATCGTACCACAAAACCTTCCTGCTGATGCTCCTCCTCTTCCGCCTCCATCTCCAAAAGCAGCAGCAACAATAATGGGTTTTGTTGCATGCTTACGCAGGCTACTTACATCAAGAAGTGTGGCATCACATGTGATGGCGTTTCCTGTCGCTGTTGGGAGAATAATGGGTTTGCTTAGGAATGGTTCGGAAGGAGTAGCAGCTGAAGCTGCTGGACTTGTGGCTATGCTAATTGGTGGTGGTCCTGGTGATTCATCTATCTTATTAATGGATACAAGGGGAGAATCCCATGCCACCTACATGCATGCAAAGTCTGTACTGTTCTCGCAACCAATGTATGTTCCGATCCTTGTTAACAGGTTGAGGCCAATATCGGTGTCACCATTGTTATCTCTGTCTGTTGTGGAAGTCCTTGAAGCTATGCTTTGTGAACCCCATGGTGAAACAACCCAACATGCTACATTTGTTGAGCTATTGCGGCAAGTTGCTGGTTTGCGCCGTCGTTTGTTTGCATTATTTGCACATCCAGCTGAAAGTGTGCGAGAGACTATTTCTGTTATAATGCGTACAATTGCTGAAGAGGATGCAATAGCGGCAGAGTCCATGCGTGATGCTGCCTTGAAGGATGGTGCTCTTCTGAGGCATTTACTAAATGCTTTCTTCTTTCCTGCTGGAGAACGACGTGATGTTAGTCGGCAACTTGTTGCTCTTTGGGCTGATTCCTATCAACCTGCACTTGATTTGCTATCAAGAATACTTCCTCCTGGACTTGTTGCTTATCTCCATACACGTTCAGATGAAGATTCACAGAGCCAGTATGATGAAGCACCGTTGAGCAGAAGGCAGAGACGAATACTTCAGCAGAGGAGGGTTCGTGGTAGTAAAAGTATGGCAGTACAAGAACAAGGGATACCCCCCAATGGTGTTGAGGATGGGGAACCCTTCAGGCACACCAGTGTGGGCACTTACGGAGGAGCGGATGTTCATCAGAGGCATGTTGGCCCGTACTCTTCCACCCACTCTCCTTTGCCAGGTATAAACATTGATCCTTCTCACACAGTTTCAGTTCCACATGGTTCTGTACCTGAGGCCCTTTCTGAAAATAATCATCAAATTGGGGCACCACAGCTGGATTCACATGTTTATTCAGTGGACTGCAATGCCAATGGCAATCTTGTCAGCTCATCGCATTCAGATTTTTCAGTCCCTGCACAGGTTGTGGTGGAAAACACTCCTGTGGGATCTGGCAGGCTCCTGTGCAATTGGTATGGATTTTGGAGGGCATTCAGTCCTAGATCACAACAGAGCAGATTTGATATGGAATGAACGCACCAGACAGGAATTGAGGGAAGCATTGCAAACTGAAGTTCATAACCTGGATGTCGAGAAAGAAAGAACAGATGACATTGTCCCTGGAAGTTCAGTCACTGAGGATGCTGGTGGTAGTGACAACTTACCTCGTATTTCATGGAATTATGCTGAATTTTCAGTGAGCTACCCAAGCTTGTCCAAAGAAGTCTGTGTGGGGCAATACTATTTGCGGCTGCTGCTTGAAAGTGGAAGCAACTATCGAGCACAGGATTTTCCACTACGTGATCCTGTTGCCTTTTTTAGAGCTCTGTACCATCGATTTTTGTGTGACGCAGATATTGGTCTTACTGTGGATGGTGCAGTACCTGATGAGTTGGGGTCATCTGATGATTGGTGTGGACATGGGGAGATTAGATGGCTTTGGTGGTGGTGGAGGATCTTCTGTAAGAGAACTCTGTTCAAGGGCAATGGCTATAGTTTATGAGCAACATTACAAAGTTATTGGGCCTTTTGATGGCACTGCACATATTACTGTCCTCTTAGACCGAACAGATGATAGGGTGTTGAGGCATCGTTTGCTACTACTTTTAAAGGTTTGTTGCTCTGTAGTCTAATTTTCTCTATTTTGTAGTAAGATGACATAATATATGCTAATGTGTAAATATCAACAAGCTTCATTATGTGGTCATTTTCTGGGCAGTGGGCACTGTACAGTACAATTGATGAGTATCTAGACATTTGCTTTGGACATCGACATTAATCTTGGACAATATTTTCAAGAACCAATTTACTATTATGGATCTGCTGATGTGACTTACACTCAAATGCTGATAAATCTTCTCCCTCTTTTTCCCTTGTTTTTATAGGCCTTGATGAATGACCTTTCAAATGTTGAAGCATGTGTTTTGGTTGGAGGCTGTGTTTTGGCTGTTGATTTGCTTACTGTTGCACATGAAACATCTGAGCGGACAGCTATTCCTTTGCAATCTAACCTCATCGCGGCAACTGCATTTATGGAACCTTCAAAAGAGTGGATGTACATTGATAAAGATGGCACACAAGTTGGGCCACTTGAAAAGGATGCAATAAGAAGGCTGTGGTCAAAGAAGTCAATTGATTGGACAACAAAATGTTGGGCTTCTGGTATGTCTGACTGGAAAAGGTTACGGGATATACGGGAACTGCGATGGGCACTTTCTGTAAGAGTGCCTGTTTTGACTCCTACTCAGGTATTAAATCTGCAGCTTGTGGTTGGACACATGCTCGCGCCTGTGCTGCTATTTTCCCCCTTTTAGTGTTAGCTATCAGCAAGCACAAATTCTTTCCTCACAAATTAATTTTGCACTTACTTTGTCTGGCATTAAATTGTATTATTAATTTGCACTTTCTTTGACTCACATAAAAATGTATTTCCTTCTACAGATTGGGGACGCTGCATTATCTATATTACACAGTATGGCATCTGCACGGTCTGATCTTGATGATGCAGGTGAAATAGTAACTCCAACTCCTAGGGTGAAACGTATATTGTCAAGTCCAAGATGCCTTCCTCATGTGGCCCAGGTTATCTCTAGCTTCAAGTGTTTGCTTTCTTTTTCCACCATATAAGTGGATGCTGGAGACTAGATAAATACAACATAAAAGTGACAGTATCTTAGTTTACAACCATCAGATTAATATGCGTATAGGTTAATAGAATGCAACCTTAAAGCTCTGCTGACGTAAGTAGCATTTCCTCGAAATATCACTAAATTGTAACTCTATATTAACCTATTAGTATAGTCATCTGCATTATAATGCACACAGTTGTCAGTTGATAAGCTATTGTTCATGCCATTAAAGTTCATGCTTTAATTTGTGATTCAATGATCTTATTGAACTTTTCAGATGTATATTTTTCTCTTTCGTTCAAACAATTTCATTGATCAAATGCTGACAAAAAACAAATGGTGTTGTACAGGTTATGCTTACTGGGGAACCAAGCATTGTTGAAGCAGCTGCCTCATTGCTTAAGGCTATTGTTACAAGAAACCCTAAAGCTATGATTCGATTATATAGTACTGGTGCCTTTTACTTTGCATTGGCGTATCCTGGTTCAAATCTCCTATCAATTGCACAGTTGTTTTCGGCCACACATACTCATCAAGCTTTTCATGGTGGTGAAGAGGCAGCACTATCTTCATCTTTGCCTTTGGCAAAGCGTAGTGTACTGGGTGGACTGCTCCCAGAATCTTTGCTGTATGTCTTGGAGCGCAGTGGCCCTTCTGCTTTTGTGGGTGCAATGGTGTCTGATTCTGACACACCAGAAATTATATGGACCCACAAGATGCGAGCAGAAAACCTTATTCGTCAGGTCTTTTACCTATATCCTTTATTTTTATTTGTAAAAACATTTGCTCTCTAGTTTTGAGATTTTAATCTCATTTTAAATTATTTTGTTCGACTTATTTTTGGCAGGTTCTTCAGCATCTCGGTGACTTTCCTCAGAAATTGGAACAGCATTGCCATTCGTTGTATGATTATGCTCCTATGCCACCTGTGACTTACCCGAATCTGAAAGATGAGATGTGGTGCCATCGTTACTACCTCCGTAACCTATGTGATGAGATTAGGTTTCCTAACTGGCCCATTGTAGAACACGTGGAGTTTTTGCAGTCATTGTTGGTAATGTGGCGTGAAGAGTTAACTCGTCGTCCAATGGATTTATCTGAAGAAGAAGCCTGTAAGATACTGGAGATTTCTCTTGATGATCTTGTGCATGGTGAGAATGGTAGCAGCAAGCAGTCATCTGACTTAAGTTCTTCTAATTCCGGAAACAAAATTGAAAACATTGATGAGGAGAAGCTTAAGCGCCAATACCGAAAGCTAGCAATAAAATATCATCCAGACAAGAACCCTGAAGGAAGGGAGAAGTTTGTTGCTGTGCAAAAGGCTTATGAGCGATTGCAGGTGCTCCTTGTTTGTATGAACAGTTGCCCATTTATGCATGATATCTTTTCATGCTTTCTCCTTTTGTTGCTTAAACTGTTTATTTAATTCACCCTTGTATTTCATTGAACTGACGCCTATTGAAGTTCTTTTCCTACAAATTGTTAGTAGAATATGTCAAACTAGCGAGCCCCATTAAGGTATGTTTTCACATTGTTGGCTATTTACAGTGTCTACCATCTCTATATGCAGGCTAGTATGCAGGGATTGCAGGGACCACAACTCTGGAGGCTGCTACTCTTGCTGAAGGCACAATGCATCTTGTACAAGAGATATGGAGATGTCTTGGAACCATTCAAATATGCTGGTTATCCTATGTTGCTAAATGCAGTTACTGTAGATAAGGATGACAGCAATTTTCTTTCATCTGATAGGGCCCCTCTTCTGATAGCTGCTTCGGAGCTAATTTGGCTGACGTAAGCTAACACAGACTTTATTGTGTTTATACATTTTTTAAAAACTGCTCACTTTGATTTTTTTTTAGATGTTCGCCTTCTTTGTTATCTGATGTTCCTGTTGTAATGTTCTGTTAGATGTGCATCATCTTCATTAAATGGAGAAGAACTGATAAGGGATGGTGGCATCCCCTTGTTGGCAACACTTCTTTCTCGCTGTATGTGCATTGTTCAGCCCACAACACCTGCAAATGAACCAGCTGCAAGAATAGTCACCAACATAATGCATACCTTCTCTGTTCTCAGTCAGTTTGAGTCAGGAAGAGTTGAGATTCTTAAGTTTGGTGGCCTTGTTGAGGACATTGTGCATTGTACAGAACTTGAATTTGTTCCCTCAGCTGTGGATGCTGCGCTGCTGACAGCTGCGAATGTTTCGGTGTCGTCTGAGTTGCAAAATGCTCTGCTCAGGGCTGGATTTTTATGGTAGTTGCCTTGCCTGCTATCCTTGTTTTCTAAGATTAATGTGGAAAAGAGATGCTAACCGAAATATGATAGTACATTAGGAGAAAAAAAATTCTTACCTCTGATTTACATAATTGAAATATACTTGCAGGTATGTGCTACCCCTGCTGCTTCAATACGATTCGACAGCAGAAGAGAATGAGACATGTGAGGCACCTGGTGTTGGGGCAAGGGTGCAGATTGCTAAAAATCTGCATGCTGTTCATGCAACTCAAGCTTTGTCTAAGCTTTGTGGTCTCAGTAGTGATGATATCCTGTACCCAGATAACAAACATGCATACAATGCGCTAAAGGCTCTTCTTACTCCAAAGCTTGCTGACATGCTGAGAAACCACCCGCCTAAAGAGTTATTATCAAATCTAAATTCAAATTTGGAATCACCAGAGGTAATGGCTTCTATTTTAATTGTATTATATGCCTAGGATAACAACAACAACAACAACAACACATAGCCTTTCAGTCCTAAGCAAGTTGGGGTAGGCTATGATATTTTGATAATTTCATGATAAATAAAATATATCATTAATGTATGCATGCTGTAAATTAGTCGTTACCATGGTCTGCAGTATGTTAAGCAACATGCTAATACGCATGCACATGCGGCTGAAGAGTGTGGTCATGTACATTCAGTCTGTTTAGGGTATATGCACACATGCTCTTCTTGCTCCAAAGTTGATATATGATTAACTACTTGCTAACAACATGCATGCACGCACAATTGCACCTGTGCCTTATAGTGTGTGGTCTATGCACACTTCAGTATAGGGAATTATAGTCAGAGTGGATTTATAATTAATTAATTCCAACTTCAAGCATCAAGCAGTATGTCCAACAGGTTAGTTTGCATGCAAATGCACAGATACTCTCAGAATCCTAGTGCATATGCTTCATCAATATACATCAATGCTTACTTTATAGCAGCAAATAAGGTGTTCCTTGTGGCACAACTTATGCAAGTATTTTGCTACAGTCTACTTCTATTTGGCTGAACGTGTGTATATGATTCACTTCTTCAATATGTGGTGTTAGTGTTATTGCCTCATATGTGCAATTAAAAGCTGTTTTCTGTGTAATCCTAATGAGAAATATTTCACAAAATCCACTACTTCTATATTGTATTGTGCAGATGAATTTGAGCTAAAAAAAGAACTTTCTTTTATTGCAGATCATATGGAATTCATCCACCAGAGGGGAGCTTCTCAAATTTGTAGACCAGCAGCGTGCTAGTCAAGGCCCTGATGGTTCATATGATTTGACAGAATCACAGTCTTTCACCTATGAAGCTTTATCCAAAGAATTGAACGTTGGTAATGTATACTTGAGAGTTTACAACAATCAACCGGATTTTGAAATAAGTGATCAGGAGGAATTTTGCATTGCCCTGCTTAAGTTTATAGCAGAGTTAGTACAACAGTGGAATTCCATTAATTTGGAGGAGACGATTCATCAACATGATTCAGTTATCGAAGCATCTATTTCTGAAAATGATGAAGTCAGTGATTCGACTAATGAAGGAAAAATGGATAATTCATCAGGAAAACAAAGTACAGATGGAGATTCTGAAGTTATTATAAACCTCCAAAGTGGGCTAACATCACTTCAGGTGCTTTTATTGAAAAAGTACTTTCTTTAACCTTTTCTGTGTGAGGCAGATTTACTGAATTGCATGTCATCATTTTGTTTTTAATTGCAGAATCTTCTTACAAGTAATCCAGGCTTAGCTGCTGTTTTTGCTTCCAAGGAGCGTCTGATTCCTCTTTTTGAATGCCTTGCACTGCATGTTCCTCCTGAAAGCAGCATCTCACAAATCTGTTTAAGTGTTCTTTCTCTGTTGACTAAGCATGCTCCTTGTTTGGAGGCTATGGTTGCAGAAAGGATGAGCCTCATTTTGCTATTTCAGATACTCCACTGCAATCCTCCTTGCAGGGACGGAGCTCTTGCTGTACTGTATTCTTTAGCCAGCACACCAGAGCTTGGCTGGGCTGCTGCCAAGCATGGTGGTGTTGTTTACATTCTTGAACTTATGTTACCACTTCAAGGTTTGATCTTTACTTCACTATATTGTTACTATAGTTAGGGCTGATATTTTGTTTATCTTTTTTTTTTTTTTTTTTTGCATAATGTGCACGATACTGCAGTCCACATTGTTCTGGTTGTATTAATTAACTTATTTTAAAAAATTTGGTTGAAATTACTTTTGTTTATCAGCCTCCAGTGAAGTTATATTTTTAAACTTTGATTCGCTTAACTGCTCTGCACCTGGTTTAATTTATACACGTTTTACCTTGTTACAACGACTTCAATAGCTCTAATTATTTAAGTTATATTAATCACTTAATTGTATTATGTAGAGGAAATCCCTATGCAGCAAAGAGCTGCAGCTGCATCCTTATTGGGCAAACTTGTTGGGCAACCAATGCATGGCCCCAGGGTGGCAATCACCCTTGCCAGGTTCCTGCCTGATGGTTTGGTTTCTGCCATTAAAGATGGACCTGGTGAAGCTGTTGTTTCTTCTCTTGAACAGACAACGGAAACTCCTGAACTAGTATGGACACCCGCAATGGCAGCTTCTCTTTCTGCACAGTTGGCAACAATGGCATCAGACCTCTATCAAGAGCAGATGAAAGGACGTGTTGTTGATTGGGATGTACCTGAACAAGCATCTGGCCAACATGTAATGAAGGATGAACCACAGGTAATTTCTATTCCAGATTTTTTTTCTTGCGTAAAATAATTCTGTAACTTTGGTTAAGGTGTCAGTATGCTGTCCAAATTTCAGGTTGGTGGAATTTATGTAAGACTTTTTCTTAAGGACCCCAAGTTTCCACTGAGAAACCCTAAAAGATTCCTTGAAGGGCTCCTAGATCAGTATGTCTCCTCTGTTGCTGCTACACATTATGAAGCAATTGCTACAGATCCAGAGCTTCCTTTGCTACTGTCCGCGGCATTGGTTTCCTTACTACGAGTTCATCCAGCACTTGCTGACCATGTTGGCTACCTCGGTTATGTTCCAAAGCTTGTTGCAGCTATGGCTTATGAGGGAAGAAGGGAAACTATGGCATCTGGGCAGGCTACCAGTGGATCGCAGGCAGAACCTAGCGAACATGACAACTCAGCTCACTCTGAGGCTACTGTGCAGACTCCACAAGAACGTGTTCGCCTTAGTTGTTTGCGTGTTCTGCATCAGCTTGCGTCTAGCACAACCTGTGCAGAAGCTATGGCAGCAACAAGTGCAGGAACTCCTCAGGTATTTGATTGTTTGATTGACTTCTTTTTTAAGTTATTATTATTGTTGTAAGTTGTAACTCTCGCTGGGTAAGGCATGGTTAATCTCTTGCATAGCATCTTTTTATTTTGTTGATACAACAGTGTGACTGCTTTGTGATCGCCTCCTAAAATGTTTCTCATAATAAAGGTTTTAATACTAAAACAGTACCTTTGAATAGTAATTATTCTATCTAGACAGTGTGACTGCTTTGTGGTCACCTCCTAAAATGTTTCTCATAATAAAGCTTTTTAATACTAAAACATTACCTTTGAAAAGTAATTATTCTGTCTAGACCTGTAGTTCAGATTAGATTATATGCATATAGTAATTATTCGATTTCTGGCATCTTTTATTAGTCCGACTGCAGTGTTAATCTCACTATTTACCGCTTCCAAAATTTGGCATGTTTTGCCTACCTAGGCCCAAGCCTCAAGGTGGCACCCTGCTGCCTAGTGCTGTCAGAATACTACTTTTTTTAAGTGTGCTTTCCTTGACATCCTTAAGACCACAATTTCTCACTTTAAAAAAAATCCAGTATGACCAATTTCATACCACATTCTGTCACAAGTGACATTTAAGGGACCCATCATAATCTTTTCTTGCTTGAACTGCCATGCAGGTCGTACCACTGCTTATGAAAGCAATTGGATGGCAAGGTGGAAGTATACTGGCATTGGAGACATTAAAGCGTGTAGTCGGTGCTGGTAATCGGGCTCGTGATGCTCTTGTTGCACAGGGGCTTAAGTAAGCTGCTCTGAATGTCTATATAGCTATTAGTGCATATCATGTGAATTTGTGAAATTGCCTTAAAAGCTAAATTTCAGTCAAAAACATTAGTAAAACTTCAAGATTTTTTTCCTGAAAAAGAAGTTTAGCAGCTATAACTGATTGTGCGTTATATAGACAAAGATGGCATATGAAGTCAAGTCAACAGTGCAAAAATTGTGAATTTACTTGAGGAGATGAAATTGTTTGAGTCTACTAATATGCAAATTCAAGTATTCTGTAGTATCTCAGGTCATGCCTGTTTTTGCTTGCTTATAAAATTACTTGAGCAATCCATTTTATTGAATTTTTTCTTATATTTATTAAACATGGAAAATGGTAATACATTTTTCTTTAAATAAATCAATATGTTACATTTTCTGAACCTTTAAACAACCAAAACACAAGATTTAGTCCAAAAGCTTACGCTATGTGGGAAAAATATTGTTCACTCCAAACTAGTTTTTCATGGAATCAAGTCTTTTAACAACTAATCTTGGTTGTGTATTTCATAATGAAACAAAAACAGGGTTGGTCTTGTTGAAGTGCTCCTTGGTATTCTTGATTGGCGTGCTGGTGGAAGACAGGGACTCTGTAGTCAAATGAAGTGGAATGAATCAGAGGCTTCAATTGGGCTTGTTTTGGCTGTGGAGGTAACTGTTGGCTTCTTTCTTTCTTTGGGATGCCATTAAGTTTTTTTAGTTCAATTCCATTATACCCTAAATTTATCTTATTTTTAAGGGGTGACCTTCACATGAGATTTGATCAGTGTTATTAAGTCGTCCGACTACTTGCGATTAGTCGGCCTTATTGGTCCCCCAGCAATGATTATGCCCACTGATTCAACTAGAGTGGCTAGAAACCAAGTCATCTGATTAGTCATCGACTAATTATGACTAATTGGATGATTTGGGCCTGGACGACTAACAGGCGGATTTCATTTTCATCATGGGCTGGCATCTGGCTGTTGGCCCATTAGGATCATTAGTTTTTTTGGCCCAACAGGGTTTCCTTTATTACCTTTCCACCCCTCTTTCCTGTGTATTCCTGCACTGCAGCCACCCTGGCTTTCAACTCCCGCTCGACAGGCAGCAGCAGGTCTCACCGTCTCGGAGCCACACAGAGCTGCTTCATAAAAAAAAAAAAAAGTCACTGCTGAAGCTGTTTTGGCTAGAACTAGAAATGAGCTCTACCAAACGGGCTCTAACTGTTTGTTTGTGCTGTTTTTTTTGTTTTTTTTGTTTTGTTGTCGATGCACTTAATTATTGTTATGCATACTTGGATGGCCTCATCAGTCTCCAGGGATTGTTTCTTTGTTGACGTCTTATTTGTTATTCTGTTCATTCCTTAGTTACCTTTTTTTTTGTTTGATTTGCATAGGTGCTTCATGCTTTTGCAACCGAAGGTGCACACTGTGCTAGAGTTCGTGAAGTCCTGAATTCCTCTGATGTAAGTAACTCCCCACTGCAATAAAAGTTACAGAACCCTATGAAATTGGGAAACTACATTTGTGATCATGACAAGTGATTCACCAAACAGAAAATGATAAACAAATGCTAGACTGAAAAATCTTTTATGTAGGTATGGAGTGCTTACAAGGACCAGAAGCACGACCTTTTCCTTCCATCCAATGCACAATCTTCTGCTGCTGGAGTTGCTGGGCTCATTGAGAGGCTCATCAATCAAGACTCACTTATGCCCTCACCGCACCACCACCTCAACCTTCATTGGTCCGGCTGCCATCTTCTTCTCCTTCTGCCACCATCAGCTCCTGCAAACCCTAGTGGACGGCATTCTTATCAGCATTCCTAGTGGAAAACCGAAACACGTTAATCTCAGCTCCTTGTAGTATGACCATGAAGGCACCATGGTAACGATTTGTAGAGTGAGGCCGCCTTGAGTTGGCTTGTTACTGCCACCAAATACAGCTCGTGCCTCCATTCCCCACCAATGAGCAGCTGATCAGTGGCTGCATTTCAGTACATAGCATTGTACAGTTTCCATTACATAGGGGTCGGGGTCGGTTTTGCGTTTGTTTCTTGTACACATGTAAAGCATATGATCTTTTTTGTAACATAGATGTCCATAGAATACTCGAGCTGAAAATTGTATCGAGTCATTGCTGGGTGGGTGCGCTCCCTTGTTCTGATCACACGATTTCTTGGGACTAGAGAAATGGATTTTTTTTTTTTGGTCATTGTTTGATCAGCATTCTGTGGCGCCAGTTAACATTTTATAGTCGTATATTGACGTTTATGACCGAGTGAGGCTTCATATATCCTGACTTTTGTCTAGGGTTTGCTATTTATTTGTAATAATAAAGTTGTTTGCTTGACGCATTGTCTGCATGTAACAAAGCAAACACATTACACATTAAAAAAAAAACATGCCCCAGCCGGGAATGGAACCCCGGTCTGTAACGTGGCAGGTACTATTCTACCACGTGCTCGTCGTGTCTTTTTGCTCACATGATCTTATTTCATCACGTTTTTCTTTGGAGTATGTCGCTGTCGATGCATGTCAGTTTTATTTTATTTAAAATAGCGTCGAATCCAAATTGAGTCACGTGCGCTGGACTTATTCATATTTTTGTATTCTTTCTTGGATTACTTTTTTAAACGAAACAGATAGAGCAAAAGGCATGTGGACACCAGACAACTCTCCACATCTCTTAGCCTCAATTCGCTGCCCAAATTTTCTATCCATCCTTACTTATTATCTTGCTTACCGTATTACAAATAAGATAAATGATCAGAGACGAAGCACACGCCGATGCTTGTAAGCAAAAATGGAGCCAGCTCTTATCCTTGCAGTGCGCGGCAATGGATATTGGATGAGATTGAGACGGACAGGGGAAGCAAGCATACAGCAAAGCTCTTTTTGCAGCCAGTGATGGCCGGATTCTGTAATTTATTTTTTTATTAGTATCTGAATATCTTTGTCGGGGACTAATATTAGGCTATTCGAAGAGGAGGAGCTAATGACTGTCAAAGTTGATTCACCCGCACGATCGAGAGCGCGACTACACCGCTTGCCGAGTCACTCGTCCGTCCACCGAGACCATGGCCCCGCCTCAAGCTGACTCCCGGGGCTGGCTCCGCCTCGCCCGACGTCTGAGAGCAGACACCATCTCGCCCGACCCCCGAGGCTGGATCCGCCTCGCCCGACCCCCGGGGGCTGGCTCTGCCTCGCCCGACATCCGGGGACTGGCTCCACCTCGCCCGACGTTTGAGGGCAGACTCCGCCTCGCCCGACGTCTGAGGGCAGACTCCGTCTTGCCCGACCCCCGAGGGCTGGCTCCGCCTCGCCCGACGTCTAAGGGCAAACTCCGCCTCGCCCGACATCTGGGGTTGGCTCCGCCTCGCCCGACGTCTGCGCGCTGCTCCTTCATAACTACGCGCGCAGATAAGGCAGGGCATTCAAGTCAACCGCAACTGAGGACCATACCCTGCACGTCTGTAGGAAAGTATCGTCAGGATATGACAAGACGGGCGCTTTAAGCCCTTCCAGGCATGTCAGAGCCCGAACAGTGTTGTAGGCGTCGACATTTGTCTTACAATGTTGTGAGCGCCGCCATTTGCCCTCGGTCGCGGATCCGACGGAAGCATACGACAACCACTACGGTCCAGGAGGAAACTCACATCATCTATGGTAACAGACGTGCGGTCACTGCCGTCTGCTCCCCGTAGGGCCATAGATCAGCACTCTGATCCATCGCGCCATCCGCCAGGGCAGGATGGGACGTGACCACTTGTTGACAAAGCCAGAACATGGCATCATCAGCGGACAGCCCCGCGCGGCCCTATCAGGATCAGCGGACATGCACCCGGCATGGAGCTATCCCTAGCACCGTCTGCTGTGTCAGCAGGGCTCGCTCAGAGGAAAAGGAAGACCGACATCTTTAAAGGACCTCCTTGACCTCTGGTTTTTCTTCTTTCTCCCATCTGTAATCCCTGCTTCCCCTTGGTCTATAAAAGGGAAGGTAGGGCACCCCACTCCTTAAGACCACAATTTCTCACTTTAAAAAAAATCCAGTATGACCAATTTCATACCACATTCTGTCACAAGTGACATTTAAGGGACCCATCATAATCTTTTCTTGCTTGAACTGCCATGCAGGTCGTACCACTGCTTATGAAAGCAATTGGATGGCAAGGTGGAAGTATACTGGCATTGGAGACATTAAAGCGTGTAGTCGGTGCTGGTAATCGGGCTCGTGATGCTCTTGTTGCACAGGGGCTTAAGTAAGCTGCTCTGAATGTCTATATAGCTATTAGTGCATATCATGTGAATTTGTGAAATTGCCTTAAAAGCTAAATTTCAGTCAAAAAACATTAGTAAAACTTCAAGATTTTTTTCCTGAAAAAGAAGTTTAGCAGCTATAACTGATTGTGCGTTATATAGACAAAGATGCATATGAAGTCAAGTCAACAGTGCAAAAATTGTGAATTTACTTGAGGAGATGAAATTGTTTGAGTCTACTAATATGCAAATTCAAGTATTCTGTAGTATCTCAGGTCATGCCTGTTTTTGCTTGCTTATAAAATTACTTGAGCAATCCATTTTATTGAATTTTTTCTTATATTTATTAAACATGGAAAATGGTAATACATTTTTCTTTAAATAAATCAATATGTTACATTTTCTGAACCTTTAAACAAACCAAAACACAAGATTTAGTCCAAAAGCTTACGCTATGTGGGAAAAATATTGTTCACTCCAAACTAGTTTTTCATGGAATCAAGTCTTTTAACAACTAATCTTGGTTGTGTATTTCATAATGAAACAAAACAGGGTTGGTCTTGTTGAAGTGCTCCTTGGTATTCTTGATTGGCGTGCTGGTGGAAGACAGGGACTCTGTAGTCAAATGAAGTGGAATGAATCAGAGGCTTCAATTGGGCTTGTTTTGGCTGTGGAGGTAACTGTTGGCTTCTTTCTTTCTTTGGGATGCCATTAAGTTTTTTTAGTTCAATTCCATTATACCCTAAATTTATCTTATTTTTAAGGGGTGACCTTCACATGAGATTTGATCAGTGTTATTAAGTCGTCCGACTACTTGCGATTAGTCGGCCTTATTGGTCCCCCAGCAATGATTATGCCCACTGATTCAACTAGAGTGGCTAGAAACCAAGTCATCTGATTAGTCATCGACTAATTATGACTAATTGGATGATTTGGGCCTGGACGACTAACAGGCGGATTTCATTTTCATCATGGGCTGGCATCTGGCTGTTGGCCCATTAGGATCATTAGTTTTTTTGGCCCAACAGGGTTTCCTTTATTACCTTTCCACCCCTCTTTCCTGTGTATTCCTGCACTGCAGCCACCCTGGCTTTCGACTCCCGCTCGACAGGCAGCAGCAGGTCTCACCGTCTCGGAGCCAACACAGAGCTGCTTCATAAAAAAAAAAAAAAAGTCACTGCTGAAGCTGTTTTGGCTAGAACTAGAAATGAGCTCTACCAAACGGGCTCTAACTGTTTGTTTGTGCTGTTTTTTTTGTTTTTTTTGTTTTGTTGTCGATGCACTTAATTATTGTTATGCATACTTGGATGGCCTCATCAGTCTCCAGGGATTGTTTCTTTGTTGACGTCTTATTTGTTATTCTGTTCATTCCTTAGTTACCTTTTTTTTTTGTTTGATTTGCATAGGTGCTTCATGCTTTTGCAACCGAAGGTGCACACTGTGCTAGAGTTCGTGAAGTCCTGAATTCCTCTGATGTAAGTAACTCCCCACTGCAATAAAAGTTACAGAACCCTATGAAATTGGGAAACTACATTTGTGATCATGACAAGTGATTCACCAAACAGAAAATGATAAACAAATGCTAGACTGAAAAAATCTTTTTATGTAGGTATGGAGTGCTTACAAGGACCAGAAGCACGACCTTTTCCTTCCATCCAATGCACAATCTTCTGCTGCTGGAGTTGCTGGGCTCATTGAGAGCTCATCATCAAGACTCACTTATGCCCTCACCGCACCACCACCTCAACCTTCATTGGTCCGGCTGCCATCTTCTTCTCCTTCTGCCACCATCAGCTCCTGCAAACCCTAGTGGACGGCATTCTTATCAGCATTCCTAGTGGAAAACGAAACACGTTAATCTCAGCTCCTTGTAGTATGACCATGAAGGCACCATGGTAACGATTTGTAGAGTGAGGCCGCCTTGAGTTGGCTTGTTACTGCCACCAAATACAGCTCGTGCCTCCATTCCCCACCAATGAGCAGCTGATCAGTGGCTGCATTTCAGTACATAGCATTGTACAGTTTCCATTACATAGGGGTCGGGGTCGGTTTTGCGTTTGTTTCTTGTACACATGTAAAGCATATGATCTTTTTTGTAACATAGATGTCCATAGAATACTCGAGCTGAAAATTGTATCGAGTCATTGCTGGGTGGGTGCGCTCCCTTGTTCTGATCACACGATTTTTGGGACGAGAGAAATGGATTTTTTTTTTTTTGGTCATTGTTTGATCAGCATTCTGTGGCGCCAGTTAACATTTTATAGTCGTATATTGACGTTTATGACCGAGTGAGGCTTCATATATCCTGACTTTTGTCTAGGGTTTGCTATTTTATTTGTAATAATAAAGTTGTTTGCTTGACGCATTGTCTGCATGTAACAAAGCAAAACACATTACACATTAAAAAAAAAACATGCCCCAGCCGGGAATGGAACCCCGGTCTGTAACGTGGCAGGTACTATTCTACCACGTGCTCGTCGTGTCTTTTTGCTCACATGATCTTATTTCATCACGTTTTTCTTTGGAGTATGTCGCTGTCGATGCATGTCAGTTTTATTTTATTTAAAATAGCGTCGAATCCAAATTGAGTCACAGTGCGCTGGACTTATTCATATTTTTGTATTCTTTCTTGGATTACTTTTTTAAACGAAACAGATAGAGCAAAAGGCATGTGGACACCAGACAACTCTCCACATCTCTTAGCCTCAATTCGCTGCCCAAATTTTCTATCCATCCTTACTTATTATCTTGCTTACCGTATTACAAATAAGATAAATGATCAGAGACGAAGCACACGCCGATGCTTGTAAGCAAAAATGGAGCCAGCTCTTATCCTTGCAGTGCGCGGCAATGGATATTGGATGAGATTGAGACGGACAGGGGAAGCAAGCATACAGCAAAGCTCTTTTTGCAGCCAGTGATGGCCGGATTCTGTAATTTATTTTTTTATTAGTATCTGAATATCTTTGTCGGGGACTAATATTAGGCTATTCGAAGAGGAGGAGCTAATGACTGTCAAAGTTGATTCACCCGCACGATCGAGAGCGCGACTACACCGCTTGCCGAGTCACTCGTCCGTCCACCGAGACCATGGGCCCCGCCTCAAGCTGACTCCCGAGGGCTGGCTCCGCCTCGCCCGACGTCTGAGAGCAGACACCATCTCGCCCGACCCCCGAGGGCTGGATCCGCCTCGCCCGACCCCCGGGGGCTGGCTCTGCCTCGCCCGACATCCGGGGACTGGCTCCACCTCGCCCGACGTTTGAGGGCAGACTCCGCCTCGCCCGACGTCTGAGGGCAGACTCCGTCTTGCCCGACCCCCGAGGGCTGGCTCCGCCTCGCCCGACGTCTAAGGGCAAACTCCGCCTCGCCCGACATCTGGGGGTTGGCTCCGCCTCGCCCGACGTCTGCGCGCTGCTCCTTCATAACTACGCGCGCAGATAAGGCAGGGCATTCAAGTCAACCGCAATACTGAGGACCATACCCTGCACGTCTGTAGGAAAGTATCGTCAGGATATGACAAGACGGGCGCTTTAAGCCCTTCCAGGCATGTCAGAGCCCGAACAGTGTTGTAGGCGTCGACATTTGTCTTACAGTGTTGTGGGCGCCGCCATTTGCCCTCGGTCGCGAATCCTGACGGAAGCATACGACAACCACTATGGTCCAGGAGGAAACTCACATCATCTATGGTAACAGACGTGCGGTCACTGCCGTCTGCTCCCCGTAGGGCCATAGATCAGCACTCTGATCCGTCGCGCCATCCGCCGGGGCAGGATGGGACGTGACCACTTGTTGATAAAGCCAGAACATGGCATCATCAGCAGACAGACGCCCAGCGCGGCCCTATCAGGATCAGCGGACATGCACCTGGCATGGAGCTATCCCTAGCACCGTCTGCTGTGTCAGCAGGGCTCGCTCAGAGGAAAAGAAAGACCCGACATCTTTAAAGGACCTCCTTGGCCTCTGGTTTTTCTTCTTTCTCCCATCTGTAATCCCTGCTTCCCCTTGGTCTATAAAAGGGAAGGTAGGGCACCCCACTAAGGGGACAAATCGATTCAACACACCACGCATCACATCACACATAGCAGAGCAGCAACCCAGCTCTCAGCGCCCATTAGACCTTTCCATCAGAGACTTAGGACATATCCCTCTCTCGTCCGTTTGTAACCCCTACTACGAACTTTTCAGTGCTAATAACATGAGCAGCAGCCACGAACTGGACGTAGGGACATTCTGCCCGAACCAGTATAAACCTTGTGTCTTTTAGCACACCATCCGGGTCCAACGCGCAATAACACAAATTTACTCATTGGTGTTTACTTGAAACACCGACAGTTGGCGCACCAGGTAGGGGACCTTTGTGCATTCTGACATTAACATTAGGCCAAGGATGGCTAGCCACGGTATCAGCTGGGTCCCAGGCGCATACGTGCGCTTCGAGGACCTAGACTTCATCATCACGGTGGGAGGAGAGTTGGCATTGGCTCACGCCGCCATCCAACCTCTCCCCTCCATCGGCCTCGACTACGAGAGGCTTGAGCGCTAGCTCGGTGTCTCCCTAGGACCCCAGCCGTCTGGGAAGGACTCGCGCCGCCTCACCTTCTCTGACGCCAATGACATGGCGTGGCTCGTCGGAGGAGAACCCCTCTATCCGGAACACCTCATACGGAGCACTCCAATAGTGCTTCCATTCAGTCTCCACAATGCCGCGGCGACCATTAGCCACCTTGTGGCACAACGCATGGTTCCACCTTCCGCAAACGATGAATTCGTGGGGGTGATCGAACACATCGTTGAATCTTTCCACGACCTCCTGGCAGAGGAGCCAGAGTCACCCTCTGGCTCTGACTCCAGCAGGGGAAGCTATCACCCCTCTCGTGAATGCTTTATGATGGGTACCCCTGAGGGGCACGTCAAAAGCGTCCACGAGGGGGAGGCTACCCCAACAAACGACCTCGACGATGAGGCCGAGAGGGAGACAGCGGCCCTACCACGCATGCCGGTGGAACAGCTGAAAGCCCGACACCGAGAGATCAAGGAAGCGTGACTCCAGCTCGAGCAGGAATGCACGGAGCTCGATCAGGAGATAGAGCGCTGCAGAGACAGTGGGCGCACACGCGCCATGGCCCGCGACATGAACTGGAGGATCATTGCAGATGATGAAGCCCTCCCTCGCTTCGCCCGGGCAAGCCAGAACATCTCCGCCACAATGGCCTTGCTCCATGGCCTTCCAAAGGTCGTGACGCCCAAGGACCATCAGGCCCACCGTGAGATTCGCACGTTGCTCAAGCGTGCAGCGGCACAACAGGCAGAGAGCTCGTTGTCTCGACGACGCGAGCCCGACGCCAGCCAGCGCACGCCCTCTGAGCACCCTAGAAGGGACGTGTTGGTCCACCAGGCACCACAGGGCGGTAGGCAGCGCGCCATGGTCCCGGTGCATTAGCGTCTCGGCCACAACCGTGACGCACGTAACACCCTTGACGCCCACAGACGTGCCTACAACGACTCGAGAGAGGGAGCTAGACATGGCTATCACCCTCGCCGTGGCGGACACTACGACAGCGGCGAGGACCGAAGCCCGAGCCCTGGCGTACTGGGGTCTTAGGCCTTTGGCCGACACATCCTCAACGCTGCCTTCCCGCTAAGGTACCGGCCACCAACCAAGATCCCAAAATACTCTAGGGAGACGAACCCCGAACTATGGCTCAAGGATTATCGGCTTGCCTGCCAAGCCGGTGGTGCGAATAATGACGATTTCATCATCCGCAACCTTCCACTGTTCTTAGCCGATTCGGCACGAACATAGTTGGAACACCAGCCGTCCAACAGAATCTAGAGTTGGGCGGACCTGAAGGAGATCTTCGTGGGGAACTTCTAGGGCACATACAAGCACCCTAGGAACCCATAGGACCTCAAGAACTGCCGTCAGAAGGCCGAAGAAACCCTCCGTGGGTACATCTGACGCTTCTCTCGGCAGTGCAATGAGCTGCCTAACGTCGCCGACGCCGACGTTATAGGGGCCTTTCTATCTGGGACCACCTGTGAGTCTCTGGTTCACAAGCTAGGATGCAAGGGTCCGTGAACCACCAAAGAACTCCTTGACATCGCCACTAGCCATGCCTTGGGCGAAGAAGTGGTTGGAGCAATCTTTGATTGCCTCAACGGCCAGGCGAGGCGGGACGAGGACGCTGGCGAAGGTGCCTCCAACTATTCTGCCAAAAAGAAGAACAAAAAGCAATGGCACGAGGGCTCTCTCGTGGCCGCCACTGACCACAGGGGTGGTCAAAAACCCATGGAGGGCACTTCAAACCACTTCGAAAAACTACTCTAGGGGTCATGCCTAAACCATGCCTTCCCTGTCAAGCATCTGTACAAGGACTGCGCCCTCATGAAGCGACTCTTGTCCAGAGGCTACAACAAAGGGGAGCACGGGAAGGACCCCGACCCTACCATGGACGATGTTGAGGAGAAGGACGATGGCTTTCTAACACCAGATGGCTGCCTTATGATCTTCGAAGGATTGGAGGCCTACGACTCCAAGCTTCGCCAGAAGATCGCACGCCGCGAAGTCTATGCGACCAAACCAGCCACACCTGCCTTCCTTTGGTGGTTAGAGTCCACCATAACCTTCGACCAGATCGACCACCCGAAGAGCTTCCCGCAACCGGGGAGATATCGGCTCATGGTCAACCCGATCGTCGATACGAAGTGCCTCACCAAGGTACTGATGGATGGGGGCAGCGGTGTTAACATCCTATACGTCGAGACACTCGATGCCATGGGCATCGACCGAGTGCGCGTTCGGCCAATCGGAGTGCCTTTCCATGGTGTCGTGCCTAGAAAGCAGGACTTGCCACTTGGGCAGCTCGATATGCCCATCACTTTTAGGGGTCCGTCCAACTATAGGATGGAGACCCTCACCTTTGAAGTGGTTGGGTTCCACAGAACCTACCACGCCATCCTGGGATGACCATGCTACGCGAAGTTCATGGCCGTCCCCAACTACACCTACCATAAACTAAAGATGCTGGGGCCAGGTGGGATCATCACCATCAGCACCTCCTTTCAGCGCGCCTATGAGTGCGAGGTTGAGTGCTGCGATCACGCTGCAGCAATCGTCGCCTCTGTAGAGCTCATGACCCTCAGGAAGGAGGTTGCCGAAGAAGCACCCGACCCCAAGTGGTCGACCGGGTCCTTTGAGCCAGTGGAGGGCTCCAAGGATGTCCTCGTAGACCCTAGGAGCACCGAGGGCAAAATGGTGCGCATTGGTACCATGCTTTCCTCCAAATAGGAAAGCACGCTCATTGACTTCCTCCATGCCAACAGAGACATCTTTGTGTAGAAACCCTCGAATATGCCAGGCATTCCGAGGGAAGTCACCGAACATGCCTTGAAGATCCGCCCAGGCTCTAAACCAGTGAAACAACGCCTGTGTCGCTTCAACGAGGGGAACGCAGGACCATCGGTGAGGAGATCGTGAAGCTTCTAGCGGCCATATTCATCAAGGAAGTATACCACCTAGAGTGGTTAACCAATCTCGTTCTTGTGCGAAAGAAGAGTAAGAAATGGAGGATGTGTGTTGACTACACAGGTCTCAACAAAGCATGCCCAAAGGATCCGTTTCCTTTGCCACGCATAGACCAAATAGTTGACTCCACCTCGGGGTGCAAAACCCTCTGCTTCCTTGATGCGTACTCTGGGTACCATCAAATCGTGATGAAAGAGTTCGACCAGCTCGCAACATCTTTCATCACCCCCTTTGGATCATTCTGCTACGTCACGATGTCGTTCGGTCTAAAGAACGCTCAGGCCACATACCAGCGTTGTATGCTCAAGTGTTTCGGGGACCTCATCGGGTGGACCGTTGAGGCCAACGTTGATGACATTGTGGTCAAATCCAAACAGGCTGACCACCTCATAGCCGATCTTGAGCAGACCTTTGCAAAACTCTGAGCAAACGACATCAAACTCAATCCCAAGAAGTGTGTTTTCGGGGTCCCAAGGGGCATGCTGCTTGGTTTCATCGTTTTTGTGTGTGGCATCGAAGCCAACCCGGAGAAGATCTCATCCATCACAAGGATGGGCCTGATTCAGAATATAAAGGGGGTGCGGCGAGTTATAGGGTGCCTCGCCGTGCTCAGCCACTTCATCTCACGCCTTGGCGAATGAGGTCTCCCCCTTTATCGACTTTTGAAGAAGGCTGACTACTTCGAATGGACATCCGAGGCCCAGGAGGCACTTGACATGGTCAAACTACTCCTGACGAAGGCCCCGATCCTAGTTTCTCCTACCGATGGAGAACCCCTTTTGCTCTACATTGCAACCACCACGCAAGTGGTCAGTGTCGCCCTGGTAGTGGAGCGGGAAGAGGAGGGGCACGCCCTCAAAGTACAGCGCCCTATGTACTTCATCAACGAGGTCCTATCCGACTCAAAGACCCGCTATCCCCAAATCCAGAAGCTTCTGTACGCCGTCCTCATCACCAAGAGGAAGCTACGTCACTACTTTGAGTCACATCTAGTGATGGTCGTGACGTCCTTCCACCTCGACGAGGTCATCCAAAACTAGGATGCCACTAGAAGAATCACAAAATGGGCACTCGAGCTAATGGGTCAAGGCATTGCGTATGCCTCCTAGACGGCCATCAAGTCTCAGGTGTTAGCTTATTTCTTCGTGGAATGGATCGAGGTCCAAATGCCACTAGCGATCATCGATCAAGAGTACTGGACAATGTATTTCGACGGATTGTTGATGAAAAAGGGTGCCGGCGTGGGGCTAGTCTTCGTGTCACCCCTTAGGGTACGCATGAGGTACATGATCCATCTCCATTTCCCCTCCTCCAACAATGTGGCCGAATACGAGGCACTCTTCAATGACCTACACATTGCCATCGAATTGGGCGTCCAATGCCTCGATGTTCGAGGAGATTCCTAGCTGGTTGTCGACCATGTCATGAAAGAGTCAAGCTACCATGATGTCAAGATGTCAGCATATTACTGAGAAGTCTGCCGGTTCGAGGACAAGTTTGACGGCCTCAAACTCAATCACATCCCGAGGCGTCCGACACGCTTGCGAAAGCAGCATCTAGCCAAGAGCCGGTGCCAATGGGCGTCTTCACCAACGACCAACACAAGCCCTCGGTTCTTTATGAGGGGTTGGAACAAGCCAGTGACGGTCTGCCCATTCTAGGCTCGGGGGATGACCAAACATTGGCTTTATCTGGCCTCGAAGTCATGGAGCTTGAAGAGGACCTAGTGATAGAGCCTGACCCTCTGATCGACTAGAGAACACCCTACCTTGACTACCTCCTCTATGACACACTACCAATAGACAAGATGGAGGCTCGATGACTCACATGTCGCGCCAAGTCGTTTGTTCTTGTGGAGGGCGAACTCTACAAGCGAAGCCACACAGGGGAAGCATTTGCTGAGCGATATCAACGGTGGGGTCTATGGTCACCATGTCATGCCCAGAACCCTGGTCAGAAATGCATTCTGATAGGGCTTCTACTGGCCTACTACGGTAGCCGATGGCGAGCAAATCGTACGCACCTACGAAGGGTGCTAGTACTATGCTCGGTAGACTCACCTACCGACCCAAGCATTCCAGACGATCCCCATCACCTAGTCATTCATAGTCTGGGGACTCGATCTGGTTGGACCACTCAAAAAGGCGCCCGAGGGCTATACCCACTTGCTTGTCACCATAGACAAGTTTACAAAGTGGATAGAAACTCGACCGATTTCCATGATCAAATCCGAGCAGGCCGTACTGTTCTTCCTCGACATCGTCCATCACTTCAGAGTCCCAAACTCCATCATCACAGATAATGGCACGTAGTTCACTAGCAAGAAATTCCTCCAATTTTGCGATGAACATCACATCCGCGTCGACTAGGTGAAACGACCCCGATTTCCGCGAAGGGAAATCCACAGCGTCAAAGTGTAATAAGACCATTGTAGATCATATTACCCAAATTCCAGTCGAATATCACATCCATACAACGATAATATCAGAGTACAAATAGTGCAGAATTACATAATTTATTACATCGTCGTATTGACGGAATCAAAAGTAGCATTCATTCAGAACAGCTTGAAGATAAGATCGTCAAACTCGAGCGTAGGCATGAACCCCTCATCCATCAAACTCCTCAGAGCTATACTCCTCAGCAGAACCTGTGTGCCAAAATTTATCAGTACGATTTGTACTGGCCACTCCCATCCCTATGAGCATTGCTTTGTGGAAATTGGATGCAAGTTGGACATAGTCAAGGAACCTATAATGCTGGGGTTTCCTATGCATTAGCATATCAAGTAAATAATAATAATTTGTCAAGTTTTAACACCATTCCCACACACAATCCACTCCATTCCCTTTTCAGAGCCAGGTTTCGATCCTAGGATCGATATACCACCATCTCCACACCATCACTATAACCATACCATCACTCAGTCAATAGGCCAACTCCCTCTCGGCACTGTCTCAAGGCCCGTAGCCCCTGGCTATGACCGACTCTCTCACGGGGGAAGAAGAGAAGGACTCATCTCACTATCTAGTTTAAGCGAAACCTAGGAAAGGTCCATAGCCGACAAGTCGGCACATGTATCGATCGATCAACCATACACTCTGCAGAGGTTTTACATAACCACAAGATCCGCCTTCCTCGCTGACCATCGTCAACTAGGCTGATTCCGGTCGCTTGCTAGCCTAGGATAATGCCACTCTACCATTCAGCCCTGGTTCACCCCAAGTCAAGTCTGGGGTGGCTAAAACTGTGAGTCATGAGCCGGGTCCACAAGGTCTCCATGAAGTCTCGGAAGGGTGTGGGGGGAATCTTCCGTGCCCCGTACCTCCGTACACTGTCCGCTATCAACCTAGCAGTAGTGGCAATATCCTACCAAGTAGTCCAACCGTCTCGCACCATATAGGGCGAGTGGTACGTAAGGCTTCCTGGTGAATCTGAGTACTAGTAAGTCCTTAGGGATGACCAAGCCAGAATGTCTTCATCAGGGTTTCCCTTTATCGTGCCACCACAGCACCTCCATCCCGGGCTCCTCCCATCATAGGTTCACACCTAGGTCCACCTCATATACCATTTACCCACCACAGGTATCCATTCCAGGGGTGCCCAGGTAGCATCCCATAGCAAGACTTGCCCCAGGCTCGTCGTATACTCCAACTTGGTCGACACAACCCTCACCCTCCACACACCCAAGTCACACACGCAGCACTCTCCCCATAGTCCAGATAACACCAGTTTCCACCACGCACGTAATATAAGCGTAGTAGAAGTATAAGTAATGAAATATATAGCAGTAAGCGTGTGTCTAGCCAAATAGCAGGGTATGCAGGGCTAAGGTTGCGTCAAGGTAAAGGCTTTCAAGCAAGCATACTACCATGCAAGTCCTATCATAATATGACTGTAGCAGTAAAGTAAAGCGGTAGCAGTTCTATGTTAGCCATGCGTAATAGGTGCTATGAGATTGGGTGGGATGTGGCACCTTCAGTGTAGTCATCTCCGTTCTCCTCATGGTACTCACGGTCCTCGTCTGCCTGGTTCTCCTCTAAGTCTGCAACGATCGCATTATAGTCGCATTAGCGACGTCTATAGAATGGCACAAAGAAGCAATGAAAATTCAAAAGAGTCAAATGCACTCAAACATGGGTTCATTGCGTAGAGCTTGATTTTAGATGAATTTTGGCCTTGGTTTTGTATTTTTCTGAGGTCATATGAATTAGTTATGAATTTCCGAAGATTAAATCCATTTCTAAAAATGAAAAAGGCTGAATTAATCCTGGGCCGACACGTGTCACGCTGTGACTGGTCCACGTGGCATGCTGACGTCAGCATGATGTCATCACAACGTCATTGTCTCGGTTCCGAGCTGACAGGTGGGGTCCAGCTGCCATCATCATGACGTCATCAGTCCGGTAGGTGGGACCAGGGCTTTCGGGTCACTGACAGGTGAGTCCAGAGTGGCTGTGCCACTGACATGTGGGGATAGGTCAACGGTCAATGTTGACCGGTCAACGGTCAATACGGGCCGATTTCAAACTGGGTCTGGACAGGGCTGGATCTGGGCCGGGCTTGGCCCGCCATGTGGCATGTTGTGGCGCTGCCACGTCACGGCCTTGGGCCTTTACTAGGCTTCGTTTCCTGGCTGTGGGCATGAGCGTGGCTCACGGTGGACCCAAGTTCACGGTCCATGGACCTACGGCAGGGTCCATGGTGGACTGAGTCCATCATCATTTTCCCTCGGCTCGGCTCATGTGCACTGGGTGCAGGGCTGCGCTGCTCACCTCGCCCCTTCTCCTCTGTTTCTTCCACGGCGCACTCCCGCCGGCGACGTGCTCACCGGTGAGCTCCCGCAACGGCTCAGGCATCCAATTGAGGTGGGAAAAAACCTCCCCGCGCCATGGCGACTGTAACGGTGGGGTCAGGGCGACGGATGGTGCTTCCTAAGTCACTGGTTACGGCGAACGGCGGCTCGAGTACAACCGGCATGTGGGAATGGCGTGGGTGCAGCGGCATGGGCCGGTTCTGTGGTGCGCGTGGGCGTCACAATGCTCCAGCAGGCATGTTGGGCAGGTCGAGGGGTCCTCCAGGGCCTCCGGTGGCTTTGGCCACGACAGCGGTCTTCCGATCACGTCGGCGGCGTCGGTGTGGGGGCTATGGCCTCGGAGGGGCGTCATAGTGGGGTGTGTAGGCTCCTACGGATCCGTGTGGATGCGGCGAGGGCGTCCAGAGCTCAGGGTAGGACTTTCGGTTTCCAGGTGGCCGGTAGGGTCTTCCCGGCGGCCACGGCGACATGGTGACGACGGTGAGGCGCGTGGGTCACTACGGGGCTCCAGCGGGGTGGTCACGGCGTGTGCGTGAGTTACCCATGGCTTCAGTGAACAGGACGGGCGAGTCAAGGAGGCGCCAAGCGCTCCTAGCAGTACTGGCCATGGTGGTCGATGCTCTGACCGATGGTCGGGTGCTCGGACCGGTGGTCTGGTGCTTGGACCGGTGGTCTAGTGCTCGGACCAGTGGTCGGGTGCTCGGCACGGTGGTCTGGTGCTCGGACCGGTGGCCGGGTGCTTGGACCAGTGGTCTGGTGCTCGGACCGGTGGCCGGGTGCTCGGACCGGTGGTCTGGTGCTCGGCACGGTGATCTGGTGCTCCAACGGTGGCCACGCCACGAGGGCGGCGTTGCGAGCGTGGCGAGCGAGTACTCTGCTTCGGCGTCCGTGGGGCTTGGAGGGGCCTATAGCGTACAAGAGCTAGGAGGTGCTCGCGGTGTGCGCGTGAGTGCACTGTGCTTGTGTGCCCAAGGACCGAAGATGGCCTTGGCCTACGCACTCACGGTATGGAGCGCCATGGCCGGAGTAGCAAGGTCCAGTGGCGAGCAGGGGAAGAACCGGGGCTCACCGTGGGTGCTGTGGAAGAGAGGATAGCGGTGCAGTGTCGAGTTGTGGCCATGTAGCTCCAGAAGCAATGCCGTGCAGTGCCAACCCGCGACCGTGATGATGACAACGGCGTTGCCCTCGGCTCCGGCAACTTCGGCAATGCGCGGAGGTTCCGATCCTCCTCTCACGATCTCCTTCTTGGCCCTCTACTCTCGGTGTGGTGCGGCTACTGGGCCTCCAAGCGGTGGCGGAGGCTGAGGGAGAGACTATGGTGCCGGACGTGAACGATGTGCGGGCTGGCTTTATAGCCGAGCGCCATGCCTCCCATGGCGGATGGCATCGTGCGGTGGAGGCATGTGCATCGCATCAGACGGTGGTGTGGGGTTGCATAGGCGCGGCGCAAGGGGGACAGGGTCGTGCCCCGGGCGTGACCCCCTGGCCCACCCCTGCCACCGCTGTCGGGCGCCGGTCGTGTAGGCGGTTGAGGCGTGGGTGAGGAAGACGACACTTTAGATGGGGGTGGCTGACATGCAGGGTCCAGCGGGCAGTGGCTGCGAGCGAGGTAGATGGGTGCGCGGGCGTGGGCGACGCGCTGGGCCGGCTCGTGGGCCGCGCGCGCATGCTGGGAAGACGGGAAGGGTTGGCAGGCCGGTTGGGCTGGCTGGCTGGCGCGGGCCGAGCAGGCCAAGGTGGTTTGCGAGGCCTACATCCTTTCTCTTCTTTTTCCTTTTTGTTTTTCATTTCTTCTCCTTTGTTTGAATTCGAATTTGGTTCTAGAATTTGAATTCCAAATTGGTGCACCTAATTTATTGGAGTTATTAAGCATATCTTAACTCAAATGGAAATCCAAATCACATTTCGAATAATCAAAGTATGCAACAGTTTATTTGTTAGAATTTAAATAAACACAATTAACAAATGACATGCCATGCTTATGTGTTAACTTGGGTTGGGGTTAAACCTAATGCATCTCTTAGGTTGGGTTACTATACATGACACTCATCATCACATGGGAGTTCTAAGAAAAATTTTGTAGTTGGTATTTTTAGTGTGTGGATTTTTGGGTTGTTACACTAGGCCTCCGTAGCGCACCCCTGGATGAACGAGAAGGTAGAACGCGCAAATGACATGGTCCTACAGGGCCTCAAGCCTAGGATCTTCAACCAGTTGAACAAATTTGGCGCATGTTGGGTCACCGAACTTCCTTCAGTACTCTAGAGCCTGAGGACAACCCCTAGTTGAGCCACCGGTTACACGCCCTTCTTCATGGTTTACGATTCTGAGGCCGTCCTCCCAACTGACCTCGACTATGGAGCACCAAGGATCAGGGTGTACGATGAACAGAGAGCCAAGGCATCCCATGAGGATGCCATGGACTAGCTAGACGAAGCGCACAACATCACCCTTGTCCGCTTGGCCATGTACCAACAGGCGTTGTGATGGTACCATAGCCGACGAGTGCGGGCCGAGCCTTCAACGTCGGGGACCTAGTTCTCCGCCTCGTATAGAGCAACAAGGACCGCCACAAGCTCTTCCCACCATGGGAGGGGCCATACATTGTCATGGAGGTGCTTCGGCCAGGCACCTACAAGCTAAAGACCATCAACGGCGAGGTCTTCACCAATGCCTAAAACATCGAGTAGCTATGTCGCTTTTACCCTTAATAAACGCACATTTTGTCTTATCAGTTTTGTTATCCAACTCCCCATTTTTTAGTGACATTCGACCCCAGCAACGGCAAGGGGTCGGATCTCACTCAGGGGCTGATATGAGCATTTCTATCCAACATACATTTTCTGTACTCTTCTCCTCTTTTTGATGTTAGGACCTAGGAGCTAGGTTTATGGGAACAAGCTCTGTGTATAACTGGTCAAACTGTGGGATACCTATGCCCCAGCGGCTATGGTGCCTTTGTTCACCAGCGTAATCAGAATTGGCTCGCCCGCACTCCAAGTTTTTATGACCTTAACAAACAAAAGGGGTCGGAATGCACTAACTCTTTATGCAAAATGGGGAGAAGAGCTAAGAAACTGTTTGCTAGACCAAAATTCAAGAGCTTGTCCATTTGTCACAAGCTTTCTTCAATTGGCTTATCTACCTAACAAAATTCTTACGTAGGATGTCCTCATTCTCTATTTCTGTAGGAAAAACTTGTCTCAACAGATAAACACGAGTCAATTAGACGGCTTGGCCACTAACGAGAAACGGGTATGGAGCAGACAGGATCACGTTCATATCCACTAGAAGCTTTCCAAACCCATCACTCTTACCATCGAGGTAAAACCGGTGCCTAGGTCGATCGAACGGCTCATAACCGCCGCCGAGAGACAAGCGCCCTTACTTACCTTACGCATTAATTTCGATACCGAGCCTCTGATCCTAGCAACGGCAGGGGATCGGACATCGCTTGGGGGCTAGCAGGAGTGTCTATTTGCTAGACATTTCTCTTTGCTTGACCCCTCCTTACGTTTAAAAACTGGAGACACGATGTGCGAATGCAAAACTTTGAGTAAACCTGGTCAGACCGCTAGGACCATACGCCCCTGCGACTACGGTGTTTTTGCCCACCAGCGCAATCAGAGTCTTTGTCTCCAAACTCCAAACCTTAACCTCCACCTTCTCGGGAAGGGTACCGAGGGGCCTACATATGGAATCTCCATCAAGGAGAGGCTGTCGGGTCACCCAAGTCGATCGAACAGCTCAGGTCACTGCCGAATGACAGATATGAAAGAATGGGAAGCTCGTGCAGGTTACACCATCCCCATCATGAACGTCGGACCCGAACCCTGCATGGACATATTCGGTAAGAACTCTCAGAACCCGTCACTCATGCCATCGAGGTATCATTACCGACCCCCGCTATTCCTTTATATGATCATTCATTTAATCATTCGTACATTCATCTCGCACATCCAAAGCGTCGCATATGCGATTGCTACATCACAACGCTTTGCATCGTGTCATGAAGCAGTAGTCGTCTCATTCGATATGAGCGGCAACTGACCGAGGCTCGAAGGCTGGCCCACAAAGGGCTCGAGGCTGCCTCATGTCAAACAGAGCCAGAGGAGAAAAACTAAGATCAGCCCCAGCGGCCTTGCCCGACCCCACTCAGAAGCGGACAGGGACATCTCTGAAAGGATCAAGATGCCCAAGAGGGGGGGTGAATTGGGCTAATTCTAAAATTATTTGCAATAAATAAACCCTACACTTAGCCCACTTCACTCCTTATGCCTAGAAAGTAATTCTATTGATCTACCGCACAAAAGTTTAGCACCCTAAGTTCCAATCCTACTCTAGCATGGCAATTCTAAGAATGTAAAGACAAGAATTGAATTGCTCAAATGTAAATGCTTAAAGTAAAGAGAGAAGAAGGAATGTGGTGATGTTTTGCTAAGGTATCAGAGAGTCGCCACTCCCCACTAGTCCTCGTTGGAGCACCCGCGCAAGGGAGTAGCTCCCCTTTGATCCGCACAAGGATTAAGTGCTCTCTACGGGTTGATTCTTCGACACTCCATCATGGTGAATCACCCACACCACTCACAACTTGAGTTGGGTCATCCACAAGCTCCGCCGGATGATCACCAAACTCCCAATCATCACCAAGCCGTCTAGGTGATGGCGATCACCAAGGGTAACAAGCAAGAACTCTCACTTGACCACAACAAGCCTAATGAGAAGGGTGGATGCACACTTGCTACTCTCTTTTCACTAATGAGGCCTTAATCTTGGATTCTCAAATCTCAATCACCTCTCTAGGCTCTTGCTCTCCTTGGCACTCTCAAGGGTGTTTCTTAGCTATTGAAATGGGCAAGAGTACTCCCTTGAATGAATAGAGGAAGTATTTATACCCCCCTCATTCAAAACAAACTGTTATGTGCTTGAGTCAGCACTCTATGGGGTGAACGGACGCTCCGGTCAAGGTGACCGGACGCTCCGGTTAGTTCTCCCCACCATAAAGCCGTTAAGTGGTGATCGGACTCTGTCCTACGTCCGATGAGCACTGACCGGATGTGTTCGGTCACAAAAACTGCTCTCTGGAACCTTACTGATGTTGACTGAGCGCTGGAGCCTAGAGTCTGGTCGCTTCGCTGTTCAGCGTCCGATCAATAACTGAAACCTGACTATAGCGTCCGGTCAGCACTGACCGAACACGTTCGATCAGGATTCTCTCTCTTTGGAACCTTACTGGAGTTGACCAGACTCTAGCACCCAACGTCCGATCACTTTTCACTCAGCGTCCAGTCGCATCCAAACGACTTCACTTGATCAAATGAACTGACCGGACTCTACTGCCAGCGTTTGGTCACACCAGGACTAGTGTCCAGTCAATATTTGACCCCCCATTCACTTCCAACTCAAAATCATATGTGAATGAAGTTTTCTCCAACTGATCTTAGGGCTACTTAGGAGCTACCTAGTGCTAGATTTGACAAGTGTGCACCATACCTAACCCACTAGACTCACCTAGGTCAAGCTACTAGTCCATACCCCCCTTAATAGTATGGCTAAAGGAAAAACAAAGTCCTAAACTACTCTTGTGGCAGAACCTCCTAAATTATAGGGCCCACATGCACCTGTCACTGTCCGACGACCTTTGACATCTATGCATGTGTTCCCGTTAACTTAAGAAGACTGTCAGGTGTCCTCGAGGAACCCCGAATCATCCACGATTTCTGAGCAGGATCACATTATAGAGTCATTGCAGTATTACAACATTTATTCAAATATCTACACCAGAGTAAAAACAGCGGAAGTCTTACGATAACATAGTTTACAAACCAGTTGTTTCAAACCTTACAAACTAAGTTCGATAATTATTACAAACCATAGTAGTAGTGGAGTGGCATAATTAACATATACATAACACACAAAATAAACATCCTGCCCAAGGATCACACATTTACTTCTCATCGTCAGAACGAATAATAGTCATGCAGCATGATCCAAAACAGATCTGCTCATGAGGCTCACCTGCAACAAGGGTCAACGAACCCTGAGTACAAAAGTACTCAACAAGACTTAACCGAAATATTAACTGATAAACTTAGGAATGCAGGCTTAGGGATTCAAGATATAGCTTTAACAATAATCAAAGTTCTTTTGCATAAAAGCTCTTTTAACAAAATTCTTTATATAGAAAACTTCATAAAAATTATATACAAAGTTGACACGATCCGTGTTGAGATCATGAAACTTCATATCCTACACCTTCACAAGCCTTATTCGAGTTCTAGTTATTAATACTACGATGATGAATAGTGAGTTGAGTCTCCATGACCGAGGAGCAACGACGATTTGAACCGATTAAGCCCAGCTAGGAATTCCAGACCACACGACATATGCAGGTCCCTGACCTCCATATACCAACCTACCCTCGGATCCTCTAAAACAAGAACAGGTCCACGCCACCCGAGAATACAGTACTCCACCAATCCAGCCCATTGCCACGTGGGTACACGCTATTCCCGCCATCTCTCCACTCCTAGTGCGCGAGTAGCTATTCTCATAATAGAATAGCCGAGTAAAGGCTTACCGGAGTATGTGGTTAGTACTACAAATTCTCACCTCATGCAATTCAACAACGGACGTGCCTTAATCGACACAGGCGGAAAGAACCCGCTCACAAGACCTCCATGTCTTGTGGCTCACACGCACCGAGTCCGCCCGGTCTAGATTTATTACTCCACATTCCCATATCACATGATAACATAAGTTAACCAAAATTCTGTTTAAAGTTCGTAGGTGACAGGTAATCACCCGACTTTCATCGTTCTAAGCATAGCTAAGCAAAACTAGGCATATACGAATTTAAAACTAGTAATATGGTAATTATGGAATAACAAGGTTGGTAATGCACCAATTTGTTTTTCACTTGACTCCTAATCACTTAATGCAATAAAGAGAAGCAAAAGCGAAATCAATTTGTAAAATACAAGGTAGGGTTGTATGCATCCGGGGCTTGCCTTCGTTGACAGAAAAATCCGATTCCTGCGACGTTTCACAAGTATTCGATCCGACCTCAACAGACGGATTAACCTCCTCAACAACTTGATTAACTACCACATGTTCACCTTCATTCACTACACGTAATAACAATGCCATGTTTAACATGATGCGGAATACGAAACATGATGCTCGATGATGGATGCAAAATTTAACAATTTGAATACAACTTTCCTTCGCGGTACAGTTGCAAGTCAAACAAACTAAATCTTTTTCGTAACACATACATCAATGGCCAAGGATCATTATCAACTAATGACCCAAGGTCATCACTTAATCCAAAATTTCAAACAAAACCTAAATCATTAAAGGTTACTATTTGCTTTTATGAATTAATTATTTAATTCAAAATTATGAAATAAATCAACTTATTCTAATTGAGCTCAAAATTTTAGTAAATGTTCATTACATGATAAGTAAGTGGCAAAACAAATTTCATAATTTTTGGACAATTAAATAAGCCTAGAAAAATCATGGAAATTCATTTATTAATAAATTGAGCAATTTTTATCACATTCAAAATGTGCTAAAAAACAATATTTCATATTTTTATTAAATAATATACAACACATAGAGGTTACACAAAAAATTTCATAATTTTTGGAGCTCTAAATAAATCTATACAAAAATAACAAAAATAGATACTATTCATTCATTGCTGAAAAATAGAAAAATCCATTTTTGAACTACGCAGTCACTGACAACCCGACCCCACCTGTCATCCCTAACCTCGCGTGTTTGACCACGACAGCGACGGCGCTAACCGACGTAAACTCGTCGACGGTGAGTCCAACGGCGACGGCCAAAGTACCAAAATGATCACCAAGACTAGGCGCATCGATTTACGTCCCTATCAGCACTGATTACGACCCTATACTAGCTCGACGTCGGCCATGGCAGACGTGGTGGCACGGCAACGCTACGCCGACGGCGTGCAACCAGTAGAGCTCAAACAAAGGATCCAGGAATCACCAGTGGCTCACCCCGAACGCGTTGAAGCAAGGAGCGAGGTCGGAGAAGCAACGGAGAGGCGTGACGACGATCACGGTGATCACGGCGGAGCAAAGATCGTCGGTGAGGAAGAACCGGTGACTGTAGTGGTCAAAATGAGCAACCAACTATAGATTAAGTACCACAGCATCGAGACGAAATGGAACCAACCAAAACCAGGGACGGAGATGCACCGTGGAGCTCTGGCCGCGGCGAATCGTGCTCGGCGGAGGAGTTGCCGGCCGCGAGGAAGAAGACGATGCAACTCGAGTTCCCGATGAAGACAAGCCGAATTGGTGGGTCGGCTGGATGCGTAAAGAGTAAGCGAACCTAGAACTAGCTTATCAGCGATGGTGGAGCACAACAACGACGGCGCGGGCTCGCCGGAGATGAGCAAGGCGACGGGAAAAACAGAGCAAGGAGAAAGGGCAAAGACGACGGCGGCTCAGGCTATAAAGGGGGCCAAGAAGCTCGAGGAAGCTGCGTTGTGGCCTTCACCGCACCAGCACGATGCCAAAATGGCCACGACCGCGCCTGGAATGCCAAAATTACGCCTTTTTGAATTACTCCAAATTTTTCTAAACAACTTGAAAAACTCCAAAAATAAACTTTGTATAACTTGTCAAGCTCTACACTTTTGCTTTAAGGCTCAACCCCAAAATATGATTAGATTTTAAAATGGATTTTCAGGGTAGGATTTAAATATTGAAAATCAGGGTTTTCGGAATTTCAAATCAATACAAAGGTTTCAAACTTGATTCAAACAATACCAAGCAATACTTAACACATAAATATAAACTTGTTTTAGTGTGTGCATCTCAAAGTTTTCACCAAATGCCAAATGCTTTGTAATGCATATGATGATATGTCAGGTTTTAGTATTTAAACACCCGAGGTGTTACAATCCTTCCCCCTAAAAGAAATCTTGCCCCAAGATTCAAAGCCATAGGGTAAGTAATGGAAAAGGAAATGTGTCGCGAGAACACATACCAAATCTGTCCATAAAACAGCTGAGGTCCCTTTACAAAACACAACTTGTACAACCGAACTCAACTAACATTACTCTATTCTATATTGACGCTAGAAACTCTGGAAACTTTTCTAACAAGTAATCTTCTGATTCTCAAGTAGCTTCCTCTTCTGAATGTTGATTCCATTGTATTTTATAGAACTTGATTGTCCATCTTCGAGTAACACGATCTTTCTGATCTAACACTCGGATAGGATATTCGGAATAAGTTAAATCCGGTTCTAGTTCCACTCCTTCAACTTCAACATTCTGTTCAGGCACTCGGAGACACTTCTTCAATTGAGAAACATGGAACACATCATGCACAGCTGCGAGATGTTTAGGTAATTTCAAGCGATATGCCACTTTTCCATACCTTTCCAAAATTTGATATGGTCCAATATATCGAGGTGCCAACTTGCCTTTAACACCAAAACGGGTAACTCCCTTCATTAGTGATACTTTCAGATATACAAAATCTCCTTTGTTAAATACCAATGGTCTCCGTCGTCTATCCGCATAACTCTTTTGGCGGGACTGAGCTATCTTCAGATTACTCTGTATTTGCCTAACCTTGTCTTCTGTTTCTTTCACAAGGTCAACTCCAAAGAATCTTCTCTCTCTAGGCTCAGACCAACTCAATGATGTTCTGCATCTACGACCATAGAGTGCTTCAAATGGAGCCATTCTAATGCTTTCCTAATAACTATTATTGTATGAGAACTCGGCCAAAGGTAAGCACTCATCCCACTTATTGGAATAGTTAAGGACACAACATCTTAACATGTCTTCAAGTACTTGATTGACTTTTTCAGTCTGTCCATTAGTCTGCGGATGATAAGATGTACTATATAGAAGTTTGGTACCTAACGAAGCATGTAAGTGTTTCCAAAAGCTAGAGACAAACTATGTACCCCTATCTGACACTATGGTCTTTGGTACTCCATGTAAGCTCATGATTCTTGCTAAGTACATCTTGGCATATTGGATCGTAGGATATATTGTCTTGACAGGAAGAAAATGTGCTGACTTAGTGAGTCGATCTACAATAACCCATACTAAGTCAAATCCCTTTGATGTCTTGGGTAGACCAACAATAAAGTCCATACTTATGTCCTCCCACTTCCAAGATGGAATAGGTAATGGTTGTAATTCACCAGCAGACCTCAAATGTATAGCTTTCACCTTTTGACAAGTATCACACTTTGCTATATATCTAGCAATCTCTATTTTCATTTTAGTCCACCAGAACCTTTGCTTCAAGTCATGGTACATCTTGTTGCTTCCCGGATAGATAGATAACCTAGTAGCATGTGCCTCTTCTAGAATTGACTGCCGCAACTCAGGAACTTTTGGTACCACCAGGCGATCCTTGAACCATAACACATCTTCATCATCTATGCTAAAGCATTCCGCTTTTCCATTCTTGACTCTTTCCTTGACATGGGCGATACCCTTGTTTTCCTTCTGAGCAGCAATAACTTGATCTCAAATAGTGGCTTCAACAATTATGTTGTTCAAACTTCCTTGTTGAATTACTTCTACATTCAACTTTTCCATTTCTTAACATAAATTCAAACCCATTGTTCTCACTGTCAGACAATTGCAATAACTTTTGCGACTGAGGGCATCTGCAACCACATTTGCTTTACCAGGGTGATAATGTACTTCCAAATCATAATCCTTAATCAGTTCTAACCATCTTCTTTGTCGCATGTTCAACTCTGACTAAGTAAAGATATACTTTAAGCTCTTGTGGTATATATACATATGGCACGTGTTACCAACCAGGTAATGCCGCCAAATCTTCAGAGCATGAACCACAGCTGCTAACTCTAGATCATGAGTCAGATAGTGTTCTTCATGCTGCTTAAGTTGCCTGGATGCATAGGCAATGACTCGGCCTTCTTGCATCAACACATATCCAATACCAATACCTGAAGCATCACAATAAACATCAAACGGCTTCTCGATATCAGGTTGGGCTAACACTGGTGCAGTAGTCAATAGCCTCTTCAAAGTCTGGAAAGCCTCTTCACAAACTGATGACCAGACAAACTTGACTTGGTTCTTCAACAACTCAGTTATGGACTTTGATACTTTAGAGAAATCTGGAATAAACCGACGGTAATACCCCGCCAAACCCAGAAAACTCCGAACTTGATGAACTGTGGTTGGCGGTTTCCAATCAAGCACATCCTTCACTTTGCTGGGATCAACTGCAACTCCTTCGGCTGACAAGACATGTCCAAGAAATTGCACTTCCTTAAGCCAAAAATCACACTTGCTGAACTTGGCATATAGTTGATGTTCTCTCAAGCGGGTCAGAACAATTCTGAGATGTTCCGCATGTTCTTTCTTATTCTTGGAATATGCTAAAATGTCATCAATAAACACCACTACAAACTTGTCTAGCTCAGGCATGAATACTGAGTTCATCAGATACATGAAATGAGCGGGAGCATTTGTCAAACCAAAAGACATTACCAAGTACTCATATAATCCATATCTTGTGGTAAATGCCATTTTGGGAATATCTTCAGGCTTTATCTTGATTTGGTGATATCCTGACCTCAAATCTATCTTGGAGAAAACTTTAGCTCCGGCCAATTGATCAAAAAGCAAATCTATCCAAGGTAATGGATACTTATTCTTGATGGTCACTTCATTCAACGGACGATAGTCAACACATAACCTCAGGGTCTCATCTTTCTTTTTCACAAAAATTGCCAGACATCCCCAAGGTGAGGAACTAGGTTGGATAAACCCCTTCTCAATCAATTCTTGTAACTGAGTCTTCAACTCGGCCAATTCCTTAGGTGGCATCCTATAAGCTCTCCGAGAAATCGGAGCTGTTCTAGGTTGTAACTCTATATTAAACTATACATCCCTATCAGGTGGTAGACCGGGTAAATCTTCAGGAAACACGTCCGGAAATTCACACACTACCGGAATATCTCTAATCTCATTGACAGCAGTTGCACAAATCTTGCCCACTGATCTTCTTAGGGTTGGAAGTTGGATGAGAAGTTGAGAATTACTATCAGGCAAACATACCCTTAATGTCCTATTCAATGCATCTATAACAGCCTTATGCTGATACATCCAATTTATTCCCAAGATTACATCTATACCCTGATCCTTAAGGATAATCATGGTAGTGGGAAAAATATGTCCACCCAGGTTTACGGGTACCTGGTATACCATCTCCTTAGTACACAGACGTCCCCTGGGCGATTGTATAAAGAAACTTTCCTTTGTTGCCTTAATTGAAATTTCATACTTCATGACAAATGTTCTATTGATGAATGAATGCAATGCGCCAGAATCAAAAAGTATAACTGCAGGGTGATTGGCAACAGGAAACATACCCATCATCACTGGCTCCCCTTCTGGAATTTCTCCAGCTTGAATATAGAACACCCGTCCTATCTTCCTCTCATCTTTGCCCTTCTGAGCATTCTGATTGGGGTTCTTGTTTGGTGCCTGACCTTGTTGTTGATTGGCAGGGGACTTCTGATAATTTTGATTAGCCTGCCTGGGATATGGACATTCCCTAGAGAAATGACCAGTCCTTCCACAATTGTAACATGAATAGTTGTGACCCTGGGATGTTGGAGCATTGCCACCAGGAGCATTGGTTGACTGTGAGTTCAGATAGGTTATAGCAGGACGGACATTTGACTATTGCCCGGCTTGAGACTGTGGCGGACGGTAAGGAGGACGATTATGATGTACTGGATGATAAATCACCCTCTACCTCTTCTGATTTCCCCCAAAAGATCCAGACGGCATACTCTTTTTCTTTTTGAGCTCCTTATGCTGCTGATACTTTGACTCTGAAGCAATTGCAATATTTACGGCCTCATGGTAAGTGACATTGGTGCAAGTTGTCATCATTGTTTGTAGCTTGGTATTCAAACCTCTCATAAACCACCTTTTTTTCTTTGCATCAGTATTGACATGTTCTGATGCATATTGGGACAGGTGATTAAATCTTCCCACATACTGCATCATAGTTTGATCTCCTTGCTTCAAAGCAAGGAATTCATCTAACTTCATTGCCATCACTCCTTCAGGGATATAATGGGCTCTAAAGGCAGTACGGAACTCAGCCCAAGTTATTGGAATGCCAGCTGGTTGCATAGCCACTAAGTTCGCCCACCAAGCACTTGCTGCACCTCTAAGTTGCTGGGCGGCAAACACAGGTTTCTGATACTCCGTGCATGGAATAAGGTCAAATTTCTGCTCCATGGTTCGAAGCCAGTCATCAGCCTCCAATGGTTCATCTGCCTCGGTGAACACCGGTGGTCTTGTGTCTGTAAAATCAACATAAGTAGCCTCCTGTCTATTATGGTGGCGACCACGGTTTCCTTGCATCTGATTCTGATTACTTAGAGCGATCTCATGAAGCAAACGAGAATTTTTAGCCGTCACATTGACAAGTGCGGTTATAGCATCAGCTAAATTTGTTAGAACTGGTGGCGGATCTGGAATACCGTCCTCATCTTGTGAAGTTCCAGGAATATATGAACCCCGCGTACGATGCATCTGCTCATAACAAACCAAACTTTATTCACATATCTTTATTGAATTGTACCAAAGTTTACTCTAGACACATTACATAGAGTTTACTAATATAAATACAAACCCGGGAGTACAAAAACAAAACTACATAACTTAACTAGAGCTACTATTATACAACTCTACTCCTTTCCTGGATCACTTCAAACTTCTGGCTCGGTATCCATTCCGGAAATATTACCGTCTTCATTATCACTTTCATCGATCATTACTAATTCTTCAGGGTCTTCTTCTTCTTCCTCTTCCGATTCATTATCATCGGCAAGGATGACGCCGGGGTCCATTGCATCAGCTTAGGGCTCATGATTTGGATTTAGTAGATTGCTAAGCCTATGAACTTCCTCATGCAGATAAGTATTATGTTCTTCTAAATCTTCTACATAGAATTCTAGCTCATGAGTTCTAGCTCTAGCTATATTTTCCCTATGCCATGCTTCATTCCTTCCCTCCACCGTACGAACTAACATGCTTTCACAGTTCCTGTGCGCGGTGGTGAGATGCCTCAATTGATCCTGTAATTCTCCTACCTGTATAGCATCCAAAGCCCTATCTCTAGTTGCTTGTGCTAACTCTGCAGAAATCCTCTATATCTCTGCCTGGGGATCAGGCCTAGAGCTGCTACTGCTAGCACCATCATTCCTAGGGGCAAGTTGGTGACGAGGAACTCCTTTGGGTCTAGTGGACTTACGGGGCGTCATCTTGGCACGAGCCATACTGTAGGAAACCAATTTAATCCAAGTAAGACCATTTGATCAAAGTCTAAAAAGTAGCTAAGATGGATTACATTCCTCAAACCAGACTCACTACTCAACTCCAGACTAAGAGGTGAAGGAAGTAACTAGTGAATTAATCATGATGCATGAATCATTCTTATGAACAAAAACATCAAAGTTTATAATACACATAAACAACATTTATTTTTATATAGGGCATAGTAAAATTACTACTCCACCACACAAAACCTTTTAATCAAATACAGAATGGCGAGAAAGAAATAAGATAAGTCAGAAGCAATTTGGACCAAATTATCAAGTTAAATTTAGTCATCCCAAATTATTTTGAAGTTTTTGTAAAATAATACAACCAAAAACCTTGTAACGATCGCTCTGATACCATTCTATGGCAGAACCTCCTAAATTATAGGGCCCACATGTACCTGTCACTGTCCGACGACCTTTGACATATATGCATGTGTTCTCGTTAACTTAAGAAGACTATCGGGTGACCTCAGAGAACCCCGAATCATCCACGATTTCCGAGTAGGATCACATTACAGAGTCATTGCAGTATTACAACATTTATTCAAATATCTGCACCAGAGTAAAAATAACAGAAGTCTTACGATAACATAGTTTACAAACCAGTTGTTTCAAACCTTACAAACTAAGTTCGATAATTATTACAAACCATAGTAGTAGTGGAGTGGCATAATTAACATATACATAACACACAAAATAAACATCCTGCCCAAGGATCACACATTTACTTCTCATCGTCAGAACAAACAATAGTCATGCAGCACGATCCAAAACAGATCTGCTCATGAGGCTCACCTGCAACAAGGGTCAACAAACCCTAAGTATAAAAGTACTCAACAAGACTTAACCGAAATATTAACTGATAAACTTAGGAATGCAGGCTCAGGGATTCAAGGTATAGCTTTAACAATAATCAAAGTTCTTTTACGTAAAAGCTCTTTTAACAAAATTCTTTATATAGAAAACTTCATAAAAATTAGATACAAAGTTGACACGATCCGTGTTGAGATCATGAAACTGCATATCCAACACCTTCACAAGCCTTATTCGAGTTCCAGTTATTAATACTACGATGATGAACAGTGAGTTGAGTCTCCATGACCGAGGAGCAATGACGATTCGAACCGATTAAGCCCAGCTGGGAATTCCAAACCACACGACATATGCAGGTCCCTGACCTCCATATACCAACCTACCCTCAGATCCTCTAAAACAGGAACAGGTCCGCGCCACCCGAGAATACAGTACTCCACCAATCCAGCCCATTGCCACGTGGGTACACGCTATTCCCGCCATCTCTCCACTCCTAGTGCACGAGTAGCTATTCTCATAATAGAATAGCCGAGTAAAGGCTTACCGGAGTATGTGGTTAGTGTAACACCTCGGGTGTTAGCCTTGCATAACTTGACTTGCATAACATGAGCATGAGCATCAAGCATTCATAAACAAGCATTTACAATTGAAACATTGGATTGAAACATCTGCAACATTTGCTTGTTATCGCATGTTTCCTTGAACGTATGCAACTTTTCTCATTATTTCATGTCTCCATGTGTATATGCATATGATCATAAGAGTATACATGTAGATGGTTGGTATAAGTCACAAAAATATATTGGCAATACTTAGGTTAGCCAATGGAACATGGTTCATGAATGTTACTTCCCATGATCAAGCCTTAAGTCATGTTTCCTGTGATTACACTAAATAGCTCTATGAGTGCCTCATACATGAAATGATTGTATGACCTTGCAATTAGCCTAAACATGTTTAGAGTATCATTATGAACAACTATGGTATTCATGGCTAGGGCTAAATAGATCACTAAGTCATAGTTCATGAACAAGTCTTCATTTAAATGTAACATGTTTGACCCAGTTTGAATCATATGCTAGAGACTATGCATGTATGTGATCACTAAAACAAAGTTGTAGTATTTGTAATAGGGAACAACTGTTATGTTTGGGTCATGAGGTAATAAGGTGCATAGGTTAGTCTTTTGGAGCTCACGAAAATCACCAAATAACTGTTTTCAACACTTAGCCATTTTTTGTTCTAAGTCATGCCATGACAGTGCTGTCAGCTCGACTTTCGATTGATTTTTCTCAGTAATGGTTGTGAATTATCACATGATTCTTTAATAAGAAACGAAGATGGTACATAGGTCTACAAGTTCCATTTAGATTATCGGCACGATAGAGCAACCGTTTAGTAGTTTGATTGTGTTGAAAACGCGTCGTCAGTCGGTCTGTTACTACGCCGAACAAACTGAACTGGCTGGTTTAGTGGCTGACATCGGCAGAACCCGTGCGCCGCGTGGTGGCCGCGACGGCCGCGCGTCGCTAGCACCCTGCCCTATGTGGCCAAGCCAGGCCAACGCGCACTACTTCACCGCCAGCGACTGCCCAAGCCATCCCACGCCTCATTTCGTTTTTCCTCAGCCTCTTTCTTCACCTGCCGTAGCAGCCACAGCAGCCGAGCTTCCGTAGCACCACCATCACCGTCGACGGCACAAACCCGCGCCTAGCCACTCGGTCGCCACCGCAACCTCTCCACCCCCGTCTCAGTGACTCACCATGCCCGCACTAGCTCGCTGAGAGCGCTTGGTAAGCCATAGCAACGCACATGCTCTCGCCGGAGCTTCGCCGCCGTGTTCCATCATCGTGGCCACGCCGTTATAGTCTACCATTCCACGCGATAGCTGATGCGCTAGGTTCGCCGTAGGACACTGGTGCTCGTCCAAGCTTTAGGTCGAGCCACCGAGGTCATCACCGGCGTACCGCCGTCGTCCCGCCTCATCGAGCCGCCATGGCTGCCGCCGTCGTCACTAGCGTCGACGATAAGGCCGGCCAAGTGGTGCAATAGATGCGCTAAGTCACGTAGGTCACGCCGTGAAGATGTGACCGCCGGCAAGTTCGTCGTCGGCGAGCTTCGACCGCGCCAGTCACGTAGCGCCGCCGGCTCTATTCGTGTCTCAATGACGTGTGGGGTCCTCTGTCAGGCAGGTCCCACCGGTCAGTGACAGAAGTAGAATAGGATAGTTCATTTGATTCCAGGTTTTGCACTATTTTGTAATTTTTAGATCTCCAGTTTGGTAGCTTCAAAAATTGTGAAATAAATTTGGTAGTGTTCCTTAGGAAGTGTAGTATTTAGTAAAAATATATTCTTGACATTTACAGTAGAAATTTTTGGAGATTTAAATAGAGATTTGAAATGTGTTTTTGAATGCATGAAAATTTGTTTATTTTATATCTAGAGTTTCTGTGCTCCAAAAATTATGAAATTTTTGTGGTAAGTTATTCTTGTCATGTATGAACTCTGGTAAAAATTTGAAGATGAGTGCATGTGTAGATTTATAGTTATAGATTTTTTTATAAATAGTTAATCCTTGTGTGAGTTTTTATAAATTAATTATGAATCTAAAATTCATGAAATTTGTTGGAGGTAATCCTAGTAGTATATGGATGCTAAGAAAAATAGGAAATCTGTTGCTTGACACTTTTCACTAGGGTTTTCTATTTATGTTATTTCAAGCCTTGATGCCTTGTCATTTTTGTATAGGATGTTCTACTTGGCAAAATGGCATGAAACTTTTATAGTAGTCCTTTGATAGCATTAGGAAGGCACTGTAAATTTTTGAGAATTTATGAAGTACATCTAGTATATGTTTATTATTTAACCTAAATATCTCAGTAAAATAATAAAGGCATTTAAATAAATAGTTTGGGCTTCACCATTATATTATCTTAAATGTATTTGGTATGCTTAAACTGTTGGTAGGTTTTATGTTGTCAAATTTTGACTGATTACATGAAGTAGAAGTATTGTTACTTTGTATTGCAAATTGAATAGTTCCGGACAGATTCTGGAGTTTGATGAGTTGCATGTTAAAAATGATGTGTACTGTAAAAATGGGTAATAACAAAGTTGTAGAGAATTTGATAAGCTTTCCAGAAAGTCCAGGATCATTGTATTTGGATTAGTAGAACTCTAGTTATGAGCGAAACAAGTAGCTGTTGTTTTGTGGTATAGTCGATGCATTGTGGAAGTAGTTAATTAAATAATCGAGAAGAGATATGCACCTACTCAATAAACATGATGCACTTGTTAACATATATGCATTCGTAATACTTATGCCATATTCATGCATCTAGGATCGGAGGAAGAGATAATGTTGCTAGAATTCAAAGAAGCAGGGGAAGGGGACCAGCAGGAGAATCCGCAAGCCGCAGCTCCCAAAGGCGTGGAGCCGAATCCTGAAGAGCTTCCGGAGTGTCCTGACCACCGCCCTACTTCCTTTCTGTGAGGCAAGCCCCAGAGCATTCTAAGTCTCCCAGTAATTTACAACTATTTACTTAAGTACTTATGATTGATGCATTAGGTTATAAGAGTTGAATGGAACCACTTGATGCATGTACATTCTTTGTCTAGATATTATACCTTTAACCGGTATAGGTCCAGGATCGAATATATGCTTAGCCATGGTTAGACCGGTAGAAGTCAGGTGATGTCCTGTCACCTACGAGATATAGGTGGATACCAGAGCACGGTTGGCTATATCTGCTATCGTGGAACAGAACCATGAGGTAAAAGTAAATCTAGACCGGACGGGAGGTTGATAGAGAAGCAACAAGACATGGAGGTCTTGGGTGTGGATCTATCCCCGTCTGTGTCGATTAAGGACCATACCGTTGTTGGAACTTCTGACAAGATTGAATGCATGCCTCTCACTTAGCTAGCCGGATAACTCGTTCCGACCATGAAGCCGAGTAATTCAACTTAGGCTAGGACCCGTTCTGTTGTGCACTCCTTCTGGGGAACGATCAGACTGAGCCCAAGGGTAGGCTTGGCCTGAGCATCCTGGCATCTGGTGTTCCAGATTGTGCAGCGTGGTACGGACTCGCGAAATGTGTACCTGAGTTGTACCAAAGGTGACCTAAGGCTATCGTGGCTGGTAGACCTGGGTTTGTGTTTGGAATAAATTCCCAGCTGGTTGAAATCGATTCGAATCGCCGTCTCTCCCGGATAGTGAGAAACTTGACTAGCTCCAACATCGTAGTAACTGTGTTATGAAACATGATGGTTCGGATGAATATGGAATTACAATACCTGCTTTGGTTACTATTGTATGCTTCTAAATGATATACCACATGTTTGGCACAGGATAGTTGCTAATCTAGAAATGGATAGTTATAATTAACTTGATAAAGGTATCGTAATGGTCCAACTACGTTAATTGCTTTTATGCAAAATGTTGTCAATTTACGTCCACTTATACAGCCTTGCATAATCCTTGGAGTCATTTTATTTCTGGTTCATGACGGGTAAGTCTAGCTGAGTATCTTCTCGTACTCAGGGTTTTATTTTCCCATTGTTGCAGATGGCACTGTGTATCATGGTTATTGCAAGAGTTGCTTCTATCCCGCCGTGGATGAGGAGTAAGCCTTGGGCAGGCTTCTTTATTAATTCCTATCCTTGCTTTTGTGGATCGTGATCCGACTTGGCACTGTATCAAACTATGTTGGAAACTTTATTTTCGAACTTAATTGCTTCTGCTTTATTTACCAAACTCGGTTTGTAATAACTTTTATTCGTACTCTGATGATGAAATGTATCTGTGAACTTTATGTAATATGTGGCATGTATGTTGAATCATGTACGATCTTGGTTGTTGTAAATCGTTTATCAAGACCCGTCGTGGTACTCGACGGACTACCGGGTTTATATGGGTTCAAGTATGACAGTGCGACTGCTGGCGGGCTGCCATTGTACTTGTACTCTTATAAATTGGTCGGTTCTGCGATAGCTGGCATCAGAGCAAGATTCAACGTTAATTGTCACAAGTGTATTTAAAATGAAAGTTTTGTTTTCCAAAAACCCTTCTCTAGCAACTAATAGTTATATAATAGGTATTTGAAATCTAAAGTGTGCCAATGATCACTTTCCTTATGCCCAAATTAAGGACTATTAGGTGGCTATTTAAGTACTAACATGGGGGTTTTTACTTCGTCGTCCATACGGCGTGCTATTGTATGGATACCATTCACTTGAGTGGTAATGTATGGATCAATTGCCTCTACGCCAAGGTAAGATGATAAGTGACATGACCGCAAAATGTAAGCGTGCGGTCGAGGACAGTTAGCTTTGGTATGGCTATGTATGCATGCTTGCATGTGTATATGGTACGTATTTAATTGTGGGTTTAAATTATTGTCGGGTAGATTGATACAAAAGTATATGTATGGGTATACATATATGGAAGTATTTACAATTACATTCTGCATATTTCATTATGGGTTTAGGGCTAAAATGGAATTTTATGCAGGTACACTGACAACGAAACGTGTAGCTCAACTAGTTACGCTATATATGAGAGAACGTACGTATGCCACCGTGTCTACCGATTAGAAACAAATTTTTCCTAAGTTTGTGAGGACGTACGGCACAAGCATGCATCATGATAATTACCATTCACATAACTACATTGTTTCTCCCCTTATAAAAATTCTTACTCGGTTATGTAACTCTTATCCATTATGGCATTGTCTCACTAAGTGGTACATGTTAATGGTGTAGATGGCACGCACAAAGCAGACCGCTCGCAAGTCCACCAGAGGCAGAGCTCCCAGCCGTCAGCTTGCTCCACGTACCCGTCAACGTCACACGTTTCTTGGAGAGTTTGGGATGCCTACACTCTTGTGGAGAGTGCTCAGCTATGTAGGCTATCCTGACAGAATGGAACCCCGCTACTTCTGGGCGAATGAGCAGTTGGGGAAAGGTCTCTTGGTTACTGTGGAGGCCGTTGTTCGTCCCTGAGGTGACGATTCTGAGTGGACAGGCTGGTGTTATGAGTCAACTGGCAGGACTGCTGAAGAAGCAGCTGGCAGGGCAGCCTTTGGGATCCTGAGGGATATCATGGACTATTTTCCTCAGGAGCTGGCAGCCGCTTTGGTTGGAGTTTTTTCGAGGGGCAACCCCTCCACTGACTCATGGCAGCAGGCAAGAGGAAGATCTTTGGAGATTGGTGCAGCAGAAGGGCAGAACAGTGATAACCCTGCCATGAGTGCCATGTTCACAGTAATGAAGGTGTTAGATGGAGTAGAAGGTAGCCTCAGACGTGTGTTTGGTGCTCTTGGTCATGCCCGCGAGGACCGATGTCAGCTTCAGAGGGAGCATGACGCCGAGATTGAGAGACTCACTATAGAGATGACTCGGTTAACTCACCAAAGGAATGCAGCCTGGTCCAGGGAAGATGTTCTGAGAGCTCGACAGTTCGAGCTGGGGCAGCAGCTGGCTAATGCGGAAGAATACAACAATAATCTACATGAAGAGGTTCATCTACTGAACAACCAGCTCCACCCTTATGTCCCACCTGGAGCCGTAGAGATGGATCTAGAAGAGGACGAGGAAGAAGAAGAAGTGGAGCCTAAAGAAGAAGTGGAGCCTAAAGAAGAAGTGGAGCCCGAAGAAGGAGATGATCCTACGTCTGACCTCGATAGTGATCATGATGAGGGTTAGATCGCTTAGTACTTATTGGAAGGACCAATGTATCACCTTTAGTCATGTAATGGACCTGTAGTTGGAATTTGGCATTAGTAATCCGACTATCATGTAATGTTGTTAATTGCACGACTATCGCACGTTTGGTTGAACATCAATGCAATTCCAGTCCTTTGTTGGTAATCACGATTTAAATTTGCATGCGTTATGAGCGCGATAAGTGGTCAAATTGGTGATGTCATGTTATGAGAATGAATTGTTATGCCTCTATTTTTATTGTGATTTTGAGAATTTTCTCCAGTAATTTCAGTTTGGCATGAGTACATAATTCATCGGCAATCTCTTGACATCAACCAATAATCGCTTATTGTTGCAACTTCGCAGATGATGCGCACCCGTGCTGGAGCTGGTGGCAGCCAGGATGGCAACCATGATGACTTGCCACCCCCACCGCCACCGTCCGCTCAGGAGTTCTTTACCCAGTTCCTAGGGAGCCAAAGGACAATGGAGGAAGCTTTGCGCCTCATCGCGCAAAACACTGCTCATGGCCACCCACATCAACCAGGGGCCGAACCAAATCAGCACAGTACATTCAAGGAGTTTCTGGATACGAAGCCTCCAATCTTCAAGGTGGCTGAGGAACCACTACAGGCTGATGAGTGGCTGAATACCATTGAGCAGAAATTTCATCTGCTGAGGGTCATAGAGCATCTGAAAGCAGAGTATGCTTCTCATCAATTGCAAGGACCAGCAGGAATCTGGTGGACACATTTCCTGTCGTCCTTACCTACAAATGCGCGAGTTACCTAGGAACAGTTCAAGCTGGCTTTTAGGGGACACCATATTCCCCTGGGCCTGATGCGCATAAAAGCAGCCGAATTTATGAGGCTCACTCAAGGAACAAAGTCACTCACAGAATATATGCACGCATTCAACAACTTGTCCAGATATGCTCCAGGTTTTGTGGATACCGAGGAGAAAAAGATAGAGAGTTTCAAGCGAGGTTTGGGTACTAAACTGATGAAGATTATGGCAAATTCTAGGTGTGCCACGTACAATGAGTTTATTAGTGATGCCTTGACCCAAGAAAACCACAACAGCATGCATGCAGTTGCTAAGGGTCGCAAGAGGGCATATGAGGCCGGTGCCTCCGGATCCTTCTAGTCAAAAGCGCCTATCACAGCTAGGCCACAATTCCGTCCACCTGCACCCAAGTTTAGGCCTCCACCACCTAAAGCTCAGAATAATAGGCCATAGAAACCATTCCGTAAGGCGTTCACTATTGCCTTACCAAAAGGAAATGGCAGTTAGGATAGCTCCACCGGATTCAGAAGTAATCAACCATGTTTCAACTACAACCAACTGGGTCATTGGTCCAAGGAATGCCCCCACCCCAAGAAGAATGGCAACCCAAATCAGAACAATCAGAGGCAGGCGAATGCCAGGGCACGTCAGGGACATGTGCATTATACCGCTGTGGAAGAAGTGCCCGCTGGAGAAGTTGTCACGGCTGGTATGTTTCTCGTCAACAAGCATCCCGCTGTTGTTTTATTTGATTCGGGAGCTTCTCATTCATTTATGAGTCAAGCATTTTCATCTAGACATGATCAAGAAATAATTGAAGTAAGAAAAGGGGGTTATAACATAAGTTCAGCAGGGGGAACTGTTACTACCAAAAAGATAGTCAAAAATGTACTCATCTCTATACAAGGGAGGGAGTACACAACAGATTTGATAATATTGCCCGGGTTATCGATAAGTGTAATCTTAGGCATGAATTGGATGAAAGATCATGGTGTTCTTATTGACACTAGCACCCGCACTATTATGTTGAGAGAACCCACAGGAGGGAATGCTTTTCTAGTACCACTCTCCCACGATTTTGAACCCCAACATTTGGCTTGTGCTATCCAAACCACCACACTTTGTGATATCCTAGTGGTTTGTGAGTTTTTGGATGTATTTCCTGAGGAGTTACCAGGTCTACCACTGGATAGGGACGTGGAATTTAAGATCGAGTTAGTGTCGGGTACGGCACCCATATCAAGAAGGCCCTACAGAATGCCACCCAATGAGTTAGCGGAACTTAAGGTTCAATTGCAAGATCTATTGGACAAGGGTCTTATCCAACCTAGCTCATCTCCGTGGGGATGTCCAGCCTTGTTTGTGAAAAAGAAGGACAAGTCACTGAGAATGTGTGTAGATTACAGACCACTCAATGCTGTGACCATCAAGAATAAATATCCATTGCCCTGCATCGACATCTTGTTCGATCAGCTAGCGAAGGCAAAGGTATTCTCCAAAATTGACTTGAGATCAGGTTACCATCAGATAAAGATCAGACCGGAGGATATACCTAAAACTGCTTTCTCTACTAGGTACGGCTTATACGAGTATTTGGTTATGTCTTTCGGACTAACAAATGCTCCAGTCTACTTTATGTACCTGATGAACTCGGTATTCATGTCCGAACTCGACAAGTTCATGGTTGTGTTTATCGATGATATATTGATTTATTCAGAAAATGAGTCAGATCATGAAGAGCATCTGAGGATAATCCTATCTAGATTGAGGGAGCATAAGCTATATGCCAAGTTTAGCAAATGTGAATTTTGGTTGAGCCAAGTACCTTTCTTAGGTCACATTTTATCAAGAGATGGAATCTCTGTAGACCCATCAAAAGTACAAGAAGTCATGGATTGGAAAGCCCCAACTTCAGTTCAGGAAGTTCGGAGTTTTCTAGGGTTAGCAGGATATTATCGTCGTTTCATTCTAGATTTCTCAAAGATAGCTAAGCCTATGACTAGACTACTTCAGAAAGATGAGAAGTACAATTGGACACCAGAATGTGAAATAGCTTTTCACACTCTTAGAACTTTGTTGACTACAGCACCTGTGCTAGCACAACTAGACATTGAAAAGCATTTCGATGTATTTTGTGATGCATCAGGCATAGGTTTGGGATGTGTGCTTATGCAAGAAGGAAGGGTTATTGCGTATGCTTCTCGGCAACTGAGGAAACATGAAGTCAACTACCCTACACATGATTTGGAACTTGCAGCCGTTGTCCATGCATTAAAGATATGGAGACATTACTTGTTGGGCAATGTATGTCATATATATACTGACCACAAAAGTCTCAAGTATATCTTTACCCAGCCAGAACTGAACATGAGACAACAAAGATGGTTGGAATTGATTAAGGACTACAATTTAGAAGTGCATTACCATCCGGGTAAAGCTAATGTAGTAGCCGATGCACTCAGTCGGAAGTCTCATTGCAACACTATGGAAGCATTGTTGGAAGATGGATTCAACTTGTTACATCCTGCTATACTACACAATATCACGATCAGTTGTTCACTTGAGAGCAAAATCATAGAGCTACAGCAAACAGATGTAGGAATAAGTCACATCAAGAGAAAAATGCAAGAGCAAGAAACCAAACATTTTAGATTGGACGAAAGAGGTGTATTATGGTTTGAGGACCGACTAGTGGTACCAAAAGACCGTGAGCTAAGGAATCAAATTTTAGATGAAGCTCACTCATCTAAATTGTCTATCCATCTGGGTAGTAGTAAGATGTATCAAGATTTGAAAACCCATTTTTGGTGGACTAAGATGAAGAAAGAGATCGCAGCCTATGTTGCTAGGTGTGATAACTGCAGTAGAGTAAAAGCTGTCCATATGAAAACTGCTGGATTACTTTAGCCATTGCCTATTCTAGGATGGAAATGGGAGGAAATCAGCATGGACTTTATCACAGGCCTTCCAATGACGCCACAAGGTCACGATTCAATATGGGTAATTGTTGATTGTCTCACCAAGTCAGCACATTTTGTACCAGTTCACACAACATATCACGTGGGGAAATACTCTGAGTTATATGTTTCCCAGATCGTGAGACTGCATGGAGCACCCAGGACTATAATCTCAGATCGAGGACCACAGTTCATAGCTCGTTTCTGGGAGCACTTACACCAGGCTTTGGGAACCAAGCTAATCAGAAGTTCGGCATATCATCCGCAAACTTCAGGACAGACAGAGCGAGTGAACCAAATCCTAGAAGATTTACTTAGAGCTTGTGTTATATCTTCAAAAGGTTCATGGGAGAAATGGTTACCTTTAGCTAAATTCTCCTATAACAACAGTTATCAAGCGAGTATCAAGATGGCTCCATTTGAAGCCTTGTATGGCAGAAAATGTAGAACTCCATTGAATTGGATTGAGCCCGGTGAAAGGAGATACTTTGGTATTGACTTTGTCAATGAAGCCGAAGAGCAAGTACGTATCATCCAACAACATATGAAGGCAGCTCAATCAAGACTAAAGAGTTATGCCGACAAAAGAAGAAGACCACTGACTTTTGAAGTGGGTGACTATGTATACTTAAGAGTATCACCCATGAAAGGTGTGAAAAGATTTGGGATGAAAAAGAAGCTTTCACCAAGATATGTAGGGCCATACAAAATCTTGGAACGAAAAGGAGATGTTGCGTATAAGTTACAACTTCCACTAGAGATGAGTGCAATATTTGATGTGTTCCATGTTTCTCAGTTGAAGAAATGTCTTCGAGTACCTGAAGAAGCTATTGCACCCACCAATGTGCAGCTTCAATCGGATTTGACCTATGAAGAAAAGCCAATTCGAGTATTAGAAGAGATGGAGAGGGTAACACGGAATAAGATTATTAAGTTCTATAAGGTGGTGTGGAACAATCATAGTGAACAAGATGCTACGTGGGAAAGAGAAGATTATCTACGAGAAGTTTATCCCGCCTTTTTCCAAGAATGGTAGGTCTTGCAAATCTCGGGACGAGATTTTTATAAGGGGGAGGGGCTGTAACACCTCTGGTGTTAGCCTTGCATAACTTGACTTGCATAACATGAGCATGAGCATCAAGCATTCATAAACAAGCATTTACAATTGAAACATTGGATTGAAACATCTGCAACATTTGCTTGTTATCGCATGTTTCCTTGAACGTATGCAACTTTTCTCATTATTTCATGTCTCCATGTGTATATGCATATGATCATAAGAGTATACATGTAGATGGTTGGTATAAGTCACAAAAATATATTGGCAATACTTAGGTTAGCCAATGGAACATGGTTCATGAATGTTATTTCCCATGATCAAGCCTTAAGTCATGTTTCCTGTGATTACACTAAATAGCTCTATGAGTGCCTCATACATGAAATGATTGTATGGCCTTGCAATTAGCCTAAACATGTTTAGAGTATCATTATGAACAACTATGGTATTCATGGCTAGGGCTAAATAGATCACTAAGTCATAGTTCATGAACAAGTCTTCATTTAAATGTAACATGTTTGACCAAGTTTGAATCATATGCTAGAGACTATGCATGTATGTGATCACTAAAACAAAGTTGTAGTATTTGTAATAGGGAACAACTGTTATGTTTGGGTCATGAGGTAATAAGGTGCATAGGTTAGTCTTTTGGAGCTTACGAAAATCACCAAATAACTGCTTTCAACACTTAGCCATTTTTTGTTCTAAGTCATGCCCTGACAGTGCTATCAGCTCGACTTTGGATTGATTTTTCTCAGTAATGGTTGCGAATTATCACATGATTCTTTAATAAGAAACGAAGATGGTACATAGGTCTACAAGTTCCATTTAGGTTGTCAGCACGATAGAGCAACCATTTAGCAGTTTGATTGTGTTGAAATCGTGTCGTCAGTCGGTCTATTACTGCGCCGAACAAACTGAACTGGCCGGTTCAGTGGCCGACATCGGCAGAACCCGCGCGCCGCGTGGTGGCCGCGATGGCCGCGCGTCGCCAACGCCCTGCCCCGTGCGGCCAAGCCAGGCCAACACGCACTACTTCACCGCCAGCGACTGCCCAAGCCATCCCGCGCCTCATTTCGTTTTTCCTCAGCCTCTTTCTTCACCCGCCGTAGCAGCCGCAGCAGCCGAGCTTCCGCAGCGCCACCGTCACCGTCGACGGCACAAACCCGCGCCTAGCCACTCGGTCGCCACCGCAACCTCTCCACCCTCGTCTCAGCGACTCACCGCGCCCGCACTAGCTCGCTGAGAGTGCTTGGTAAGCCACAGCAACACACACGCTCTCGCCAGAGCTTCGCCGCCGTGTTCCGTCGTCGTGGCCACACCGTTATAGTCTACCATTCCACGCGATAGCTGATGCGCTAGGTTCGCCGTAGGACACTGGTGCTCGTCCGAGCTTTAGGTCGAGCCACCGAGGTCATCACCGGCGTACCGCCGTCGTCCCGCCTTGCCGAGCCGCCATGGCCGCCGCCGTCGTCACTAGCGTCGACGATAAGGCCGGCCAAGTGGTGCAATAGATGCGCTAAGTCACGTAGGTCACACCGTGAAGATGTTACCGCCAGCAAGTTCGTCGTCGGCGAGCTTCGGCCGCGCCAGTCACGTAGCGCCGCCAGCTCTGTTCGTGTCTCAATGACGTGTGGGGTCCTCTATCAGGCAGGTCCCATCGGTCAGTGACAGAACTAGAATAGGATAGTTCATTTGATTCCAGGTTTTGCACTGTTTTGTAATTTTTAGATCTCTAGTTTGGTAGCTTTAAAAATTGTGAAATAAATTTGGTAGTGTTCCTTAGGAAGTGTAGTATTTAGTAAAAATATATTGTTGACATTTACAGTAGAAATTTTTGGAGATTTAAATAGAGATTTGAAATGTGTTTTTGAATGCATGAAAATTTGTTTATTTTATATCTAGAGTTGCTGTGCTCCAAAAATTATGAAATTTTTGTGGTAAGTTATTCTTGTCATGTATGAACTCTGGTAAAAATTTGAAGATGAGTGCATGTGTAGATTTATAGTTATAGATTTTTCTTTTATAAATAGTTAATCCTTGTGTGAATTTTTATAAATTAATTATGAATCTAAAATTCATGAAATTTGTTGGAGGTAATCCTAGTAGTATATGGATGCTAATAAAAATAGGAAATCTGTTGCTTGACACTTTTCACTAGGGTTTTCTATTTATGCTATTTCAAGCCTTGATTCCTTGTCATTTTTGTATAGGATGTTCTACTTGGCAAAATGGCATGAAACTTTTACAGTAGTCCTTTGATAGCATTAGGAAGGCACTGTAAATTTTTGAGAATTTATGAAGTACATCTGGTATATGTTTATTATTTAACCTAAATATCTCAGTAAAATAATAAAGGCATTTAAATAAATAGTTTGGGCTTCACCATTATATTATCTTAAATGTATTTGGTATGCTTAAACTGTTGGTAGGTTTTATGTTGTCAAATTTTGACTGATTACATAAAGTAGAAGTATTGTTACTTTGTATTGCAAATTGAATAGTTCCAGACAGATTCTGAAGTTTGATGAGTTGCATGTTAAAAATGATGTGTACTATAAAAATGGTTAATAACAAAGTTGTAGAGAATTTGATAAGCTTTCCAGAAAGTCTAGGATCATTGTATTTGGATTAGTAGAACTCCAGTTATGAGCGAAACAAGTAGCTGTTGTTTTGTGGTATAGTCGATGCATTGTGGAAGCAGTTAATTAAATAATCGAGAAGAGATATGCACCTACTCAATAAACATGATGCACTTGTTAACATATATGCATTCGTAATACTTATACTATATTCATGCATCTAGGATCAGAGGAAGAGATAATGTTGCTAGAATTCGAAGAAGCAGAGGAAGGGGACCAGCAGGAGAATCCGCAAGCCGCAGCTCCCAAAGGCGCGGAGCCGAATCCTGAAGAGCTTCCGGAGTGTCCTGACCACCGCCCTACTTCCTTTCTGCGAGGCAAGCCCCAGAGCATTCTAAGTCTCCCAGTAATTTACAACTGTTTACTTAAGTACTTATGATTGATGCATTAGGTTATAAGAGTTGAATGGAACCACTTGATGCATGTACATTCCTTGTCCAGATATTACACCTTTAACCGGTATAGGTCCAGGATCGAATATATGCTTAGCCATGCTTAGACCAGTAGAAGTCGGGTGATGTCCTATCACCTACGAGATATAGGTGGATACCAGAGCACGGTTGGCTATATCTGCTATCGTGGAACAGAACCATGAGGTAAAAGTAAATCTAGACCGGACGGGAGGTCGATAGAGAAGCAACAAGACATGGAGGTCTTGGGTGTGGATCTATCCCCGTCTATGTCGATTAAGGACCATACCATTGTTGGAACTTCTGACAAGATTGAATGCATGCCTCTCACTTAGCTGGCCGGATAACTCGTTCCGACCGCGAAGCCGAGTAATTCAACTCAGGTCGGGACCCGTTCTGTTGTGCGCTCCTTTCGGGGAACGATCAGACTGAGCCCAAGGGTAGGCTTGGCCTAAGCATCCTGGCATCTGGTGTTCCAGATTGTGCAGCGCGGTATGGACCCGCGAAATATGTACCTGAGTTATATCAAAGGTGACCTAAGGCTATCGTGGCTGGTAGACCTGGGTTTGTGTTAGGAATAAATTCCCAGCTGGTTGAAATCGATTCGAATCGCCGTCTCTCCCGGATAGTGAGAAACTTGACTAGCTCCAACATCATAGTAACTGTGTTATGAAACATGATGGTTCGGATGAATATGGAATTACAATACCTGCTATGGTTACTATTGTATGCTTCTAAATGATATACCACATGTTTAGCACAGGATAGTTGCTAATCTAGAAATGGATAGTTATAATTAACTTGATAAAGGTATCGTAATGGTCCAACTACGTTAATTGCTTTTATGCAAAATGTTGTCAATTTACGTCCACTTATACAGCCTTGCATAATCCTTGGAGTCATTTTATTTCTGGTTCATGACGGGTAAGTCTAGCTGAGTACCTTCTCGTACTCAGGGTTTTATTTTCCCATTGTTGCAGATGGCACTGTGTATCATGGTTATTGCAAGAGTTGCTTCTATCCTGCCGTGGATGAGGAGTAAGCCTTAGGCAGGCTTCTTTATTAATTCCTATCCTTGCTTTTGTGGACCGTGATCTGACTTGGCACTGTATCAAACTATGTTGGAAACTTTATTTTCGAACTTAATTGCTTCCGCTTTATTTACCAAACTCGGTTTGTAATAACTTTTATTCGTACTCGACGGACTACCGGGTTTATATGGGTTCAAGTATGACAGTGCGACCGCTGGCGGGCTGCCATTGTACTTGTACTCTTATAAATTGGTCGGTTCTGTGACAGTTAGTACTACAAATTCTCACCTCATGCAATTCAACAACGGACATGCCTTAATCGACACAGGCGGAAAGAACCCACTCACAAGACCTCCATGTCTTATGGCTCACACGCACCGAGTCCGCCCGGTCTAGATTTATTACTCTATATTCTCATATCACATGATAACATAAGTTAACCAAAATTCCATTTAAAGTTCGCAGGTGATAGGTAATCACCCGACTTTCATCGTTCTAAGCATAGCTAAGCAAAACTAGGCATATACGAATTTAAAACTGGTAATATGGTAATTATGGAATAACAAGGTTGGTAATGCACCAATTTGTTTTTCACTTGACTCCTAATCACTTAATGCAGTAAAGAGAAGCAAAAGCGAAATCAATTTGTAAAATACAAGGTAGGGTTGTATGCATTCGGGGCTTGCCTTCGTTGACAGAAAAATCCGGTTCCTACGACGTTTCACAAGTATTCGATCCGACCTCAACAGATGGATTAACCTCCTCAACAACTTGATTAACTACCATGTGTTCACCTTCATTCACTACACGTAATAACAATGCCATGTTTAACATGATGCGGAATACGAAACATGATGCTCGATGATGGATGCAAAATTTAACAATTTGAATACAACTTTCCTTCGTGGTACAGTTGCAAGTCAAACAAACTAAATCTTTTTTGTAACACATACATCAATGGCCAAGGATCATTATCAACTAATGACCCAAGGTCATCACTTAATCCAAAATTTCAAACAAAACCTAAATCATTAAAGGTTACTATTTGCTTTTATGAATTAATTATTTAATTCAAAATTATGAAATAAATCAACTTATTCTAATTGAGCTCAAAATTTTAGTAAATGTTCATTACATGATAAGTAAGTGACAAAATAAATTTCATAATTTTTGGACAATTAAATAAGCCTAGAAAAATCATGGAAATTCATTTATTAATAAATTGAGCAATTTTTATCACATTCAAAAACTGCTGAAAAACAATATTTCATATTTTTCTTAAATAATATACAGCACATAGAGGTCACATAAAAATTTTCATAATTTTTTGAGCTCTAAATAAATCTATACAAAAATAACAAAAACAGTTACTATTCATTCATTGCTGAAAAATAGAAAAATCCATTTTTGAACTACGCAGTCACTGACAACCCAACCCCACCTGTCATCCCTAACCTCGCGCATTTGACCATGATGGCGATGGCGCTGACCGACGTAAACTCGTCGACGGTGAGTCCAACAGCGACGGCCAAAGTACCAAAATGATCACCAAGACTAGGCGCATCGATTTACGTCCCTATCAGCACTGATTACGGCCCTATACTAGCTCGACGTCGGCCATGGCGGATGTGGTGGCATGGCAACGCTACACCGGTGGCGTGCAACCGGTAGAGCTCAAACAAAGGATCCAGGAAGCACCAGTGGCTCACCTCGAACGCGTTGAAGCAAGGAGCGAGGTCGAAGAAGCAACGGAAAGGCGTGACGACGATCACGGTGATCACGGCGGAGCAAAGATCATCGGTGAGGAAGAACCGGTGACTGTAGTGGTCAAAATGAGCAACCAACTATAGATTAAGTACCACAGCATCGAGATGAAATGGAACCAACCAAAACCAGGGACGGAGATGCACCGTGGAGCTCTGGCTGCGGCGAATCGTGCTCGGCGGAGGAGTTGCCGGCCGCGAGGAAGAAGACGATGCAACTCGAGTTCCCGATGAAGACAAGCCGAATTGGTGGGTCGGCTGGATGCGTAAGGAGTAAGCGAAGCTAGAACTAGCTTATCAGCGATGGTGGAGCACAACAACGACGGCGCGGGCTCGCCGGAGATGAGCAAGGCGACGGGAAAAACAGAGCAAGGAGAAAGGGCAAAGACGACGGCGGCTCAGGCTATAAAGGGGGCCAAGAAGCTCGAGGAAGCTGCGTTGTGGCCTTCACCGCACCAGCACGATGCCAAAATGGCCACGACCGCGCCTGGAACGCCGAAGAAGGAAACACCGGCAATGTAGCTTCGGCGGTGGACACTGTTCACCAAAATTACAGATTTGCCATTCGCCAAATTTTCCAAATTTTCATAACAACTCAAAATTCTGCAAAAACAAAAGTTGTTCAAAATCAAAAGTTCTACAACTTTGCTTTTATAACCAACCCCTAATTCGGTCTACATTTTGAAATGATCTTTTAAATTCAAATATGGGATATTTAGCGAATTACGCCTTTTTGAATTACTCCAAATTTTTCTAAACAACTTGAAAAACTCCAAAAATAAACTTTGCATAACTTGTCAAGCTCTACACTTTTGCTTTAAGGCTCAACCCCAAAATATGCTTAGATTTTAAAATGGATTTTTAGGGTAGGATTTAAATATTGAAAATCAGGGTTTTCGGAATTTCAAATCAATACAAAGGTTTCAAACTTGATTCCAACAATATCAAGCAATACTTAACACATAAATATAAACTTGTTTTAGTGTGTGCATCTCAAAGTTTTCACCAAATGCGAAATGCTTTGTAATGCATATGATGATATGTCAGGTTTTAGTATTTAAACACCCGAGGTGTTACAACTCTAAGTGTCTCTTCAACACCAAACGACACTTAGAACTAGTCCATCCTTAACCTTGTCTTCCATCCTTTGAAAACCGAAATGATTTCCATCGTAGGGGCATGACAACCATGATTGCCCAATCAATTACCATTACCATGACCTAATTTAATTGCCTCTACAAAACACACATTAATCATAGTAATCTCGTATTGTCATTAATCACCGAAACCCAACTAGGGGCCTAGATGCTTTCAATCTCGACCTTTCTCGTTCGATTCTAACCTTGAGCCAAGCCCATAGAAGCTCCATCGAGGAGAGGCCAATGGGCCACCCGAGCCTTTCGAATGGCTCGGGCATCTGCTGGGAGGTGGGTTAAGAAGTAGTAGAATGCCACATGAGGGCTCTATCGACCCCGTCAATGGATGATGGACCCGGATTCCACTCGAACATGCACGTTAGCGAGCTCACTGAGCATGACACTCGAGCTATCGAGGCAAGTGTCGTTAGCTCAGCCCCTATGGTTACGGAAACCGAGGACGGGGTGACACAAGAAACACGGCCGACCCCTATTGACCCCCACAGGGTTTGGGGGCTCAAGGTGCCCAATCCTAGATCAAAAGACTAAGGTTCGAAGGCCGGCTCACGGAGGGCCCGAGGCCGCCTCGTGTCGAACAAAGAGCCAGGGGAAAAACATAGATGAGCCTCAGCGGCCTGTGCCCGTCCCGCTTAGAAGCGGACAAGGTCAACTCAACCTTCTCATTCGATCCTAGCCTCTAGCCGAGCCCATAGAATCCCCATTGAGGGGGAATCTATTGGAAGGCGAGTTAAGGAGCAATGTAATGCCCCACGAGGGCTATGCCGACCCCATCACAAGCGATAGAATTGGATTCTGTTCGAACATGCCCATTAGCGAGCTCACCAAGCACGTCACTCGAGCCACTAAGGCAAGTAATGGTAACTCAACCCCTCCAGTTGCGGAAACCATGGATGGGGCGACAGTCACAAAAATGTGCCGACCCTTGACTGAATCCCCGCCACGCGTGAGGGCTCAAAAAGGTTGGACTTGCAAGGAGACCTAACGCACAGTCATAGAATGATAGCTAAGATCCTAGGGAGAGGGTACATGTGAATACAAGAGATGCATTCTCCTATGTTTCGCTATCTTCCCCTTGATTTTCAGTGACATTCGACCCCAGAAATGGCAAGGGGTTAGATCTCACTCGGGGGCTGATAAAGGTATAAGTATACCTTTTCTGAAATAGTCATCGTGTTAGACCTCTTCTTCACACTAAGCCTAGTGGCAAGGTTTGTGGAAACAAATAATTGATCATGTCTGGTTGGACTACAAAACACCTACGCCTCGGTGGCTATGGTGTCTTTGCTCACCAGCGTGATCAAAGTTCTCCCCTTACACCTCGGGCCCTATGGTCTTAATGAATGGAAGGGTTGGAATACGTGAGCGTTCTCTTTTCACATACAAAAAGGGAAGGAAACAAATTCAATCAAACAAAACAAAATAACGAAGTTACAAATTTGTTCTTATGATACATAAGGATCGGCAATTGTCCATAGAGTACAATGATGTTCATCCGAATTCACCCAACCTAATTGACTAACTAGCTCGTCGGGGGGAGAACTATGTCTTCAACTCTGTCCGCTAGGTCCCACGCAAGAGGAGCCACCGCTGTCTCTATCTCGTCTAGCTCGGAGGCTTCGTAGCCAGGAGCGAAGCTGAGGCTCATCATCTCCAAGTCAATGATATCCGTGTAATGGGAGCGGGCAATTGCAAAGGCTTGGGTGACCCTAGCACAAAGAACGTCCCTCTCGAGCTAGCGCACCCGTGCCATGATATCGACGGCATGGGCCATGAGCAAGCGGTCCCCTCTGACAGCGCCACCTCCAAGTCATTGCAGACCACTCCGAGGGTAGCGCGTAGGAGATCAAGCTTGTCGCTCTCTGCCTAAAGGCTCCTCCGCGCCTCGGTGAGCTCCATGGCTAGCCTGGTGGAAATGCTCTTGGCCTCTAGCCTCTAAGTCATCGTGGTCCCAAGCTCAGCCTAGAGGGAGCCGATCCTCTGCTGCGCCTCGTCGCGCTCTCGGATGGCCTAGTCACGCTCCTCGTAGGCCGCATCATGCTCTGAGCGGAGCCTCTCCACGGTCAGGCATAGCTCGTCTCGCTCCTAGTGCAATCGGGCAACCGCCTCAGCATCCAGGTTCGCCCTCTACTGTAGGGCCACGAACCTCTCCTTAGCTTCTAGCTTGAGCTCCCTCTCCTTCTCTGCCTCAGCCAGGAGGTCGAGGATCCACTAGCGGGCCTCAGTGTCCCTCTAGAGTAGCTCATCCCACTCCTTCCAGACTCTAGTGGCCTCCTCCTCATCCTACCATGCCCTCGCCGATAGTCCCTCAAATGCCTTCTCGGCCTCCTCTATGTCCCGATGTGCCTCAGCCACCCGCAGCCAAAGACTAGCCGCCTCCTTAGCTAGGGGAGTTAGCTCGGCCACCCTCTGTTGGGTGGCAACAAGCTGGGCAGACACATCCCCACGCATCCGGACCTCTTCAACGAGGTGATCCTAGCTTTCCTTTTGCTCATGAAGGAACTAGGATTTCTCCCGACTGCGAGCGATAAGAGACTGAAGAAAAGATGATGGTCAGAACACAAAAATACATAAAGAAAGAAGAGGGCGAAAAGCAAGATTAAGTGAATACCCGGCCAGTGGGAACGATGACGTCGCACAGGGTGCCCCTAGCCTGGTTTAGAGCTTCTAGCATGGCCGAGATCTCCTCATTGAGACTCTCCCGTTCTATGCTCTTGGTAGCATCATCGAGCGAGAAAAGTGTCGACGTCGGGTCTTGCGGATCTATCCACCGGAGCAGAGGCTCGCCCTGCATGGATGAGTGGCTGCCTCTTGATGCCAGGGCCAAGGGTGACCCCCCATTGGTCCTCTCTACCACCGCCATGACGCTCGAGGACCCCTTGGTCGTGTCCCCCTCCGTTCGGCCCATGTCGAGAACCGTCATTTGGGCCGCCGGAGGTGTGGGTCGCGCCGCTGCCTCAGGCACCGCCACGGTGGCATCCAGCCATGACCCACCTGTCATGTCCGCCACCACCTCTGCCTGCCTTGGTGGGGCCTCGTCCGGCTACATCGCGCCCGCTGGGGTCGGCGCCACAAGCACGGTCGAAAGCTCCAACCGACCCATCATCGGCAGTGGCACCGCCTCCATCACTGGTTCTTCAGTGACCTCTGAGGGCGTCCTTCAAGCCCCCGCACCCACTTGTCCTGCCGAGGGCACGGGTGCCACCGTGGGCGGCGCCTAACTAGCCGACGAGGCAGTAACACTGGCGCCACTCCCACCCGAAGCGGGTACGACGTCAACCGATGGCCGTCGCGTTGCCTGAATGGCGACGCTCTTCTTGGGCGCCAACGCCAAAGAGTTGCCCCGTATCAGGATGCTGCAAGAAACAAAAGGTGTAAGTCACGCTAAAAACATAGAAAAATAGAGAAAACAAAGGAGTCAATGACTTACATCGGCGTTGTTGGGCAGAGGATACGTTTGGGGGATAAACCCTTAGGTCCTTGCTCCACCTTGTCGGGGCAGGGCCATTTTGAGCCCGCCCCTGCTCCTGGGCAGAGGGGCTCACCTCCCTTACATCTCGGGGTGCGGCGACGGAGCCACCCCACTCCATCGACACCTTGGGCATGGTGGTAGATCCTCCCAGCTCGGTTGGCTCTTAGGGTGCGGCAGTGAAGCCACCCCCCTCCACCGGCACCTTGGGCGTGGTGGAAGATCCACCCGCCCCAGCTAACTCTTGAGGTGCGGCAGCAGGGCCACCCCCTCCTCTGGCACCTCGGGCACGGTGGCAGATCTGCCTGCCCCTGCTCGTTCTGATGTCGGGCCGATGATCTAGCCCACCTCCTTCGGTCTCATAGACTCACCTCCCCCTGCATGGATTGGGAAGGATCCCTACAAGGACGAGTGGATACCTGTTAGCGTATCCTCGCTCTCCAGGTCATCCCACTCGGTGTCAGCAACTACCTTATCGTCTTCCTCGTTGTCGTCATCATCATTGTCCATGTCCTCCCCTCGCTCCCATGCCAGCAGCTTCTACTGCTTCTTCCTCCTCTCTTCCTCCTTCGCCTTTCGCTGCCACTCGGCCTCGGCACGGTTGGCTGCCGTCATGAACGGGTCCTTTGGCAGCAGAGCCGGGTGATCCATAAGGATGAGTTTCTTCGGCAGGTCCCCCTATCTCAATATCAGCATCAAGAGGTCATGAGTTTAATTAAAAAGGAGGCACGAGGAAAGAAAACTTACGAAGACGATGTACCTCGGTTCCAGCCACATTACGGGGTGCCCTAGCACTGGATACACAAACTTGAGAACAACTCCGGTGTCATCCCGTGGAGGCTCCATCACCTCCTTGATGCGCTGCGCCTCTTTAGAGGGAGAGAGCGCTCCCTCGGTGAGCGCCGTCCCGTCGAGTGATGCCCCAAGCGCCATCGTGTAGGGGAAGCGCGCACCTCATCAGCGGCGCCACCCTCCACGTGTGGTAGGCATCGATGATCCCCGACCCCTTCATGCGCCTCTCCTTCAGGATTTGGATGGCGGTGAGATGGTCCTGGATTCTCCTCTTGTCTTTCTCTGGGACTCCCCACTTTCTCCATGAGTCTGGGACCTTTTCGATGAGGCGCCCGGTAAACTCTAGCAAGGGGGTGGCTGCATCATTCTTGACGTAGAACCAATGCAAATGCCACCCCTTGTTGGAGGTTGACAGACGCATTGGCGGGTACTCACTGACCCGGTTGTTGCAGAGCTAAATGCTGACACATCCCATTGGCACGTTTAGTTCTTACTTCTTCTCCTGCTTTAGGAGGGTGACGGCGAAGAAGTACCGCCATAGGTCGAAGTGGGGACTAATCCCCAGGAATCCCTCACACAGGGCGACGAATGCCGTAATGTGCTAGATTCCATTGGGATTAAGGTGCTGCAGCTCTACCTTGTAGTAGTGCAGCAATCCCCGAAGAAACTTGTGGGCGGGGGTGGCGAATCCCCACTCATGGAAATGAGCGAAGGACATGACGTAGCCGTCGGGCAGCGACGGCGTGTCCTCATCGTCGGACAGCCACAACTCCTCAGTGGCAGTCTGCGCGCAAAGAAGACCGCGGTGAACGAGGCCCTCCAGGCTGGAGGGTGATATTAGAGCGGCACCACGGCTCCATTGGAGGATTGGGGTGGGTGGATATGAATTCGACGATGGTTGAGACACAAATGCGGGAAGCTTAGACGATTGGCGGTGGAGGTTGTAGATGTAAAGGCAAGGAGGCAAAGTACGAAACCTTGAGGCGAACCCTTTGGTTTTATAAGGGCAATAGATGCGAGGAAAGCAACCATCCGCTTGGATCTCCGTGCCTGCCACGATCCGCCACCACGTCACGTTGCGGGATATGCGCCTACAATCCCTATCCTTTCCCTCCGAAGACGCATCGAATGTTTTGCCTCTCCAGATGGACCAGGACTCTTTACCAACAAAAGGGATATGGGTCAAAAAGCGTTTCTTCGACCCGCCTGGGCCTAGGAGTTCAAGGGCTGGCCCATCAATGGTTTCGATGGCCATCCCAAGGCACCCTTACAACAAAGGATGGGCCCACGAGCGGCCAAAACTCAGGCACACGAGCTTCACGGGAGTCTTGACCCATGATCGAGTCTCAGCAGGGCTGACCCTGGCCGGATCCCCGTGAACGAGATACCAGGATCCAATTGAGCTATCCGGCTAACAAACCATCAAGTCTCACGGCCGCACTCGCAAAGGGTCCGACCTCGGTGAAGGAGAACTCACCGTCTTTAGGGCACGCCGTGGGCAACAATAGAGGGCCAGGGCTCTTAGAATTCTCTCTTTCGGAAAACCCTTCGAAGGAGTATCCTACTCCTCCGTGGGCTCAGGGGCTACACCCACCGGGTGCGCTCGCGTGCACCCACTAGCAAGTCAAAAAAATCCCCCAAGCTATTCTACTCGAATCGTCCGGGGGCTTAGGGCTACTATCGGGGACCAATATTAGGGTACCCGAAGAGAAGGAGCTAATGACCGTCAATGTTGATTCACCCGCGCGATTGAGAGCGCGACTACACCGCTTGCCAGGTCACTCCTCGTCCGTCCACCGAGACCATGGGCCCCGCCTCAACCTGAATCCTAAGGGTTGGCTCTGCCTCGCCCGACGTCTGAGGGCAAACTCCGTCTCACCTGACCCCCGAGGGCTGGCTCTGCCTTGCTCGACGTCCAGGGGCTGGCTCCGCCTCGCCCGACGTCTGAGGGTAGACTCTGTCTCGCCCGACCCTCGAGGGCTGGCTCTGCCTCGCCTGACGTCCGGGGGCTGGCTCCGCCTCACTAGACGTCCGTGGGCTGGCTCCGCCTTGCCTGACGTCTAAGGGCAAACTCCGCCTCGCCTGATGTCTAGGGGTTGGCTTTGCCTCGCCCGACATCTGCGCGCTGCTCCTTCATAACTACGCGCAGATAAGGCAGGGCTCTCAAGTCAACCGCAATACCGAGGACCATACTCTACATGCCTGCAGGAAAGTACCGTCAGGATATGACAAGACGGGCGCTTTAAGCCCTTCCAGGCATGTCAGAGCCCGAACAGTGTCGTAAGCGCCGATATTTGTCTTACAGTGTTGTGGGCGCTGCCATTTGCCCTCGGCCGTGGATCCTGATGGGAGCATACGACAACCACTACGGTCCAGGAGGAAACTCGCATCATCTACGGTAACGGACGTGCGGTCACTGCGCCGTCTGCTCCCCGTAGGGCCATAGATCAGCACCCTGGTCCGTCGCGCCATCCGCCGGGGCGGGATGGGACGTGACCACTTGCTGACAAAGTCAGAACATGGCATCATCAGCGGACAGACGCCCAGCGCGGCCCTATCAGGATCAGCGGACATGCACCCGGCATGGAGCTACCCCTGGCACCGTCTGCTGTGTCAGTAGGGCTCGCTCAGAGGAAAAAGAAGACCCGGTATCTTTGAAGGACCTCCTTTACCTCTGGTTTTTTTCTTTCTTCTATTTGTAATCCCTGCTTCCCCTTGGTCTATAAAAGGAAAGGCAGGGCACCCCACTAAGGGGATGGATCGATTCAACACACTACGCATCACATCACACACAATAGAGCAGCAACCCAGCTCTCAGCGCACATTCGACTTTTTCATCAGAGACTTGGGACTTGTCCCTCTCTCGTCCGTTTGTAACCCCTACTACGAACTTTTCAGTGCTAATAACACGAGCAGCAGCCACAAACTGGACGTAGGGATATTCTGCCCGAACCAGTATAAACCTTGTGTCTTTTAGCATACAATCCGGGTCCAACGCGTAATAACACAAATTTACTCAATGATGTTTACTTGAAACATCAACAACCTCACATGATACCTTTTAAATTTTAGTTAGAGAATCAAACACCCCCTTAGTTAAAGTCACATGCGCCATAAGCAAAGCCGCACGCCACTCTTGTCCCCTCCACAAAACATGTCTAGCAGACTCAGAGAGAGTTTTAAAAACGTCCCAAAAGAAAACTATTAGTAGCAATATAAAGAAGAAAAAAGGATTTATACATACGCATGTGCTATGTGCCCTTTCCTCATCCATCGCTAAAAAAAACCCCAATAGCCATTATGCAGTAGTTACTGGATAATGGTGTTTTTGCAAGTCAAGGCCAGAAGTACCGGATTTATATATTTTATATTTATTAATTCATGCGGGAGCTGCTACTCCATGTGAAATTCCTGCAAACTCAGGCGCAAGCAAGTTGGTCCTCCCCTTTTTCTTTATATAGGAGGGAAAAGTTGCCTCTCCTTCACTTGCCTAACTCGCTTCATGCCTAGTGCTTGCACGTGCTTGATGGTGAAGCTTACCCAACTACACCCAACTCACATGCCCCTGCTTCTATGGTGTCTCCATCATATCATGTGCAAATCCTACTGTCGTTCATGTTAAACTCTCGCACGCCCTCACAGGTGACAGGACACACCCACAACTTTCAGCTCATCAAATGGGTAATAGGAACACCGAACACAACCAATAAAGATAAAGATCCATTGATCAGTCAAGATATACAACGACATCGACCCCTCAAGCTTTTGAACAAGGCCTTATTTAGATTGGGATTAGAAATCAGTATTTGACACTGCAGCACTTTCGTTTATATTTGACAATTATTGTTCAATTATGGCCTAACTAGGCTCAAAAAATTCGTCTCGTAATTACAATCAAACTATGTAATTAGTTATTTTTTTATCTACATTTAATACTCCATGCATGTGTCCAAATATTTGATGTGATGAAGAGAGTGAAAAAACTTGCAATCTAAACTAGGCTGGTAAACCAACCAAAGACCATGTGTATTGTTGTGAGATCAAAAAAACCGACTCCATTACAAGCGAAATCATGCTGCAAAATACATACATCAGGATCAGGGCATCGTCCACCTCCACCCTGGGCGACGACGTTTGATCCATCCTATATACAGTTTTGGATTCAACCAACGCTAACATCGGTCGATCCATCATCACAGCTCATAACTACAGGGTACTTAGTTAACAACAACGGGTGGACTCTTGGTGGTTGCTTAATCCTGCTAATTAACACGCTACTGGCAAAAACACAACAAGATGATGAACAGCAGCAGAACTGCAGAAGCTATCATCATCCATCCTTCCTTCTAAAGTTTACAACAACAGCACCAGCATCATCGTCGTCTCCCTCCTCCTGAATCTCTCTGGCTATCGTGTTGTGACGACGATGACAGTCCGGTGGTGAATAGCAGTATCAGTATCGTCCCTATCCGGCAGCCACAGGCGAGCTGAGCTCTCCTTGATTACCTGCCCATGGCAGACCCGGGCTCCGCGAGGCGGCTGTAGAGCGCGGCGTTGAGCTGGTCCTGCGAGTATATGCGGCTGGCCATCTTCACCGCAACCTGCTGGATCATGAGGTCGTTGACGACGGAGACGCTGGCGTGGTAGACGTCCAGGTCCAGCTCGCGGAGCGCCGTCATCAGCCGCGCCGACGGGTGGTTGCGCTTGTGGCACTGCACGCGGATCATGGCCTCCAGACCCAGGATCTTGGCGTCGATCTCCACCGCGTGGCAGCGCGGCCCGCCGTCGTGTCCGCCGAGCCCAGCGGCGTGCGGGGGTGGCCGCGCGTCGCGCTCCTTCTTGAGCGCCTCGACCTGGGCCTGCAGCGTCTCCTTATCGGACTCCAGCGACGTCAGCTTGCCGCGGAGCTCGTTGATGTAGGAGATGGCGTCGCCGAGCAACGACGCCTTGTCCATCTTGGACACGTTGGGCACCACGGCGCGCAGCGCGTAGAAGCGCTGGTTCAGCTTCTCTCGCCGCTGCCGCTCCGCCTCCACGTGGTTCAGCGGCTCCTCGCGCCCGTTCGCCGGCTTCCGCCCGCGCTTTCGCGGCCGCTTCTCCGCCTCCGGTGGCGGCGCCACGACGCGGCTGCTCTCCACCTCGCGCACAGACGCGTCCAGGTCCGAATGGTCGGACTCCGACTTGGCCGGCGCGCCCGTGCCCGTCGACGGCCGCGTAGTGGGCGCCGACGAGAAGGACAGCATGCCCTCGTTCGCCGTCGCCGCCGGGTGGTGGTTGGTGTTGCTCGCCCGGGAGGTGGCCTCCATTGAACGCTTATTGTTGTTCTTCGCATCGTTCGCCGCGGCGGCCTGTGTCATGGTCGCCGTGTGCTGCGAGAAGAGGCTCCCGGGAGCGGTGGTGAGGCTGGCGGTGGCGGCGGGAGGCGCCGGCGACGGGTTCCTCCGGGCGTTGCTATCGGCGCCGAAGCTGAGGATCTCGCCGGACTCGGGCTTGAATAACGGCGGGGTCGCCGCCAAGGAAGAAGGGTTGGACGCAAAGTCTGAGAAATTGAGCTCCCGGCGGAACGGGCCCTGGTGAGCCTGATTCTGGTGCTGGTGCTGCCGCTGCGGTGCAGCGGCCGGCGCCGGCGGGGGTGGCGGCGCGTGCACGGATGGACTAGGGTTCTCCGTGAGCGTGCTCGTGCTCGCCTTCTCAAAATGGATCTGTGGCGGCGGCGGCGGCGGCGGCTTGGAGACGGAGATCTCGGGCGACGGGTGCGACAAGGAATCCTTGATGTCCATGACCGGCGTGTCGGCGAGCCATAGCACGGAGGGGTCCGTCTCCGCCTGGTCGACTCCGGCCGCGGGCTGCTGCTGCGACGGCGCCTGAGGCTGCACGGGCGGCCACGAGCCACCCCCTGCTCCGCCCCCGAAGAGCGAGCGGATCTTCGCCATGCTCTCGGCGGTCTGGAACACGACGTCGGTGGAGCCGAGCTCGAGCACCCCGGTGCCGACGGGGAAGCAGACCATGGTGCGGAGGCCGAAGTTGTAGGCCTGGCGCGCTCGCTCGCACGGCGCGGAGGAGAGGCCAGAGGCGATCCAGGTGGGCTGGCCGGCGAAGAGCGCCTGCCCGGGGAGTCCCGTCCCGTTGAGAAACGACTGCGTCATGGAGACGAGGAAGAACCACTCAGTGTCGGTGACCTCCTCCTCGACGGCCTCGTCGGGCGCGGCCGCGGCGCCGGAGATGAGGGAGTTGAGCTCGCGGAGCACGCGCTTGCGGTGCTCCTGCTCGGCCTGGGCGGCGGGCGTGAGCGGCCTCTGCTTGCACTTGTCGTCGTCGCAGCCCTTGTAGTAGCCGTCACCCCAGCCGAGCAGCGAGGCGCCGGTGGCCGCGTCCAGGGAGGACTGCCAGAAGATGGCGTAGGTCCAGGTCTCCCTGGACCCCTCTATCATGGCCTGCAGCCGCTGCTGCAGCGTGTCCTGGTTGAACCCCGGCGCCATCGCCGCCGCCGCCGGCATCTGCTGCGGCGGCGGCGGCGTCGCCGCGGCGGCCGACGAGTTGCCGCCCCCGGCCGTCGCCCCCCAGGGGAAGGTGGGGAGGTCGGCGGAGGCCATGAAGGCCTCCATCATGGAGGCGTTGTCGTCCGTCCACAGGTTCATGGAGGCAGCCGAGGAGAGGGGGAGGGCGAGGCAGTAGACCCGAAGGGAGCGAAGAGGAGGGAGGAGAAATGGTGGGTGGAGAATGGAGGGCGAAGGAGGGGAAAGCGAAATTCGGTTTAGATTACGGAATCCGTGGGATTATGGCCCAGACCCGAAAACGCCAGGCTGGCGAGGGCAAATACGGAAACATTTCTTGGCCCGGGGCAGGGCCAGGGCCAGGGCCACAGGGCCAAGTGGTAAAACGGGCAATCCCTCGGGTTGATTTAGGAGGGCACACCTACAATTCAGGGTCACAGGTTTGTGTAACCGCCGGGTTCGTAGCCCGCCTCCTACAAAAGGGGCCCGGTTGTCAGTGACAACTCACGGTGCTATAGGCCATAGGACATTCTCGTGGTTAAGGGTTGCAATTGCTCGTGTTGGACCTACCTGTTATTTTTATGGTTTATTGATCTTTTTAGCCTACCTAGTATTCATGCTTTTTTACACGTGAAAATGATGTGGGTCGCTACATCGGATGGGTGAGGAGCAAGCCACGGTGCATACTTATCGGCACAATCTCATTTCTAACTTTTTCATTGGGTGTACTGGTGCTTCCTCCATCTAAAAAATTACAATTTTTGTTTTTTGAGAAATTAAATGTTTTAGACTTTGGTCGACGTTATATAAAAAAGTAATAATGTCGGTGCGAAAAGTACCCAACAAGTAAATATTTATAGTTTTGCCGTACGTTGTGATCGGATGTGGCTGACACTCGATGACACAGGTTTTATACTGGTTCAGGCAACGTGCCCTATGTCCAGTTCCAGTCGGTTGGTGACTTTATTTCTGAGCCCAGGCGCTCGAAGTTTGCTGTGAGGTTACAAACGAGTGGGAATAGAAATGGGGTGTTAAAGGTCCGGTCGGGCTCTAACCCGAAGGGCCAAGAGTGACGGGAGCTCCAACATGCGCTAAGTATTGGAACGTATGCTCTATGTAGCTTTAGAGTTCTGGAGCCGTGGAGCTGTTAGAGTGCTCAGAATGTCTAAGCTAAGAAGAGAGAGAGTCGGAATAACTGTCCCCTATTGTGAGAGAGCACATCCCCTTTTATAGGTGAAGGGGATAACCATACAAGTGAGTGAGAGAGAGTGTGTGTTCGTATGCTATTAAGTCTTGTTACCCACGTTGTCGGGTACAAGACGGTCAATGGCGCCCACAATACTGTTTATGTCATACGCGTGTGGCAGGTTTTACCGTATTCGCCTGGTATAGTAAATGACGGCGCCCACAACACTGTAAGGCAAATGTCGGCGCATTCAACACTATTTGGGCTCTAACATGCCTAGAAGGTTGCAAAGCACCCTTCTGGCATGTCCTGATGGTACTGTCCTACAGGTGTGTAGGGTACGGTCATCGGTACTGCGGTAGACTTGAGCGCATTGCCTTATCTGCTTCGCCTGATTCCTGGGTCCTCATCGAGCAGGCGTCCTCGGTCGGTCGTTCCCAGTCATCTCCGACCGTGTCGGTCGGAGAAGAGCTGTAAGCAGAGGTTCGGCGTATTCCCGGTCGGAAAAGCGGGTAGGAGTCGGAAGCGAGCATCGTCCCCTCCTTGGTCTAGCCCTCCGGTCGGAGACTAGATCGCTCTTCCGGCTCGTCGTCAGGTATCTGGTCTGGCCCAAGAGTAATGCTATATTTCAAATTATGACTAGTAATACTATATTTTTACTGTTATAGGTCACTGATAATTGGCTGATTGATCAATTTTTGCTACTCTATATGATAGCAAGTAAGATTTTAATGAGTTGATCTATAACCTATTTATATTTGAGCAAATTTCATTTACCCATTTTTATTTAATTTTCAGCACTATCATGTTATCTAAATGTAGCATCCAACAATAATAAAATAGAAAAAAAAGCAGATAAAACCAGTAGGTATGTTTATAGAACCACACAGATAATCCATTTATAATGGTCTGGTGTACAGTTCATTCGCTACTCTTTCAGTTATAAGTTTCCTTACAGTTTGTACAGTTGTATAGTTTGTTTTTTAATGATTTTTCAGTTTAAATATTCCTATTAGTTTATGATTTTTCAATTTAAATGTTCCTATTAATCTCTGTTCAGCAGCATTAGTTTCAGTGCAGTGCCCTCTTTGTTGTTTATTAATAGCAGTTAAGCCACACTTTTTAGCAGCTGCTTTTCATCTTTTAGTTAAGCAGTGTATCAGCAGTATTGTAGTCAAATCCTTGAGCTGACAGCTTATCTGTTCAGCAGTTGTTGTTTCGTTTCCCTTGCCGTGACTAAGTGTCTAGCGGTCTGTGTTTTGTATGGCTGAAAACTCATATTTGTTAGTTTATAGTTTGAGTTTGAATGTTTCAGTTATCCCTTTTAAGGTTCAGTGTTTCAAATATCAGTACTTCAGTCTTATTGTTTTTAGTATATTGGCATTTTTTTCCTGTAATGTTCAGTGCAACAGCAACCTGATAGTAGACACTGCCCAGCTGCATGTTCTTTTCATCAATTTGTATAAGGAGAAGGGGCTGCAGCTCACTTTGTTTTTTGTTTTTTTACAGTTAAAGCAGGTTAGGAGCACGCAAATCTTATGGTATGTGCACATCCTTTTTATGATCTAGAGAAGCAATTTCAGCTTATCTACATGTTTATTCCTTCAAGTACAATTTTCAGTTTAGGTCACCATGTGTTTTGGGTCTTATGTGCCGGAACTGTTTTAAGCTAAGCTAAGGGAGCTTGAGTGTTCTTTAGCTGGATTAATTATTAAGGTTTTAATGTGGATGTGTGTAATTATTTAGCAAATGGTGATGATTTTTTATTTTTTTATTTTCAGTTTAGGTCAGTTATTTGTGCTTCTAGTGTTCTGCCTTTGTTTGGGCAGTTGTATGAAGTGTTCTGCCTTTGTTGTCAGCTTCTAGTGTTCTGCCTTTGTTGCCAGCTGCAGTCCTAACACCTGCACTTGCTGAAATTGGCGAGATAGCATTACTGGACATGCCTTTTTAAGTAGTTATGGCAAGTTGCAGTCCAAACAAATCATGTGCTCCACTTTCTAAGTCATTTATAGTTGTTGTATAGATCTTGCTAGGAATGAATTGCAGTGCTACTACTATTGTTTTGTCTGACAGTGTGCCCAACTGCTACTGGAGTACTGCTAATGCCTCCAGTTGCAGTTGTGAACTTCCTGTGTGATGATATGCTTGCCTAGCAACTTGCTCGTCCTTGCTCAATTAACTTAGGATTTTAATCAGCCAGTCGGCTACATCTACATCGATTTGGTGAAATTAATCCTCTTGTTTAATTTCTAGCTTGCTGCTGATCTACCAGCTGCGTGCTTGGGGGCATAGGACCAGTGGGCCACTGCTATTTTTTGGCTATTTTTGTCATCAGCTGCTGCTCTATGTTTGCTAAGCAGTTGTTGTTTTTTGCCAAATCTCCCCTCTCCTCTCATCTTCTTTGTTTTGCCGATGATGAAATTGTCCAAGTCCATACATTATATGGAATATGAGCTGATGATCAAGAACTTGTGAGGAACTTGGCATCATTACCAGCCGCCCCTTCATTACCTTCTCCTCTCTTCTCTATTATGATGCCTTGATGCTCCAAGTTCAAGATCAGATGATGATTGATATATTTCTGAGGCCTCTACTACTGCTACTACTCATTTTTTGATATATTGTTGTTTTATAGGACTACTTTGGTTTATAGACCTTTTTGATTTCTTATACCTTCTAGCGTATCTAAAGCACACTTTCTTGCATCTATTAGAACAAAGCATGAAATAAAGTCATGGACACCAGACAGTGCAGCCCGATGTCCCGAGCATGATGAGCAGCCAACCTATGAGGAGCAAGCACTAGAGGACCAGCTTACTTAGGAGCAGTTCGATAATGAGTTAGAAAAGGATTTAGAAGTGATGCTTACTCAGGAGCAGTGTGACAAGGAGGAAGGGGGAGCAGAAGGAAGAGCAGGAGAGGCTGCTGAAGGTGAAGAAGAAGATGATGATGATGATGAGGAGGACTCAGAAGAGGGATATGTAAGTTCTGAGGATCCTTTCCCACGTGAAGCCAGAAGGAGGCCAACGGAGGAAGATTTGGACAAGGATTTTGACCCGAACGAGGAGGTAGGGAAAAAGCCTTAGCTTATAAATTTTGCTAAAGCTTTGACTGTGTTACCTCTACTAACACTTTGACCTATCGTATATACAGGTCCCTCCTGAAACTCAGAAAAGACGACATCGACGTCCGTGACATCTTGCTGGACAAGACAGAGTAGAGGAAAGAAGAGCAGAGGCAACAGCCACAGAGACGGACATTGAGGCCTCTGCTCCACAACCTCAAGACACAACCACGACTACCAAGCCTAAGAGGAACGAGGGGATAGAAAAGCAAATCAATATCTAGATATGGCATGCTATGTGATAATGGAGGTCGGGCCAGCAGAGGAGATCCTTGAGCCAAAGGAATTAAGAGGATGATTCTGTAATGCAATCGGGGCCCTAGTAAGAGATAAATTGAACCCAGCAATCCCTAACTGGAAAGAGGTACCAGAGAAGAAAAAGGATGAACTATGTGATAGGCAGCTGAAGCTCAATTTTAGATTTCCGGAGGGTAAGCACGAACTGGTAAAAAAATACTTTCAGGATCATGGGCGAGTCATTCCAACGTTGGAGGTCGGAGCTCAACAAGAAGTATATCCAAAAGGGGTTAACTCCCTTCAACGAGTTCGGCAACATAACTCCTAGTCAATGGGAGGAGCTCGTGGCTCAGAAGACCTCACCAGAGGCATTGGAGCTCAGTGCTCGTAACATCGAGCTGGCGAAGAGGAACAAACACCACCATCATCTATGCCCCAATGGCTACTATGCCAAGGAAGAGCAGTTTAGGAAGATGGATGAAGAGGCCACAGCTACTAGGAATATCGATGTGATGAATTTGAAGGTACGCTCAAGGAATTGGATATATGCGAGGAGTATAGAATTATCCAGCGGTAATTTTAAGTTTGATAAGCCAGAGACCCAAGAGGCAGTATCAAGGATACTAAAATATGCTAAAGACAAGGAGAAGGGCTCATTCAATCCTTCCAGAGACAGGGACGAGCTTAGCCTTAGCTTGGGAAACAAGGAGCACACAGGCCACACCAGGGGGCTAGGAAAAGGATGACCTGGAAGCACGGATTCAAAGAGGATAGGCACATGTACAAGAAACAAGGCAGAGACCGGGAGACTAATCTTGAGCTCCAAGTGAAGGCTCTAGTTGCGAAGGCGCTGGAGGAGCAAGGACTGTCTATGGAGCCACGAATATTAATGACGTCGCCGGGAGAACTGGCATTAGTTGGCAGCCCTCCGAAAGTTTCTAGCAGTCAAGGTTCCACTACAGCCACAATCCCCATCGATCGCATACGGGAACCAACTAGTTGCACCTTGGTGTTTCTCAGCGGTCGGCAGAACATTGTGATGGAGGTGGCAACGGGTGTGGCACATCCTACCTGTGGCTTATACCATAATAATAAGATACCGCCGGACTACACTAGGATTGAGGTGCATACCATGAAGCCCGAGTTCATACAGTGGAGGATAGACTATGCAACTCCTGAGGGGTTAGTGTTACTCGGAGACATAATGGGGCAGTTCATCCTCTAGCACAAACGGGACATTATATTGACTGCTTCTTCGCCGCATCCCCCTCTCCCAAATTTGGAGCGAGTTATTGAGGTCGGGGAGATATTTTCACCATCTCATGACCACCACATTCCTGAGATGCCACATTCTTCCCTGCCTCCTAGCAAGCATGTGCCTGATAAGCCACAATCTTCTCTAGCTCGTACCGAACAAGTGCATGATGAGATGCCACAGTCTTCTCAACAAGCACAGCCAATACATGAACAACGAGTGCCTCCTGAAGAAAGTGGTGCATAAGAAGATGAGGACATGCTTGAATGGGAACTTCAAATGAAGCATCCAATCACCATAAGACCAATTTATGTTCTAATGAAAGACGTCTCGTCAGTGCACAAGTGGTATTCCCATGACTAGTTCGAGCCTGAGAACCAAGTTAAAAAAGTCCTATCACAGGGTTCTGTGGAGGTCGTCACTAGCAAACTCCACCAAACAGCAAAGCAGTATCCAAATGTTGATGCCATCAAATGGTTAAAGGATTGCCCAAAAACATATGAAAGAGGCAAGCCCTTCCTACCAAACTGGGACATCCAGCGCCTACCACTTGGAATGAGAAGGTTCCATGATTGGTACTTGCGTGTTCTCCCAACGAGCATAGACCTTGTACAAGCATGCTTCCCTACCGGCATATTTGGAAGCCCAGCCGGGAAAATTGTCTTTGACTTCAATGACATGCAGACATGCAATCACCTTGAAGCAATGGAGATGAATCTAATTCGCACGTGATGCCTGTAAGTCCTTGTCCTCCCGATATGATATGAATATAATCTTTGAATTTTGTTGTAACTAACCCACGCCGTGATTTGTAGAATGCAAGTGCACATTATAAAACAAATGCCAAGTGTGAAAGTCGGGTATATAGACCCTCAAGCTATAGCACAAATAAATTTTAATTACCCTAAACAGTGGAAACTAGATGACAAAGAGCTAGCTGCTGGAAAGACCCTTTGGGAGAAAGAGCACATTCGTACGAAGAAACTAAGGGAAGAGTCCCTTAAGGTTTCGGCATACATTGCCCTGGCTTTTAAAATTCTCCAACAACACTCTACTATATGGCTACCATACAACTTCGAGTAAGTTCAACTCTATACTTAAAGCTTTGTTCGATATATTTTATTCGATGCAAAAGAGTTTATCTAGTTCTATGATTAAATTCATGCAGGAACCACTGGATTTGTATAGGCGTCGATGTTGGGAGGAGCATGGCATGGGTCTTTGATTCAATAGATAGGGACCCAGTGACATGCAAAGACTTCATATCGATTCTCAAGATGTATACATATCGACAATCCTCATTAGCTTATATGTTTGTATACATACTTGTAACGTTCACTTTTGGATACTAACAAGTTGTATTTGCTAAAATAATTCAAATAGGGCATTTAGGTTCTATGTCACTAAACATCACGAAAGGCATGATCCAGTAAGGAAGGAAAAGCTTGCTATAAAAATACTATGTGCGGTAAGTGTAACTTACTTCTTCAGTACTCCATTACATGGCTGTCAAAAGCATTACTTAACATTTCCATATGCAAAAACACACAGTGCCCCAAGCAGAAGCCTGGGAGTGTACATTGTGGATACTATGTATGTTCTATGATGAGTAACACTAGTGCCTACAGGAGACACCCCTTAAGGGTAAGTTTGAACCTCTTCACCCATAGTATAAAAACTTTGTACATGGTATGAAATACTAAACCGAAACTTGTTCTCTTGTAGTGGAAAGAAGAGAAAGAAATGAAAAGAGACCCATACAAGCATGACCAACTCTTAGAGCTCATCGGCGACCTTTGCAACTTTATATTGGACCAGATTGTACACGTTAAAGGTACCTACCATGACCGAGAGTCTGACTTAGGTAGAAATTCTCAGTACCAACACCTTCGTGAGATTGAAAGGCTAGCTCTAGAACATTGATAACAATGTGTATAGAATTTGACATTGGTTTTATCTTGTGAATTATGTCTATTTAATGACGGATTGTATATATTCTTGTGAATTGGACTTGTAATTGTAGTTTATATAATACTCTTATGCTTGTAGTTTATATAATACTCTCGAGCGAACGTGGTTTAGAACGTTGGTCGTGGGGCGTTCGGCGGGATTATCTCGCTTTCCTCGTTCACGTTAGTCGCGGGGGTGTTCAGTGGAACGTTAGTCGCGGGGCGTTCGGCAACGCAAACGCTGGATGGAATACACGGAAACAGACAGTGTTCTGGTCGAATTTGAATTGTAAATTTAATTTTTTTTGCGGAAAAATGTACTGTATGGACGGTTCTAGGCTGAATCGTCCCTACAAACAGGTATTATAGGGGCGGCTAATACTACAACCGCTCCTACAAATCAATTTGTAGGAGTGGCCTGGGAACCGCCCCTACAAATGCATGATTTGTAGAGACGGTTTGGTAGGGGCGGCTGGCCAAACCGCCCATACAAATGGTCTTGAGCCGCCCCTACAAAACGTTTATGTAGTAGTGAGTGGGCCTGGCGTGTGGCCGATGTCTGATTTTGCCCCAGCATGGCTGCACAACGGTGCAGGTCGGGGAGGGAGGGCCGAGCTGTCAACCCGTGGAGGTGTGGGAAGACGAAGAAGAAAAGGAAAAGGAGACATGTGGTGTGGTTCGGCGTGGGAGAGGATAAGGTGGAGAGAGAAGAAGAAGAAAAGAAAACATGCATCGTGAACATTTTATCCTTTTCAACAACTAGAAAAAATTGTTTTACCAAACTTTTTTTTCTAACCAGTGAAGCTAGAGCCAGAAAAGAATGCTTCATCAAAGAAGCTACAACTGAAGCTGAAACTCTATCAAACGGATGCTTAGCCATTGCTTGTTTTGTACGGGCATGTCTGTTTTCAAATGTGATCTCAATGGGACTAGTCCTTTTTGACACGAGAATGCACATGGAGCACCAAATATTGATTTTCAAATGTGATATCAATGGGACTAGTCCTTTTTGACACGAGAATGCACATGGAGCACCAAATCTTGATGGAATCCCTCGTATTTGGAGGACAGATGGAGCATGAAATATGTATATATGTGCTGGATCACATGCATTGGAAGAAAAATTGGCGCTCAAAGAATTGACTAGTGTGGCTAAAGATGGAAAGAGGCACATATGACTCATGTTGTTGGCATGGATTTGCGTTGATTGTAGGGGGCGTTACCGTTGTGCATATCTCTCACCATATAGTACGTACATCTATTGCGCGCAGGTTTCCTCATTATGAGCCTGCGAGGAGCATTACCACTATCGGTACGAGTACGATGGAAGATGAGATGCATTACCTAATACCAGTACTTTGTGTGACCTACATTTTTTAATGGCAGTTATTAGCTTTGTTTCATAGGATCATGACATAAACCTTTTCTCCTTAGTCTAACTGTCAATATGTACTCCATATACACGGTACTAGTAGTAGTACATAGATTAACAATCACAAATACTCCCCACCGTCTCAAAATAGATGATCTTATATATATCATTTAAATTTTATCCTAAAATACTTGATTCTCTCACTTCTTAATGTATCTTTTCTTTATTATCAATATTCTATTATCTTTTTCAATATATCTCTGTCTCTACTTCTTTAGAGATACTTTGGTCCTTTAGCTTCAGCGTTAATTTTTATGAGAGATTCTAAAATCCTCATTCAGTCCTAAGGCTGTCCGCACCGCGGCCTGGAAACAGACCTGCAAACGGCGCAGCAGCGCCTGTATCGCGCGCAACGCGCACCTGCATGCCGCTATCCGTGGAGGCTGCGCTGCCGGCCGCTATACGCCTCCCGAGGTTCCTGCGAGAGAGAGAAAGAGAGCTGGGGAGAGAGAAAGGGGGGAGAGAGAAATAAAATATGTAATAGTAGGTATAGAGTATGAGATAGAGGTAATATGAGTGCAGAAGAAATGAGTAGAGAGTAGAGAATCTCGATGACTAGGATAGAATATTCCTTTTAAGAGATGAAAATAGAGGTCGACGAGTGCGGACAGCCTAAAATAAGTGTCGTTCTCGTTTTCGGAGAGGTCAAACACATTTAATTTTGACTAAATACATACAAAAAAATATTAATATTTGTAGTACATAATAAGTATAATTAAATAGATCGTTGAATCTATTTTTATAATAAACTTATTTGGAGATACAAATATTGCTAATATTTTTTTATAAATCTTGTTAAACTTGAGAAAGTTATTTGACTTACCGCGACACTTATTTTTGGATGGAGTGAGTACCATTTTTTTTTCTTTTGACAGGAGGTAGTAGTTCAGGGTGGGCGTTCGGTTCTCGGTTCGGTTTCAGTTCGGTTCCCTCGGTTATTGATAAAATTCGGTTCCTAGAAAACAGGAACCAATCGGTTCCAAAAATTTCTAGGAACCGAGCATTTCGGTTCTCAGTTATTTCGGTTCGGTTCCGGTTCTAACCGAACTAACTGATTTTTTCAGAAGACCTCAAGACAATAATAAATATACTTGTTCTAAGGCAAATTTATGCAACACTATTCATTTTTAATAATAATAATATATAAGAAAACAATAGCAATATAATAACACAAATATATAGCAGTTCAAATATAAAACACTACACATAAACCAAACATAATCCAGTAAGTGAAGTATAATTCATGTAATCTGGTTCTTTCGGTTAATTCGGTTAACCGAGAGTAGGAACCGAATTTTCTTTGGTTATTTCGGTTCCTCAATATCAGGAACCGAATTTTTCGGTTCCGGTTCTTTCGGTTTCGGTTCCGGTTCTTTCGGTTCGGTTTTCGGTTCTCGGTTAAATTTGCCCTGGGCCAGTAGTAGTATACTACTCTATGGCCCAAGTGGAGCATTACAATTTGCTGCGCCTTTTAAAGAGTACTTCTATATACTCCCTCCGTCTCAAAAAGACTACAATTCTCGTTTCCCGAAGAGTCAAGGGATTTCAACTTTGACCAAAATTATACAAAAAGTATTAACATCTATAATACAAAATAAGTATCAACAAATTAATGACAGAATATATTTTTATAATAAATCTTATTTGAGACATAAATGTTAATACTAATCCCTGTAAACTTGGTCAAATTTTAGTCATCGGCACGAATCCGCTCCTTTAGGGACGGAGGTAGAAACACGCACGGGCAGAAGCAGCAAGTGGCACGGGAGGAGGGTGGGGTGGAGTGGAGTGTTGAGCATGATACGCAGCAGCCGAGGGAAGGCAAGCCAACCGTGACACTGTGACAGTGAGTGTGGGAGTAGATAGCCCAGCCCAGCCCAGCCCACGCCCACCCAGCAGGCCGGCTTGTCTGACCGTTGAGTTGATTCCATCCCTGTCAGGAGAGTGGCCCAGGTGCAGCGGTGGGTACCCCTCCATCGGCGGGTCAACGCAGCAGACAAACCAATATATCTACACCTAATAATAATTGACAAAAAAAATTACCATAATTTTTTTTCGTCCAACTCTTGTCTCTATTTGAATTCTGATTTTTTGTCTGGCATATCCATATCTTTTTCTTCCTCCCATTATTCGCGTTGGGCCCGTCTGCCTCTCTTCGTGTGAGAAATCCGACCCACTTGTAGGCACGCACAGGCGCGCAGGCGCACGCCCCTGCCCATTGCACGCGCGCAGCGACAACGCGAGAGCAAGCGTAGCAAGTAGCTCCGGGTGTGCCTTGCTTCAATGCTCCTTAGCTCGATGACATCATGCTTATGTCACACCAAATAAGCATGTTTTCCTTTAGAAAAACAAATCAAGATATACCATAGCGACAACGCGAGAGCAAGCGAAGCAAGCAGCCCTGTGTGCCTTGCTCCAATGCTCCTTATTAGCTTGATGACATCATGCTTACATCACACCTAAATAAGTCCGTTTTCTTTAGAAAAAATAAATCAAGATATACCATCTAAATATAGATATAAATAAAGACATCATTAGCCGTCCATCCTAAGATCTATGGCTACGATTAAAAGAACCCATAACTCTTCGAGGTGGACACGGTCCATGCTGGACTGCACCCTCATCCCGCCGCTGGTCCACAGCTCGTGGACTGTGTGCGCAGCATAGTGCTTGCCCATTTCTCAATCTAGCCCCTACATTTATTCTATATGCACGTACTAAGCTATTCTCTGAGTCTGATAGAACTAGACAACTAAAAAAACTGGACCTGCGAGGGTATGACCACCTCCAGGCATTGCATTAAGAAGAAGACCTTCTCACGCAGTCCCAGAAAACCCCGAACCCCTGCCCCACCCTTACACAGCGGCACCGTCGCCCTGTGAGAACGGACCGGTCCTTAAACCTGTGCTTTGGCGTGGGACAGATGAGGGAATTTTTTACTACCTCTGCCATCTATAGTGAACTAAAAATAGACCTTCACCAGATTAAAGACTATTTCAAAAGAATGTTCTAAGTATTTCGTTTTAAAAAAACTACTAATTTTATAATTACTTTAGATGACAATACAAATCAGTTTTAAGTACAAAAATATTTCCAAAAAGATTTAATGTTTGATTTTTATGAGCAAAATTGCAGATTGCTGTGCTTCAGGCAACACCAATGTTTTTTCTCTCTATATTACATATTTATCTTAGTGTATCTTTTCGCTTGCACAGAGACATCATTTTAAATTAAAAACAAAAAAATACAGGTACCAAATAATTAAAATTCAAATATTTGGGTGCATTACTAAATTAGTTTGTTTATACTTTTTTGCCAGTTTCCTAATATGTTTCTCTCTTGATAACGTTTACACACATTGATTCCTTTGATTTATATGAAATGAATAACCACACAAGTTTGAATTATTTGTTCTCCTGATTATGAGTGGACAAACTCGTCTCTCTTCTTCGTGCATCTCCACCAACCAAACACGCAATCCGAGGGCGGCGGGTCTTAAAATTTATTTGATTCACTTAAGGTTAGATTAAGCCTAATTAATAAATTCGATAAACATGGATAGTGATATCTGAGAATCATACTATAAACCATACGTTCAGTTGTAACGCACGAATATTTTTGCTAGTAAATAAACAAGGCCCACCAGCGTGGGGAAGGAAGGAGGAAGGAAACCAACCCGCACGGCGCACGGGCACGGCGCACGCTGCACGCGATCTTATCGTTTAAAACCTGCCCTAAAATCTGGGCCGTCCGTCCGTCTTCACGTGTTTAGCCTGGCAGCGTGCGCGCTCTGCTTTGCTTGCCTGTGTTTAATAATCTCGCTATATTTAATCGTGTGAGCGCAACAGATGCGTGTGCTTGTACTTTAACGTGGATGTGTTTCGACGATCTATAGATGCTAATGCTAATATAAAACGGGGTGGGACAGCTGTGCAAGGCAGGTGGCCGCCGGGTCCTTGTCGCGGCCCACGATTAGTCTAATCTAATCTACTCGCGCAACTTGACCACCACCGGACGCGCCGCGACGCACTCACGCACCTTCGGATGCCATGCCGCGCGCAACAAATGGTACGCCCACCCGGAGACAAGGAATCATGTTAGGTTGCGGCATAAATACATCATACGTACTCCCTAGTCAAAAAGCCTTCAAGGTAAGATGTTGAGTAAACTTCATACGTAGTTTTTGCATAACCTAGTTGAATGGCCATATTGTGGCTATCTATCTAGTTTCATTCATTATTTGCTCTATTTATAGATAAAAAAATACATCACACAGTTCGACATAAAAATGTACACATTCGATCACGGATTCAAACCATAGCGCCTTTAAGATAGAGTTCGGGATAGAGCAAAAAGGTGCGCCGCACCATAAATAGTGGTACACTTTGCCACCACCCCAAGGATTACTTACATACATGTGAACATAATGATGTGTGGATGGTTCTTAGGCCCTGTTTAATTCACTATCTGATAATAGTTATCTAGCTAATAGCTATTATCTAATTTGGTTCGGTTAGTGGGACAGTTGTTATGTAAAGCTCAAGCTAACAATTATCTAGTCTATTTTATCTATACCTGTTTGGATCCAAAAGATATAATTATTAGCAGATAAATACTATCTATAGGGCGGAATCCAAATAGGGTGTTACTAGACATGGTATAGATTGTCATGCCACCACCTTTTACAGCCTCTCTCAGCTCCACAATGTGACTCCTCACCTTGCGCCCTGAGGCAGCGTTGGGAGTACGCGTAGCAGAAGGAGATAGGTTAAACCGCGTTGGTTTCGTGTCCACGGGGACGGATGATGAGGCGTGGAGGAAGCTTCACGGCACTGGGGTTTGGAGTGGAGTGGAGCACGTTTTGCTCGCGTGGTTGGCCGAGGCTCGCTCGAGTTGTCGTCACGTGGTGGCGGGGCCTGCTGCATGTGATGTGAATGGCACACATACGCATCCCCTCCGCGGCAGCACGCGTTCCTCATGCAGATGCATGCCCCCTTTCCTTTTCTTTTTTCTCTTCATTCAATTCATCACGCAGATGCAGACGCAGATCTCGCCCTCGCCCTGGAAATTTTTTTTTTAATTTCTGCTGCCAGACACTGTTTATTGGGATGTTTACGCATAGGCCCCGCAACTGTCTGCATATTGGGGACCACAGCCAGTAGCAGCGAGTAGACGTGAGAGGCTGGAAAACAAAAAAGGAGCACGCCCACGGCCGGCCGCCCCCGTGCATGCACGCCCATGTCCATGTCCAGCTCCAGCATGTGATTCTCATTCACGCAGCGGGAGGCGGGAGGCGGGAGGCGGGAGGCGGGAGCACAGCACGCCGCAGCTGCAAGCTACCCCTCCGTTCGTCCTCGTCGTCCTCTTGCAGCCAGTGGACAGTGGTCCAGTAGCCAGTGGCAACAGTGCTGACTGCTGCGCTGGTCTGGTCATTTTTTTAGTGGTTGTGGTACCCGTACCCGGGCCCCGTCATCATGTTTTCCTGCGTCCCATGCATGCATCCCGCTAGCTGTTTGTTTGTGTCCTACTAGTCCTAGAGAGAGACCGACACCAGGCTGCGCCACTCAGGATCCGGCCGACCGGCCCCGCGCGCCAGACACACACAGAGAGACAGAGAACCAACCTGCCTCGGCTAGACCGGTGGTTAGCTTAACGGCTCTGCTCCCTCCACGTCTCCATGCATCGGAGTCCGGACTATGGGGCTCGTACGTACGCCATCTCGGTTCATCAAAAGTCAAGGGGAAAAAGCGTCTTGCCGTCTTGCAGCAATGACAATGCTCCGTACCAGTAGTAGCACTACGCGTACTGCTAGCTCACCGCCAATCTCCTCAACAGTAATCACTTCGAATCCCACCGCCATTTTTAGAGTCGCTTATAAAGGTATAAGCATTTGTAGAGGAGGCGGCTCTTTTCTAGAACCATTTTTAGATGTGGTTTTAAATTAAGCCACCTCTATTAAAAAAACGAGGCGTCTCTGCAAATCATATGTGTAGTAGTAACAACTATCATTTCTATTTGCGCAAGGGATTTTTCTTCTCCACCACGGCCGGTCGTCCATCAATCACTTAACCATTTCTACTCTAAATACGCTATGAGCCTAATTGGATTCTATGAATTGAAACCAATATCTAGAAAGTGCTTCTCATTTCATTATTAGATTACTTTTCAATTTTCTTAATTGTGCCACGTGTTTATTGAGCTAGGGTAGATGGAGGCCTCTCGTGATATCATGCCTACCGCTACATCTTCTCTATTTATATTATTACCACTTTATTTATGTCCTGTTGAAATATAAAAACACGAAAAAGGATAGCATATCCCCCATGTGACCACTTCTTACAATCGATTTGTTGATTGATGGTTACGTTTTTGTCCTGATGATCATCTGCAAGGAGCCTTTCATAAAGGTGTTTGAACATTTCCAAAGAGGTGAGCTAGTTTGGATGGGCTAATAACTGAGTAACCTAAATTAGTCATCTTTAGCCAGCTAATAGGCTAAGCTAGTAGATACAATGTGTGCGGACTAAAAATTAGTCCTGCTATTAACCCCCACCTGTTTGGATAAGCCAATGGCTAATTTTAGACAACATCCCTATTATCTACTCTCTTTTCCCCATCCGAACAGGCCCAAAATTGTTAGTAGACTCAACAATGGATTGATTTCCTTCATCCCCGAGAAAAATCAAGGATGGATTATAAGTGGTTAACTACTAAGATGTTATTAACCTTGAGGCTTACTCCTTTGGCTCATAGGTTTATTGGTGCATCTCACACATCATTCATTTCTCAATGAAAATTTCTACAAGGATTACAAAAAGTGCTATAATGAACCGAAGGCTTACTCCTTCCCCGCACCCGACCCATCTTTTCCTCACCTACATCCAGGCCTTGCCCGCGCAGCAGCAACGGCCCTCCTCCCTGTGCCGTTCGGTGCCCTTCTTCTCTGACAATGATGGTGAGGCTCTCTTTCCGGATCTTGGGTGGCTCGCTCGCTCCACTCCCCTCCCCTTCACCTCTCGTGCACAAGCAATATCCAAACAGCCGTTGTCGCCCTTTCACCGCTTGCTTCCTCTCCTGCATGCACCCCCGCCTCACCGCTCGCGTCATTTCCTTAGGCGCCTCACATGCGCCGCAGCCACCAAGCCCGCCTGCCTTGCCCTCCCCTCACCGTGGCCGTGGGCGTGGTGGTGGCTTAGCGAGCTAGTCCCCATCGAGGCAACGGGGTGACTGCTGTTGTTGATCGTGGGCTCCCTCATCGTCACACTCGCCTCCGCGTCGCTCATACTTGGCGACGCTGACGCAGCCTGTAGCTCTCGTTCGTTGCCCATGGCAAGCGTGGCATATGAAGGGAGCAACAACAATATCGATTGGGAAGATGGACTGTGGATGAAGGGATGGGAGAATTTATTTTGTTTATTCTTGGCAAACCATAGTGGGCACTTGTAACTTTTTGTTATTGTACGAAAGATTGATCACTTCATACAACATTGTGGCTGAATTGGGCACACAGGTAAAAGACACATGTGCCCCTGCATCTATTCCTATAGTTACTTATTGAAATCACCGTAGACCAGCACACCAGCAGGAAGAATAAAAATATTAAACTTTTTCATCATTACGTAGGCTTTAGACGTCCAGCAAGCTTCACAAACAAGGCCATGTTTAGATTGTAAAAAAATTTAAACCGATGAATAGTAGCACTTTCGTCTTATTTGGTAAATATTGTTCAATCGTGGACCAACTAAGCTCAAAAGATTCATCTCGTGATTTCCAACTAAACTGTGCAATTAATTTTTTTTTTACCTATATTTAATGCTCTATGCAAGCAGCTAAAAATTGATGTGATGAAGAGAGAGTGAAAAAACTTAAAATTTAGAGGTGATCTAAACAAGGCCCAACTAATCTTTTCACATCCAGACCCGCACAGCTACTCCACTAGTCTTCTATGAGCTCTAGAATTGCAAATCTTTTCTCGACGAAGGGAGTACACACAGTAGAAAATGCCAGGTTGTACGTCATGGTTCACGCACGTGTTTATCGTTTCTTCAGATCGAGTGGTACGTGCGGGATTCATGCACCTCCTCCAGGTTCCATCCATCCGTCTTGGTGTTTAGGGGGTGTTTGATTCAGGAACTAAAGTTTAGTTCGTGTCACATTGGATGTTCGGATACTAATTAGAAGGATTAAACATGAGTTAATTAAAAAACTAATTACACAAATGGAGACTAATTTACGAGACGAATCTATTAAGCCTAATTAACCCGTCATTAGCACATATTTACTGTAGCACCACGTTGTCAAATCATGGACTAATTAGGCTTAAAAAATTCGTCTCGCAAATTAGTCGCAATCTGTGTAATTAGTTATTTTTTTTTGTCTATATTTAATACTCCATGCATGTGTCCAAATATTCGATGAAACAGGGACTAAAATCGGGTCTAAGGAAGGCTTGCATAGTGAAGATTCTCTACCGTAGTATTTTATTTGTATTTATGAATTATTGTCCAAACATTGACTAATTATGCTCAAAAGATACGTCTCGCAAAGTTAAAGCAAACTGTGTAATTATTTTTTGATTTCGTCTATATTTAGTACTCCATATACGTAGTACAAGTTTGATGTGACGGAGAATCTTCTTTTTTTATAGTACACTTTTCAAGAGTTTGGAAACAGTGTAGCCGTATTCACGTCACGTCATTTGAGTGAACTACTGCAACTGCTGGAGCGGAGAACCGCTAGAGGGCAGGGGCAGTGGGGCATCGCATTCGCATCTAGCTAGGAGTAGCTTTCTGCGCCACATTGCAATTGGCCTGGTAACGCCAGCTACTCGTTCGTCGACAGGTTTTAGGTCCGCTGCTAAATTCTGAAGCAAATAAGGGCTGGTTCGGTTAAGTCGTTTTGACGCCAGGAATTAATCCGGCCAGTGGAGCTTACGTACCGTTTAGATGGTAAATGTTTTGGCGAAATACTTCTGTAGCACTTTCGTTGTTATTTGACAATTAGTGTCCAATCATAGTTTAATTAGGTTTAAAAGATTCGTCTCGTGAATTTCGTCTAAACTGTGTAATTAGTTTTATTTTTTATTTATATTTAATGCTTCGTGCATGCGTCCAAAGATTTGATGTGACGAAAAATCTTGAAAAATTTAGTATTTTAGAGTGGAACTAAACAGGGCCGGAATTCATCTTGAGCTTCATTCCCAGAGAAGCGAACGGGGCTCAAAGCAATTCGTTTTTCTTGTCAGTTAGGAGTAGTACTTGTTGTAGTTCGAGGTATAGCAATCACGTGTTCAATCAATATACTACATATAAGCAGGAGCTATTGGATGGAATGGTTCTGTCAAGGGTACGTATCCGGCCTGAAGAAGCTTAGCTAGCCATTCATTCGAGCATCAACTTTATTTTGTTTAGTATGATCTGAGTACATGCATGTATAGCTAATGCATGTGCTTGGTTTTTGGCTGATTTTCTCTTTGCTTTCCAGTTCCCGTATATTTCCGCTTCCACAGAACAATGTCACTTTGTCGAGTTTTGTCAAATAAAGCATCAGCAACTTTGATGCCTACAGGTGCCGGGCGGGCCGGCCTATACACGCGTGCATAGATGCAAATAAGCGCATCTATCCTGATCCATCGGTTATTCAGCCCAAACCCGAGCCCAACGGGACTTTAGTTTGCAATGCACAGTACGTATACACCTGACTTTAGTTTGCAATGTAGCATCTTTCCTCCTCCTCAAGTCTAATCAGGGCCTTTTTTTTTACCCCCTCTATTCCAAATTACAAGTTGTTCCGAAAAAAAAACCATATGTATGGAGGGAGAGGGGATTGTCAAGTCTGGAGCTGATTCCATTAACCATATTGCGACCCAGCCAAATCGTTGGCCACCGCAAGCAAGCTACAATCAAGATATTTGGCTTGTATGCTCGCAATGATTTGTGCATGCATAAGATCGATGACGTGCTCCAGTCTAAGAACACGAGGCCTAATTGTCGTAAAAGGCATCAAGTGTTAAAATTTAATGGATAAATCTTGGATCAACAAGACAACAACTAATCAAAATTGCTAATATTGACTCACTCCCATTTGAATGGATAAATTTTGGATCAACAACTAATCAAAATTGCTTATATTGGCTCACTCCAGTTTGCTCATATTTTAAAATAATACTTATGTAGATGTTTTCCTATCTTTATCTTGTTGTGATAGATTTTAGTTCACTACTACACAAAATGGTTTTTACAATCTCCTCCTATTTCAGGAGGTTGACTTAGCCAACCATCTCAGCAAACGTTTGATGCATTATAACTTACGGACAGCCTTAGGAATCGATTTTCAAGGGCGGTTGGCCTAATAAAACAACCCTAAAAATCAACTTATAGTTATTTTTATATCAACTATTCTTAGGGGCCTAATAAGAGTTATTGACATAAGAATAGTTGATATAAAACAACTGCCCCTAAAACATAGTTTTAGAGACGTTTTCTTATGTCAACAACTCTTAAAAATCAATTTTCAGGTGGTGGTTGACTAAGCTTGTGTTTGGTTGAGCTTTTGAAAAATGTTTCTATTGCTAAAAAGCAAAATGTCAACCAAACGGGTAGAACTACAAAGCTGCTTTTCCAGAAACTGCTTTCGTGCAGTACAATTTTCGTAGAACCATGAGCCCTGCTTTTGGCTTTCAGTTTTCAATTTTTTTAAATAGGTGGAAATAGAGAGACGTTTTATAATTGTTTCAAGGGAGATAAAGAGATTAGGGTAGATTTTATAGTTATTTTTAACCAAATAACCTATATTTTTTCACAACGCATAACTTAAATCCGTTTTCCCACGGCTCACAGCTCAAAACAACTTTTTTCACAGTCCACGGCTGAATCAAACATACACTAAGTCAGCCTTCGAAAATAGCTACTTAACAAATAAATTCACAACATTTTCAAATGAAAGTTGGATAAAGACAATTTATATCAAAACTAAAGAGCTCAATGATGTCTAAAACTTTGTAGTTGACGAGTTTCTTATTTAAGATCTTTTGTGGTCCCAAATATACACTCTAAGTTCTAACTTTTTAAAGTTCATTCAGATTCTAAAAAATTTTAACAACCTTGAATGGAGAAACACTCTATATCAGTGTTATAGTGATCGTGGAGATATATAACTTCGTATTTGAAGTTTTTATTTTAAAACTTTTTAGGAGCCAAAATATTTAATACACAATTTGTAGATGTTAATACAAAATGATCGAATCATATACTTGATCATAAATGATTGTGTGGTTGGATGGTAGGAGAGATACATAGGAGGCTTAATAAATTAATTAAGCTTAATAAATTCATCTCATAAATTAATCATGTATTATTATGTTTTATAATAATCTTATGTTTAATTCTTGTAATTGACGTCTAATTATTCGATGCGATAGGGATCCCTATATCAAACACCTGACATGGGATCAACGTGAAGGACTAGCTATAGCTAGTGATAGACTCAAAAGACGAGACCGATCAAACAAGCAATTATTGCCTAGTGGTACTCCGCAGTAGTAGCTCATTCGTTCAATCTGTTGCATTCCAACACGAAGCGACAGCAGCAGCAACCAGCACATACGCGTGGCATGCATAGAAAGCCATGCAGCCCGAGGTCCATCGGCACGGCCCGTGGCCCGGCCTTTTGGCCCGGCACGGGCACGGCACGGCCCGGTGGCCAGCGGGCCCGTGCCGGCACGGCCCGATGGACCAGGCCGTGTCTGGGCCGCCACCCTGGCCCGTGGCACAGCCTGGGCATGGCACGGTGGTGCAGGCCGGCACGGTGACGGCCCGGTGCCCCATTTGGCCTAGCAGCCCACGAAGGCCGGCAACGGCAAATATAAGCGCAGCGCAGGAGGCCAGGAGCCCTGTCCGGCTGCCCCCAATCCCTCATTCCCTCCTGGCCTCCCCAATCCCTAGCCCTAATCCTCATTCTCTCTCGCTCACTCTCTCGCTCTCGCTCTGCTCTAGATCTCGATCCACCGCCGCCACCGCCATCGGCCCCGTCCTCGGCTCCGGTGACCTCGTCGGCGCTCCTCCACTCCACCTCGCTAACCCCGTCATTCGCCGCCGCGCAGCCGTCTCTCTATCTCGCTCGCTCCACCTCGCTCTCGCTCTGCTCTAGATCTCGATCCACCGCCGCCGCCGCCATCGGCCCCGTCCTCGGCTCCGGTGACCTCGCCAGTGCTCCTCCACTCCACCTCGCTAACCCCGTCCGGCTGTCCCTGTCTCCTCCCTCCTTTCCCTCTCCTCTCGCTCTCGGTGAACCGTGAGCCATGTGAGTTCGTGTTCTTCTTCCCTACCCTACCTCGCCCACCTCGCTGTCGATTCTAATCGTTGTCTCCTCCTCCCCACCTTTGGCTCTGGCTTCTTCATCTCCGACACTGGGCTCCGGAGCGCAGGTTCGTCTTGTTCTTCCCTAACCCTAACCCTACTCTTTCTTTGGATCTGCTCGTCAGTTCTTGTTCTCTCTACTCACTCTGTCTCTGTCTTTTTGAGTTGTAGGTTCGTGCCTGACGCCGCGTCCTCCTCTGGAGTGGACATGGCCAGGCCGCCTCTGGAGTAGTCACTAAACTGAAACTTCTTTACATTCAAGATTTGAAGTTCATTATGTCTAACAAAGTAACAATCTAACATTGACATTTTGCAGGTACTTTTGGACTGTGAGTTTGTGACATAGTTGAGGCAGTGAGTGAGTCAAGGATCAAGGATGATGGATGGATGAACATGAACTTTTGTAATAGGATAGAAATAGAACTTCTTGCTGCTGTGATGTGATCATGTGAACTCACTAAGTCTCACTGTGACTTTGCCACTGATGTTGGCTATTGTAATACGATAGAACTAAGACTTTGACAATTTAGAGCTGGCTGTACTCTTTTTTCCTTTCTAGGGTTTCTCACAAGGGTGAGTTTTACCTAGAAAGGTTTTAATGAGGCAGCATTGCACAAACAGCTCATTTTGATATTATGATAATATCTCTCTTATGTCTTATTGTCTGTGAAATGGAATATGTGAACTGTGAAAGTGAAACACTTAGAAAATTTGATGAAAAAGAGAGGCTTTTTGGCAGCCGGGCCATGGGCCGGCACGGCCCGGTGAAATTGGCCGTGCTCACCGGGCGGCACGGCACGGAAAAACGACCCGTGGGCCGTGCCTTGGGCCAGAGGCGCGGCACGAGCACGGCAGCGGCACGGCACGGCCGGCACGGTGGCCCGTGCAGGCACGACGCCACGCCGGCACGGCACGGCCCGATGGCCATCTATAGTGGCATGTGGTAGCCGGCGCCACACATAGTATCTCATCGCCGATACAAACCTCACTTTTGCTCATCGTGTGAGAGGTGGCAAGTTTTTAGTGGCCAAAATCTTAATTTGCCAAAATTTTGGTTTAGCATATTTTAAAAGCAAACCAAATAGGCTCTAAATTAACATTCGTATAACTTGACTCCCATCATTGACAAATTGGCACCATCACGAAAGGACTCGAATCCCTACAAACCCTCATAACCGTATAACTTGACTCTCATCACTCTCCGGTATATAAGGTTGGCAGTGGGTTTCTGTAGAAGGGATCGAGCAATCAGCCTTTGGACAGAACTGATCAAACCCTAGACCAGTAGCATAGCGCTCTCCTACCACAAACTCTCTCTCTCTCTCTCTCTCATCTCTCTCTCTCTCTCTCTCTCTCTCCTCTCCTCTCTCTCTCCTCTCTCTCTCTCGCTCTCTCTCTCTCTCTTGTATGAACTCGATTGGGTATTCTAACACGAAGAACATCGCTATTGGGCGTAGGGCTTAGATAAATCCCTTGTGTTTTGAGTGCTTAAGCTTCTGAAGACTCACACAGACCCATGTCGAATCGATTAGATTACTGCCACGGAATCAAAACCAGGGCAATTGCCAACTTGTTGTTCATGCCAATGCAAAGGAGTCTTCAACTTGTAGACAACAAAGCGCGGTGGAGGCAGCATCCCCTTTGCAGAATGACATGTGTCGTCCCATATACCACTCAATGTTTATGGTTGGAACAAAAAGGCGCAAGCGTATGTCTTACGACAGATCTTCGCTTTATCGAAGTGTCCGTCTTGCCCAGCGCAAAGTGCTAAAAGATTTGGATCTTGTTGGGAATGACTATGAGCTAAAGGAGGGCACAATTCAAGACTATGCAAACTAGAACTATTGCCACTTGGCCTTCTCAAATCACTCATGTGTTTGAAAGGTCATGTCTTTTGGGATATTTGTTAGAGGAACTTCTTGTCTCTTTGTTAAGCTCTGTTTTTAGGCCTTGTTTAGTTCTCAAAAAATTTCACCCCAAAGTGTCACATCGAATCTTGCGGCACATGCATGGAGTACTAAATGTAGACGAAAAACAAAACTAATTGCACAGTTGGATGAGAAATAACCTAATTAATCCATAATTAGACACTAATTGCCAAATACAAACGAAAGTGCTACAGTAGCCAAAACCAAAAAATTTCGGCAACTAAACGCGCCCTTATTACTGATGTTGGTGTTGCTCCACAGTAGTTGTTGTCAGGCTTTTTTATTGTTTCTAGCAATTAGTTGTCTTGTCGGTTATTTTATTGTGGTTGGTCATGTATTGCCCAGTCTAGGTCTAACTTATTTACGAATATATATGCAGATCTCTTGTTTGTTCATTCAAAAAAAAGTTTAGTGGAGGTTGAACACCTGAAACAAAGTATACAATTAAAAATTTCGCTTAAGAACATTCAAAATATAGGTGTCAGATAGTTTATGGTTTACTACCTCCATTCCATATTGTAAGTCATCTTGCTTTCCTATATATATAATTTTATTATGTATTTAGACATAGGTTATATCTATATGTATATTAAGAGCAATGTAACTAGAAAAGTCATGACGATTTATAATTTGATCCGCAGGAAACACTAAAAAATCAGCAAACTTACTTCCATTCTAATTCCACCTAAGAAATCATCCTTAGTAAGAATAACCCCCTCATTAATTTAACCTCATGTTTAGTAGCTCTTTATGAGTAAGAAGACATTGATCCGAAAGATACCACCACTATTCGTTCGTGGCCAAGCCAAATTTAGAGAATTAGAATGCATTTTCCTTATTGCCAAACATCAACTGCTCGACTAGATACTGTGCACAGATCTCTCTCTCTCTCTTTGCGATCAAGGAGATTCATTCATCATGGGGAAGCAAAGTTTCAATCTGAGGACAGCAGGTTCGAAACGCTAGTTGGGGCTAGGACCACCACCCAACTCGCGTACCACCTGTGACCTTTTTCGCTAGCTAAAGCATGAGCTAGCTTATTACAAGATCGACAAACGAAAGAAAATTTAAAATCTTGGGAAAGAGTGCTCAGCTCCCTAATCTCCTTGATGATTGTCGACAGAATATCGTCGGCAGTCTTTCGAAAGGTATCCCACGAAGGTAGATTGATCTGTAGGGAAGCGTGAGATCAAGAACAAGAAGGCAACAGAGACACGAGTTAGACAGCTTCAAGCCATCAGTACGACGTAATACCCAACTCTTATGGTCTGTTGGTTTGTATTAGCTATTGTATGATATTTCGTACTGTAGATGTATGTATCTTGATATATCTTGTCCGCTAGGGGACCCCTGCCTCTCCTTATATACTCTGGAGGGGTAGGGTTACAAGGAAACTATCATATTTGGTACTATACAATATCTTGCGGTGCACGCCGAGCAGCGCCGTGCACGTCTTGATCTTGTGGGCTGGGCCACCTTTGATGGTGCAGTCCATGTCTTGTTTTGAGGATACCGAGGGCCATACCCCCACAGCTAGTCCCCGAGCCTGACAGTAGGTGACGTAGTCACGTGGTGCTAGGGTCAGAAAAGTAGAAGACCAGCCGAGCAGGCAGCCAGTCTCTGGGCGTAGCCTTGAGATGAGAAAAGCGCACATTCACCGCAAGGTGAAGTGTGCCCACTTAGTCACCGAGCCTGCTGCAAGATGAAGAATGAATCTTGTAGCAGGGTCAAAGAAAAAGAAGTCTGAAAGCTATGCCGACGTCGCCCGATATGTGCGTATCAAGACCCCAGATGTGCTGCCCAAGATCAGCACCCTGATCCGAACAGCATGGAGGAGCTTGATAGCATACCGATGGGACGTAGCAAGATCCGACCACCAAGGGCGATGTCCGAGCGCCGAGGAGTCCCCGGCGTAGCTAGCGACCTCTGAGCACCGATGAGTTCCCGATGTAGGTGGTGATGTCCGAGCACCGAGGAGTTCCCGGCGCAGCTGGCAATGTCCGAGCAACGAGGAGTTCCCGGTGCAGCTGGCGATGTCCAAGCAGCGATGAGTTCTCGGCGCAGCTAGCGATGTCCGAGCACCGAGGAGTCCTTGGCGTAGGCGGCAATGTCCGAGCACCGAGGAGTTCCTGGAGCAGCTGGCGATGTCCGAGCAGCGAGGAGTTCCCGGCGTACCTGGCGATGTCCGAGCACCAAGGAGTCCTTGGCGCCGCTGGCGACGTCCGAGCAGCGAGGAGTTCCCGACACAGCTGACGATGTCCGAGCACCGAGGAGTCCTCGACGTAGCTGGCGACGTCCGAGCAGCGAGGAGTTGTCGACGTAGCTAGCAATGTCCGGGCACCGAGGAGTTCTCGCCGTAGCTAGCGATGTTCGAGCACCGAGGAGTCCTTGGCGCCGCTGACGACGTCCGAGCAGCGAGGAGTTCCCGACGTAGCTGGCGATGTTCGAGCACCGAGGAGTCCCCGGCATAGCTGGTGATGTCCGCAAGGTGAAGTGGGGTGAAGTGTGCCCACTTAGTCCTCGAGCACAAAGAATCCGAGGGCCAAGGAGTAACCGACGTAGCTGGAGATGAAGCACGAGCGACGAACAGTCTGGTCAACTGGTCGGCGGCAAAGTGAACATTGAGTAGAAGCGACCGGCAAACAGTTGGATCAACTGGTCGGCGACGAAGTCCATGAACCTAGCGGTCCGACCAATTGATCGGTGGAGAAACCCGAGCACCAGGTGGTCCGATCACCTGGACGATGATCATGCAATACAAATATGTAAAACGGGTAGTACATGATGTAAAAATATATAAACTCCGGAGAAAAATCAACAATGGCGATGAAATAGCGTAAGTAGCTCGGCGATCAGTTGGTGTGAAGATGTATTTAATATAAACCATCCGAACAGTTAGTGTGTAGCTGAATCTCCAGCCCTAACTAGCCCATTAACCATAACATCGAGCGCGGAGCCCGTGCACGTGTAGGAGAAACATACGTCGCTAAGGAGCCACTGCCGACCACCCGTAGCGCAGAGGGCAGACGCTCGTGCACGTGTAGGGAGGAGCTGAAGACAGGGCCGTCTCTGAAGGCGTCCGAGCATCAACAGGATTGTTCGGGGGTTCGGAAAATCGTTTGGAGAGCAAACATGGAGAAAACAGCTTGGAGAAACATTACGACGATTAACGAAGATTAGAGATGATTTGGAAAAATTTTAAACCGTGACTTAGCTTTAGACAGAACGTCTGATCGGCGGCGTATGGCGCTATCTGGTTGGCGAATCTGCCCCTCAGGGCATGTTGGTAAGCGGCGGCGGCATTGGTGAACCCGAAGGGTAGGGCCGTAACTCCTGGAGTTTCCCGAGCAGCCTCCGATAGATCTGGATCGGAGGGTGGTCGGTGCTGAACCAGAGTGTCCAGAGCCGATTCGACGATGGAGAGGCAATAGATGAGTTTCAGACCGACCCGATCGATAGATGCGATCAGATCGTCGTTGTTGATCTGCCTCCTCTGGTAGCGAGGAAGCAGGCGGCGTGTTGTTGATGAAGGCGACCTCGGAGGCGGTTTTGAGATCGGATCTGCAGTCGCAGGTGTGGGGGTCATCGACGCAGAATCGATCTGCACCGGCTCGAGAAGCTCTCCGACTCCGTCAGCGTTGACGATCCACGAGATCGATCCAACCGTGAAGATCTGGGCGGGCTGTGGGAGAAACGAAGAGCCTGCGAAAAAAGTCATCTTGTTTGACAAGGAAACAACACGCAAGCCCCTACCTGGCGCGCCAATTGTCGACAGAATATCGTCGGCAGTCCTCCGAGGGGTATCCCACGAAGGTAGATTGATCGGCAGGGAAGCGTGAGATCAAGAACAAGAAAGGAACAGAGACATACGAGTTAGACAGGTTCAGGCCGTCAGTATGACATAATACCCTACTACTGTGGTCTGTTGGTTTGTATTAGCTATCGTATGATATTCCATGACTGCAGATGTATGTATCTTGATATATCTTGTCCGCTAGGGGACCTCTGCTTCTCTTTATATACTCTGGAGGGGTAGGGTTACAAGGAAAGTATCCTATTTGGTATTATACAATATCTTGTGGTGCACGCCGATCAGCGCCGTGCACGGCTTAATCTTGTGGGCTGGACCACCTCTGACGGTGCGGCCAATGTCTTGTCTTGAGTCTACCGGGGGCCATACCCCCACAATGGATCTTTGATGCACACCAGCTTGCCATAGCTTCACTACTTCCTGAGTCCTGACAGTCGGTCTCAAGCCAAACCTTCTGAATCCCAGCCTGAAGCGCCAATGCTAGGCCGTCCCGGCAGGCTAATGCCTCCATGCTTAGAGCATCCAGGCAGTGGTTGTACCAGTGTGCGCTGCCTCTAATAAAAGCACCAGTGTCATTACGCAGCACAGCACCTGTTGCTCAAGGCTCCATCGGTGTTACATTTAACCCATCCCGATGGCGGCTTCTCCCATCTCGGTTCAGCAATTCCAACTTCCTTTGGTGTCTGCTGGATCTGAACCTGACCGAGATTAAATGCCAAGTCAATCGCCCACTGAACCGCTGCTCGGATTGGTGAGGATTGCTCACCGTGTCTTATTCTGTTTCGCTGCATGCAAAGCGAGTACATACCAATAATAATCGTTGCTTGACTTCGCTCTGAACCAGCCCTCCCCTCGATCAGGTCGTGTGCCCAGGTTTCAGGATGTAAATGCGGGAGTTTGATACCTGTAGCAACAATAGTCTGAGTCCAGAAAGCTTTAGCGATCGTGCAATCACCGGCACATGCCCGATGGATTCCGAATCCGATCCACAAACTTCGCAATGCGCTGTTGGCTCAATATGTTTGCAGTGTAAAATTTGATGAGAAGGAAGGAATTCATGGAGAACACGCCACCAGAAGACTTTGATTTTCGGTGCTATCTTCAGCTTCCAAACCTTCTTCCAGACATTACTTCCTGAGGTGCTTGCATCCTGTACATTTGTCTCCTTGACGCGCGCCATATCAAGTAATCTGTAGGCGGACCAGACAGAGTAAACTCCGTGTTTCTCTGGTTCCCATGCCCACATATCTTCATACTGAAGTCGAGCCGGCGTACGTAAAATGGCTGCAGCATCCACAGGAACGAAAGATTGTCTGATAACATCCTGATTCCACTGTCCGTTTTCCGACAACAGCTCAGACACCCGCTAAAGATCAGCTATTCTGATCCACCTTCTATTCTCATCTTCAATATACAGTATTGTCGTCTTCGGTTCCTTTCTGAAAGACTGGAACTGAAAGATAAACTAATATTGCTCGTCTTCGGTTCCTTGTTTCATGCAGGGCCATTCCTTTGCAGCCAATGCCGGTGTTGTTTCCAAACTAAGGCGCGCCCCTCCCCAAACCGCACGCCCATTTTCCTCAAGCATGCCATCACCGGCAAAGCGGCATTCCCTTCACCTGCCCCACCGGACCGCCGCGCTGCCACGGCAGCGCCGACCGCCTCATGACACAGCCTGCCCGGCGACCCATGAGCTCCATGGAGACTGTCGAGATCGCGTTCCTCGGCGCCACCTCCATCCCCAACCCGCGGTCGTCGCCGGCCACCCCGCTGCCGGAGATCCCCTTCCTGCATGCGTCAACGCTGCCCCCGCCTCCTCCGGCGGCGCCGGTGCCACAGAAGCAGAAGCACGGCAGCGGCAAGCAGCGGTCGCGTCCGGGGCGCCTCATGCGGTCGGTGCGCGCGGCGTTCTGGTCGTTCCCGGCCATCCAGGCGCCGTCCTGCCACGGCATGCCGTCGCTGCACCACCTCCCGGGCCTACACGACGCGGGGGCATCCGCACTACGTGAAAAACAGTTTGTAGCAACGGGGTTTTTTTTAGGGCGGCTGGCATTGGAGCAGCCCCTACAGTGACGTGCTCGGACTCTAGCACTGCAGCCGACCCTACAGTCGGGGCGGCTGGTAATACGAGCCACCCCTACAAATACGTCGTTTGACGATCCGAAGTACCAGGTTCGCCCCCCACCAGGCGTCTGCTGCGCCGCTAACATTGCCCCCGTGCGCTCACCCACTCTCTGGCCGCCCCCACGCTACGCCGGGTGCCGAGGGGCTTCACCGGGACCTTCGTCGCTCGCCAGCGACGAGCGAGATCTCGCGACGATCAGCCACCAGGTTCGTCCGCCCCTGCCTTCCTTCCCTTTCCCGCTACACGAAACCGAGCTCCCCAACCCTAACGTAAGCTATTTGCTATCTACGCCTCCCTGCGCGCGGGCCGCAGTGGCGGCGGGATTCTGGCGCGCGGGTGGCTGCGGCGGCTGGATCCAGGTGCGCGGGCCGCAACGCCGTGTGGGATTCTGGGGCAGCCGTGGCGACGACGGCTAGTTCCTGGCGCGCGGCCCACGGCGGCGGCTAGTTCCTGGCGTGCGGCCCATGACGGTGGCTGGTTCATGGCGTGTAGGCGGCGATGGCGGCTGAATCCCGGCGTGAAGGCTACAGCCCGGCCATCGCAGGCCTCCTCCATGGTGCGCCGCGTGCTCATGGGTAAACCCACCTCGTAAGCACGAGCAACTCCGCTCTGCACGCCGGCATTACTCTCGTCTCCTGTAACCCCGTGCCGCTTTGAGCCTACATCTAACCCCTCTTGCGCGTCTCGCGCTGCAGGAACCCGCGCCTTTGCCATCACGTCAGCTGACGCGGGAGGGTGAGCGGCGCCTCCTCCTCGCGCTCTCGACACTAAGTAGGTCATCTTCCTCCAGGTTATAATCGCTTTTCGCGGTTGTTTTCATTGGAACTTGCTGTAGGTGAACAAGACGATACTAGGATTCATAAGTTTTAGTTTTTATTTTTTAGTTTCATTGTTAATCCAGCAATGAAGATTCATATTGGTAAATCCACTCTGGCTAGTCCTACTATAATCTCATCTGTTACCAGTACTACTATGATTGTGCTTAGTGTAGCACGTCCTATGGAGCACCTGGGGACTGAATTCATAAGTGTGCAACCAACGTTGGCGACTTTGACTTCACTCTATGGTTGGTTTTGGGTTGTCACAGAAAACTTTTTTGCCCACTTCTCTGTGAGCATTTATTTAGCTCACGGCTGATGTTGGAGCAATCTCTAAAATTTGTGTTTGATACTTATGTAACCTTGGAATCTCAAACCACACTGGATGTAATCGATAATTTTTTTGTTTTGATGCTTACATAACCCTTCAAATCCCAATCCATATTGGATGATAGCTTCCATTCCAATATCAATCCAGAAAAAAAACCTAATCATTGACATCAACATACTTACTGGCATAGAATATCTTATAACCTTTTGCTCTACTAAAGTGTTATCTTTATGAGCACTGTAATGTTCATGAGATATCATTTTTTTGGTGGAAGTATCCCTTTTGACTTATCTATGTATAAACTTGTGAATCTGACATCTATACTTTTCAGACTTCACATCCATTTGCTTCTGTTATGTGTACAACTGTCACAGGAGATAATAACACATTCATATTTCCCCCTTTCATTTAGGAAACTCTTTTCTGATTCTAGAGAAGTTCATAGTTGCTGCTTACTACTTGAAGAGCATCCATATGATGGATTTTGGTTGCCTGGCGAATATGGTCTCTGTTTTGGTAAAAACCTTTTTGTTTGGCAAACTATATCAATGTTTCACTCTATTGACTTCTTTTTTATTTTTAGCTAGTATTCTCTTATTTATGTTGCCCGTACATTTCTGGAGGACCAATATGGCTAGTAGGTTACCGAAGCTTATATCTTTTGTCATCCTTTTCAGGTTGGTTTCCTTGACTTTTGTCATCCATTTTTAGGTTTGGTGTTAACATTGTTGTCGGTCTCCTAATTAGGGATGGGAGATGGGGAATAGTAGGGCCTTGCAGAATTAAGGATCAGGATCCTTGCCTTCTCCCAAGACGTTGTCTCCTAATTCTTATAGGAAGTATCTACTACAGGTGAAATTATCATCTGCTGCTGCAGTACATGCAGTTTCTATTGTAATATGTATTGTGCCTATCTGAACACACTTCTGTGGAATCTTGGTCAGGCCATGGGTACCATGTCGCCAAGATGGCATTTGCTCAGGGAGCGAGCTTCCATTCATGGCAGCATCAACCAGGTATTCCTAGAGTTTGACAAGGCTTACGTTGGTTTACATTTTGTTTATTGTAGTTTCAGTATACCGCTTAGCGTGCCCTGGAAGAATTTAGTTTAAGAAATCAAATGTTCATCCTAAGCTGATATGAATGATGTCACGTGTGAAACTCATAGTTTTTAAGGCGGTAAGGTGAGGTGCGGCGCTCCACCCCCTTCTAGACGCCTAGGCGAATTAACCGAAACCTAGGTGTGAAAACAATCTGCATCAAGGTGCTGAAGGGCGGAGTGTATTTTCCATTAGCCTCAGGTACATGTCTATTTAATGATGGATTGTATATATTCTTGCGAATTGGACTTGTAATGGTAGTTTATATAATGCTCTTGTGCTTGTGGTCAAATTTGAATTATATATGTTCTGGTCAGATTTGAATTATATATATATATATATATATATATATATATATATATATATATATATATATATATATATTCTCGTCGATTTTGAATTATAAATTTGAAAATTTTTATGAAAAAATATACTATAGGGGCGGTTCAAATCGATTTTGTAGAGGCGGCTGGTGTTACCAGCCGCCCCTACACACCGCCCCTACAAGATTTGTAGGGGCGGCTGGTAACACTAACCGCCTCTACAAATCGATTTGTAAATGCGGTTCCAAATTAAGGGTCGCCTTCGTATCTTCAAATAAGTTTATTGCAAGAATAAATTCAACGAATTATCCAATGATACTAATTATGAAATATAAATATTAATATTTTTTATATCTAGTCAAAGTTAAAAATGTTTGACTTATCGGAAAGTGAGAATGACACTTAATTTAGAACGGATGGAGTAGATGTTACCCTTTCATGGTGGCTTCTTCTCTACCCCTCTATAATACACCAAAATTTCTTTTACTACAACCATCCTCTCGGTCATGTCTCATCTAAGTCCACCCAAATTTGTGTACCAAACTAATCCAACTTCATACAAATGAATGACCTGTATCTCCCCCCAAGCCTTCTTCTCTTACTAGTAGTGTGCCCGTGCTAACGTTATGGTAAAATACAAAAGAAAATAACATTTGTAAAAAATAAAATCAATAATCAGACCTACTAAGATTCACGTCTTACATATTGTATAACTAAATATTTTTTGTCGCATCATAAAAGTCACATAGCGACTGGTCCTTTGATGAGGCGACAACATTATTTGGACTCACCCACCGACGACTTTCTCCATCCCCACATTGTTTTAACTTGAGGCTACAAAGAAAACAAACATTTTTGTCATTTGAAACACAGTAAAGAAATAGGTGTTTGTGTACTATTTACTTATCACATCACCATGCTAATCTATTAACCGACTATTTGACAAAAAAGTGACTATATTGTTTAGAAATCTTCCTATGAATTACCTAGGTCACATGGTCAATAGAGTAATTCCATAGCAATACTCCATGTAGTTGATCATCCATAAACCACAACTTACCCTGTGCAAAAGTGAAAACTAATGTGTAAGTGATATGGATACCGTTGCAAGTCTGGCAATGGCACACACAATAAGTCAGATGATCTTTTATCTATCTGTTTCCATTCTCTCAGTGATCTTATCTATAATTGGCCAAGATGTCACTTTAATAATATCCGTTCATTTATCTAGGTACAGTTGTGTATGCTGTGCTGCAAATTTTATTACTCTTTCCGGTTCTTTTAACTATTGTGACTGAAACACCCAGATTTAGAAAGGAATATTAAAATTAAAACATAATATAAAATTGCATATTAATCATTAAGCCCTATCGTTGTTTTGAGATTTTGATGGTATGATAATTTTTCTCCGAAAGAATCCAAGACATGTATCTCACGTTTTGTAGCATTCACACCTCCTAGGTACCGGTGAAACTTCTAAATATTAATTGAAAGGAACACCTGCACTAATAGAGTTTTATTTCGATTTTTTCTATCTTTAAATTAACAAAATTAACGTCTGTTTGATTTTATATACTCCCCCCGTATTAAAAAATGAAGTCATTTTGGACAAGGTTTGGGTCAAACATTGGAAATATAAATCATGAATAACTTTTAAGTTGTTGAGTTTGAAAATGTGAAAACTATACAAATAGATTTGTCTTGAAAAATACTTTCATAAAAATATACATATATCACTTTTCGATAAAATATTTTTTATAAAAATAAGAAGTTAAAGTTATACTTTGGAGATCGTGTCGCTGTCCAAAACGACTTTATTGTTGAGTATGGAGAGAGTATATAATAATGATAATTATGGCAGCGATAAGCTTATCATATCATCATGTAACTACTTTTCGACCCTTGTATCAACTACATCATCTTTATAGTTCAATGCCACCTTAGGGTCTTGGTCACGTTTTAGCAAGCTAGAAATAAATGTATTTTCCAAATAAACATCTCCACATTCTCTATGTTGTAGGTGTTCTTTATGCTGGACATAATGAATATAAGCACTTAGGACCTACAAATTTTTAATTTGACAGTAAAGAATTGAACCTAGATATTTACTATACATCATCAATCAATGCAAAAGACAGTCTTAACCATACTTATAGCACCATTCACTTGCTCGTCCTGTCAGAAAAGACAATCTATGTCATCTATATTTACCCAATTATTATCGATGTTGATGAATACCCTTTTTGGTGTTGCTTTCATGTATTCAATTATATCAGCATCTTCTTTTGTGCTCTCGTAATTTACAGAGAAATTATTTTTATTAGTTAATTCCCAAATAAGTAAAGAAGATATAATTGAAGACCACTCACCTTGAGGATGGATTTTTGCATTGTTTGACTTCTTAGGTTTGTTATGTCGGGATGATGCCTTCATCTATGTGTTCAAGACTATCGACTTCACATCCTCGTCAACACGCTTCATGTACTCCTGTTCTAGCTCAACTATTTCTTCAACATCATCTTTGATCGGCCCTTCTGCTACAAATACTAGAACAAGACAAGTACGAGAAGTGTGCCGATGAGGATGCGAAGTCGATAGTCTTGAACACACAGATGAAGGCATCATCCTGACATAATAAACCTATGAAGTCAAACATTGCAAAAGTCCAGCCTCGACATGAGTGGTCTTCAATTGTATCTTCTTTACTTATTTGGGAATTAGGTGATAAAAATAATTTCTTTGTAGATTATGAGTGTACAGAAGAAAATGTTGATATAATTGAATACATAAAAGCAACACCAGAAAAAAAGGGTACTCGTCAACGTCGATAATAATTGGGTAAACAGGGATGACATGGATTGTCTTTTCCGTGTCAGTGAGCAAATGAATGTTGTTGTAAGTATGTTTAAGACTGTCTTTTGCATTAATTGATGTATATCAAATATCTGGGTTCAATTCTTTACTGTCAAATTAAAAATTTATAGGTCCTAAGTGCTTATATTCATTGTATCCGGCATTAAGAACACCTACAATATAGAGAAGGTGACGATGTTTATTTAGAAAATACATTTATTCCCAACTTGCTAAAATGCGATGGAGACCCTAAGGTGGCACTGAACTATAAAGATGATGCAATTGATACAAGGGTCGAAAAGTATTTACACGCCGATATGGTAAACTTGTCGCTGCCATAATAATTATTATATATATAATATCATGCGGATGTTAATTTTGTTAATTTAAAGATAGAAAAATTGAGATAAAATTCTATTAATGCAGGTGTTCCTTCCAATTAATATTGAGAAGTTTCACTGCTACCTAGTGGTTGTGAATGCTACAAAATGTGAGATACATGTCTTGCATTCTTTCGGGCAAGAACTATCGGATCGTCGAGATATCAAAACTACGGTAGATCTTAATGACTAATATATAGTTTCATATTGTATTTTAATTCTAATATTCCTTTCTAAATCTTTGGTATTTTGGTCACAACACATGAAAGAGTAATAAAACTTGCAGCAGAGCATACACAGTTGTACCGAGATAAATGAGCAGACAGCTTGGCCAATTATAGATAAGATCACTGAGAGAATGCAAACAGATGGGTAAAACATCATCTACTTGTTGTGTATGCCATTGCCGGATTTGCAATGGTATATGTATCACTCACGTTTATTTTTTTTACTTTTGCACAGGATAAGAGCATCTTTAATAGTTTCTAAAAAAATCACTTGGTAAACTAATAAGTTTTCGAAGTGACTAAAAAATTAGGAGCATATTTGTTGGCTTCCTCCAACAGTTTTTAAAATCTCTCTCCTAAAAGATTAGAGGTAATTTTTCATCCGGAATCTCGAACTATTTCTAAATCACCGCAACCACTTTTATACTTTCTTTCTCTCTGATACATTTGTATCAGGAACCTGTCCTACTTCTTACTCTTTTCCACATCCTTCCTTCTTAGATTGACGCGATGGATAGACACGCGTATTTATCCGTGGGGGGGGGGGTCATTTTTTCCAAGTGCCAAAAGATTGGGAGGTGGGGTTGGGAGTTGTTGGAGATGCGTTTTTTCTATCTTATCAAAAATCATGGATTTGGAAATTGTTTTGGAAACTCTTGGAGATGCTCTAAGTTGTGGTTTATGGATGTATTGGACTGAAATTACTCTATCTGACCATGTGACCTAGGTAATTTATAGGAAGATTTCTAAACAATATAGCCACTTTTTTTGTCAAATAATCGGTTCCACAAACACCTATTTTCTTACCGTGTGTCATACTTAATGAATCTGATTGTTCGTTTTAGTTTTTTTTTGTAAATTTTATCTTATTTTATATTTTGTCTTTTACCGTAGCGTTAGCACAGTCATACTACTAGTTTTTTTAACTTTCAAACATGTAATCGACATGGTATGTTACGCTTTTTAGTTTCCGTCGAAGTATGGAGCACCATTTGGTAATTAGCTTTACAGAGTAGTTAGTAGTTTGTTCCTTTTTTTCTTTTTAATTACTGTAGTTCCTTCAAGCATGTTCTTCCAAGATCTGCTCAAGGGTTGCTGCTTCATGGAGGCGTCAATTCAGTAGGGTTGCTGCAATTTACCATAGAAGTTTCTAGTGCCAGATATGATGTATATTTAAGTGGGCATTCTGCTCCAAATAATGACTGGTGCCGAAAGTTTGAAATATGAAGTTAGATGCAGTTAAGATGAAAGAACAACAAGCACAGAAGGTTGGTGAGCTCAATTTGTTATACACTCTAATTATCTCTTATAATTTGTGTTGCTGCTGAAATTGAAAGTGCTTCTCTGCATAACCAAGCATGGGACATGGTGGCAACAATGGTACTGAAGCAATTCAAGTGCAAGTTGTAAGAAAAAATGTGCAGATTCTATAGACTTGGATTCAGAATTCTGGTTGGAGATGGTGGTGCTCATATTGCCTTCCTGTACCATTTGGTACCATGTAGATTGTTTGAGTTATCATTTTTTCCCATAATGTTATTGTTATCTGTTCTTGTACCATTTGGTACAGATTGTTTGAGTTACAATTTTTCCCATAACATTATTGTTATCGGTTGTTTGAGTTCTTGTTTAGATTTGTTACTCCCTCCATTCCAAATTATATATTGGAAGAAGTTATTAACTACAAATTTTTCCCATAATGTTATTGTTATTCACTACTACATAATCGATTTTTAGGGGCGGCTCGTAACCATTTATAGGGTCGGTTTGCCCAGCCGCCCCTACGCAAGGGTCTCTACAAATCATGCATTTGTAGGGGCGGTTCCCAGGCCGCCCCTACAAATCGATTTGTAGGGGCAGCTCTTATTGCCAGCTGTCCCTACAAATTGATTTGTAGGGGTGGCTGTAGTACCAGCCGCCCCTACAAACAGGTATTTGTAGAGGCGGTTCAATCTAGAACCGCCCCTACAGTACGTTTTCCCGCAAAAAAAATTCAAATTTACAATTCAAAATCATATTGCCGAACGCCCGGCGACCAACGTTCCGAACCGCGTTCGCGTTGCCGAACGCCCCGCGACCAACATTCCGAACCACATTCGCATTGCCGAACGCCCCGCGACCAACGTTCCGAACCGCGTTCGCGTTGCCGAACGCCCCACGACCACGACTACAAGCACAAGAGTATTCTATAAACTACAATTACAAGTCAAATTCACAAGAATATATACAATCCATCATTAAATATACAAATTCCATACACATTGTTATCAACATCCTAGAGCTAGCCTTTCAGTCTTCCGAAGGTGTTGGTACTGAGGATTTGTACCTAACTCAGACTCTCGGTCATGGTAGACGCCTCTGACGTGTATAATCTGGTCCAATATGAAGTTGCAAAGGTCGCCGACAAGCTCTAAGAGTTGGTCATCCTTGTATAGGTCTCTTTTTATTCCTTTCTCTTCTCTCCACTACAAGAGAACAAGTTTCGGTTTAGTATTTCATACCATGTACGAAGTTTTTATACTACGGGTGAAGAGGTTTAAACTTACCCTTAAGGGGTGTCTCCTGTAGGCACCGGCGTTACTCATCATAGAACATATATAATATCCACAATGTACACTCCCAGGCTTCTGCTTGGGGCACTGTGTGTTTTGCATATGAAAATGTTAAGTAATGCTTTTGACAGCCATGTAACGGAGTACTGAAGAAGTAAGTTACACTTACCGCACATAGTGTTTTTATAGCCAGCTTTTCCTTCCTTGCTAGATCATGTCTTCCATGATGATTAGTGACATAGAACCTAAATACCCTGTTCGAATTATTTTAGCAAATACAACTTGTTAGTATCCAAAAGTGAACGTTACAAGTATGTATACAAACATATAAGCTAATGAGGATTGTCGATATATATACGTCTTGAGAATCGATATGAAGTCTTTGTATGTCACCGTGTCCTTATCTAATGAATAAAAGACCTATGCCATGCTCCTCCCGACATCGACGGCTATACAAATCCAGTGGTTGCTGCATTGATTTAATCATAGAATTAGATAAGCTCTTTTGCATCGAATAAAATATATCGAACAAAGCTTTAAGTATAGAGTTAAACTTACTCAAAGTTGTATGGTAGCCATATAGTAGAGTGTTGTTGGAGATTTTTGAAAGCCAGGGCAATGTATGCCACAACCTTAAGGGACTCTTCCCTTAGTTTCGTCGTACGGATGTGTTCTTTCTCCCAAAGAGTCTTTGCAACAGCTAGCTCTTTGGCATTCAGTGTCCACCGTTTAGGGTAATTAAAATTTGTTTGGGCTATAGCTTGAGGGTCTACATACCCGGCTTTCACACTTGGCATTTATTTGACAATGTGCACTTGCATTCTACAAATCATGGCGTGTGTTGTTTCATGACCCAATCATCTGAACGGTTATTTCTCTCCGCCATAATGATAGCCAAGTGTTCATCAATGTATGGTTGCATCAGTTGTGTACTCTGCAAGACACTGTAATGCGCCCGACTCACCTCTTTGTAATCATGGTCGATGAACACTATTCTACCACAGGTGCCCTTCCCAGCCAGCCTACCCTTGTGACGAGAATTGGGTTTACCAATCCCTTTCTGTACTTTTAGGTACTCTTGACAACACTCAACGACTTCTTTAGTACTATAACCCTCTATCATGGAGCCCTCTGGGTATGCTCGATTATGCACGTATCGACTTAGAACCGACATGAACCGCTCGTAGGACCACATTTCATGCAAGTAGTAAGGGCCCAGCGCTTGTATCTGATGAACCACGTGAATCATGAGATGTGGCATTATATCAAAAAAAGCAGGAGATAAACACATCTCCAGTTGATTTTGTGTCTCCACCACAAATTCATGTAGGTCACTCAACTCTTGCTTGTCAATCGTCTTCTATGAGATCTTCGAAAAGAAGTAGCACATGCGGGTGATGGCCATTTTCAAAAACTCTGGCTTTATAGCCCTGATTGCAATAGGTAGAAACACTGTCAGCATCACATGGCAATCGTGAGCCTTGCAGTGTGTTATTGACAAGTTCTTCATCGACACTCGCTTCTTCATATTTGCTGAAAACCCAGTCAGGACTTTGATCCCCCTCAGGAAAGTGCATATAGCTCTCTTCTCGTCTGGTGTTAGGTTGAAGCACGCCATGGGCAGAGTATATTTTCCATTAGCCTCAGGTACCGGGTGAAGCTGTGGCATCACGTTTAGCTGCACCATGTCTTTCCGTGCTTTTAGACCATCTTTTGACTTGCCTGTGTCCATCAAGGTAGCAATGAGACTCTCAAAGACATTCTTCTGCACGTGCATAGCATCAATGGCGTGGGGGACCTCCAAGTCTGGCCAATAAGGTAGATACTGAAAGAAGATCGATTGTTTCTTGAAAGGTACGCCTTCGACAGGAGGTGTGCTTCTATCTCTGTTCATCCTATCCGGATTCTTCTTTTCATAGACGACGCGTATGTTTTTCACCATTCTGTACACGTGTTCTCCGTTATGACGTCTCTCCGAATGAAGTTCAATCTTAGGAGTGTTGTCATAAAATCTAAAGAACAATTTGCTACGGTACTTGTGACTTGTCTTTAAGAAGCGTCGGTTCCTTAGGTAAACTATCTTCTTGGATGCATCCAGGTACACCCAAGTAGTACCATCCAAGTAAACCAAGCATCCCGTCTTCCCTTTGATTTGTCCAGACAAAGCAAACAGCGTGTGGTAATCATTGGTAGTAACAAATATTATTGCTCTACATATGAAGTCCTCCTTTCGGAATGCATCGTACATCTGCTCCCCATGCCTCCATAGCCTCTCCATTTCTTGCATCAAAGGCTCGAGGAACACGTATATATCAATGCCTAGTTGTTTTGGGCCAAAAATAAGAATAGTGAGGAGAAGGTACTTTCTCTTCTAACACAACCATGTTGGGATGTTGTACATGGTCAAGATCACTGGCCATGTGCTGTGGTCGCTCATCCTCTCATTAAAGGGATTCATTCCATCGGTGCTCAAGCCAAACCGTACATTCCTTGGGTCATTGCTGAATTCTTTGTACTTCTCATCAAACCTTTGTCACTTACTACAATCAGCTGGGTGTGCAATCTTATCATCATCCACCTTGCGCTCATCATCCCACCATGTCATGAGTGTGGCTTCTTTAGGGTATAGGAAGATACGTCTCAAGCGGTCGGTCACTAGCAGGTACCACATTACCAAGGCAGGAATTCTTCTCTGCTTTGCATCGTTGCCTAATGGAGTGTCCTCTGGGGGCTGAGATTCTTGTACCACCTTTTTTGTACCCTTCTTATTCCTCTTTTTTCCCGTGGAGGCTTCATCCCTACTGTAAAGGTCATTGTTCTTGTACCGGCTGGCCCCACACCGGGGACATTTATCCAATGACTTAAATGTTTCGCCATGAAAAAGTATACAGTGGTTGGGGCATGCATGGATTTTTTCAACCCCCATTGTCAATGGACTTATGACCTTCTTCGCTTGGTATGTGTTGGCGGGAACTGAGTTTGGTTGTGGCAGCACCCATGACAGGAGATGCAATAGATCATTGAAACTACAGTCTGACCAGCCGTACTTAGCCTTCAGGATGAGCAGCTCAAGCACAGAACGTAGCAATGTCCAATGTGTCGGACAACCTTTTTCAACACCATACACAGTCTCCTTCGATGCTTTTGTCACCTTTTCCAAATTTTCTAGACCTTTCGGGCTATTTAGTAAAATCTCTGGTCCAAGGGCTCGAATCATGTCCTCCAAATCATCTTCATCCCCGATATGTGCTCCACCATCATTATTGGCACCACCTTTGTCGTTACCATCCCAACCACCAGCATCACCACCTTGTTCATTGCCAAACTTGAAATTCATTCGTGCATCAAGCTCTGCTGAATATTGGGACAGGGATTCTATGGTTTCGTCGTCGTATTCCTCCTCATCCTCGTCGTTAACAATTACCGTTTCACCATGATGAATCCACACTGTGTAGTCCTCAACAAATCCTCGTATAATCAAATGTGATATGATGATAGTCATATCTGTCCATGTTATACGGTTCTTGCAATCTTTACAGGGACAAATAATTGTATCCTTATTCTCTTTCAATGTCATTGCATGCTTCTTTGCGGCTTCAATAAATTTATCCACCTCTTCACGGAAACCTGCTTTGAACCTTAACGAATCATACATCCAATTGTTCCTGTACTCCATCTTTTACAACAACAACAAAACAAACATTAAAGGACTACTTTTTCAGATATATATAAAAGTGAATCAAATTAATAATTACTTGAGAATAATTGTATATACTTCAGATATATATGAATATAAATCTAATATAATTACATGAAGCATACAAAGACAACATGGTAGAGGAAAATTAATTAATGGCCCATTTATCCATAATTAATTAAAATACATATTTATTGATTACAATAAACAATTTTAAAGACAACAATTAGCAACAATTATACTTTACCCAATATCTTTCATACAAACCTTAGTCCAAAATTACAAAAATGAAATTAATAAAAAAACCAAACCCTAGATCTAGATCTACATGCACATGAAACATGCATAAAACTAACTAATCGTTCACTAAAATCAAGAAACATGGACCAAATAAGGGTATGATCTTGTTCCCCTCCCTAATTTACCCTAGTACATTTGAAACTTGGGTCTAATTTGCTTCATAAGTAGCTCAAGCACCATAGCAGAGAGAGAAAAATAAAACTTTAATTACTCACTAACCAACCATTAAAACTACAAAAAAAAGTGTGGAATAGCATTTTCTTATCTTCTACAACCTCTCCACCAAAGGATTTGAGACCAAAATCTTCCCCCTAGTAAAGCAATTTTTGGGAGCTGCCTAAGGCCTCCCTACCTTTCTTTCACAGGTTGGAGTGAGTGACCCGAGGAGGAAGAATGTGCTGCAGTTGTTTTATATGTGGGTCATTTGTAGGGGCGGCTGGTGATTGAGCCGCCCCTACAAATCGGAGCTATTTATACAGGGGCCATTTGTAGGGGCAGCTCAATCACCAGCCGCCCCTACAAATAGAAACGCCGGGGGGGGGGGGGCTGGTGAGTAAGCCGCCCCTACAAATCAGACCTATTTGTAGGGGCGGCTCGTATCACCAGCTGCCCCTGCTGTTTCATTTGTAGGGGTGACTGGTGTCTGGGCACCCGAGCACGGCACTGTAGGGGCGGCTCCATCACCAGCCGCTCCTACAAAAAATTCGACCCGTTGCTAAAAATCGTTTTTTACGTAGTGATCGGTTGTTTGAGTTCTTGTTTAGATTGTTACTCCCTCCATTTCAAATAATATATTGGAAGAAGTTATTAACTACAATAGGGAGCAAGAAGAATATATTTGAACAAGCTATTTGAAGGTGTCTATGTAATCCTCGATATCATAGGATAGCTCGCGCACGTTGTCCATCCAAACTTTTGTCTCAGTGTTAAGGTTTTCTTTGTTTGACAGCTCTTGCAAGATTGCATTCATGTAGATCAACTCATGTTTTAGGAACTCAATGTCCTTATGGCCCCACTGAGAAATTTGTTCTGGCCCCTGAGGTGGAGCTCAACATGATAGGAGGCGTGATGACATGTGTTGTAGTTCTTCTAGACCATACAAAATAAATTATTATGCTAGTAGATTATCTGAAATTGTTGCAGAAAATTGAAATATTATTATTCTACTAGAAATGAGGATGTTAACAATTTTATGGAACACTTTGTCCCAAAATAATATTGAGGTGTATAACCAGAAAGGTACTTGTTTTGGGGCGGAAGGCATGATAACAAAGACCATCAGTGCCTAACCTAACATGTATGAGGAACAAATTTTTTAAAACTCCTATGAGGAATAGTATAAATTGGAACTACCAACGAACCTATACATACCTTTCCTCCCTCTGTTCCACTGGCTATATGGTGCCAGGTTTCTAAACTCGAAAACAATGGCTATAGCTCAGCCTCAAAGTAGAACTTGACCTGACGGAGGCTACCTTTAAAAACGACCTGTGCATGACCGACAATAATATTGGATGGGCTCTTACCAACTGTAATGTTGTATGTGATGAAAAATTGGTTTGTAATGAAATTGGCATTGCAAAGTGATAAACTTGCATTTGTTCATTTACAAGTGTTGGAATTACGATGGCTGCGAGAATCCTACAATACACTTATTGGAGTGGTGTTGCATGGACGAATGTTGAGTCAAGTCGTGGGCTTATGCTCGTACATGGTGGTTGCTCATGTGCATGTGTTAATTGAGGTAGAACATGATGGGTGATGGTATAGAGAGATGCACTCGAAGGTTAGGGGAAGGTAGGAGCATCGGGGAGACAAGGGGTGATCACCGCTAGCATTTCGTCGCATGCGACGCTTGACAAGTTTGGCCTCTTCTCAAGGGCTAGCAACTAGATCAAGCGGAAGCGAACGACGTGAGGATGGATAGAGATCAATGACGGTTGTCCCTCCATCGTTTGCGTTCACTTGTCCTTAGGCATCGCCATCATGAAGTACTAGGTGTCGGAGCTAAGGCACGTACATCAAGTCCACGGCGACGGGTGTTTGTCGGTGAAGTGAATCGCTGAGACATGCGTGAAAAAGAAGTATATCTGAGACCTAGCCAAGCTCTTAGCCATGGATCTTTTCTCGCCTCGTCACGGGATGATGGGGAGAAGCATTGGTGGTGGGGCCGATGTGTGCAATCGGGAGTACCGGACCTGCCATTGACGCCACCGCGCTACCCCTGGCATCCTAGGCTGAGACGAGAAGAGATCCATGACCAGGAGGTTGACTAGGCCTCGGATATATTGTCTCTCTTTCACGCATGTCCTCGATGATTTGATGCCGCTGCTGGAGTCGATCCGCCTCAGTGTCGATGCCTTGTACTTCACGATGCATCATGTGCAAACAGGAGCACAATGGCTGAGGATGCTCCGCGGGAGAACGAAGCGGACGGTGAGGGGTGCGACACCCGATGTATTATTGGCTACAGCAAAGGAGCGCAGATGGTGCCCACACCTGTTGCGAAAGAAGGGTTGGGAGGAAGGTTGTGGGCGGCACCGTAGGCAGTACGACGGAGCCGGAACAGGTGGAGGTGGCGCGAGATGGAGGAATGAGAACTTGAGTGAGTGGAGTTGATGATTCACAAGCCAAGTTGCAGACTAACAAACGACGACGCCTAACGATCTAGATTGAACGGTCAATACCGCAAGCTTACTATATCTAATAGTTAGCGTGCTAGTGACATGACTTTTGTCGGGTGCCCGAGCTTGATCCAGGTTTCCATACGACGAGATATGCGATCCCAAAGACAGCTTTTATTTTTGAGCAAAATCCCAAAGACAGTTTTTTTTTTTTGAGCAAAATCCCAAAGACAGCTGAAAAGCCGAATCGGTTTTGCGTTACAGCCCAACGAAATTTGAGCCCGCAAGTCCACGAGGCAAGCGGCCCAAGGAAAGACTCGTGAAATGAGAAGTCCACTGCTCCACTAGCTTCCTTTCCATTCCTTCCATTGACGAGAAGAGGAGACGCAACGCACGCACGCACGGAAAGACGAGGCGGAGGACAGGGGCAGGGGCAGCACCGTCCACCTCCTCCATTTTTCCCTCTTCCTCCTCGCCTCCACCCCTTCCCTTCCATCTCCTTCCACCCGGCCACTCCTCTCCCTCTCTCTCCCGCGCCGATCGATTGGCCCACCCATGGATCGAGCACGGGGAAGAAGATTCCAGTCCGGAGAGGGTCCAATTCGATCGGGTTCGTTGCTGGTGTGGGTGGGCGCCATGGCGGCGACGGAGGCCTTGGCAGATAAGAACGCCGTCTTCCGCAAGCTCCGCGCCAAATCGGACAACAAGGTACTGTGGATTCGATTGGATTTTACGGGTGATCGATTCGATTGTGGATTCGGGATTGATCGCACTTTCTCTCGCTCTGTGTGATTGTCGTCTGTGTGTTTCTCTGTGTGCGAATTCCGGTTCTGATGGTGGTGCGCGCATGCAGATGTGCTTCGATTGCAACGCCAAGAACCCGACGTGGGCGTCCGTCACCTACGGCGTCTTCCTCTGCATCGACTGCTCAGCGGTGCACCGCAGCCTCGGCGTCCACGTCTCCTTCGTCAGGTCGTCTCGCCTCACCTGCTTCCCTACTCGTCTCGCACCTGTCCACGTACGTGGACCTGTGGCGATGCCTCAATGCATAATAGTAATACTAATCTGCCGCAGTGGGTGACTGATTGATCACGTGTAGTCGTGTACATATTAGTAATATTAATCTGCTGCAGTGGGTGACTGATTGATCACGTGTACCTATATGTTCAACTTCAATACATAATAAATACGATTATATGAATGAAAATTCTGAATTTTGTTCTACCTGATGTGGTTTTTGCTTCTCTCTCTCTCTCTTTTTTTCAGTTTTATCTGCTTATAAATTTTGTGTGTTCTGGTATGCCTGCCACACTTGTTTGGATACAATGCGATATGTAGTACCAAAGTCTGTTGTGATATGGTGTGGCATATACATATTAGTAGTACGAATTATGCTATGCATGAGGGAAAGGTCCAAAATTTTGCTTTACTTTCATGTTTATTCGTAATTTTGCATTGTCACCAGAACAGTATGATACAAGGTACATTTGTAAAGTTCCTCTGTCATGATCCTGAGTGACATCAGTATCATGGACTCAACATTGTTGGCATCTGACTTTGAGTAGATCTATTAAATATGAGTTATGGTCCAAGTTGACTTTCTCTGAATGTGATTCTTTGTCATATATAGGTCTTGCATCTTTGGCACATGACATGCTTTTCCCTTCTGGTCCTGACCAGTAACATCTTATCCTTTGGGAAGTTTAACATAGTTCACTAAAATTTTCACTTTATGCAGTTGCACATCGAATGACTGAATCAATACTGAAATAACTGCTACAATATGCAGGTCAACAAATTTGGACTCGTGGACTCCAGAACAGCTGAAAATGATGGTCTATGGAGGAAACAACCGTGCACAAGCTTTCTTTAAGCAGCATGGTTGGACAGATGGTGGAAAAATTGAAGCAAAGTATACTTCAAGAGCAGCTGACTTGTACCGGCAGTTGCTTGCTAAAGAGGTTGCTAAGAATTCCACAGAAGATGGCAATAATAGCTGGCCATCTTCCCCAGTTGCAGCTTCCCAGGCTCCAAATCAAGCTGCTGCATTTCCAGATCTCAAGCTGGCAGAGGTGTCAAAAGAAAATTTAAGTGAAAAGAAAGAGCCTGAGATTGTTCGTTCGCCTAGAGCTCCAACCCATTCTTTCAAGAAGCCGATTGGTGCTAAAAAGCCTGGAAATAAGACTGGTGGACTTGGTGCACGGAAGCTTACATCAAAGGTATGCCTTATTCAGTGTAAACTTCATTTACTTGAGAACACACTGTCATTTGGTCCTGTTTCTCTTCATATAGTTGTCATTTGTCAAGTAACGATATCTGTTCTCCTATTTTGTACTGTGACAACTGGAAGTTAGCTTTATAACTCTCTAATTTTATTGCTTCCCACTAATCTCAAAAAACATGTTTTGTTTTATTGTCTGTTTAAGTAAAGTGGAATTTCCTGTTCAACTTCTGCATTGTAGCCAAATGAAAGCCTCTATGAGCAGAAGCCCGAAGAACCAGCTCCCGTCCTGCCATCATCGGTGACTGAGAGTACTACAACTAGGAGCAAACCCCATACTTCTCGATTTGAATATGTAGAAAGTGCACTTGCTCCTAAGATTGGGAGCAGCTCAGAAGACAACCACATGAGTGGACATGTTGCACCCCCAAAGTCGTCGAACTTCTTTGCTGAATTTGGGATGGACAGTGGATATCACAAAAAATCTACATCCAATTCATCCAAAGTGAAGGTAACTGTTTTATTCAGCCATATATTGTAACTCATGAATATGTGAACTCCATTGAGCAAGTATTTTGTAAAGTCAGAACTACAAAGAGGAACATTTAGTTCCTCCATTCCACCTTAATATATACTACTCAGGGGAAGTATTTTGAGATTGAAACAAACAACTTCTAGTTCTTTTGGGAGTGTGCATTCCCACTGTTAGGTCATCAAAATCTGTCTACTTGCTATGAATAATTAGTTTGTTACTTTTTTTTTACCAAAGACACTGATGTGTCCATGTTGAAGCCTTATCAGTGAGTAACACAAGAATTTGAACTGTTATATCCATGTTTGGGTGGTAAAAAAGTCCCGTCGTATCTGCATATAGATTGGGTGTACACATTTGAAGATGAATAAAATGTTCTGAATTCTCTCGGATGAAATGTTAATTTCTCATGATGTATATAAATACTTTGACTCCTGCATAGCTTTCTGGCAGCCAACGGATTGGTGATCCTATCCCATTGATGCTGCTCTAGCTCAAGAAATCTCCAAACTGTTGGTTACTTTATGTTAATTTGGGCATGGTTGCTGTGCACAGAAATTTTTTGATAGATAATTTGTTACCAATGCATTTTAATTTGTAGCTAGCCCTAAAATATTTCATCTCGTTCTAACCATGACAAGTCTGCGTTCTCACTGATACCATGCTGCTTTTGCATATTTAACATAGGCATAACAGATCATGTGTCTGTTCCTTTTTTTAGAAGAGACTTTGTTGCATACTACTGTACATGTTATAGTAAAGATGTTACAATCTTATTTAGATTTTCGTTTTTTGACCCCCAATTTCCAAATGACTTCCAAGTAGTTTATGTGAATTAATTGGTTTCAATGTTGTTCAGATTGAGGAAGGCAGTGAAGCAAGACAGAAATTCTCGAATGCAAAATCAATTTCATCCTCTCAGTTTTTTGGTGATCAAGCCAGTTTTGAAAAGGACGCTCAAGTCTCTCTCCAAAAGTTTTCTGTAAGTACTACTTCGTCCCTATTTCATAGTCACCATAATAATTGTTACCGTGTTGAATCTTACACTCCTCACGACTTCAACTCGTTGCAGGGTTCTTCTGCCATATCAAGTGCTGATCTATTTGGCCATCCAGCAAACAATCCTAGCGTGGATCTCAGTGCTTCAGATTTGATCAACAGAATCTCATTCCAGGTAACAGTTGGGTTGAATGGATTTTGTTTCCTTGGCATACTTGTGTTAACCCATTGCTGTGTTTGTCTCCGCAGGCCACTCAGGATCTGTCTTCTCTCAAGAACATGGCAGGGGAAACCGGGAAAAAGTTGACATCGATGGCATCCAACATCATCACTGATCTTCAGGACCGCATCCTCTGAGCTTAACTTACAGTAAAGTAACCTTTACATTGCTTCAGTGGCTGGCTTCTCCCGGCAACCCGGGTGACAAACTGGCCTGGCCTGCAGTTCTGTCTAGGAGTTCGTAGGCGTCTGAGAACTTCCTGGCAGATCTGTCTAGGAGTTCGGAAGCATCTGAAAACTTGAAGTGTAAGTGAGAGAGATAGAGGGGGAAAGAAGGGAACTTATGGCAAACGCTGTACTTGGCTAAAGTCATGTATGCATCTGGGGCTGTAACGGAAATGTCTTTTTGAAGTTGGTTTTATTTCGGTTTGAGATATATACTTTTGCTTTAAATGATAATTACATGAGTAGTACATACATGTTTTCCAATTATCCGTGTTTGCAATTTCATCCTTGGTCGGCCTTAAGCCTAGCTAGAGTGCAAGCTGTTTGCCTAGAAATGTCTTTTTGCCGTTGGTTTTATTTCCGTTTGAGATACTAGTATACGTGCAAGTGCGACTAAAACATATTTATGGTTGTGAATTGTGGGATAGACGACGTTTTATTGTAATTGTAATAGAAAAAAACTTTGAAAATATTGGATGTATCAAAGTATTTAGAACTGGTTTTTTAAGTGTGATAGGAAATTAACCATGATTACATGGTACAAATCTATATTTAAAATCCCTACTAGTGCTCTATTTAAGATCCCTACTAGTGCTCTCCCTCGGGCGGACCTTGCATGTTGTAACAGAGACATGTATGCAACTAGTGTGGAAATATGTACCTGCACCCTGATATGTACATGGGAATTGCACTCTTGGAGTTACTAGTATTTCAAGATAGAAGAGGCACATCAACGATTTGATTTCTTTAATTATACAGTACAACACAGGCGCTCACTACGCACGTATACTCACACCTTTAAACGCATGCACGCATGTAAACTCTACCTCTATGAGCATCTTCGAAGATTGGGTCAGTAAATTCTCAAAAAAGTCACGTTTGATGGACACCTCACACCTACAAGCATTCTCCTCCGCTGTGAAAATGGTGATGCAAGTGGGCTAGCTTGCGAACCCACAAAATTAAGCTTATATGTGGGCTCGTGGGGTAGCCCACTTGTATTTATATAAGAGTGTCTAAGTAACGCTATACTTCAGTTGTAACCCTAGATTTTTCCAAGAATGCCTTTAGCTCACTAGTAGATTCGGGTCACCACCACAAAACATATAATGCTATAAATAGATCAAAGATTAACTTTGGGCTGAGACAGGAAACACCCGTACTACTCACTCCATCCTGAAATATAAAGAATCCAAAGTTCACAATTTGTAAGGTACTCTAGATCCTCAACCTCCTCTCTCCTGTGTCTTGGTAGAAAATACTAAGATTTCTTTCAAATTTGGCATCACCCAAGACAACCAACCGATAACTCAGTGAAGGGATGGTGACGCATAAGAGGGGGAAGAGCTGAATTAGGCAACTTAAAAACTACATGGCCAACTAAAAACTACTTATCAAAACCTATAAAGGATATCTATCCAGATGTCCACTACAATTTTTCTAAGTGTTTACTATCTCTACCATAAGAGAGTTTTTCCTATCAACTAACCTAGCAAGCTAGACTAGAAAGGGAAATCACATAACAAAATAAATGCAAGTAACACGAAAGCTTAACTAAGATAGAGAATGCAAACTCCTATTGACTATCGATTTTTCCTGAGGTATCGAGGAGCTTCTCACTTGTCACTTCCCTCAAGTCCTCATTAAAGCACCTCACTAGGACTAAGCTCTCGGTCCGATAACTCTGTGCTGTAAGGTCGAGATGACGGACTAGAGAGGGGTGAATAGTCCTTTCTAAAATTAATCGCGTCAGCTAATCGAAACAAGTGCGTGTCGATACGGGACCCACGGGATACCCCACAAGGAAGAGAGAAGATCTAGTCTAACTAGGATTTCTCTCCATGTGATCTTAGTAGTAGTATTATTCTATAATCCTATTAGGAACCTCATTGTAAACCGACTACGACTCTGATCTCCTGACTATATAAAGGAGGGCGGGATTCCTAGAAGAGGGACAACACAACGCAACACTTTACAATCAATCTAACGCAAAGGCTAACGCCGACTGGACGTAGGGTTATTACTCGATCACGGTCGAGGGCCCGAACCAGGATAAATCGACTGTCTCTTGCGTTCACCGTCGAGTTCTACATACGCTGAAGCCCAAACAAACTGCCCCGGGTACTCCCATGGCAGGTTATCGGTGGTGAAACATCGATAGCTGGCACGCCAGGTAGGGGCTTTCGGCGAATTTGCATCCGAGAGCTCGACGGACCTCGACAACATGATCTTATCGACGGGACCAACCTTCATCTTCGGTTCATGGATCTGCGAGGCAGGCGACGATGGAAAGCTCCAAAGCTGTCTCCTCGAAGATTCGGATCACCATGAAGACCTTTTTATTTTGACGACTACGATAGATCAACTCGCCAGAAGATTCGCGCAGCTCGTGATGTCCGATCCAACTCAGATTTCGTGGCTTTGCGCATCCGACTCAAACTCAGGCTCCGCATCCGAGATGGAGTCTTACCTGAGTTCTTTTGAGAAACCAAGTTCTTTTCCAGCAGGGTTCCAGAACGCGGCCTCGGTCTATCAAGAATTCAACTCGGAATACACTCAGAGTCCTTTCAAGAAGTCGGGTCCTTTTCCGTTCGGACTCCACAACATGGCAAAATCTTATCAGGCATGGCCTGAAGGATCCCTCGATTCGGTGCTTAGAATGCCACTGAAAGGAGCTCAGGAAGGTCTCGTATTAACTATAACATCTCAAGACTGCATCGCCCGCTGGCCAGGTTCTATTCCTGAGGATAGCGGTACCTGACTAGTCGGCACGACGACAACAGCAATTCTACCCTACCAAGAAGGAGACTCGATCTGCTACCTTGAAGCCTCTACTAAAGTTGTCAATGACTTCGACAGTATGGAAACCAACGCTGATAACAGAACAATTCACGCACGAGAATTATTCATGGTTCGCCATCCTCGATCACCATTGGTCCCCCCCAGAAGCACCCGACATCAAGTCATCGGATGAATCTAAGTCCAACATATCACCCTTTATCCAGGGGCACGATGGTGAGACTGAGAATCAGAGGCAAGCCAAAGAAAGAAGAAACAAATTGAAACAAGGACGCCAACGCCATGCTAGGCAGCGCAAGGAAGCTTGGGTCAAATATGAGTCAGACCTAGCTGAGTACAATAGAAAATCAGAACAAGAAGTCAAAGAAAGGCGCGCGGCGAATACACCCTACGATAGGATACGAGAAGCACTAGAAGAACATAGAGCGACCTCACATCCTAGTGAAAGACAGGAACAGCTCCGAGACCTTCTCTAGTCAATAGCCCTAAGGACACACGACGGAAGGACCCACTCAAGACTACCTGTCAGGTCAATATCTCATGGGCACGAAGATCAAAATCAAAGGAAGTCCGCTTTCGAGAGACTCGGACCAAGTGGAAGTCACAACAGAGAAAGTAGAAGGGACCATAGTCAAAATTACCGAGTCGAACAACCAAGAAAGATTGAAAGCAAAGTACCTATTCAGACAGCCCTATAGAACTACTCTCACCAAGATAACAGTTGGCTAGAAGGAGGTGCTGAATCAGAATACACAGAAGCTGGAACGCACGATAGATTCCCCTGTTTTGCAAACAGACTTGCCTCAATATGACTACCTCACAAGTTCAAGCTGTCCAACCACTCTAAATATGATGGCAAGACCGAACCAAGGCAGTGGCTCATGATTTACTCGCAGTCGATTGAACTAGCCGGAGGAGACGACGATATCAAGACCTTGTTTTTTCCCATGGCCCTAGAAACCATGCCCCTCCAATGGTTCGACAAATTAAATCCAGGGTCAATCAGAAATTGGGAGGACTTGCAAAGAGTTTTCTGTGAAAATTTTGTGGGTATCATTACGCACCCCATCACCCATGCAGAATTAAAATGACTTAAGCAGAAAGGAGGCGAAAGTCTCAGAAACTACTATCGACGATTTGGCGAACTACGTGCTCAAGTACATGACATCACCCAACGAGAAGTAATCGAAGCTTTCTCTCATGGAATCATGGCTAGGTGGCAATTTCAGGACTTCTGCAAAGAAAACCCAAGAAACAATGAAGAATTCAGATGCATAGTAGAAAAGATGATTACTGTAGAGGAGAAGACACGAGAAAGGTTCCCGGATAGAAACAACCAAGACAACCCGGACAAGCGAAATCATCGAAACATCAGACATCAGGAAAGAAAACGTGGACCAGACAACACCGTAGCGGTGGCTGACAAATCAAGGAAGTTTTCCAAACCCAGAAGGTATGATGACATTGAAAACATGCATTGCATCTGGCACCCTAAAGGAAATCACACCATCGGAAATTGCTACACCTTCAACGATCGATACACAAGAAAAGATAATAAGGTAAACACTAAAGAAGACAATCAGAAAAAAGATGAAGACAACCACAAAGATAAGGGATTCCAAAAATCTAGGGGGACAGTAGCAGTGATCTTCGCTGGGGTCCTAGATTCCAGAAGCAAACATCAAGAAAAGCTAGCTCTACGAACCATCATGGCAATAGAACCGGCTACTCCAAGATATCTCAATTGGTCACAGTATCCAATCCAGTTTTCAAGAGAAGACCAATGGACTAGCGTAGGAAACGCAGGCCATTACCCACTGGTTCTAGATCCAACTATCGCCGGTATGACTGTCACAAAAGTACTAATCGATGGGGGAGCCGGACTCAACATCATTTTTTCAGAAACACTAAGGAAGATGGGACTACAACTCGCCGGGATGATTACACCAATGAGCACCCCTTTTTATGGGATAGTACCCGGCAAGGCAGCCATGCCACTTGGACAAATCACTCTACCGGTTACTTTTGGAACTCCCTCAAACTACCGAATAGAGTTCATCAAGTTTGAAGTTGCAGACTTCGATTCATCATATCACGCAATCCTCGGCGCCCAGCACTAGCAAAATTCATGGCGATACCGCATTATCCGTACCTATTGCTTAAGATGCCAGGGCCTAACGGTGTCCTTTCCCTTCGAAGTGATTTGAAGCGCGCTTTTGACTGCGACGTTCAGGCAATTCAAATTGCAGCCAAAGCACAAACCGCCAATGGTAGAAAAGAAATAGCCACTATTGCCGCAAAAATGAGCCCAGAAGAACTAGAGATACCGGCTAAAAAGCCCAGCATCCTCGCACCACCAAAAGAAGCCGACATCAAGCAAATCGACCTGGGCACCGGTGATTCCTCCAAGACGGCAACCATCAGCGCCCACCTCTCGGCAAAATAGGAACTCGCGCTCACCAACTTTCTTCGGGACAACAAAGATTTCTTCGCTTGGAAGCTGACCGACATGCCTGGTGTCCCGAGAGACTTGGCTGAGCACAGAATCGATATCAATGAAGGCTCCAAACCTGTGAAGCAACGGATACGACGATTCTCACCTGACAAGAAGGCAACAATCAAAAAAGAAATCACAAAGCTAATGGCAGCCGGATTCATCAGAGAAATCCTTTATCCAAACTGGCTAGCAAACCCAGTTCTAGTACAAAAAAAGAATATGGACGAGTGGCGCATGTGCGTTGACTACACAGATCTCAACAAACACTGCCCGAAAGATCCATTCGGGCTACCACGCATTGATCAGATAGTTGATTCAACAGCAGAATCGGCCCTATTATCCTTTCTTGATTGCTATTCAGGATATCACCAAATCGCATTACAGGAACAAGACCAGAGCAAGACATCTTTCCTCACTCCATTCGGTGCCTATTGCTACAAGACCATGTCGTTTGGACTCAAGAATGCTGGTCCCACATACCAAAGAGCTATCCAAACGTGCCTTGGTGATCAGATCAGCAAAAATGTAGAGGCATACGTGGATGACGTAGTAGTAAAAACAAAGAACCCGGACACACTAATTGAAGACTTAAAGCAAACCTTCGAAAACCTGAAAAGGTGGAGGTGGAAATTGAACCCAAACAAGTGTGTATTCGGAGTTCCTTTAGGACAACTACTCGGATTCTTGGTCAGTCATCGTGGAATCGAAGCCAGCGCCAAGCAAATTCGAGCCATAACAGAGATGGGCCCTCCTCGAAGTGTCAAAGATGTGTAAAAACTAATAGGATGCATGGCGGCCCTCAATCGTTTCCTATCAAGACTCGGTGAAAAAGGGTTACCTTTCTTTAGACTACTAAAGAAGACAGACAAGTTTGAGTGGACAGAAGAAGCCAACAAAACTTTCAAAAGACTTAAGGCATACCTCACCTCCTCGCCCGTTCTCACACCTCCAAAGAAAAATGAAGACATGATGTACATTGCGGCAACTTCTACTATGATCAGCACAGCGATAGTCATAGAAAGAGAAGAAGGGCGCGTATATAAAGTATAATGCCCCATATACTACATCAGCGAAGTACTGTCAGAATCAAAAATCCGGTACCTGCATGTGCAAAAACTACTCTACGCCCTCCTGATCACTTCACGCAAGCTTCGCCACTATTTTGAAAGCAACAAGATTACCGTGGTGACAGATTTCCCACTCGGAGACATCCTACACAATAGAGACGCAACAGGGCGCATATCTAAGTGGGCAGTTGAACTTGGTGCTCTCAATATCGATTTCACCCCACGGAAGGCAATTAAATCTCAAGCCCTTGCTGATTTTGTTGCCGAGTGGACAGAAATTCAACAACCTATGTCAAATACCATCCTTGACTATTGGAAGATGTACTTTGATGGATCACTCAAGCTAGGCGGAGCCGGTGCAGGCGTTCTCTTCATCTCTCCAAATAGAAAATAACTCAAGTATGTCCTTTAGATATTATGACAAGCTACAAACAATGAAGCAGAATACGAAGCCCTCATCCACGGGCTCCGAGTGGCAATTACCCTTGGAATCAAGTGATTACTCGTATATGGCGATTCAGCAAGTAGTCATCAACCAAGTCAACAAAGATTGGGAACTACACCAAAGAAAACATGGGCGCTTACTGTGCTACAATATGAAAACTCAAAAAACATTTTCAAGGATTGGAAATTCTACATGTCCTGCGCGATTCTAATATTGCGGCAGACGTCCTCGCCAAGCTCGGATCGGACAGGGCGAAGGTCCCACCCGGTGTATTCATAGAGGAGTTATCAGCTCCCTCTATCAAACAACCCGGTGAGATAACCCCTAAACTCCCAGCTAAAGGCACCTAGATTTTGGTAATCACCACCTCATGGACCCAGATTTTTATCGATTACATCCAAGAGAATAAGTTGCCAGCAGATAAAGTGGAGGCTACCTGAGTTGTTCGCAGAAGCAAGAACTACGTCCTAGTGGGGGACAAGCTATACAGAAGAGCCGCATCATCAGGAGTACTCCTAAAATGTGTCTCATTTGAAAAAGGCAAAGAGATCTTAGACGAAATACACTCAGGTTGCTGTGGAAATCATGCCGCTTCAAGAACACTGGTTGGCAAAGTATTCCGCACTGGATTCTACTGGCCAACCGCTTTGAAAGACGCAGAAGAACTCGTCAAAAAATGCAAAGGTTGTCAAATGTTTGCAAGACAAGCTCATGTACCAGATCACAATCTCATCTGCATCCCACCCGATTGGCCTTTCTCCTGCTGGGGGCTGGATCAAGTAGGACCTCTCAAGAAAGCAAAGGGTGGTTTCGAGTACATCTTTGTAGCAATTGACAAGTTCACCAAGTGGATTGAATACAAACCACTCGCAAAATACAGCGCAGCCAAAGCAGTCGAGTTCATCCAAGATATTATGTACCATTTTGGCATGCCCAATCGAATCATCGTAGATTTGGGTTCTCCCTTTACAGCTACAGAATTCCAAAGTTGGGCACAGGATTACGGCTTCGGCATAGATTACGCATCAGTCGCACATCCAGAAGCCAACGGACAGGTAGAAAGGGCTAATGGACTCATACTAGCCGGATTAAAACCAAGACTGTATGAAGAACTAGTAGGACTATGGATCCAAATGGATTGAAGAATTACCCAAAGTGGTATGGGGGCTACGAACTCAAATAAGCAGAGCTACCAGATATTCACCTTTCTTCCTAGTTTATGGATCAGAAGCCATACTACCTGTCGACTTGATCTGGACGTCACCAAGGATAGAACAATATGACGAAGGAGAAGCAGAACACACCCGAAGATTAGAACTCGATAGTACAGAAGAAGTCAGAGTAAACGCTACCCTTCAATCAGTCAGATACCTCCAAGGTTTAAGACGCCACTACAACAAGAATACCCAGCCTCGATCACTCCAAATCGAAGACCTAGTATTAAGAAGGATACAAAAAATTGACGGACGCCATAAACTACTCAGTCCATGGGAAGGTCCTTTTATTGTCACAAAAGTCACCGGACCAGGCACATACAAGTTGATAACTGAAGATGAAAAAGAAGTCAACAATACATGGCACATCAGCCAACTAAGAAGATTCTATGCATGAAAACAACACAAGGAAGAATATATATACAAGCCAAAGAGATCAACGTTCATGATCAATAAAGATGGTGTCCCTCGACAACATATGTCTTATTATGGCTTTCCTCCAGTTGTTTTCACTAAGCATGTAAACGTTCATGATCAATAAAGATGGTGTTCCTCGACAACATATGTCTTATTATGACTTTTCCCGAGTTGTTTTCACTAAACACACCGGCCGAGAGCAAAAGAGCTAAAAAGATGCTTGAGCCCACCGATGAGGGTAGCTAATAAGCTAACACCTGAACCAAAAAGCAAAATGGCTGAAATTATGCCTGAGCATACCGGCTGAGAGCAAAAGAGCTGAAAAGATGCTTGAGCCCGCCGATGAGGGTAGCTAATAAGCTAACACCCGAACTAAAAAAGCAAAATGGCTGAAATTATGCCTGAGCATACCGACCGAGAGCAAAAGAGCTGAAAAGATGCTTGAGCCTGCCGATGAGGGTAGCTAATAAGCTAACACCCGAAACAAAAAGCAAAATGGCTGAAATTATGCCTGAGCATACTGGCTGAGAGCAAAAGAGCTGAAAAGATGCTTGAGCCCGCCGATGAGGGTAGCTAATAAGCTAACACCCGAACCAAAAAGCAAAATGGCTGAAACTATGCCTGAGCATACCGGCCGAGAGCAAAAAAAGCTAAAAAGATGCTTGAGCCCGCCGATGAGGGTAGCTAATAAGCTAACACCCGAACCGATCCTAAGATGTTTTTACAACCAGGGAAAGAGCCAGATGCTGGCCACATCTCGAGTTAAGCAAAAAGCTAAAAAGAAGAAGCTGAAGATGCTTGAGATCGCTGGTCCTAAGTCTTTTCAGTACTAACAAGAACAAAAAGGTTGTAAAGACAAAGATGTACTTACCCCGAGTTGTCTACATGGCAGCTAGACAAGCACTCGACAAATCAAGAAAGTTTGTCAAGACAACGATCTACAAATACCGAGTTGTTTACACAACGCAGACAAAAGCCAGACAAGCACTCGACAAATCAAGAAAGTTTGTCAAGACAACGATCTACAAATACCGAGTTGTTTACATGGCGCAGACGAAAGCATGACAAGCACTTGACAAAATCAAAGACATCCAGGCAAAGAGGACATCAACGAAAAATAAAGGATCTTCATTCAAAAAGAAGTATAATATCCTATTACAGAGGCTGGAGTACAAAGGTCAATTACATCAAGCATCGTCATTAGGAGAAGAAATATCAATATTAAGATTATCTACAATCCTCCTAACTAAATCTTCGACCTTAGGCTCCACCTTTTCAATGGCATCTAGATATTCTTGACTCTCAGCTTCCTCTACAATCTTGGACAAAGGCATCTCCAGAGCAAGAACCTAGACCTAGGCAAGAACATTTCTGGTACATAGTTGGGCACACCTCTTCACGAACTCCTAGAAACGGGTCAGAACTTGGGGAATAAACTGAGCCCAAGATTGACCATCATCTGCTGGAGTCCGGAGAAGATCGGCTACTGACCGAAATGATTTCCACAAAGCATTCTAGTTCTCAGTAGCTGTCGCCAACTTACCAGTCAAGACTTCAATAGTTTTTTGGACCTGCACAAGATCCCTATCAGCTCCATGCCTAATCAACTTGGCAAGCATGAGTTCTTCTTCAGCACAAGTAATTACCTCCTCAGCCCTGTTGTGACTATTGTGAACAAGTGTCTTCATTTCCTCAATACTCTCCAAGAGCTTCTGCTTTTCAACTTGGAGAGCTAGACCAGGCACCAAAAACAAGTTAGCAGAAAGGGAAATTTGAATACAAGAGGAAACAAAAAGAACCTGCAGTACCATTGCACTCATTCTTCAAGGCCTCCACATTCTTCAAGGCCTCCTGGACAGCAGCATCCCTCTGCTTTTCCGCCTCAACCACCCGGGCATGGAGAGCCTGTTCCTCCCTTTGGTGTGTTTGACGCTCGGTCTCCATCTCAGCCCGACAGAGGTCAAGCTCTATTGTTAGGGCACTAACCTCAGAAGACAACTTTTTCTCAGTTTTGGACGAGAAAAAGAAGCCGGTATGATCCTGAGAAAAAGACTGAACAAAAGAGAGAGAAAAACAAGACATAAGAACAGAAGAAAGACAAACATCCAAAGAAAGAACTTCAGAAAAACTTACCTAGAGTTTTTCCCCAAAAGAAGTCACAAAGGTTCCCCAGGCAGCGGTCAACTCTGACAACCGATGAGTGGCATCGAATTGTTGCACCACATCATCATCCAAACATTGAACGCCACTAGCAAGAGGAGTAGAGGGAGAAGCCGGCCGAGGCAAAGAAGACAAGACCAGGGTCGTACCCTAGGAAGCCCCGGCTACCTCCTCAGATGGCTCCGCCGCCACGGCCACGGTCACCTCTGGAGCCAGCAAATCAGCAGCTGCGTGACCACCAGGGAACCCTGTTTCCCTCATAGCCACCTTGCTGACCACACATTCTGAGTCCCGAGACTCAGAACGCAGGGGCGCACCCAGAGGACTGATAAGAAGTTGACTGAGGGTTTAAGGGAAGGCGAGGGCCTGTAAGATGATAAGCAAACTCGACGATAAGAGTATGAATCAGGGAAGAGGAAAACAGAAGCAAAGAAACATAACCAGGATTCACTCACTTAGCTATCTTCTTCTTCATAAAACCCCCCAAGACCAACAGAAGACCTTAGAGGGGGTACTATAGCAGCAAAAATATCACCACCACCCTACGACAGGAGCGGCGTGGTCGGTACCTAGAGCCCTAGAAGAACTCAAGCTCGACGACCGCTTACTACAAGAGAACAAGGTCAAAGTTAGAACAAAAAGAGGTGTTCAACAATAGAAAAACAAGAAAACAACTCACTGACGCATGACAAGGGCCGCATCGGCATCCTCATCTTCCTCACTCTCAAACAATGCAACCACAGCGCCATTGAAAAGGAAGAAAAGTACTCTGGTTAAAGGCACAAAACAAACAACAAAAAGACAAAACATATTAATATGCTCACCGTAGGAGCACTGCTACCTATAACTTGAGTACCTGGACGAGTACTCGATTGGCGAGACTTCTTGGTAGCAGACAAACCTAGAAGAAGAACAATCCGCTCACCCCCTTTTTCCGACACTGTGAGGAGCTCGAGGAACTAGACGAGGAACATACTCTACATATGTGTCAAGAACTGTGGAAGAAACACCAGGAAACATCGTGGTGGTTTGAAACTTACTGGTTAAAGATGCCCTAGCAAGATTCTCCCTAGTTTCCACAATGGCACGCCAGTCATCAAGGGGGATCAAATCAATGAAGTTACGCCCCAATTCCTATAAAAGAGTAAAACAACCAGACGAGAAAGATTAAGCAAAAAGTGGAGACAGCAAAGGAAATATAAAAAGTACCCACATAAGAAAAAACAACTCACAGTAGGAGGCGGGTTGTTAGCACAATACTCAAGGACAGTATGCGGGATGACGCTTACTCCTTTCAACATCTTCTGAAGGGGCTCGAGCACCTCCTCACCAGTCAACTCAAGGGCAAGGACCATACAAGAAGGGTCCTCCATCCCAGAGTATTCAAAACTGTAATTCTCTCGCTCCTTCAGAGGTTGAACACGGCGGCGAAGGAAACTAGAAATGATCCCGAAGCCGGTCAAGCCTTGCTGTTTCAGAGCACATATCCTCTCAAGAAATGGCTTGATCGCTTGGAGCTCATCCACCGTCAGGGGATTCTTTTCCCATCGGTCATTAACCACAGGACTAGAACCAGAATGAACAGCAAGATGAGGAATCATATTGGCGGCATAAAACCAGTCGGCACGCCAATCCCTCATAGAATCAACCAAGTCATAATCAAAGAATTTACTCTTACGACCATGACGAAACTGAATCCCACAGCCACCAAGAATATGGGTGTCATCGCTGCGGGGTTGGGGCTTCAGACAGAAGAAGTAATGAAAGAGAGAAAGAGAAGGAGGAATGCCAAGAAAAGTTTCACAAAGATGAACAAAAACAGAAAGATGAAGGACAGCATTGGGAGTAAGATGGTCCAAGCTAATCCCAAAATAACTGAGAAATCGATGAAGAAAAGAAGAAGCAGGAAGGCAGAGTCCGGCACAGATAAAGGAGACAAAAAGAACAATCTCACCAGGGCCTAGAGTTGGGACCCGATGCTGGCCTGGAGCTTTCCACTCAGCAATGTCCTTGTCCTGGATTAGGCAATCACTGACAAGCTTACGCAACTGATCCTTAGTCGTAGTTGGAGATGGCTAGATCTTCTGAGCAGCTCTCATGGCCATGAATTCTTGATTTTCAATCATAGAAAGCGATGCCTCCTCGTCTACAAAGGTCACCTAGGACTTGCTCGCTGATTTCTTCCTACCCATATACTAGTGAAAGCAATAAAGCACTAAGAAGCGATGATGCTCAGACGGCAGCGCTCAGATGACGGCGACAATGGCGACGGTAGAGTTTTGAGGACTAGGGTTTCATGGCAAAAGCAGGGCAGCAAAGAAAAAGAAGAAAGAAGGCCTTTAAATAGATTTTTATAGCAATAAAAATGTGGCCCACTAGGCCCGTTTAAACACGGCATGAGAACGCAACGGTCCATTTCCCAACACAACTGACATAGCTGAAATGACGGACGACACACTTCTACACAAAGGTATAGTTCAACGGGCAGATTTCAGACTTATCCATCCAGCACCAAGGCAGAATTATCATATTGCTACAAAAAGAAACAATCAACCATGAAGCAATGAAGGGTTACCTCACAAGGAACACAAGAACTCGGTTCTTATAGAAAGAACTCGGGAATCTCACAAACAACCAGGACATCAGCAGAAAAAGAATGACAACTCAGAAGACAAGATTCTTTCCATTGTAAATGGCTTCAAAAATTACAAGATTACACATCTTACAAGACCCAACAAACTCGGTACTATGACGAGCAAGATAGCAAAAAGGAACCCAGACACAACTGGGCTCTGGAACGACTACGTGTTCCAAATTGCTACTCGGTAGAACAAACCGCACTCGACTACACTGTTTTCTTCAAAGGACGAACGTAGTACATCCAAGGCAGAAGTCAGCAGCACGGCGGGACAACATGGACCAGGGAAGGCCAGCAGGCATCTGTCTACCCAAGTCCAATGTGACACCAGATCAGGCATTGATCTACACCGGACAGTCGTAGGGCAAGCAAGGGGGATCTACCCAGAACTGCTGGATGAAGGAACGTATCCCACATCACAAGACTTCCTCCAACTACCGCCACGTACCTCCTGGTACAATGCTGCTGCGAGATTAGTCTATCTCTAATCTCTATCACAAGACTCCCTCTAGCTACGACAAGATATACAAGAACTACAAGATACGCCCAGGGGCTGCTCTACTTCAGAAACTATCATATTCATGGCTATGGAGATTTCAGACCATGCAACAAAATGCTCAATGAATCAAAATAGCACACCAGAAGGATATTTATAGACCAAAGAAGCGGTGCACATGGACCAGGAGCACCAACGGAACAAACCTAACAAAGGACACAGTGAAAAGACAGAATTCAATGAAAGAGGACTCAGGCGTGAAGGAACAGTACTCAAGGACGAGCATATTCGAAAGGATATACCAACACTATACAACTCATGAACAAGCAGCATTTACACTCAACCACCACCATACAACTACATCTGACAATAGCAGACTACCAGAGAATATGCCAAGACCCTGCATCCGAGTTCTTTCTGAATAAAAGAACCCGAATATATGCTCGGGGGCTGCAACAGGAGAGGTTTTTAGTTCTTTGAACAACTCAGATTCAAGACCCTCCAACTCTTTGTTCCAAATAGCAAGAAGCTTGGGGGCTACACTCAGTGAGTGCACTTTTTTCAAAAAAAGCGCACATCACTCAGAAGACTTCTTCAAGACAGCAATTTTCAAACAACATAAGATTCAAGACCCTCCAACTTTTTGTTCCAAATAGCAAGAGGCTTGGGGGCTACACTCAGTGAGTGCACTTTTTTCTTCGAAAAAATGCACATCACCAAGAATACTTCTTCAAGACAAACCACTTCAAGGCCTCATGACAAAAAGAACCCAGACCGAGCTATATCTGAGTTCTTTTTGATAAATAACCCGAGTATATGCTCGGGACTGAGTGCACTTTTTTCTTCAAAAAAGCGCACGTCACCAAGAAGACTTCTTCAAGACAAACCACTTCAAGGCCTCATGACAAAAAGAACCCAGACCGAGCTATATCTGAGTTCTTTTTGATAAATAACCCGGGTATATGCTCGGGAGCCCTTCGACGAAGAATCAGAACAATTTCAAGACACGACCCTCCAGCTCCTTGTTCCAAATAGCAAGAGGCTCGGGGGCTACACCTAGACAGATGTACTTTTTTCTTCAAAAAAGCACATACCACTCGAAGATCCCAAGAAGCGCTACATGGTTTCACTCAGGAAAGCACTCGGACGACGCTTGTTCCTGCTCGGCAAGACCTGAAGGAACAAGATGAGGCTTCCAGAGCTCAACCATAAAGTGCTCGGGGGCTTGTCGAGCATGGGCACAAAGTCCCCCAGGGTGCTCCACACCAGCCATGGCCGAGACCACCTTCTATTTATAGCCCCCATGAAAATAGTGTCATTGTACCCCTTCACTGGGCACAGCTCGGGGTGACCGGACGCTCTGGTCAAATCGACCGGACGCACCCGGTCTAGCGTTCAGTCAACGGATGCATGCCACGTGTCACCTCCATTCAACCTCAGTCGCTTGATCTCAACGGTCAGCTGTCATGCGCCAACGGTCAAGTGATGACTGGACGCAGCATAGTGCCAAGACCGAACGCACCTCTATCGAGTCCGATCATTTCTAGAGAGCTCCCCGAGCCTCTGTTTTGTGACCGAACGCGTCCGGTGCTGCACGACCAGACACAGACCAGCCAGAGTCTGGTCATTTCTAGAGAGCTCCCTAAGCCTCTGATTTTTTATCGGACGTGTCCACTCCTGCACGACCGAACGCAACACCTGAGTCTAGTCATTCTCCGACTACCACGCGTCACTGCAGTTCCTCACGCCACCATGTCAGCGTATGTCAGCACTGATTGGACGTAGACCCTGAGCGTCCGATCACAAGACCGTGACCGCACGCTCACTGCTGCCATTGACCGGACGCGTCGGTCCTACCGAGGCCAGCGTCTGATCACTCACAGTGACCTCCTTTCGCCTCTGTTTCTTCACCGAGTTGATCCGTTTCAACTCCAACTTCATTTCCTTTGTAAATGTGCCAACACCACCAAGTGTACACCACCATGTGTATGTGTGTTAGCATTTTCACAATCATTTTCCAAAGGATTAGCCACTCAACTTGCCACGCCACTCGATCCTAGCGATGATACAAAGTTAGATCACTCGAGTGGCACTAGATGATCGATATGCAAACAAGTTTGCCCCTCTTGATAGTACAGCCATCTATCCTAAACCCGGTTATAACTTCTCTACACACCAATGACCGGTGAAATGAAATGCCCTAGTTTATACCTTTGCCTTGCGCATTCCATTCCATCTCCTCCATTGTTGATGCAACACATGCACCAACACTATCAACAATGATATGATCCACTTTATATCATCACGTGATCATATTGGTTCATCAATCTTGACTTCACTTGCTTTTCACCGTTGCCTTCGTCCATCGGTGCCAAGTCTTGCTCAAGCTTCACTACCATGCGGTCCATCGCTCCAAAGCCTCCGACTTGCCCTTCACTCTTGCAACCGGTCCATCAAGCCAAGTCTTGTCTTGATCTTCTCCACCTTGATCACATGACTCAATGTCATGTCTCATGTGCAATGAGCTCCTTCATCATCACATGTGTGAGCTTTGCAACATTTTTGAGCCATTTCCACCTTCATGGCATATGTTGCTCACACACATGTACCTATGGACTAATCACCTGCGTATCTCACATAAACACAATTAGTCCACCTAGGTTGTCACTCAATTACCAAAACCACACAAGGACCTTTCAATCTCTCCCTTTTTGGTAATTGATGACAACTCTACAAAGATATGGAAATTAAGCTCTTTTGGATTCATGTTGCTTGCCCAAGCAATTTTACCATATGTAAATGATTTTGGACAAGTACCACAAACCCGAAATGGTAGTATTAGCTCCCCCAACATATGTTCTAGAATGTTTGGTTTGAAGCTCGCACATATGCATAGATTGGAATTTATGGAAGAGTAATTACTACCAAATGATGCTAAGATGTGTAGAGTAAACCTTTGAAGTGATACCAATCGGAGTTGCACTTTTAACACCATCTTGAGCACCATGAGTAGCTAGACAACAAAAATACTAGAAACCCCGTGAGATCAACATTATAAGCAAGGTTCTAGTACCACGTGTAAAAATACAAGTCTAGCTACCATCCTATACATGCTAGTTATCAAATCATCATTCAAGTTCTACAACTAGCATACACCACACAAGCATGCATATTGAATTTAAAAACTTATGCAATGCAAGCAAGCACATGACTATGCACATAACAAATGCAACCAATCAAAGTTCATGAGCTTGCTCCCCCTACTTGTGTGCTTCTCTTGTCCAAGAATTTTGATCCATCTCTTTTCTTCAATATTGCTCCCTCTTTGTGGACAACCTCTATTTCTTTGTCTCAATCTTTCCCAAGGCTTTCATATCTTTGTACAATCTCTCCCCCTTTGTCATCAATTTTCATAAAAGGTGTGCTTCTTATTGATACAAAGGTTTGCATCTGGGGTAGATGGTTGAGGCTTGAATCTTGCATTTTTGATGGACATCACTTGATTGTTGGAATGACACCACTTGTAGATACCACTTATAGGGTCTAGATGAGATTCCACACATAGGATCTTTGAATTTGTGGGACACCTCCCCCGATGTCATATCATGGGTCATCCATTTGCTAATCTTGAGCTCTTGTAAGTGAGGGATGCATTCTTCATTTGATGATCACTTAAAGTTGAGTATCACTTGTGGAACCACCGTCTTGTATGATTGATACCACGTGTAGATATGATACCACTTGAAAGAATTTTCTAGTATGGAACCACTTCTTGGATTTATCAATAAAAGCATTTCTTGAACCTTTGCTATCTTCATGAGTACCACTTATAGGATATCACTTGTGAGTTGATCTAGACATCACTTGTGAATTCCTGATGAAATACTTGAGTCTAGATACCACTTGAAACAAACAAACTAGATATCCATTTGCATTGTTGTCTTGTGCTTGTACTCTTGCTATTTATCATGAGCTTCTAAGTTGACTTGAACTAAATTGATTTGCCTAAGCTTCCAAGTCCGGTTTGAACCAATGACAAGCTTCTTCACACCTCTTATAAGGGTTATCTTGCCAATGTTGCACTTGTCACTTGTTAGAAATCCAAATTAAATCAAGTACTTGGGTTTACTTAGCTCATGAACAAATTCATATACTAACCACTAGATCAATTAATCATTCAAGCAATAGTGGTAGGTTATGAATTTAAAACTTTCATTTGTTATGCATGATCCTATGAAGCATGTACTATATGCACTAATCGCATACTAGTAAGGAATGAAATGATCATGCACATTACAATGATACCTTTTCTATGTTGGAGTAGAGGATAGTCACATAGATTCCAATTTGTTACTCCAATAGCAATGTGAAGTCCAATTATAAGCTTGGTGAAGATCAATAGATACCATTTGGAATTCCATTCTTCACCCATATGAAATGAATACCACTTATGATCAAGTGCACTTTCTTGTTGTGGTTGGCTTGCTTCATCTTTTGATCAATGCTTGCATGAGAGCATCAATGTGAGAATACCACTTGAAATATCATGATTAGCTCTCTTTTGAGTGTTGCTTGTTTTTCTTGATCAACCCTTTTGATTGCTTCAACTAAGCATCTCAAATATTCCTCGGATCACCACTTCCATGTTAGCCTTCCAAGTACCACACTTGGTTTACCTACACATAGGCGGCAAGCCCCTACACTAGGGAGAAGTGACCTCTCTCCAAGAACCATTCTTGACACTCACTTGAAATAACTTATTTGATTGATCCAAGTGATGGGACTTAACTTGATGAGTAACCTTGATTCCCTCTTTAAGTTCTTTTCTTTCTACCAAATGATTTCCAATAGTCACTAGAACTTAAACTTCATCTTCATCTTAAGTTTGATCTTGATCTTTACTTTGAGTACCAAATATGTGCAAAGTACACTCCACAATCAAAAGCCCTTGTACTCTTTGCTTGTCATGCTTCTAGATCATCTCAAAACCAAACTTAGGTACCTCAACCACTTATAAACATGTTTTCAACTTGATGACCTTTCAATCAAAGCGACTCCAAATAAATCCAATAATTGTCACTTTTCTAGCAGATTTTGTACTCTTCAAAGAAAAATGCATATCTCCCAAAGTACAGATCCAAATATCACGAAATTTGGTGGAGATGTGCTTCACTAAGTTATCTAGCAGCTGTAAAAATTTGAGCTTCATTTAACTTCTGGATTGCTCCTAGATTTCAATTCTTCCACCACTGTTACATGCTAAAAACTGCTGCACTATAGCTAACAAGATTCACTCCAAAATTGAAGAATCTCTTATCCAATTCTCATGAAATTTGTACAACATCTTATACCATAAGTCTAGAGCTTGTTCACCAATTTTTATGCCCAGATTGTTGTCCACTCTGTGATCAAGAGCAGGAAACAATCAACCATCTCCTGGTTGAATGTGTCTTCGCTAGGGAGTTTTGGTTTTTTTTGCTGCGGCAGGTCGGTCTCCAGACCTTGTCCCCGCAACCTACTGAAAACTCCTTTCTTGATTGGTGGGAGAGATCTAGTAATGCTACTTCTAATATGGTAAGGCATGGGGTTAACTCCCTAATCATTCTGGGGACCTGGATTCTTTGGAACCATCATAATCGTTGTGTTTTTTATGGAGCGGCTCCTAGTGTTGCGGGGGCTTTAGTAGTGGCCGGGGAGGAGCGCCAGTTGTGGACTACAGCAGGAGCTCGAGGCCTTTCCCTCTTGTCAGCCCATCTCCTAGGAGATTAGTGCTTTGGGTCTATGTGGGTCGTTTTGCAGCCATCTTAGGTGTGTCTGTGCTTTGGCTGCAGTAGTGTGTTGTGTGAGTGAGTTGTTGTCGGGGACCTAATACCGGGGTACCCAATGAGGTGGAACTAATAACCATTGGATGTTGATGCTTTCGGTCAGACAAGAACGCTACTACTCTTCTTACCCAAACGATGGAAGATTGGTTCCGCCTCGCCCGACCCTCGAGGGCTAGACTCCGCCTAGCCTGATGGCTGAGGGCTGGCTCCGCCCTGCCCGACGTCAGAGGGCTAGCTCTGCCTTGCCCGACAGCTGAGGGTTGGCTCCACCTCGCCCAATGTCTGAGGGCTAGCTCCGCCTCGCCCGATGGCTGAGGGCAGGCTCCGCCTCGCCCGACGTCTAAGGGCAGGCTTCGCCTCGCCCGATGTCTGAGGGCTGGCTCCGCCTCGCTCGATGTCTGAGGGTAGGCTCTGCCTCACCCGACGGCTAAGGGCTGGCTCCGCCTCACCCTACGTTCAAGGGCTAGCTCTGCCTCACCCGATGGCTTAGGGCAGGCTCCGCCTCGCTCGACGACTGCACCCTGCTCCTTAATGATGATGAGCAGGAGGTAAGACAGGAGACTCAGGTCAATCATAGTACTGAGGACCATACCCTGCATGCCTGTAGGAAGGTACTGTTAGGATATGATGGGATGGACGCTTTAAGCCCTTTTCGACCTGACAGAGCCCAAACAGTGTCGTAGGCGCTGATTTTGTCCTACAGTGTTGTAGGCGCCGCCATCAGCCCTCGAGCACAAATACTAACACAGGCATACGACAACCACTACAATCCAAGGAAGAACTCACATCATCTACAGTAGCAGGTGTATAGTCATTTCCCTATCTACTCCTCGCAGAGTCATGGCTCGGTGCCCTGACACACCACACCATCCGTCGGGGGAGGATGGGACATGACCACTCGCTGAAACAAAGCCAGAGCCCGACCCTATCAGGATTAGCAAAACATGCTATCCCTAGCATGGTCTGCCATGTCAGCAGGGTAGGCTCAAGGGAAAAGGAAGACCTAGCACCCTCGAAGGACCTTCTCTACATTTGGTTTTTTCCTCTTTCTCCCATCTATAACCCCTGCTCCCCCATGGTCTATAAAAGGGAGGGCAAGGCACCCCACTAAGGGGATGGATCGATTCCACACATAACACATAGCCAAGCAGCAACCAAGCTCTTGGCATCCTTTCGACCTTTCCATCAGAAACTTGGGACCTGTCCCTCTCTTGACCGTTTGTACCCCCTACTATGAACCTTTTTCGGTACTAATAACACGAGCAACAACAAACTAGACGTAGGGACATTCTGCCCAAACCAGTATAAACCTTGTGTCCTTTAGTACACCATCCGAGCCTAACGCGCAACAATATAAATTTACTAGTTGGTGTTTGTTTGAAACACCGATAGTTGGCACGTTAGGTAGGGGACTTTACGCGTTCCAAATCAAGCCTCGGATGGCTAGCCACGCAATCAGCTGGGTCTGAGGCGCACACGTGCATTTCGGTGACCTAGACTTCATCGTCACGGTGGGAGGAGAGTTGGTGTTGGCCCACGTCGCCATCCAATCTCTCCCCTCTATCGGCTTCAACTACGAGAGGCTTGAGCGCTAGCCCAACGTCTCCCTTGGACCCCAACTGTCTAGGGAGGACCCATGCTGCCTCACCCTCTCTCCAGAACATTCCGCATAGAGTGCCCCGATGGCGCTTCCGTTTGGTCTCCGCAACGCCACGGCGACCATTAGCCACCTTGTGGCACAGCGCACGATCCCATCCCCCACGAACAACGAGTTCGTAGGGATGATCGAAAGCATCACAGAATCCCTCCACGGCCTCCTCATAGAGGGGCTAGGGTCACACTCTAGCTCTGACCCCAGCAGGGGGAGCCATCACCCCTCCTGAGAATGTTTCATGGCGGGTACCCCTGATGGACACGTCAAAAGTGTCTCCATGGAGGAGGCTACCCCGGCAGGCAACCTCGGTGGTGAAACCAAAGGGGAGACAGCGGCCCCACCTCATGTAGGGGTGGAGCAGCTAAGAGCTCGAAAGCGGGAGATCGATGAAGCCAAACAACAGCTTGTGTGGGAATACGCAGAGGTCAATCGGGAGATCGAACGCCATGGAGATGGTGGGCGCGCACGCGCTGTGGCCCATGACGTAAACCGGAGGATCATCGCCGATGATGAAACCCTTCCTCACTTCACTCAGGCAAGCCAGAACATCGTCGCCACAACGGCCTTGCTCCATGGCCTTCTAGAGGCCGCAACGCCCGAGGATCATCGAACCCACCGTGAAATTCGCACGCTACTTGAGCGTGCAGCGGCACAGCAGGCGAAGATCTCATTGTCTCAGCAACACGAGCTCAACACCAGCCAGCATACGCCCCTCGGTGCGTCCTCCTAGGGATGCATCAGTACACCAAGCACCACATGGTGGCAGGCAGCGCGCTGCGATTCTGATACATCATCGTCTTGGCCGCAACTGTGACACACGCAGCACCCTCGACGCCTATAGATGCACCTACAATGACCTAAGAGAAGGAGCCCACCACGGCTATCATCCTCATCGTAGCGAATGCTACGACAGCGGTGAGGACCGGAGCCCAAGCCCTGGCCTGCTAGGGCCTCAAGCCTTGAGCCGGCACATCCTCAATGCTGCTTTCCTGCTAAGGTACCGACCACCTACCAATATCCCTAAGTACTCTGGGGAGACAAACCCTGGACTTTGGCTTGAAGACTATCGGCTTGCCTATCAAGCCAGTGGTGCGGATAATGATGACTTCATTATCCACAACCTTCCACTGTTCTTGGCCGATTTGGCACGAGCGTGGTTGGAACACCTACCATCCAACGCAATCCAGAGTAGGGCGGATCTAAAGGAGATCTTTGTGGGAAACTTCCAGGGCACATACAAGCGCCCTAGGAACCCATGGGACCTCAAGAACTACCATCAAAAGGCCAGTGAGACCCTTCGTGGGTACATCTAACGCTTCTCCCCATAGTGCAATGAGCTCCCTAACGTCGCCGGCATCGACGTGATAGGAGCCTTCCTGTCCGGGATGACCTGTGAGTCCTTGGTTCATAAGCTGGGAATCAAGGGCCCGTGAACCACCATGGAACTCCTAGACATCGCCACTAGCCACACCTCAGGAGAAGAGGTGGTCAGAGCGATCTTCGATCGCCTCAAGGGCAAGGCAAGGCGGGACGAGGGTGCCGGCGAAGGCACCTCCTATCATTCCGCCAAAAGGAAGAATAAGAAGCAATGGCGCGAGGACTCGCTTGTGGCCACTACTGACCGCAAGGGTGGTCGGAAGCCCATGGAGGGCACTCCGAACCACTTTGAAAAATTACTCGAGGGGCCATGCCCAAACCATGCCTTTCCTGTTAAGCATCTGCTCAAGGACTATGGCCTCATGTGGCGGTTCTTGTCCAGAGGCTCCAACAAAGGGGAGCAGGGGAAAGACCCTCCCCCCACTGCAGACGATGTCGAGGAGAAGGACGATGACTTTCCAACGCTGGATGGCTGCCTTATGATCTTTGGAGGATCAGTGGTCTATGACTCCAAACGTCATCAGAAGGTCGCATGCTGTGAAGTCTACATGGCCCAACCAGCCACACCTCCCTTCCTCCGGTGGTCGAAGTTCGCCATAACCTTCTATTGGACCGACCATCTGGATACCATCCCGTACCTGGGAAGATATCCGCTTGTGGTCGACCCAATTGTTGGCCCAAAGTGACTCACCAAAGTACTAATGGACAGAGGTAGCGGCCTCAATATCATGTATGCCAAGACGCTCGACGAGATGGGCATCGACTGGACGCGCTTCCGCCCAACCCGAGTGCCTTTCCACAGCATCATGCCTGGGAAGCAGGCCATGCCACTTGGGTAGATTGATCTGCCCATTACCTTTGGGGATCAGTTCAATTACAGGACTAAGACCCTCACCTTAGAGGTGGTTGGGTTCCCCGAAACCTTCCACGCCATCCTGGGACGTCCATGCTATGCGAAGTTCATGGTCATCCCAAACTATACATACCTCAAGCTAAAGATGCCAGCCCCCATGGGGTCATCACCGTCGACACCTCCTTCTAGCGTGCCTACAAGTGCGAGGTCAAGTGCTGTGGCCATGCCACGGCAATCATTGCCTCCAGGGAACTCGCCGCCCTCAAGGAGGAGGTCGCCGAAGAAGCGCCCAACACGAAAAAGTCGACCGGGTCATTCGAATCGGTAGAGGGCTCCAAGGGGGTCCTCATAGATCGCAGCAGCTCCGAGGGTAAAATGGTACGCATTGGTACCACGCTTTCCTCCAAATAGGAAAGCGCGCTGGTTGACTTCCTCCATGGCAACAAAGACATCTTTGCATGGAAACCCTCAGATATGCCAGGCATTCCGAGGTAGGTCGCTGAGCATACCTTGAAGATCCATCCAGGCTCCAGGCCAGTGAAGCAACGCCTACGCCGCTTCGATGAGGAGAAACGCAGGGCCATCAGTGAGGAGATAGCCAAACTTTCGGTGGCTGAATTCATCAAGGAAGTATACCACCTAGAGTGGTTAGCTAATCTCGTTCTTGTACGAAAGAAGAGTGGGAAATGGAGGATGTATGTTGACTATACGGGTCTCAACAAGGCGTGCCCTAAGGATCCGTTCCCTTTGCCATGCATAGAGCAAATAGTTGACTCTACCTCAGGGTGCGTGATGAGGACATCACTCTTTTGGATGTACCAGCTGATCCTCCAACCGTCATGCAAGGTCCAATGACCCGGGCTCGAATGCGTCAACTCAATTTACAGGTGAGCTCGTTCTTAAGTGATCCTTTTCATACTTTTGAGAATAGACTACTACCTAATGATGTTATCTTGCTTAGGAACATTGGAGAGGGTCAAGAGGGACTAAGAGGACGTGGAGGAGGTGATGATGACCAGCAAGGACGTCCAACACAAGCCGGAGGCCCAGTCCAATACAAATTCGAGTCTGCCTCGGCCTCCAGGACCAGTCTGCCTTAAACTGGTCGCCCAGGACGCATCCGGACTCCGCTTTCGATGATCCACATATGGATGGAAAGCTAATTTGATAAGGAAGCCAATCCAAGTGGTTTCACATCAAAATCTATTCGGAATAAACGGGAATCATCGAAACAAGTCAGCGTCCAGAATCTGCCAGGGTGCTGCGACACCGTCTTTTGGTCCGTTGGACCATGTATCGAGTTTGGGCCCATTAGGGGCGTGTCCAGGGGTCTTGCACGACCCTAGAGTCTTCATAAACAGCCGCCGCCCCTCCATTAGGGTTTGGGTTTTGCTTAGATTATTCTGTCACGAAACAGTTTCGCCGTTCTTCGGTTTGTGAGACCCCAACTCGTGAGATTAATCATACATCTGCAATTTGGTTGCGATCTTTCTTGTTCTTGCTTGTGTTCTTCGTTGCACAGGCAGGGATTAGCCTTCTTGGCGAGATCAACCTGGTCCGTGACTCGGTTGATAACCAGAGGAGCTGTGGTGCTAAGATTGCAGGGTTCGATCTTTCGATCTGAAGCCGGATCGATGTGTCATTCTCCGCCACAACGATAGTTACCATCACCTGACGGAAGATCGGGATCCCCGTCTCCATTAAGTGGTAATCAGAGCTAAGGTATACCGTCAGGTTCACTTTTATTCCCTAGTTTGAGTGTTTTGTATTCGTCCCATAGTCCAGTGCCATACTTATTTTTTCCTATCCTAGAACCTTCCGCGCCATAGCCTTTGCATATTTCAGTTTCAGAGTCCGTCGTGTTGAGTTTATGTCCTGGTCGAGGTCTTGTTGCTGGTTAGGTCATGTTAGAGTCCAGTTCGTGTATTTTCCCTCACCGTTTCCATCAAATCTTGGCTGTTGTGACCAATTTTGCACACATTGTTCCCGTTTTGTCCTCTAATTCGGAGCCAATTCTTAAAACTGGTCCAGTTTTCGCATACGAACTCCGTTTTCGACATTCCATATATGCAAATCGATCAGAAAAAAATTTCGGATCCGTCCATCTGGGGTTCGGAATTTTTAGATTGGCCAAAAAGTGGTCACAAGATCCTCGTTTCGTGGTCACAAGGTTTTTGTCAATTTTCATCTAATTTTCTGAAAATTCCACAGGCCACGTCTTACACTTGTTTGAGCTCATATTTTCTGTGGTTACTGCTTTTGTGCTCCTAAGTAAAGGAAAAATATCAAAAAAATAAAATAAAAAAGTCGAAATTTCCTAAAAAAACAACGACAGCCCAAAAAATAGAAAAAAAGAGAGGGGCAAAAGAAGAACAATATCTAGAGAAGCACATAGAGAAGCCCAAAGTGAGCTGTGTTTGCGTGTGCTGTCTGGTTCCTTGTTTGTGTTGCTGTTTCCATCCACCATACTTGTTTTTCTCATACCTATCACCTTGCTATCCACCATACTTTTGTCACAACCTGGTACTTGCAACACTTTAGACCAGCAACGAGAATAAGTACTTTGGACTATAATTCAGCATTACTTTCTGTTACTGACTTGTGTGCCAGATATACATATTACTCTTTGTTTGCCTTCCAAGCTCCACAAATTCTTCAGATCAGTACAGACAAAGTGCCTTGCAATCTCGGTACCACTACCTCACAGGTATCACGAACCAGCCGCCGGTTGTACCGCCCACTGCTTGCGTTGGTAAGAACTTGGTAAGAGCTTGGTAGGATGCTTCCACTTGCTGTGAAAAGTGACACCACTACAACCACGTAGTCATTTGGTAGGGATAACTTTCACCTGTTTGTTCCTGTTTTTGTGTTTTCAATGGCAGGAGGTGAACAGACTATAGATAACAATCCTAAGGGTTTCAGCGAGTGTGTCAGCCAAGAGCAACTACAAGCTGTTGTAGAGGATGCCCAAAAAAGGATGAATGAGGCCATCAGGAAGGCCATCACTGACGCACTCATTGAACTCAACATTGGCAATAGCATGAAGAGATTGGACAAGCGAATTTCCACGCTAACCGACAAGGTTACTGAGTTGGAAACCTTTGTGGCGGGCAACAACGACGTTTCTGGCAGCAACACCGATGGTCAAGACACGGTGCATGATGCAGCTGGAAACATAGGTCGAGTAGCTATCTGACAAGAGAGATTACGGCAACGTCTTCGCCGCAACACGATAGGTATGGGTGGTGTCCACCACCACCACCGTCAAGGTAATAATCAACGTGTGCCCGATGATCCTTATGCTAAGATTAAGTTCACAATACCATCTTTTTCGGGTCATTATGATGCTGAGGGATATCTTGATTGGGAGATGACGGTAGAACAAAAGTTTAGTGCCCACCTTGTACCTGAGCAGCATAGAGTTAGACAAGCTACTAGTGAGTTTAAGGATTTTGCCATTATTTGGTGGAATGGGCTAGCTGCACAGGATGCTTTACCTGATACATGGGAAGAACTTAAGGTAGCTATGCATGATCGTTTTGTTCCTCCTTCTTATCATAGAGACTTGCGTAAGAAATTGATGCGTTTAGAACAAGGAGATAAATCTGTACATGATTACTATGGTGAGCTCCAAAAGGGATTGATGCGCTGTAGTGTTGTAGAGGGAAACGAAGATGCCATTTGTCATTTTTATTCTGGTTTGAGGCGTGACATTCAAGACATTGTTGATTATAAAGAATTTAACACTGTCAACTAGTTGTTTCAGTTTGCTATGCTTGCAGAAAAGGAATTGCAGGGGCATGAACAGCAGGGTAAGAACAAGGTCAGCACCAGCACATACACGCCACGCTCGGCACCATCTTCGGGGCTGACCAAGCCAACCACTTTTTGGATGCCTCCACCAGCGAGCAAGCGACCAACAGCCTCTGGAGTTTCCGCTACACCTAAGACACCTCCCGCACGACTTTCAGATTCAGGTAAAAATTCTTTGCAGGTGCCTACCAAGAGTTCCTCATCCGTTGCATCGACGGGACGCACTTTGGGTATTCAGTGCCACCGCTGCCATGGCATTGGCCATGTGTAGAAGGACTACCCAAGTCAGCGGGCATATATTGCTACAGAAGATGGTTACATCAGCACCTCTGACATTGAGGATAAAGAAGACCAAGATGCAGATGAGGAGGACGGCGAAGTCCTTGGTGATGAGGCCACGGCGTCCTATAGGAGCATTATTGTACAGCGGGTGCTCAGCTCACAAGTCCAGCAGCCTGAGAAGCTACAACGCCATAACTTGTTCCAGATTTTCTTCGTCATCAGCGACCGTCGAGCACGTGTCATTATTGATGGAGGTAGCTGCAACAATTTGGTGAGTTCTGATTTGGTCAAGAAGCTTAGCTTGACCACACGCCCACACCCACGTCCATATCATATTCAGTGGCTAAATGATTCTGGTAAAGCAAAGGTAACACAAACTTGCAGAGTTTCATTTTCCATTGGTTCTTATGCTGATTTGTTGATTGTGATGTGGTACCTATGCAAGCTTGTTCACTTTTATTGGGTCGTCCTTGGGAACATGATAATGATGCTACACACCATGGTAGAAGTAATAAATACACTTTTGTGCATAAAGGAAAGAAAATTACTTTGGTACCTTTGACCCCTGCTCAAATTGTACAAGCTGATAGAGAACGCGCTGCTAGTTTGAATGATGTTCAATCTGAAAATCAGCAAGTTGCTAATTCTATTTTCCCACCTAAAAAGGATAAGTCTACATCTATTTCTAAGGCTGAGGGGATTAAATTGAAGGGTGGTGTTATGCTTGCAACAAAATGTGACTTTGCTGAAATTTCTGATGATGATATTTGCTATGCTTTGGTATGCAAACGAGCTATGTTTTCACTTGATGATATTGTTAGCTCGGTACCTCCTGCTATCACTAACCTTTTGCAGGAGTATGAGGACATTTTTCTAGCTGAGATACCCCCGGGGCTGCCACCTATGAGAGGGATAGAGCATCAAATCGATTTGATTCTGGGAGCGACCTTGCCCAACCGAGCTGCGTATCGAACCAATCCTGAGGAGACTAAGGAAATTCAGTGGCAAGTCCAAGACCTTTTGGACCGCGGGTATGTACGTGAAAGCCTTAGTCCTTGCGCCGTTCCTGTACTTTTGGTTCCTAAGAAAGATGGAAGTTGGCATATGTGTGTTGATTGTAGAGCCATCAATAATATTACTATTCGGTATCGTCATCCTATTCCTAGGCTAGACGACATGCTTGATGAGTTGTGTGGTTCTATAATTTTCACTAAGATTGACTTGTGAAGTGGCTACCACCAGATTAGAATGAAACTTGGAGATGAATGGAGAACTGCATTTAAAACCAAATTCGGGTTGTATGAGTGGTTAGTTATGCCTTTTGGTTTGACAAATGCACCTAGCACTTTCATGCGCTTAATGAATGAGGTTTTAAGAGTTTTTATTGGTCATTTTGTGGTAGTTTACTTTGATGATATATTGATTTACAGCAAGTCTTTTGATGAACATATGGATCACTTACGTGCTGTTTTTAATGCCTTACGTGATGCATGTTTATTTGGTAACCTTGAGAAGTGCATCTTTTGCACGGATCAAGTTTCTTTTTCTTGGCTATGTTGTAACTCCACAGGGAATTGAGGTGGATGAGATGAAAATTGAAGCCATAAAGAGCTGGCCGGTTCCCCAAACCGTCACACAGGTGAGGAGTTTTCTTGGTCTTGCAGGATTCTACCGCCGCTTCGTCAAAGATTTCAGCACCATTGCTACCCCATTGCATGAGTTGACGAAGAAAGGAGTGGTGTTTCATTGGGGAGAGGCACATGAGGAGTCCTTTGACACTTTGAAGGACAAGCTTACACACGCACCATTGCTGCAACTTCCAAATTTTGGTAAGACTTTTGAGCTAGAATGTGATGCTAGTGGACTTGGCATTGGTGGTGTTTTGATGCAAGATGGTAAACCTGTTGCTTACTTTAGTGAAAAATTACATGGTCCTGTTCTTAATTATTCCACGTATGATAAAGAATTGTATGCACTTGTCCATTCTTTAGAGACGTGGCGTCATTATTTATGGCCTAAAGAATTTGTTATTCATTCTGATCATGAATCGCTTAAGTATCTTCGCTCTCAAAATAATCTGAATCGTAGGCATGCTAAATGGGTTGAATTTATTGAGTCTTTTCCTTATATTATCAAACACAAGAAAGGGAAGGATAATGTGATTGCTGATGCTTTGTCTAGATGATATACATTGTTGTCTCAACTTGATTGCCGGATTTTTGGTCTTCAATCCATTAAAGAACAATATGCGCTTGATCCTGATTTTAAGGATGTGTTGCTTAATTGTAGAGAGGGATGCACATAGAATAAGTTTATGATCAGCGATGGGTTTTTGTTTAGAGCTAACCGCCTATGCATTCCAGTTGGTTCCGTTCGTCTTTTGTTGTTGCAGGAGGCACATGGAGGCGGATTGATGGGACATTTTGGTGCCAAGAAGACGGAGGAGGTGCTGTCCACACACTTCTTTTGGCCTAGGATGAGGCATGATGTGGAGCGGTACGTGGCTCGGTGTGCCACATGTCAAAAAGCTAAGTCGCGATTGAACCCACATGGTTTGTATATGCCTCTTCCTGTTCCTTCTACTCCTTGGGCAGATATATCTATGGATTTTGTGTTGGGATTGCCAAGGACTAAGAGGGGGAGGGATAGTATTTTTGTGGTGGTTGATCGTTTTTCTAAGATGGCACATTTTATTCCTTGTCATAAGAGCGACGATGCTGTTCATATTGCTGACCTTTTCTTTCAAGAAATTGTTCGCTTGCATGGTATGCCTTCTACTATTGTTTCAGATCGTGATGCAAAATTCTTGAGTCATTTTTGGCGCACGTTGTGGAATAAATTGGGGACCAAGCTGCTGTTTTCTACAACATGTCATCCCCAAACTGATGGGCAAACTGAGGTTGTGAATCGAACATTGTCCACCATGTTGAGAGCCATTTTGAAGCGCAATTTAAAGATGTGGGAAGAGTGTTTGCCGCATGTGGAGTTTGCATATAACAGGGCGGAACATTCCACCACCAAGGTAAGTCCTTTTCAGGTAGTGTATGGTTTTAACCCCCGTGCTCCTATTGATCTTTTGCCTTTACCTACCATTGAGAGAATACATAGTGATGCTAGAGAGCGTGCTGATTTTATTCGTAAGTTGCATGAAACAACTAAAGCAAATATTGAAAGCATGAATGAAAAGTATAGAATTGCTGGTAGTAAAGGTAGAAAAGAGATTAAACTTGAACCGGGTGATTTGGTTTGGTTACATTTAAGAAAAGATAGATTTCCTAAGCTACGTAAGTCTAAATTAATGCCAAGAGCAGCCGGTCCTTATAAGATTATTGAGAAAATAAATGATAATGCATACAAACTTGAGTTGCCACCCGAGTTCGGGGTTAGTCCCACATTTAACATTGTAGATTTGAAACCTTATTTGGGAGAAGAAGATGAGCTTGAGTCGAGGACGACTCCAATTCAAGAGGGGGAGGATGATGAGGACATCACTCTTTGGATGTACCAGTTGATCCTCCAACCGTCATGCAAGGTCCAATGACCCAGGCTCGAATGCGTCAACTCAATTTACAGGTGAGCTCGTTCTTAAGCGATCCTTTTCATACTTTTGAGAATAGACTACTACCTAATGATGTTATCTTGCTTAGGAACATTGGAGAGGGTCAAGAGGGACTAAGAGGACGTGGAGGAGGTGATGATGACCAGCAAGGACGTCCAACACAAGCCGGAGGCCCAGTCCAACACGAATTCGAGTCTGCCTCGGCCTCCAGTACTAGTCTGCCTTAAACTGGTCGCCCAGGACGCATCCGGACTCCGTTTTCGATGATCCACATATGGATGGAAAGCTAATTTGATAAGGAAGCCAATACAAGTGGTTTCAGATCAAAAGCTATTCGGAATCAACGGGAATCGTCGAAACAAGTCAACGTCCAGAATCTGCCAGGGTGCTGCGACACCGTCTTTTGGTCCGTTGGACCATGTATCGAGTTTGGGCCCATTAGGGGCGCGTCCAGGGGTCTTGCACGACCCTAGAGTCTTCATAAACAGCCGCCGCCCCTCCATTAGGGTTTGGGTTTTGCTTAGATTATTCTGTCATGAAACAGTTTCGCCGTTCTTCGGTTTGTGAGACCCCAACTCGTGAGATTAATCATACATCTGCAATTTGGTTGCGATCTTTCTTATTCTTGCTTGTGTTCTTCATTGCGTAGGCAGGGATTAGCCTTCTTGGTGAGGTCAACCTGGTCCGTGACTCGGTTGATAACCAGAGGAGCTGTGGTGCTAAGATTGCAGGGTTCGATCTTTCGATCTGAAGCCGGATCGGTGTGTCATTCTCCGCCACAACGATAGTTACCATCACCTGACGGAAGATCGGGATCCCCATCTCCATTAGTGCGAAACCCTCTGCTTCCTTGATGCGTACTCTGGCTACCATCAAATCACGATAAAAGAGTCCGACCAGATCGCGACATCTTTCATCACCCCCTTTGGATCATTCTGCTATGTCTCAATGGCGCTCGGTCTGAAGAACGCTAGGGCTACGTATGAGCCCTTTATGCTCAAATGCTTCAGGGACCTCATCGGGCCGACCGTTGAGGCCTATGTTGACAACATCGTGGTTAAGTCCAAACAGGCCGATCTTGAGCAAACCTTTGCGAAACTCCGAGCGAATGGCATCAAACTCAATCCCGAGAAATGTGTTTTCGGGGTCCCAAGGGGCATGCTACTTGGCTTCATTGTCTCCGAGTGTGGCATTAAAGCCAACCCAGAGAAGATCTCAGCCATCACAAGGATGGGCCCGATTCAAAACATAAAGGGGTCCAGCGAATCATAGGCGACTCTCCGCTTCCCTAGGCTGGACCTAGAAAGACCCAACAACGGAACCCCCGTTAGGGGGAGCCCATCAGGCCTCCTAGGTCGATCGGATGGCCTAGGTACAATGCCAAACAAATGGTCACCAAAAGATAAGCACCTTTGTTTACTTACTTTGCGTGTTGATTCCATTACCGAGCCTCCGACCCCAGTAATGGTAGGAGCATGGACATCGCTCGGGGGCTGCCAAGAGTGTCTACTTGTTTAGACATCCTCTTCATCCGGCCCTTCCTTACGTTTAAAACCGGAGGCACGGTGTGCGGGTGTAAAAATTTGAGTAAAACTGGACGAACCGCTAGACCCTATGCCCCGATAGCTACAGTGTTTTTGTCCACCAGAATAATCGAATTCACAGTTCCCCGCACCTCAAGCTTTAGCATCTACGTTCTCAAGAAGGGTTTGGTGGGGTCCTCCTATAGAATCGCCTTCAAGGAGAAGCTGTCAGGTCGCCTAAAATCGATCGAACGGTTTAGATCGCCGCCGAGAGACAGAAACAAAAAATTGCGATGCTCGTGCAGGTCACGCCGGCCCCATCACAAACATCGGACTCGAACCCCACATGGACATGTCTGGTAAGAGCTTCTCATCGCTCATACCATCAAGGTAACATTATCGACCCTCGATTTCGTTTCAATTAAATTGTACATTAATCCCATACATCCAAACGTTGCATTTGCAATCATTTCATCTCAAACGCTTCGTGTCATGCAACGAAGCGGCACCCGCCTCATTTGATATGAGCGGCAACTGACCAAGGTTCGAAGGCCAACCCATAAAGGGCTCGAGGCCACCTCGCATCAAACAAAGCCAAGGGAGAAAAACCTAGATGAGCCCCAACGGCCTTGCCTGACCCCACGTAGAAGCGGACAGGGACATATCGACCTTTCTCATTCGATTCTAATCTAGATGAGTTATACAACTTTTATGTTTACAACATTTATGTTTACAACTTTTTCATTTTATTTCATATAATGTCATAAAATTGTAGTCGAAGTTTTAAAATTCAAATTTTTAATTTTTGTTTTTTTGTTTTCTATATTGTTTTGACTACAATTGTTTATATATATATTTCTTCATATATAGAATAATACAAAATATTATATTTGTGCATATACACAATTGTTTTTATAGTACTTTTATTTTGGTCACAATTGTTTTATATATACACAATTGTTTTTGTAATACAGAATTAATTATTTAAAAAATAAAAAATATTTGTAGGGGCGGTTGGATCAGGAACCGCCCCTTGAAATGCATTTGCAGGGGTGGCTGGATCAGGAACCGCCCCTACAAATGCATTTGTAGGGGCGGCTGGATCAGGAACCGCCCCTACAAATCTCCCCGACTATAAAAGAAAGGGACGCCGCCTCTTCTCCTCCGACGCTGCACGCTTGCTGTTGTTGGTCTTCTCCTCCGACGCCGTCAGGGTTTCCACCGACCCTGCCTCTCGGACCCGCACCCCCTCCCCACACCCGCGCGCCTGCTCCTCCCCGCACCCGCGCCCCCTCCCCGCACCCGCACCCCCTCCCGCCTGCTCCTCCCTGCCCTAGGGTTTTCACGCGCGCCTGCTCCTCCCCACACCTACGCGCCTCCCTAGGGTTTCCACCAGCGGGCGGCCTCCATGCACCCGCGCCCCCCTCCCGCCTGCTCCTCCCTGCCCTAGGGTTTCCGCGCACGCCTGCTCCTCCCCGCACCCGCACGCCTCCCTAGGGTTTCCACTGACGGGCGGCCTCCGCGCACCTCGATCGATCCCCGCACCCGTGCCCCCTCCCGCCTGCTCCTCCCCACCCTAGGGTTTCCGCGCGCGCCTACTCCTCCCCGCACCCGCACACCTCCCTAGGGTTTCCACCGGCGGGCGGCCTCCGTGCACCTCGACCGGTGGCCGGCGGTGACTTGGTACTGGTAGTGGTGGTGCTGTGGTGTTGTGCTGCTGGTTCTGATCGGCGGCGTGCTGTTGCTATACGTGCGCCTGTGTGGTGTCGTACTGCTTTGTTATGGTGCTGTCAACTGTGGCCTGGTTCCTGGGCTCCCTGCTGCATGGTGTACCTCTGCTTCTCGGGTTGGTGCAATCTACATGCTGTGAGTTACCCGTTACCCCTCTCGGTTTTCAGTTCAGATATTTACATTTGTGCAATCTGCTAGTACTGTGTTACTTGGGTGTGATTGCAATTGCATGGGCGGATTAAATTGCTCGATGATACAATGCGGTGTAGTGAGACAACGTGACAGTGAAGGGTAGTGTTGATTATTTTCAGCATTGTCTTATTACCTGCCTAGTATTTTTATCTCTACTGTTGAACTGATTACTTGCTGATCAGTTAGTTAAACTTATGAGCATATAACCTGTGTTACTTTTAATATTTGTGTACTGTTCTAAAACTTTAGTAACCTGGTACTCGATTATATTGCTATCTTTCTAGGCATTTAATCTTTGATCTAAAAAACCTATAATTTGCTAAGGAGGACTGTCACATTCGTCTAGGATCTGAGATCACCAACAAGCGTTGGAAGGCTGCCTCATGCAGCAACCCGCTGATTTGAGAGCAAATATAAATAAACAAATATGTTGGTTATCAAATAATATATGGAAATTAGGAGGAAACTTGGTACTTCTACTAGTGAACTTGAGTTGGCACCTGTGTTTCTCTATCAGTGGTCGTGAAGCTTTACTGGCACCTATTTTTTAGCTGTGCACTTCCTGACTTTATTGGACAAGATTAACTGGAAGCATGTGATGTTTTACAATTGGCACACGTTGAATGTTTTCAGTCCTGAGACTAAATAAACTACTAGATGCAAACTCCAGATACCTGTTCACATATATTTGGACTAGGTTTACTTATTGATTGTTCCCACTAAATGTTTTATTGGTTATATACTGCTGGTGTGTAGTGGCTGCTGCTGCTGCTGCTACTACTACTACTACTACTACTACCACTACTACTCCTCCTACTCCTCTTACTACTCCTACTACTCCTCCTCTTACTACTCCTACTACTACTACTCTTACTACTACTACTCCTCTTACTAATTGCTACTCCTAAGTGGTTGCTGCTCTTACTCTACTACTACCACTCTACTGCTACACTTACTCTACTCTACTACTTTCTACTTACTACTACTACTTGCTACTCCTAAGTGGCCGCTGCTCTTACTCTACTACTACCACTCCTTCTCTATTTTTTTTGCTTATATATGCTGGTGTGTAGTGGCTGTTGCTACTACTACTACTCCTCCTCCTCCTACCACTACTCCTACTAGTACTCCTCCTTCTCCTACTACTACTCCTTCTCTATTTTTTTTGCTTATATACTGCTGGTGTGTAGTGGTTGCTGCTCCTCCTACCACTACTACTACTCCTCCTCCTACTACTCCTACTCCTCCTCCTCTTACTACTCCTATTACTCCTCCTCCCTGTACTTGCTACTCCTACTGCTGCTCTTCTTTCAGTGATGCTTCTACTACTACTCCTAAGTGGCTGCTGCTCTTACTCTACTACTACCACTCTACTGCTACACTTACTCTACTCTACTACTTTCTACTTACTACTACTACTTGCTACTCCTAAGTGGCTGCTGCTCTTACTCTACTACTACCACTCCTCTATTTTTTTGCTTATATACTGCTGGTGTGTAGTGGCTGTTGCTACTACTACTACTACTACTTAACTACTACTACTACTCCTACCACTACTCCTACTAGTACTCCTCATGCTCCTACTATTACTCCTTCTCTGTTTTTTGCTTATATACTGCTGGTGTGTAGTGGCTGCTACTGCTGCTACTACTACTACTACTACTACTCCTACCACTACTCCTACTACTCCTCCTCCTACTCCTCCTCTTACTACTCCTACTACTCCTCTTACTACTCCTATTACTCCTCCTCCCTATACTTGCTACTCCTACTGCTGCTCTTCTTTCAGTGATGCTCCTACTACTACTCCTAAGTGGCTGCTGCTCTTACTCTACTACTACCACTCTACTGCTACACTTACTCTACTTTACTACTTTCTACTTTCTACTACTACTTGCTACTCCTAAGTGGCTGCTACTCTTACTCTACTACTACCACTCCTTCTCTATTGTTTTGCTTATATATTGCTGGTGTGTAGTGGTTGTTGCTACTACTACTCCTCCTCCTCCTCCTACCACTACTCCTACTAGTACTCCTCCTGCTCCTACTACTACTCCTTCTCTATTTTTTTTGCTTATATACTGCTGGTGTGTAGTGGCTGCTGCTGCTGCTGCTACTACTACTACTACTACTACTACTACTACTCCTACCACTCCTACTCCTCCTCCTCCTCCTCCTCTTACTACTCCTACTACTCCTCCTCTTACTACTCCTATTACTCCTCCTCCCTGTACTTGCTACTCCTACTGCTGCTCTTCTTTCAGTGATGCTCCTACTACTACTCCTAAGTGGTTGCTGCTCTTACTCTACTACTACCACTCTACTGCTACACTTACTCTACTCAACTACTTTCTACTTACTACTCCTAAGTGGCTACTTCTAGCTAATAATTGTTGGCTGCTGTTGCTTTTTTTGCCAAATCTCCCAGGACTCGCCCAGGACTTGTTGTCCTGTCTTTTGCCATCAGCTGCTGCACTATGTTTGCTAAGCAGCTGTTGGTTTTTTTGCCAAATCTTCCCTCTCCTCTCCTCTCCTTTGTTTTGCTGATGATGAAATTGTCCAAGTCCATACATTATATGGAATATGAGCTGATGATCAAGAACTTGTGAGGAACTTGGCATCATTAGCAGCCGCCCCTACATTACCTTCTCCTCTCTTCTCTGTTATGATGCCATGATGCTCCAAGTTCAAGATCAGATGACGATTGACATGTTTCTGAGGCCTTTACCATAGCTACTACTCTTTTTTTGATATATTGTTGTTTTATAGGACTACTTTGGTTTATAGCCCTTTTTTATTTCTTATACCTTCTTGCGTACCTAAAGCACACTTTCTTGCATCTATTAGAATAAAGCGTGAAATAATGTCGCGGACACCAGACAGTGTAGCCCGATGCCCTGAGCATGATGAGCACCCAACCAATGAGGAGCAAGCACTAGAGGACCAGCTAACTCAGGAGTAGTTCGATAACGAGTTAGAAAAGGATCTAGAAGTGATGCTTACTTAGGAGCAGTGTGACGAGGAGGAAGGGGGAGCAGAAGGAAGAGCAGGAGAGGCTGCTAAAGGTGAAGAAGAAGAGGATGATGACTCAGAAGAGGGATATGAAAGTCCCAAGGATCCTTTCCCACGTGAAGCCAGAAGGAGGCCAATGGAGGAATATTTGGACAAGGATTTTGACCCGAACAAGGAGGTAGGGAAAAAGCCTTAGCTTGTAAATTTTGCTAAAGCTTTGGCTGTGTTACCTCTGCTAACACTTTGACCTATCGTATATATAGGTCCCTCCTGAAACTCGGAAAAGACCACATCGACGTCCGCGACATCTCGCTGGACAAGACGGAGTAGACGAAAGGAGAGCAGAGGCAACAGCCACAGAGACGGATCACGATGCCTCTGCTCCACAACCTCAAGACACAACCATGACTACCAAGCCTAAGAGGAAACGAGGGGATAGAAAAGGAAATCTATATCTAGATAAGGCATGCTATGTGATAACGGAGGTCGGGCCAGCAGGGGAGATCCTTGAGCTGAAGGAATTAAGAGGACGATTCCGTAATGCGATCGAGGCCCTAGTAAGAGATAAATTGAACCCAGCAATCCCTAACTAGAAAGAGGTACCAGAGAACACAAAGAATGCACTATGGGATAGGTAGCTGAAGCTTAATTTTAGATTTCTGGAGGGTAAGCACGAATTGGTAAAAAAAATGCTATTAGGATGATGGGAGAGTCATTCTGACGTTGGAGGTCAGAGCTCAACACGAAGTATATCCAAAAAGGGTTAACTCCCTTCAACGAGTTCGGCAAAATAACTCCTAGTCAATGGGAGGAGCTTGTGGCTCAGAAGACTTCACCTGAGGCATTGGAGCTCAGTGCCCGTAACACCGAGCTGGCGAAGAGGAACAAACACCACCATCATCTAGGCCCTAGTGGCTACTATGCCAAGGAAGAACAGTTTAGGAAGATGGACGAAGAGGCCGCAGCTGCTGGGAATATCGATGTGACGAATTTGAAGGTACGCTCAAGGAACTGGATATAAGCAAGGAGTATAGAATCATCTGGCAGTAATCTTAAGTTTGATAAGCCAGAGACCCAAGAGGCGGTATCAAGGATACTGAAATATGCTGAAGACAAGGAGAAGGACTCATTCAATCCTTCCAGAGAGAGGGATGAGCTTAGCCTTGGCTTGGGAAACAAGGAGCACACAGGCCGCACCAGGAGGCTAGGGAAAAGGACGACCTAGAAGCAAGGATTCGAAGAGGACATGCATATGTACAAGAAACATGGCCGAGACCGAGAGACTAGTCTTGAGCTCCAAGTGAAGGCTCTAGTTATGAAGGCGTTGGAGGAGCAAGGACTGTCTACGAAGCCACGGATATTAGTGACGCCGCTGGGAGAACTGGCATTAGTTGGTAGCCCTCCAAAAGTTCCTAGCAGCCAAGGTTCCACTGTAGCCACAACCCCAGTCGATCCCATATGGGAACCAACTAGTTGCACCTTGGTGTTTCTCAGCGACCGGCAGAACATTGTGATGGAGGTGGCAACGGGTGTGGCACATCCTCCTGGTGGCTTACACCACAATAATAAGATACCGCCGGACTACACTAGGGTCGAGGTGCATATAGTGAAGCCCAAGTTCATGCAGTGGAGGATAGACTACGCAACTCCCGAGGGGCTGGTGTTACTCAGAGACGTTATGGGGCAGTTCATCCTCTGGCACAAATGGGACATTATATTGACTGCTTCTTCGTCGCCTCCCCCTCTCCCAAATTTGGAGCGAGTTGTTGAGGTCAGGGAGATATTTTCACCGTCTCATGACCCCCCACATTCCTGAGATGCCACATTCTTCCCCGCCTCCTAGCGAGCATGTGCCTGATGAGATGCCACAACTGTCACCAGCTCGTACCGAGCAAGTGCATGGTGAGATGCCACAGTCTTCTCAACAAGCACAACCGATACATGAACAACGAGTGCCTCCTGAAGAAGGTGATGCACAAGAAGATGAGGATGTGCCTGAATGGGAACTCTGAAAGAAGATTCCAATCAACATAAGGCCAGTTTATGTTCCAATCAAAGATGTCTCATCGGTGTCCAAGTGGTATTCCCATGACCAGTTGAAGCCTAAGAACCAAGTTAAAAAGTCCCATCACAGGGTTCTAAGGAGGCCGTCACTAGCAAACTCCGCCAAATTGCAAAGCAGTATCCAAATGTTGATGCCATCGAATGGTCAAAGGATTGCCCAAAAACATATGAAAGAGGCAAGCCCTTCCTACCAAACCAGGACATCCAGCGCCTACCACTTAGAATGAGAAGGTTCCATGATTGGTACTTGCATGTTCTCCCAACGAGCATAGATATCATACAAGCATGCTTCCCCACCGACACATTTGGAAGCCCAGCCAGGAAAATTGTCTTTGACTTCAATGACATGCACACATGCTTTCACCTAGAAGAAATGGAGATGAATCTAATTCGCACGTGGTGCATGTAAGTCCTTGTCCTCCTGATATGATATGAATGTAATCTTTGAATTTTGTTGTAACTAACCCACGCCGTGATTTGTAGAATGCAAGTGCACATTGTCAAACAAATACCAAGTGTGAAAGCCAGATATGTAGACCCTCAAGCTATAGCCCAAACAAATTTTAATTACCCTAAATGGTGGACACTGGATGCCAAAGAGCTAGCTGCTGCAAAGACTCTTCGGGAGAAAGAGCACATCCGTACGGTGAAACTAAGGGAAGAGTCCCTTAAGGTTGCGGCATACATTGCCAAGGCTTTCAAAAATCTCCAACAACACTCTACTATATGGCTAACATACAACTTCGAGTAAGTTCAACTCTATACTTAAAGCTTTGTTCGATATATTTTATTCGATGCAAAAGAGCTTATCTAGTTCTATGATTAAATCCATGCAGCAACCACTGGATTTGTATAGTCGTTGATGTTGGGAGGAGCATGGCATGGGTCTTTGATTCATTAGATAGGGACACGGTGACATACAAAGACTTCATATCAATTCTCAAGACGAATACATATCGACAATCCTCATTAGCTTATATGTTTGTATACATACTTGTAACGTTCACTTTTGGATACTAACAAGTTGTATTTGCTAAAATAATTCGAACAGGGCATTTAGGTTCCATGTCACTAATCATCATGGAAGGCATGATCCAACAAGGAAGGAAAAGCTGGCTATAAAAACACTATGTGCGGTAAGTGTAACTTACTTCTTCAGTACTCCGTTACATGGCTGTCAAAAGCATTACTTAACATTTTCATATGCAAAACACACAGTGCCCCAAGCAAAGGCCCGGGAGTGTACATTGTGGATACTATATATGTTCTATGATGAGTAACACCGGTGCCTACAGGAGACACCCCTTAAGGGTAAGTTTGAACCTCTTCACCCGTAGTATAAAAACTTCGTACATGGTATCAAATACTAAACCAAAACTTGTACTCTTGTAGTGGAGAGAAGAGAAAGGAATGAAAAGAGACCCATACAAGGATGACCAACTCTTAGAGCTCATCGGCGACCTTTGCAACTTCATATTAGACCAGATTGTACACGTCAGAGGCGCCTACCATGACTGAGAGTCTGAGTTAGGTACAAATCCTCAGTACCAACACCTTCGTGAGACTGAAAGGCTAGCTCTAGGACATTGATAAGAATGTGTATAGAATTTGTATATTTAATGATGGGTTGTATATATTCTTATGAATTGGACTTGTAATTATAGTTTATAGAATACTCTTGTGCTTGTAGTCGCGGTCGCGGGACGTTCGGCAACGCGAACGCGGTTCAGAATGTTGGTCGCGGGGCGTTCGACAACGCGAACGCGGTTCGGAACGTTGGTCGCAGGATGTTCGGCAACGCGATTTTGAATTGTAAATTTGAATTTTTTTGCGGGAAAACATACTGTAGGGGCGGTTCTAGATTGAACCGCCCCTACAAATACCTGTTTGTAGGGGCGGCTGGTGTTTCTAGCCGCCCCTACAAATGCATGATTTGTAGAGATGGTTTGGTAGAGGCGGCTGGCCAAACCGCCCCTACAAATGGTTACGACCCGCCCCTAAAAATCGATTCTATAGTAGTGGAAAGGCCTATGCCGCATCGGGTCTTTGGTGGGCCGAGCGTGCTGGAGCGGCCGTGGCCGACGCACAAGCACTCGGTCCACCTACACCGTACCAAAGCAAGCAAGGCAAGGCCAAGCAAGAGCCCAATACAAGCGAAAACCCCACTCCCCCTCCTTCCTCGCGAAGCTTTCTTCCTCCCGCTCATGACACGATCGAGGTGTCTCAGGAGAGAGGGCGGGGCAGTACGGGAGATCGGCGGGGCGAAGGCCATGGCGCCGCTGTTCGTGATGCGGCCAAGGTTGCCATCCAGCGCAGCCTTGAGAAGAGCGCCCGCACCTGCACACACGAACGGAGCGAGGGAGATAGCAGTCAGAAATGCGCAAGCGCATCATGCGCTGTACTAGATCAGTAGTAGGACCGCAAGAGAGGGACATGGAAGGGGAGAGAGCGTGGATCATGTACTGTTGCCATCGAAGGTGGAGGGGAGGTACACGAACGGCGGTGCCATGGCCTTCGCCCCGCTGATCTCCCGTAACTATGGTGTTTTTTATTGGTGATGTTATGCATGTCTGTATTCATTAGATCATTCTTAGGGTCTGCATTGATAAGTTGGTTGAATTAATGGTGTAGATGTCCTCCAAGCTATTCAGTTACCTAGTGATTTATTGCAAGGTCATATGTGGACCTTTAGTTCCTTTATTTTAACAACTCCTTGATTGTATAACTGTTAGAGCGCTGCTATCCTGTTCTACATATACAAGTCCGTGTTACTTCTGTTTTCCCCTTTGCACTTGTGAGATTGTTCTTTTCTGGCGATTGCGCGTTCAAATGCTGGGTATCTGCCTCCTCAATGTGATAACTTGTTTGTGTTTGCTTTGTGTCATTGTGTGAAAGGTATCATAAGGAACCTTGGCATAGGAAATGGTGATCGAGCAGCAGTGTTGTCTTTTCACAAGGATGGCTTTGGGGTGCTGCACTGTGCAGCATGTTAGGGCCATCTAGAGGTCTGCAAGTACTTGGTTGAGGAATTAGGGTGTGATCCAAATATGGCTGCAAGCGGAGGCTCATGTGAAGGTTCTTTCTAGCTTTTTTGTCCTTCTGAAAATTGTATGCTCTCATATGTGTAAACCTTTGGCACCTCGTAGTATGAGATATGTAAATTGTAGTTTTATGCTTTCTTCGCAGGTGCAACACCGTTTATGGCCTCTGCACAGTCAGGTGATATATCCACCGTCAAGTATCTGCTTGATCATGGTGCTGATCTAATGAAAACAGATGCAAAAGGACTCACGGTTCTACACCATGTTGTATCTGTTCTACACCATGTTGTATCTGCAGGTTTGTGTCATCACGGTTTTTTTTCTGTATTTATGTGGAAGTGCTTTCAACTAAATCTGCTGGTGCCATTTTCATGTGACCAATCTAGTTTACTAGTTTGTTTTTGATATGTTACTGTCCAGAGTTGATTAACTCTGTCCTTTTATACCATGATTACTTATAGTGCTGCAATTTGGTCATTATTGGATGTTTGGTAATTCTTATATATTCTGGTTACTTCTATTGCTCATGACTTGTGGAGTCATCTCGCTTACCACAGGAAGCTGTAAGGTAACAGAGTTCCTTCTTTCAAAAGGAATACCAGTTAACAGAGTTCCTTCTTTCAAAAGGACACCACTTTACCATGCTGCTACTAATGAACAGGATAAGACCTTGAAGATTTTGTTGGACCACCACGCAAATGTATGTTTCTTATTTTCTCCAACCCCCCCCCCCCTTCAGTAGGTGGAAGGTAGAACATAATAACTGTATTATCTGACTGCTTCCTCTTACATGTCACTGGTATGAATATGAATTTGGATTTCCATGGCAAATTATTGAGGCGAACTGCTCATGTCCTGCTTTTAGCCCAACACCATTGTTAGTGGCATGGGCACACCACTAATGAGTTCTCTTATTTACCGTTCGTTGAAGTGCATGAAGCTACTTATTAAGGCCAGTATTTTCTTGACTCTTTTTATTCTACTAATGCCATCTGTTGTCATTTTATTTACTGAAATTATCCGTCACAACATTTTAAAAGTTTATGTTGCACAACCCTTTTTGTAGGCTGGTGCTGATGTTAATGGCGAAGGTTCCTATGCATCTCCTCTAGTGTTTGCTACAGGTTATGGAGGGTATACCGACTTCATTAAGTTACTATTGAAGGCTGGAGCAAACCCTAATATTCCTAATGATGTATGTGTTTGCGTATTTCTTGAGGTTCTCCTGAATCTGCTATCCCATCTTGCTCTAATTACACTGAGTATTCCCTAACTTCTCTGATTTTGTTGGGGAGCTGTTTTAGTTGGCTGGTTTGACAAGACATTACATTTAGAGAAAAATTCTTATTTGGCCTTGGTTTAAAGTTGTTTTTCTTCCTTGGCCCTGAAACAAAATTTCTTACCTATTTGACTTCACTCGAAGTTTCATTTTCTAATCTGGTCTTACCGTGAGATCTTTCAAAGTTTGCCATCATTGAGTTGTCAGTTTTTATTGAACAGACATAAATACCCCTAACCGAAGCCGTGTCTCTCCTTTCTCTTCTATCTCGACCTCTCAGTCTCGTCTCTGTACCTTCCCGCATCCGAGCCTGCTCTCTTCTTCTGAAACAAAAAGGAACCCTAACCCTAGGTACCGCGGGGCGGTGGCCAGGGCGCGCAGGCTCGGCAGGCTACTGGGCGGGTAGAGGCAAGGGCGCATGGCGGCCTAGGGTCATGGCGGCTAGGGCGCATGGCTGCGAGGGGTCACGGCGGCCTGGGCTCACAGCAACCAGGGCGCGCGGTGGCCAAGGCGCGCGATGGCCTAGGGTCGCAGTGGCCAGGGCGTGCGGCCTAGGTGCACGGCCTAGACTTTGGCTCTCTGTGTGCCAGTGGCCTGCGACGCTAGCACGGGTTGAATGGAGCCCGACAGAGGTGCAGACGAGGGCCTAGACATCGGAGGAGGTGGTGCATCTACAGTACATGTAGATTGGCTTATAGGGTGAGTTAACAATCACCGACTCTGATTTGTGTGTTTGTATAGATGACTTAAGTTTACAATTACTTTGCTCACAAGATGGATCCTAAATCCACTTTTATGCTAAACTTTAAACATCTTGGTAATCCAAAAGAAAGCTAGGAAGGATCTGAGATGTTTTTGTTTTGAGAAAATTGTGGATAGTGACAGAACAAATTTAAAGGACTTAATTCAATCAATCATAGAGGAATATCCACCCGGTTACATGGAAGTTGCACATCTTCAATATCATGACCATATTTTGTGAAAGCATCTAGGCCCCTAGTTGGGTTTCGATGATTAATGACAATATATTATTACTATGACTAACGTGTGTTTTGCAGAGGCAATTAAGTTGGGTCATAGTAATGGAGATCGATTGAGCTATCATTATGGTCATGCCCCTACGATGGAAATCGTTTCGGTTTTCAAAGGATGAACGACAAGGTTAAGGATGGACTAGTTCTAAGTGTCGATTGGAGTGGAAGAGACACTTAGAGTAGTTTAGGACTTTATTTTTCCTTTGGCCGTACTATTAAGGGGGGTATGGATGGGTAGCTTGACCTAGGTGAGTCTAGTGTGTTAGGTGTGGTGCACACTTGCTAAACCTAGCACTAGGTAGCTCCTAAAAAGCCCTTAGATCTATTGGAGCAAACTTCATTCACGTATGATCGAGAGTTGGAAGTGAATGGAGGGTCAAATGCTGACCGGACGCTGGCTTTGGGGTGACCGGACGCTGGCGCAGAGTTCGGTCAGTTCATTTGATCAAGGTGAAATCGTAAGGTGCGATCGGACACTGAGAGGTGAAGTGACCGGACACTGAGTCCCAGCGTCCGGTCAACTCTAGTAAGGTTCCAGAGAGGGAAAATCATGACCGTACGCGTCCGGTCAGTGCTGACCGGACGTTGTCCAGCGTCCAGTCACCACTTAAACACTGAAGCTCAGGGAGAACTGACCGGAGCGTCCGGTCAACCCACAAAGGCACATAATGGTTTATTTTTCAGCCATGGTTATAAATACTTCCTCCATTAGTGTGTGGGGGTACTTTTGCTCATTCCAACAGCTAAGACACACCTTTGAGAGTGCCAAGAAGAGCAAGGTCCTAGTGAGGTGATTGAGATTTGAGAATCCCAAAGAGAGCCCTCATTAGTGAGATCAAGAGTAGCAAAGTGTGCATCCACCCTTCTCATTAGGCTTGTCGTGGTCAAGTGAGAGTTCGTGCTTGTTACTCTTGGTAATCACCATCACCTAGACGGCTTGGTGGTGATTGGGAGTTTGGTGATCATCCGGCGGAGCTTGTGGATGACCCAACTCAAGTTGTGAGCGGTTGTGGGTGATTCATCGCGACGGAGTGTCGAAGAATCAACCTGTAGAGAGCACTTGATCCTTGCGTAGATCAAGGGGGAGCTACACCCTTGCACGGGTGCTCCAACAAGGACTAGTGGGGAGTGGCGACTCTTCGATACCTCGGCAAAACATCGCTATGTTCCTTCTTCTCTATTTACTTTGAGCATTTACTTTGAGCAATTCAATTCTTGTCATTTACATTCATAGAATTGCCATGCTAGAGTAGGATTGCAACATAGGTTGCTAAACTTTTGTGCGGTAGATCAATAGATACACTTTCTAGGCACAAGGGGTTAATTAGGCTAACCATAGGACTTAATTATTGCAAAGAAATTTAGAATTAGCCCAATTCACCCCCTCTTGGGCATCTTGATCCTTTCAATTGGTATCAGAGCCTTGTGCTCACGTATTTAGGCTTAACCGCCTAAAGAAAGATGTCTCACGGGGATGGACCTCCTCCTATCTTTGAAGGGGATGATTTTCCATATTGGAAAATCCGCATGGAGGCATATTTAGAAGCTCTAGATGTTGGATTACTTAGAGCCACAGCGGAGGGGTTCATGTCCACCGCCTAGACCACAGGGTCCGCCTCTAGTGACTCACTTGGATTTGAGGGTCGCCATGGCCAAGCAGGTGCAGCAGCTTAGATTTGTGGACTTTGAGCTATGGTTTCCACTGAGGTGGGATGAGCGTGCTTCAGAGGGTTTCTACTCACCTCTGCAGGAAGATTTTTATAATGCATATCTTAACAGTGGGGCAGTATTCAGATCTCAGAGGATGTGCAACATTGAGACCATTGTAGCAGCAGCTGGAGAGCATATTCGCCCTTACCTAGCTTACCTAGCTTACCTGCCAGGGCTGACAAATTTACTTGGATGGACAGGCTTATATGTTCCATCTTGGGTCCGTCAGTTCTATGCTACACTCTGGATTGACCCACAGCATAGATTTATACACTTTGCATTTAGAGGCAGAGATAATAGGCTGACGAGCACTAGGGTCAGAGAGATAATTAGGCTTCAGGAGCAACCCGTCCGGCTACATGAGGTTTGCTATGGACAGACAGTGCCCCCCAGACGCCCTCATGGTGGTATGGTGCCCCCTATAGATCTAGTCCACCATTGCTTTATAGAGCTATTCGGCGAGGGGTCTAGCAGGACACCCAGTGATCTCACTCCCACTATTAGAGTGCTTGATGCCATTATGAGGAGGACACTGCTTCTGAGGATAGGGTATCATGAGGGCTTGACTCGCATACAGTTATGGTTACTGAACACTCTGATACAGCTGACAGTGTTTGACATTTGGGATCTTCTTCTATCAGAGATAGAGGATACTATTGCAGAGGGGTTCAGGGGTCATAGGCAGCTGCCATATGCTCACTGGATTACATTCCTGATCCACAGGGCAGTTACTGTGAGGCCACTAGAGATGCTGACAGAGTATAGTGGTGCTACTATAGAGTTCCCTACATACAACATGACTCAGATGATCCGACATAGTGTAGTGAGGACACCCAGCCAGCGGAGCTGACGTCTAGAGGTGCCAGAGACTGCATCTTAGCAAGATGAGACCATCAGGAGCATAGCAGCTATAGAGGAGGAGGAGCTTGATGCTCAGCAGGAGGGGATTATCGTGAGCAACCCTAGTGATAGCTCAGATGATGACTACCAGCCTATTCCTCAGATGCCTACATGTCGACATGACCATGAGGCCGGTAGTTCCAGTTTAGCTCCACCTGCATCGTAGATAGACCCCACTCTACTTGCCATCCTTGAGCAGATAAGGCAGGATCAGGCTCGCCAGGCTTAGGAGACAGCTGCCACTTTTGCTCAGTTTTAGACTAGGCAGGATGAGTTCTAGCGATAGCAGTAGGTGATCCGGCAGCAGCAGCAGGCGATCCATCAGCAGCAGCAGGCCATGCATCAGCAGCAGCTCCTTGGATATATGCAGCATGTTGTGATAGCTATTAGGGCTCCACTGCCACAGTCTTTGCCCTAGCTAGGTCAGCCTGCCACCACTTCTGTGACTCCAGCTTTACAGCCTAGTGGGCTTCAGAGTCAGGGACAACCACTAGCATAGTTTGCTTCACCTATAGAGTAGGTGTCCCAATGGTTTGCCTTGCTAGTGCTAGCCCTGTAGTTCACACCTCTTCAGATGGGTTTCGCACCAACTCAGACTTCCTCGCTGCTAGTGCCAGATACCTCAGTCTCTAGGAGCCTTGGAGCAACTTTTAGTGAGTTGACAGGGCAGCCTACTCTGCCATATTTACATGTCCTAGGTCCTTCTACAGTTGTACCTATTACCGGGACTACAGAGATGCTCTCTTCTTCTGTTGCATCATCAGAGCCGCCTGCTTCAGTGATACCTACACAGTTTACGGCTGCTCCAGTCTCTGATCCAACCTAGACCGCTTCAGCATCGCTTTTAGCTACATAGGGTCCGACAGCTCAGAGCTTAGGGTCAGATGATGATGGCACATAGTTCCAGCTCTCTCCTCGTACCTCAGCGCACGACTCATCCGCTATAGCCCCACCGACCGACCCTTAGGTTTTGGTGTTTGACACCAAAGGGGGAGAGGGATCGAGTATGTTAGACCTAGGGGGAGCGACTTAGGGGGAGCTTAGTATTCTATTATATTTGGTTTTTATGTGTGATACACTATTATGCATTCGTGTGTTTACTTTTATGCATCAAACTATATTTATGTGATAGTGATATCTATGCGATCGTATTATGTGACATGTGTGCTCTCTACTTTGAATCTCTTATATGTCATATCACTTGTGTTATGCTCATTTGTTTTGCTTCCATGTTTTACTCCGATGCAAATGAGCTTTATTACTTGTACTCATGCTTATTTTATATCTTTTGAGTACATCATGTTGGCTTGGGTCATATAAGCTTGCCTAACTCCTTTGTTCTTATTGTAAAAAAACTTATATGAACCAAGCATGTTAAAAACCTCAACTCTTTCACATACTCGAGGTGGTATTGTCATCAATCACCAAAAAGGGGGAGATTAAAAGCATCTAGGCCCCTAGTTGGGTTTCAGTGATTAATGACAATACGTGATTACTATGACTAACATGTGTTTTGCAGAGGCAATTAAGTTAGGTCATAGAAATGGAGATCGATTGGGCTATCATTATGGTCATGCCCCTACGATGGAAATCGTTTTGGTTTTCAAAGGATGAATGACAAGGTTAAGGATGGACTAGTTCTAAGTGTCGATTGGAGTAGAAGAGACACTTAGAGTAGTTTAGGACTTTGTTTTTCCTTTGGCCATACTATTAAGGGGGGGTATGGACGGGTAGCTTGACCTAGGTGAGTCTAGTGAGTTAGGTGTGGTGCACACTTGCTAAACCTAGCTCTAGGTAGATCCTAAAAAGCCCTTAGATCCATTGGAGCAAACTTCATTCACGTATGATCGAGAGTTGGAAGTGAATGGAGGGTCAAATGCTGACCGGACGCTGGCTTCGAGGTGACCGGACGCTGGCGTAGAGTCCGGTTAGTTCATTTGATCAAGGTGAAATCGTCTGGTGCGACCGGACGCTGAGAGGTGAAGTGACCGGACGCTGAGTCCTAGCGTCCGGTTGACTCCAGTAAGGTTCCAGAGAGGGAAAATCATGACCGGACGCTGACCGGACGCTATCCAGCGTCCGGTCACCACTTAAACAGTGGAGCTCGGGGAGAACTGAGCGGAGCATCCGGTCAACATGACCGGAGCGTCCGGTCACCCCGCAGAGGCACATAACGGTTCGTTTTTCAGCCATGGTTATAAATACTTTCTCCATTCGTGTGTGGGGGTACTTTCGCTCATTTCAACAGTTGAGAAACACCTTTGAGAGTGCCAAGAAGAGCAAGGTCCTAGTGAGATGATTGAGATTTGAGAATCCCAAAGAGAGGCCTCATTAGTGAGATCAAGAGTAGCAAAGTGTGCATCCACCCTTCTCATTAGGCTTGTCGTGATCAAGTGAGAGTCCATGCTTGTTATTCTTAGTGATCGCCATCACCTAGACGGCTTGGTGGTGATTGGGAGTTTGGTGATCATCTGGCGGAGCTTGTGGATGACCCAACTCAAGTTGTGAGCGGTTGTGGGTGATTCACCGTGACGAAGTGTCGAAAAATCAACCCATAGAGAGCACTTGATCCTTGCGCGGATCAAGGGGGAGCTACACCCTTGCGCGGTTGCTCCAACGAGGACTAGTGGGGAGTGGCGACTCTCTGATACCTCGGCAAAACATCGACGTGTTCCTCCTTCTCTATTTACTTTGAGCATTTACTTTGAGCAATTCAATTCTTGTCATTTACATTCATAGAATTGCCATGCTAGAGTAGGATTGGAACATAGGTTGCTAAACTTTTGTGCGGTAGATCAATAGATACACTTTTCTAGGCACAAGGGGTTAATTGGGCTAACCATAGGACTTAATTATTGCAAAGAAATTTAGAATTAGTCCAATTCACCCCCCCCTCTTGGGCATCTTGATCCTTTCATTTTGAAAAGCTTTCCAGAAGTTAAAATAGACCAAGACTTGTTGTTAATGTTTGAGAGACATATGAATACAAAGGTTGTGGACATGTTCATGGCATATTGTGATCCTTCTGAGGAATACCATCCTATCATCGAGTGGGATAGACAATGTAACCAACAACTTAGCTGAGAGCTTCAATAATTGGATTAAGGAACACAAGTCCCTGAATTTGGATGATTTCTTGGACAAGATTAGGCAATTGCTTATGACCAAATGGAACTAAAGAAGAAAAATCTGAAGGAAGCTAAATGGCTTGATTCTCCCACATATAAAGGGTGTACCTAGTCCAGAGAGCTCCCGCTCTGTGCGGGGTCTGGGGAACGGTGTTAGTGGCAAGCCTTACCCTCGCTTGTGCAATGCGAGGAGACCGCGACTCAAACCCGGGACCTTTTGGTCATAGACGGTAAGACTCTACCGCTTGCACCAGGACCGCCCTTCTTGATTCTCCCACATATAATTAAGAAATGGAATGAACAGAGCAGGGAGTTGGAGTTGGAAGTTAAGGAATGCTCAGAGAAAGTGGGAGAAGTTACTGCATTGGGGGGTAGTGGCTTCTGGTTTGTGCTAAACTTGCTTGATAGAACATGTTCTTGTAGGCAATGGCAGGTTTCTGGAATTCCATGTAGACATGCCATAGCATTTATTACATCACTTAGCAATGCAGCTCTAGATAACTATGTGGACCCTTATTACTCTGTTGATAAATTTAGAGTAGCATATGCTCAATTAATCCCAGCTATGCCTGACAAGACTCAATGGCCTAAAGCAACACATGGATTTTTCATGTATCCTCCACTCTTAAAACCCACTTCTGGTAGGCGAAGGAACCAAAGGTTCAAAGGATGCACTGACAAGAACAAGAAAAAGACAACATAAGTGTTTTGGAGATTGGGCATCACTAGCATACATGTAAAAAGGGTAATCCAGAAGACAAGAAAGCTCTAGCAGCACTGAGGCAAGCACTATTGGTTTTTGACTCAAATAGTTAATTGAAACTCTCACTTAGTTGCTGATTTACTAAGATGTCAATTTTGTACACAATGAGAACATGTTTCTTATCAAATGCATGGAAATTCACATAAAAATGGCTTATGAGCAGATTTGATTTTATCATAGTTTTTAATCAATGAGCTGTTAGTTCTATACAGTATATCTCTCCAAGTTTAACTAAAATGAATGCCCCATTACATGCATTTTTATAGGTCCAAAAAAGGCTCAAATCAACCTGAACCATCTATGGAGCTTACAAGTGGTGCAGCACCAACATCTAAAACTATGAAGGCCAAGGCTAAGACAAAGACAAAGCGGAAGAATATAGCTAAAGGCATTGCCATAAAGCCACTGATACTTGATAGCCCTGCGATGGGCACAAGAAGCAAAAGATGTAATCCTGCTAGCCCTGCAATGAGCACATGAAGTAAAAGGAGGCTTAGTTTGTGACTTTCATGTGCCTGCAATGTCACTTTTAATATGAACTTGATGTATGCGTCAAACGATGTGTCGAACTAGTGCACTGTGAAACTGATGTGTGAAAATGATGTATGTGTCGAACACTATGTTGAACTATGTGCTCTGTGCCCCTTTTGAATTTTTAGGATGATGAACTTGTTTCAATTGTGTGCTATGATCAAGTTGACATCATTTTGTACTATAATGTTGGAGGTCTGGACGTTGCATTCCTATTAAAAAGTGCTTAAAAATTTGTGTTATAAAAATTAGATTCAAAGTGCTCAAAATTATGTTGTTATGCTGCCTGGGTGACCTTGTCTCATGGGCAGTTTGGTCATTTCATATGCCACTTAACGGTGTTAGAGGCCGGAGATGACGGTAAAGTCAGATTAGAAAATGAAACTTCAAGTGAGGCCAAATGGTAAGAAATTTTGTTTCAGAGCTAAAGAAGAAAGTCAACTTTAAACTAGGGTCAAATAAGAAATTAGAATATAGTGATGGTGTTTTGGATCTACAGTTCTGTTAGCTTATATCACTGTATGCATGCTGTTGGTTCAGATCTCGAGTTTCCTGGAAAGAATATGTTTTGTTATTGCTGTGCAAGAATAAGATTATATATATGTTAGTCTGACTGTCTGATAAGTAGCAGAACATGGATGGCACTGTTGACCATATGGTCATTGCATCCAAAAGTTCCTGACTATATCAATGCTATTGGTTTGTGAAACAAGGTATTATTATGTCCATATTTAAATTATAGTTTCTTCGATAATGAGATATCATCATGTACTATTTAAGCTAGCCATGCTAGTCATGTGCAGTTGTGCACTTACACATCCAACACTGAAATATCTCACCTGTTTTCTGTTTATTTTTTGTAAGGTGACATTCATGTCAAAATTCAAACCTTGTATTTACGAATAATATGTATTTTTACTACTAATAGAAGGGCGGGCCTAGTGCAAGCGGTAGAGTCTTACCGCCTGTGACCGGAAGGTCCCGGGTTCGAGTCGTGGTCTCCTCGTATTGCACAGGCGAGGGTAAGGCTTGCCACTGACACCCTTCTCCAGACCCCGCACAGAGCGGGAGCTCTCTGCACTGTGTACGCCCTTATGTATTTTTACTAATAAAAAGTGGCACCATCAGGTTTGTATTGAAATTATTTTCACCTGTTTATGGTTTTGTGATTCTTAACAATATATCATAAAATAAACTAATGTCCAAAATTCAAGTTCGGGGACCATGCCAAGTCAAGCCATGCTTTAGGGGTTGTATTGTTGCTTAGATGCATCACCTTGACAGAAAGCTTCATTTCCCCATCTTGATACATGAATAGTTAGTAGAAATTTTAATGGAACCACACATTTGGTTAAAATTTCTATACAACAAATTTGGAGCATATGCTTGTTTACTTTGCTAAAGAGTACAGCCCCATTTGGTTTGCTCCCACACACCGCCAAACGATTGGCAAGGGATCGTCTGCGATCCGCCCGTATTTGGTGAGAAAATACGTGCTGTGCATGATTGATCGTGGGTATGGCAAAGATTTGAGCACACATGGGGATCAATCCAAACAATAAACATACCCTATATGCTCGTTGGATTGAGTCCTTGTTGAAAGTTATAGTTTTAATATAATCCAGATCCTGGTTCTTTCACACACTATCTCAATTTTCTTTACATGTCTCTATGTATGCCCCTGGTCTTTGTGACTGAATTATGTTGTTAATTTTCAAAAGAATGATATATTTTTCCCTCTTGTTGCAGCTGGGAAGGTTGCCAATAGAGCTTTCTGCGCTGCGTGAGTGCAAGGAAGAAGTAGAGATGCTGCTGCCCTTGACTTCGCCAATCCCAAATGTCAGAAACTGGAGTGTTGATGGAGTAATCTCTCATGCAAAATTTGAAGATACAAAGCCATTGGTATGTTATGCATATCTTTTTCTAGACCATTTTATTGTATTGCTAGGATGCTCTTGTACAATATGGCCCCGTTCGCTGGTCTGAATTTTGGCTGAAACTGGCTGAAAAACACTGTTCCGGCTGAATTGTTGTGAGAGAAAACACTGTTCCGGCTGAAAAAACAAGCCGAACAAGCCAAATGAAAAAACAAGCCGAATTATTGTGAGAGAAAACACTGTTCCGGCTGAATTGTTGTGAGAGAAAAACACTGTTCCGGCTGAATTGCTAGGATGCTTTGTATGGGCACTGCGATGCTGTACTACTTGGAATTAGAGAAAATAATCTTTTCCCCTTCCTCAATGAGGCTACTTTTCAAATCATCAATTATGTATGATTTCCCTCGTAATCCCTCAATGCTGGAGTCTGGTCCCTCATAAGATCTTGACTTTCAGGTTTATGGCAAATAGTATCCACATCAATGTTTTTTGCTTCCAAATATTCCAAGGCTGCTATAACTAATATTTGTGTCAAGTACACACCGCACCAAATGTCAGTTAGGCTAGCTGTGATTGAATTAGAAAGTTGTTAAATTTATCTGCAGTTGTTCTTTCCCTTTCTAGTATTAGATATTATTAGGTTTCTGTGGATGATGAAGGTAGGAGCTTCTAGTGGCTTAGCTCTCAAGTTACGAGCATGTGCACTAGCATTGCTGCATAAGTGTTTGACGTAGCTACCAATCTATGAAGAATTTTGGCGTGAATGATGATAACTTAATCTAATGATTTTAATGAAGTGTGTGTGTGCACATTATGATGACAAAACATTTGGTAGAATAACTTATCAAGTTAACGTTTATTGTCTTTTTAAAAGGCAGCAATATACCATGCCACTCAGTGAATGTGAATGCTAGTCAGGGGCGAAGCCACGTTGATTTTGGGTGGTGCACCGGCACCAGGCAAGAAAAAATATTTAATACTAAGTAGCTTATTTTGACCATAAAACCAGTTGTAAGAAGGCATATTTCTACACTGCTGTTAACGTGGTGCACCACCATAAATTTAGTACTAGCTTCGCCCTGATGCTAGTCTAAGAAGTTTGTAGACAGGTCTCTGCTGTTGTAATGCTAAAATCCTGTAGTCTACACAACTGTTAGCAGCTAGTTTTTGTTTGACTATTTTGTTACCATTTGAGTTTGAAAGATATCAATGCATAACCTGTTATGCTTGATGGTAGGGGATAGACATTGCACCAGAAGCAACACTGTATTCCAACAGAAGCCTCTGTAAACTGAGAATGGGTGATGGTGAAGGCGCTCTATCAGATGCTCAGCGCGTGTTTACCTCAAATTCTCAAAAAGTGCTACAGTACCCATCACATCGAATCTTGCGATATGTGCATGAAGCATTAAATGTAGATGAAAAAAAAACTAATTGCACAGTTTGGTTGGAAATTACTAGACGAACGTTTTGAGCATAATTAGTCCATGATTAAACACTAATTGCCAAATAAAAACGAAAGTGCTACAGCTCAAATTCCTAAATTCACCAAACTAAACACGCGTTACCAGTGCAGGATGATGAGGCCTGACTGGGCAAAAGCTTGCTCTCGGCAGGCAGCTGCTCACATGCTACTCAAGGTAAGAGTCGCTTCTCAGCTTGCCAGTATAAAAGCAGAGATGGCCAGAATGCCACACGCCCTTGGGGGGTTGGCTTGGCATAGAAGATAATTACACAGCATGTACAACATGAATGACTATGTTCAATCTCTAAATAACTGTTCATATACTTCACATTAGGTGAGGTGTGGACTTGTGGTTGTCTTAATTATATGCCTGAATTTGCTGTTTCCAGGAGTACAAGCAAGCTTATGATGCTTTCCTGGACGCACAAAAATTGGATCCTGGCAATGATGATATTGAGAAGGAGCCAAGGTAATTTTTCTGATTTTCTCTTTGAGCATTTGTCTTCCCTGATGTAACAACAATAAGTTGCATGGACAGTTCACACAAATGAGCAATGATTCTGTTTTCAGCATTTCTACATGCTACCATTTCTAACTTGTAGTTGGTTCTGTGGTTACTGGTTAGTGGCTATGATTGAGAAATTGACATTTATTTCATTCTTTTGATTTTTGTAGGAAGGCTATGGAATCCATGAATGTCTCCCCTGATGAAGATTAGCAGTGAAGCATTGTGGCCGTCTGACAAGAATGTCTGTGCTGGTTAAAGAAGAGTAAGCTATCAGCTGGATACCTCCAATGATTATGCGTAGTAGATTAAGGACCAAACATTGTAGCCTGTTTAGCAAGCAGCGTTCTGTCTGGTGTAAGGCACGGGACGGGATAATTTTTTGAGTCAAGTGGTAGTGCAACTGTGGAGAGTTGAAGCACGTTTCTTTCTTGAGCTTGGAAGAGAAGAGTTTAGTCTAGAACAGGAGAAAAGCCTGCGCAACAACACAAGGAATTTCTATGCGCTCATCGCCGACTCATTTGGAAAATTTCTGTGAAGTTTCAGCTGCCAAACAGTGCTGGCTTTTTAGTTGTTGATTTGCCTTTTGATCTGTCTGTTAGGTTATTCTCTTGGAACCAACCGGATCTTTTACTTGTCTAAAATCCAAATGCTTAACCGGATTACCCGTGTCAGTGCCTCAAGTTCGTACATCTAGTACGTATGCACATGCCACAGGCTAGACCAAACAGTCATGACGCTCGTCGTTGTGGACCTGTACGCAAATTCAGTTTCAAATCTGTTCAAGTAGTGCCTATACAGCTGGAGCGCGTGTTTCTTACTATGGGCTTGTTAGCCCTGGTTTAGTTCGCGAAATTTGGATTTTGAGGCTACTGTAGCACATTCGTTTTTATTTGGCAAATAGTGTCCAAACATTGACTAATTAGGCTTAAAATGTTCGTCTCGCAATTTCCCACCAAACTGTGCAATTAGTTTTTTCTTTTCGTCTACATTTAATGCTCCATGCACGGACCGTAAACATTCGATGTGATAGGTACTGTAGCAACTTTTTGGATTTTGGGGTCCAACTAAACAAGGGCTTACTTGTTTGGACGAGCTATGGCAAGTTACTACTTAGGGCTAAAAATTAGCTTAAATTAGTTGAAGTTTGCTAACAATCAGTATGAGGCTTGACTAAAAAATGAGCTCATCTAGTAGACCTCTAATTTTGATAGGTTAGAGCTAATTTTTAGCTAGCTAACAATTAATTTTTAGTATCCAAACATGTCTTATACTATGGCCTTGTTCGCTTCTCTTATAATTCGTATTTTTCAGCTTGTTTTTTCAGCCGAAATAATATTTTTATCTCACAACGAATCAGCTACAACAGTGTTTCGCTTGTTTTTTCAATGGTAGGGTGCAACGTCCTGGGACTGAATGCTATAAGTGCAGAATTTCGTTTACATGTCTTTCGCGACCTTGCACATATTCTGTTGCGCCCTATTCTTTCCTATGGCAACTCATTAGTAGGCAGCCTTGCCACAGCTGTGGATGCGTCCATGCCACCAGCATGGGCCTACTCTACCGCACCGAGCTGGCTGGCGTGGAGCTGGTCTCTCCTGTTCTTAAACCCATGTCTTAGCGGCATGACTGGCGCCCGGACGTCCGGACCAACGCACGCATCCGGACACCCCCTACTACTCTGCTTCCCGCGCATAGTGAGTGGACGGCGCAGACTCGAGGTCACCACATGGGCATCGTGCAGCTGTCGGCCCACCCGGGCCACCACCTCCGCGGGCGCTCGCACGCTCGTTGCCTCGTCGGGTAGCGTTCCCCATCGAGCCATGGCGAGATGAGGGAAGGGAAGGGAAGGGAGAGGAGACGATGAGGCGCGCCGCACGAGGAAGCCGTGAGGTAGGAGGCAAAGCCTTGCAGCAAGCCGCTGTCTGCTAGCCATCGGTGCCATTACAACATGTGCAACACCCGATCTACTTTTGAAACATTCAGATGAAACATTTACGACATACGTCTGAAGATAAATGAACCACTTGAAACATGCGTCTGAAACATTTGCAAAAACATCTAAAAACACTTGAAAAGCTATTGCAAAACATATGCAACATTCAGATAGCAACACCTAAAATAAACACACTTGCAACATGCTTCTGAAAAACAGATGAAACATTTGGAAGCAACACACACTTGCAATATGCGTGTATAACCATTGCAACATATGCAAGATCCTGATCTACTTTTGCAATATCGATGTGAAACACTTACAACACACCACTGAAAAAACTGATACACTTGAAACATACGGATGCAACATGCGCTTTCAGCGTAATGTCACCTGGTGCTTGGACGAATGGAGGTCTCATCGTTGCGGAGCTCAACGCCGACACAGAGGTCGGCGGCGGCGCATGGACCTCGCTAGTGCCCCTGCGGAGGCACCGCGCCACCCTGGGCGAGCACCTGGTGAGGCCGCAAGCACCCTGCGTGAGCACGGCGGCCTAGCACGAGCACTTGCGTGAGGCCACAAACACCCTGGGTGAGCACGGCGGCCTAGGCGAGCACCTGCGTGAGGCCGTGAACACCTTGGTGAGCTTGGCGGCCTGCTCGACGAGCACCCTGGCGAGCACCCCCTCCTGGGCGAGCACCCCTAGGTAGAGAGATTTTTTAAAGGGGCGCGGATGGCGTCGTAGCAAGTGGGAAGCCGCGTCTGTCCAGCCGGACGTCCCTACGAGAGCATTATCGTTCCAAAAGAGCTGAATACAAATATGTTTTCATGATTAAAATACTTTCAAATCACTTAGGCCTTATTCGGTTAATCCCCTTTCACAACTAGAGTTGCTCTTCGTGGCTCCCACGGGGCGAGCACAATGCCCATCACAAAGCTCTTCTTTGGCGCACCGTACAAGCTTCTTGCGGGCTTCGATAGAGACCACCACCAACCCGTCTAGGAGGTGGCAACCTCCAAGGGTAACAAGCACCACTGGCTGGCAAGATGACCACCTAGTGCCACTCGATGCAACCTCATGATGCAATCGCACTAGAATCACTCTCACACAATCGGATGTTCACTATCAAGCATGGACACAAAGTCCAATGAGGTGCTCAGCTCCAGCCATGGCTGAGACCACCTTCTATTTATAGCCCCACGGGCTAAACTAGCCGTTACCCCTTCACTAGGCAAAACTTGGGATGACCGGACGCTCCGGTCGTATCGACCGGACGTACCCTGCCAGCATCCGGTCAACGGATGGCTACCACATCATCCCTGGCTTCAAATACTAAGCGCCCGATCTCAATTGTTAAGTTGCGACTAGACGCAGCATAGTGCCAAGACCGGACATAGGAACCCAGCATCCGGTCACTTCTAGTAAGGTTCCAGTCGTGACCGGACACGTCCGGTCATGGCCGACCAAACTCGCTCCGCGTCCGATCACTCTCCCTCTTCTCTGTGTGCCGCCACATCAGCATGACCGGATGCTGAACAGTGTTCAACTAGAGTCTGGTCGCCTGCATTTGGTCACAGGCCGAGAGTACCATCTTCTTTTATAATTGATCAGACGCTGCTCCCCAGAGTCCGATCACCACGTGACTAGCGTCCGGTGCACTCTGTGAAACCTTATCTTTTCTGTACAGGGCGCCGGTGGCACTGTCGGACTATCCGCCGGTGAAGTTTCGAACCCTTGCTCCCAAGTGCTAAACACAATGTGTATCACCTTTGTGCATGTGTGTTAGCATATTTTTACAAAACATTTTCAAGGGTTAACCACTCAACTTGCCACGCCACTCGATCCTAGCGATGATGAAAAGTTAGATCACTCGAGTAGCACTAGATGATCGATATGCAAACAAGTTTGCCCCTCTTGATAGTACGGCCATCTATCCTAAACCCGGTCATCAACTTCTCTACACACCTATGACCGGTGAAATGAAATACCCTAGGTTATACCTTTGCCTTGCGCATTCCATTCCATCTCCTCCATTTTTGATGCAACACATGCATCAACATGATCAACAATGATATGATCCACTTCATATCATCATATGATCATATTGGTTCATCGATCTTGACTTTACTCGCTTTTCACCGTTGCCTTCGTCCATCGGCACCAAGTCTTGCTTAAGCTTCACTACCATGCGGTCCATCGCTCCAAAGCCTCCGACTTGCCCTTTACTCTTGCAACCGGTCCATCAAGCCAAGTCTTGTCTTGATCTTCTCCACCTTGATCACATGACTCAATGTCATGTCTCATGTGCAATGAGCTCCTTCATCATCACATGTGTGAGCTTTGCAACATTTTCGAGCCATTTCCACCTTCATGGCATATGTTGCTCACACACATGTACCTGTGGAGTAATCACCTGTGTATCTCACATAAATACAATTAGTCCACCTAGGTTGTCACTCAATTACCAAAACCACACAAGGACCTTTCAATCTCTCCCTTTTTGGTAATTGATGACAACTCTACAAAGATATGGAAATTAAGCTCTTTTGGATTCATGTTGCTTGCCCAAGCAATTTTACCATGTGTAAATGATTTTGGACAAGTGCCACAAACCCAAAATGGTAGTATTAGCTCCCCCAACATATGTGCTAGAATGTTTGGTTTGAAGCTCGCACATATGCATAGATTGGAATTTATGGAAGAGTAATTACTACCAAATGATGCTAAGATGTGTAGAGTAAACCTTTGAAGTGATACCAATCAGAGTTGCACTTTTAACACCATCCTAAGCACCATGGGTAGCTAGACAACAAAAATACTAGAAACCCCGTGAGATCAACATTATAAGCAAGGTTCTAGTACCACATGTAAAAATACAAGTCTAGCTACCATCCTATACATGCTAGTTATCAAATCATCATTCAAGTTCTACAACTAGCATACACCACACAAGCATGCATATTAAATTTAAAAACTTATGCAATGCAAGCAAGCACATGACTATGCACATAACAAATGCTAACCCTCAGGGGTCGAAGGAGGCGGAGCCCGTGGCCTCGGGTCGGGTGAGGCATTGCCAACCCTCAGAGGTCTGGCAAGATGAAGCCAGCCATTAGAGGTTGGGTGAGGCAGAGCCCGTGGCCTTAGTGTCGGGCGAGGCGTTGCCAACCCTCAGGATTCGGGCGAGGCGTAGCCCATGGCCTCGGTGTCGGGCGAGGCGTTGCCAACCCTCAGGGGTCGAGCGAGGCAGAGCCATCCCTTAGAGGTCTGGCGAGGTGGAGCCCGTGGCCTCAGTGTTGGGCAAGGTGAAGCCAACCCTTAGGGGTCGGGCAAGGCGAAGCCTGTGGCCTCAGTGTCGGGCGAGGCGGAGCCAACCCTCAGGGGTCGGTTGGGGCTGTAGTCGCACTCTTGACTGCTCTGATGAATCAATGTTGATGGTTATTAGCTCCTCTTTGGGTACCCTAGTATTGGTCCCTGACAGTAGCCCCCGAGCCTGCAGAGGAGTAGAATACTCCTTCGGAGGTTTTTCCGAATGCGAGGACTCTGAAGGCCTTGGCCTTTTTTGTCGCCCATAGTGTGACCTGGGGGCGGTGATTCCCTTTCCTCGACCCCCCTCCCATAACAGGGACCTGTTTGAGGATCAGTTCATCTTTGCGATTGTCTTCCCTCAAGCATTTTTTCCTATAAAAATGGAGGGGACGAGCCGTGCCATGATTTTCCTCTAAGGACGAATCATGGCATCTGGTGAGCTATTTAATAGGCTAGTCTGAGTGGGGCCCTCAGAATCCTGTTCATGGGGATCTAGCTTGGGTCAGCTTGGCGATTGGCCCTAGATTCTTAGCGGTCAATCCATATAGTTCTCAGGTTTGTTTGACCAATCCTGAGGGCTAAGTACCTTTCTTCAAGAAAAACCATGGATCGTAACCGGCCGAGACTCGATTGTGGTCTAGGATGCCCGTGGCGCTCATGCGCTCGGGTACTAGCCACTAGCGGGGCCCATTCCTTTCCACCTCTCACGCTAAAGGCGCCTGGAGCTGTTGTTGAACCCGTTGATGGGATGACCTATGAACTCCTGGGCCTAGCCGAGCTGTAGAGGCGCTTTTAGATTCGTATTCCTCTTACCTGCGACGAGTCGTGGCCCATCTGGAGAGGCAAAACGTCCGGCGAGTTTCCTAAGGAAATGGACAGAGATTGTGTGTGCGTGTCCCAAGGTGGGACGTTGTGGCAAATCATGGTAGGTGCGGAGATCTAGGTGGGTGGTTGGTTTCCTTGCACCCGTCACCCCTATAAAACCAAAGGGTTTGCCCCTAGGGTCTCATACCTTGCATCCTTGCCTCCGTAGCCATGACCATCGCCGCCAATCGCCTAGGTTTCCTGCCTCCGCATCCCCATCATCGTCGAGCTCGCATCCATCCACCCCCACCTCCAATGGATCTGTGGTGCTGCTCTGACATCACCATTGCGGTCTCGTCCATTGTGGTCTTCTCCGTGCACGGACCTCGGCCGAGGAGTGGCTGCTGCCTAACGAGGAGGATCTATCATCGCTGCCCGACGGCTATGTGGTGTCGTTCGCCCACTTCTATGAGCGTGGCTTCGCAACCCCTACCTACAGATTTCTCTAGGGGTTGCTGCACTACTACAAGATCGAGCTGCAGCATCTCAACCCCAATGGGATCCAGCACATGGCGGCATTCATCGCCCTGTACAAGGGATTCCTAGGGATCAGTCCCCACTTCGACCTATGGAGGTACTTCTTCGCCATCACCCTCTAGAAGAAAAGGGTTAAGAGCGGTAGGCAGGAGCTACACATGCCAATGGGGTGCGCCAGCATCCAACTCTAGAACAACTGGGTCAGTGAGTACCCGCTGATGTGGCTGTCAACGTCTAACAAGGGGTGGCATTCGCAGTGGTTCTACCTCAAGAATGCTACCATCGCCCCTCTGTCGGAGTTCACTAGATGCCTGATCGAAGAGGCCCCAGAGTCATGGAGGAAGTGGGGTGTCCTAGAGAAGGACAAGAAGAAGATCTAGGCTCACATCACCACCATCCACATCCTCAAGGAGAATGGCCTGAAGGGGTCGGGCATCATTGGGGCCTACCACGCAAGGAGGGTGGCATCGTTGAAGATGCGTGTGCTCCCGCTGTACGCAATGGCGCCCAAGGTGTCACTTGACAGAACGACGCTTGCTGAGGGAGCGCTCCCCCACTCTAAGGTCATGCAACGCATCAAGGAGGTGATGGATCCTTTGTAGGATGACATGGGCACCCCCTCGATTTTGTCTTCCTAGTGCCGAGACATCCTCCGATGTGGCTGGAACCAGGCCACATCCTCTTCATAAGTTTCCTCAACTCATACCTCCTCTTCAATTGATTTTCCAACCTCTTGATACTAACTTTGAGAGGGATGGGACCAGCCGAGGGACCTCATCTTCATGGACCACCCGGCACCGTTGCCGATGGATTCATCCGTGAAGGGCGGCGAATCGTGCCGACGGTGAGCGGCTAAGAAAGGCGAAGGAGGACAAGAGGAAGAAGAAGCAGTGAAAGCTGTAGGCATGGGAACAGGGGGAGGACACCGACAGTGATGTCGATGATGATGATGGTGATGATGTTGAGGCAGCCGACGATGTCGAGTGGGACATCCTAGAGAACAAGGATGCGCTGATAGGTATTGGTTCATCCTTGTAGGAGTCGGTACCCTTCCCATTCTGTAGAGGGGAGGGTACCTTCGGGGAGCCAACGGAGGCAGGATGTACCATTGGCCTCCCTTAGGAGTCAACAAAGGTGGGCGGCTCTACCACTACGCTCAAGGTGCCAGCAGAGGTGGGTGGCTCCACCATCGTGCCCCAAGATCTAAGGGGAGCGAGCCCCTCTGGCTAGGAGCAGGGGGTGGGCTCGAAATGACCTCGCCCTGACAAGACAGAGCAGAGGTTGAGGGGTTTGCCCCCCAAATGTATCTACTACCCGACGATGTGGAGGTGAGTTATCAGCTCCTCTATTTTTCCCTATTTTGGTCAGATTTCATCGTGACTTATACTTTTTGTCTCTTGCAGCATTGGGAGGCAGTGTAATCCTTTAGCACTGGCATCAAAGAAGAGCATCTCCCTTTCAAGCAAGGCGGCAGTGCCAGTGTGACTATGCCACTGGCCGGTCAGGTGCTGCCCATGGTGGCACCCGCGCCCTCGGTGGGACGGGCAGGCATAGGGTCTCAAGGGACTTCTTCGGAGGTTGTGGAACAGCCAGCGATGGTGGTGATACCGCTGCCGACGACGGGGCGGACAGGGCTACCGACTGCACTCGCGGTGCCGACTGTGGCAGGCATGACATAGCCAGTCAGTACCCCACCGACATAGGTGGAGGTGGCAGTGGCTGTGACAAGTGGGTCACAGCTGGGCGCTATCATGGCGGCACCTAAGGAACTGACATGACCCGTGCCATCAGCGGCCCAGGTGATGGCGTTTGGCGTGGGCTGGATGGAGGAGGACATGGTCGAGGGGTCCCCAGAGGTCATGGTGCTAGGAGAGGAGTCAACGTCCATACCACTGACCTCTTCCATCACCGGAGGGAGTGTCCCGGCGGGGATGTCATGGTGAGAAGGGTCGGTGGCGATCAGAGCCGATGGGGAGCTGTCACTGGCCCTAACATTGGTGGGCGGTGACTCGCCTATGCGGGGTGAGCCCCTGCTCCGATGGGCAAGTCCGGAGGATCCGATGTTGACGCTCTTCACTCTGACGACGATGCAGAGAGCATGGAGCGGGAGAGCCTTGATGTGGGGGTCGCATCCGTGCTCGAAGCCCTAGACCACGCCTGAGGTGCCTTGAGTGACATTGTCATTTTCTTGACCCTACTTCTTGCCCTTTTCTTTCTCTATATATTTTTTGTATTCTGACTATCATCTCCTTTTAGTCCCTTATCGCTCACAGCCGAGGGAAGTCTTGGTTCCTTCATGAGCAGAAGGGAACCTAGGACCTCCTCGTCGAGGAGGCACGACTGCGTAGGGAGATGACCACTTAGCTTGTTGCTGCCCAGCAGAGGATGGCCGAGATGACTCCCCTCGTCGAGGGGAGTCAGCAAGATCATGGAGAGGGGATGTCCGCCTCCTCGATGAGGGGAGTCAGCTCGGCCAAGATCTTCGGTCGTGGGTGGCTGAGGCCCATCGGCATGCCCTTCACGCTGGGAGTGGTCTACGACGACCTTGAGGTGGTGTGGTCAGAGGGGACTAGCTCACTCATGGCCCATGCCATTGAGATCATAGCTCGGGTGCGCCTCCTGAGCGCCGCCCTCGGAGTGGTCTGCGATGACCTTGAGGTGGTGTGGTCAGAGGGGACCAGCTCACTCATGGCCCATGCCGTTGAGATCATAGCTTGGGTGCACCAGCTCAAGAGGAATGCCCTTTGTGCTGGGGTGAATCAATCCTTCGCGATTGCTTATTCTCATTACAGGGATAGCATCAATCTGGAGGCGATGAGCCATGGCTTCGCACCTGGCTATGAAGTCCATGAGCTGGAGGAGATGGAAGTGGTGGTGGCTCCCCTTTTGTAAGACCTAGCGGACAGGATAGAAGAAATCGTTCTCCCTAGAGGGGCTAGTTAGTCAAATAGGTTGTATGATCATTCTTGTAATCAACGGATAGGTGCCGACCTTTGTGTAACGTTTAAACAAACTTGTCGTTTCGTTTGATCAAATCTATTTTTTTTGTTTTGGTGTGTTCTGACCCTTTCGTTTGTTAAGACCGTAGAGCTCGAGGTGTAGGAGGAAAACTCTAATCACACTGGTAAGCAAAAGTGTTGTAGCCACCAGGGTATAGGTTTCTCGTAGTCCGACCAACCATGCTTAGTCGTTCATTTCCGTAGACCTTGCTACTAGGTTTAACGTGAGGAAGGGGGTTAGGCGTGGTGACTATTTTAGAAAGGGTGTATATATACCCTTATCACCCCTCGAGTGAGACCCGACCCCTTGCCGTTGCTGGGGATCGGGTGTCCCTAAAGATCGAGGAGAGGATAGCGAAACTAGTAGGAGAAAGTGTCTCTTGTTTTCATGCGTACCCCCTTCCTAGGGTCTGAGCCATCATTCTGCGACCGCGCGTTCAGTCTCCTTGCAAGTCCAACTTTCCTCGAGCCCCTACGCATAGCAGGGGTTCGGTCGAGGGTCAACTCATCTTTGTGATCATCGCCCCGTCTATGGTTTCCACAATCAGAGGGGTTGAGCTAACGTCACTTGCCTCCATGGCTCGAGTGATGCGCTCGGTGAGGTCGCTATTGGGCATGTTCGAGTGAAATCTGGGTCTGCCATTCGTGATGGAGTCCACATAGCCCTCATGTGGCATTCCACTGCTCCTTAACCTGCCTCCCGGTAGATGCCCGTGTCGCTCCAGAGAGTGACTCAGGTGGACTGCTGACCTCTCCTTGATGGAGATTCTATGGGCTTGGCTTGAGGTTAGGATCGAATGAGAAGGTTGAGATGACCCTATCTGCTTCTAAGTGGGTCGGGCAAAGGCCTCTGGGGCTCATCTATGTTTTCTCCCTTGGCTGTGTTCGACGCGAGGTGGCCTCGGGCCCTTCGCGGGCCGGCCTTTGAACCTCGGTCAATTGGATTCTCGAGTTTGGGTCGGGCGGCTTGAGCCCCCGAGCCCCATGGGGGTCGGTAGGGGTCAGCTAGATTTCATGCATCACCCCGTCCTCAGTTTCCACAACTAAAGGGGCTGAGCTAACGACACTTGCCTCGATGGCTCAAGTGTCACGCTCGATGAGCTCGCTAACGGGCACGTCCGAGTGGAATCTGGGTCCATCACTCACCGATGGGGTCGGCATAGCCCTCATGTGGCATTCCACTGCTCCTTAACCCGCCTCCTGGTAGATGCCTGGGCCGTTCGATTGGCTTGGGTGGCCCGCTAGCCTCTCCTCGATGAAGATTCTGTGTGCTTGGCTCAAGGTTAGGATTGAACGAGAAAGGTCAAGATGTCCCTGTCCGCTTCTGAGCGGGGTCAGGCAAGGCCACTGGGGCTCATCTAAGTTTTTCTCCCCTAGCTCTGTTGGACACAAGGTGGCCTCGAGCCTTTATGGGCTAGCCTTCAAACCTCGATCGATCGCTGCTCATGTCGAATGAGACGACTACCGCTTCTTGATGCGACGCGAAGCATTGTGTTGCAATAACTGCATATGCAATGCATGGATGTATGAGATGAATGTATGGATGAATGTATGAATGCATGCATGAAAATGGATGAATGAATGTTCATGTATTTGAAAAGTAAAGTGGGGGTTGGTAAAGTTACCTCGATGGCTCGAGTGACGGGTTCGAGGAGCTCTTACCAGAATATGCCCGTGCAGGGTCCGGGTCTGTCGTTCATGATGGAGTTGGCGTAACCTACATGGAGCATCCTATTTTTCCCAACCTATCTCTCATCAACGGCCTGAGCTGTTCAATCGACTTGGGCGACCTGTGGGCCTCTCCTCAGTGGAGATTCCATAGGTAGGCCCCTCCAAACCCTTCCGGGGAAGGTGGAAGCTAAAGCTCAGGGTGCGGGGACAAAAACTCTGATCACACTAGTGTGCAAAAATGTCATAGCCGCTGGGGCGTAGGTTTATAGCGGCCCGACCAGTTTTTCTTAGAGTTTGTTTCCACACACCTTGCTTCTAGTTTTTTAATGTGAGAAGGGGTCAACATAAAGAATGTCTAGCGAACAAATATTCTTGCCAGCCCCTGAGCAAGGCCTGACCCCTTGCCATTGCTGGGGTTGGAGGCTCGATAGCAAAATAAATGTGCATAAAGTAAGGGTGACCCACTGGCATAGGAATTACCTCGATGGCACCAGTGACATGTTCAGGGAGAGCTTACCGGATATGTTCGAGCGGAATCTAGGTCCATCATTCATAACGGGGTTGGCATAACCCGTGTGGGCATCCTACTGCTCCCTACCCGTCCCTCGACAGCAGCTAAGTCCTTTGGTTGACTTGTATTGCCCCGCTAGGATAGAACTTACCTACGAAGATAGAGGATGAGAACATCCCGTGCAAGAATTTAGTTAGGCAGATAAGCCAGGCGGCGAACTTGTAATAAATGGATAAGCTCTTAAATTTTGTTATGGCCAAATAGTTTTTTATCCCTTCTCCCTCTCTCGTAAAAAAAGGTTAGTGCATTCTGACCTTTTCTGTTGTTAAGGTCATAAAGCTCGGGGTACGGGTGAGCAAATTTTGATCATGCTGGCGAGCAAAGGCGCTGTAGCCGTCGAGGCATAGGTCTCTTGCAGTTCGACCTGTTATACTTAGAGCTTGTTCCTGCAACCCTAGCTCCTAGGTCTTAACGTGAGAGGGGGTCGGGCACGGAGAATGTTCGCCAGGTGGATATACTCTTAGACGCATACCGACCTCTTTGATAGCTAAGGCCAAAAAGCTTAGGGTGTGGAAAAAACTCTGATCATGCTGGTGAGCAAAGATGGCGTAGCTGCCAAGGCGTAGGTTTCTCGCAGTCCAACCAGTTTTACTCAGCGTTTGTTTCTACAAACCTCGCTTCTGGGTCTTAATGTGAGAGAAGGTCGGGCGTAGAGAATATCTACCAGATGGGTACGCTCTTATGAGAACCCTGAGCGAGGCCCGACCCCCCGCCATTGTTGGGGTCGGGCGTCACCTAAAGATCGGGGCATTGATAACAAAACTGATAAAAAGTGTGCATATATTAAGGGTAAAAGTGACGTAGCTGCTCAATGTTCTAGGCATTGATGAAAACTTTGCCATCGATGGCCTCGTGCTTGTAGGCGCCTAGTCAGAGCACCCCTGTGATGATGTGAGGTCCCTCCTACGACGGAGAGAACTTGTGGCGGTTCTTGTTGCTCTGGACAAAGCGGAGCAGCAAGGTCGCCAACGTTGAAGGCCCGACCTCACACTCGACGGCCGTGGTACTGGCGCAACGCTTGCTGGTACTTGGCCGAGAGGGGGAGGGCGATGTCGCGTGCTTCATCTAGCCAGTCTCCTTCATGTGCTCTCCCTTGTTGAAGCCCTCGAACAAGAACCGTTTTAAGAGGTCGTAGTCCTTGTATAGGTGCTCGATGGGGAAAGCATGGTTCGGGCATGGCCCTTTGAGTAGCCTCTTGAAGTGTTTTAGGGTACCCTCGGTGGACTTCTAGCCTCCCTTATGGTCGACAGTGGCCACAAGCAAGCCCTCACGCCACTGTTTGTTCTTCTTCTTGTTGGGATGGTTGGAGGTGCCTTCGTCGATGTCCTCATCCTGCTTTGCCTTGCCCTTGAGGATGTGTCAGCCAAAGGCCTGACATCCTAGCAAGTCGAGGCTTGGTCCTCGCCATTGTCATAGCATCCGCCACGACGTGGGTGGTAGCCACGGCTAGCCCCCTCCCTCGCATCGCCGTAGGTACACCTACGGGCGATGAGGGGGCCACGTGCGTCGTGGTGGAGGTCAAGATGCTCATGCACTAGAACCGCGGTGCGTGGCCTACCGCCTTACTACGCCTAGTGGACCGACATGTCCTCGTCAAGTTTTTTTAGGGCGCGTTATGCCTATGGGCGTCAAGGGTATCACATGCATCATGGTGGGGGCCGAGATGCTCATGCACCAGAACTGTGGTGCGTGGCCTGCACGAGAGTGCTATCGGGTGCTCTAGATGAGGTATTTTGGAGAGAGCGGCTCTCCTCCAGCAAGCTAGGTCATGATATTGGTGAACAAAAAAGCAAGGTGGCGTAGGACCTCCTGAGACGGTCAGGGTCCTAGGAAGGCACTGAGCTGGTGCTCTAACCTCCCATAGTCGAAGCTAGAGTGGTCGTTCCCGGGGGCATGGGCCTCCGATGCGTGTAGCTATAGCTCATCTAGTGCCTCAGCGATCGCGCTGAGGCTGGTGGAGTGGAGAGGTTGGACGAAGGCGGGAGCCCGCACCAGCTGTCCCTCTATCATGACAATGAAGTCCAGATCCCCAAGGCTGATGTTGCGATTAGCCATCCGAGGCTTGGTGTGTATGTCGAGACGGCAAAAGGCCCCTACCTAGCATGCTAACTATCGGTGTTTTGAGATGCCACCAATAAGTAAATTTCTAATATCGCGCGTCTGGCTTGGATGGTGTGCTAAGAGGACATGAGGTTTATACTGGTTTGGATAGAATGTCCCTACATCCAGTTCTTTGCTGCTGCTCATGTTACTAGCAATGAAAGTTCATAGTAGGGGTTACAAACGGTCGAGAGAGGGACAGGTCCCAAGTCTCTGATGGAAAGAACGAATGGGTGCCAAGTGCTCAATCGCTACTTGGCTGCGTGCTTGTGTGTTCTAATCGGTTCGGGGTTCGAGTCCAAATTGGTGTGATGTGCTGTGGTGCATTCAAGTTGATCCCATGCCCCTTGTGGGACTCCCTGCTTTCCCTTTTATAGGCCAAGGGAAAGCACAAGTTATAGTAGAGGAAGAGAAGAGAACAAGAGGAAGAAGTCCTTCAGGATCGCCGGGTCCTTCTTCTCCTATATGCGAGTCCCGCCGACCTTGTAGATGTCCACAGGGACAACTTCCCATCACGGCCCTGTCCATCACTGGCGCCATGTGCAGGCATCGTCTGCCAATCATGGCACTCCACTCTGTCCTGGCGGACGTCGTGGCGAACTGATGCGCCCTTCAGTGTTCGTACGGGGGTTAGGTAGAACAGTACCGGTACACCCGATGTTCCTAATGTGAACCCCCAGGTCTGTCCCATCATGGGTCATAGGCTACATTAAGGCATGCCAGTCTCTTCCTTGGCATCAGAGCTTTGACCCAAGCCCATACGCTTGGACCTAGAGTGGTTTGGTGGTGGTATGGGCCTCTGTCGGGTGAGACGGAGCCCGTAGCCTCGGGGTTGGGCGAGGCGGAGTTCCTCCCCAGAGGCCAGTAGAGGCAGAGCATGAACCCAAGGCTTGGGCAAGGTAGAGCCCAAACCCAAGGGTCGGGTGAGGTGGAGCCAGCCCTTAGAGGTCAGGCGAGGTGGAGCCTATGGCCTTGGTGTTGAGTGAGACGGAGCCTGCCCCCAGAGGTCGGGCGAGGCGGAGTCCACCCTCAGGGGTCGGGTGAGGCGGAGCCCGTGGCCTTAGTGTTGGGCGAGGCGTAGCCAACCCTTAGGGGTTGGGTGAGGCGGAGCCTACGGCCTCGATGTCGGGCGAAGCAGAGCCACCCCTTATAGGTTAGGCAAGGCAGAGCCCACAACCTTGGTGTCGAGTGAGATGGTGCATGCCCCCAGAGGTCAGGCGAGGCGGAGTCCACCTTCAGGGGTCGGGCAAGGCAGAGCCTGGGGCCTTGGTGTCGGGCGAGGTGGATCCAACCCTCAGGGGTCAGGCAACGTAGAGCCCGTGGCCTTGGTGTTGGGCGAAGCAAAGGCACCCTCAGGGTTGGTTGAGGTAGATCCCATGACCTCGGTGTCGGGTGAGGCGGAGCCAACCCTCAGAGGTCAGATGTGGTGAAGCCCATGGCCTCAGTGTCGGGTGAGGCATTACCAACCCTCAGGGGTTGGTGAGGCAGAGCCAGCCCTCAGAGGTCTGGTGAGGTGGAGCTCGCCCTCAGAGGTTGAGCGAGGCGGAGCCCACGACCTTGGTGTCGGACAAGGCGTTGCAAACCCTCGCGAGTCGGGTGAGGCGAAGCCTGTGGCCTCAGTGTCGGGTGAGGTGTTGCCAACCCTCAGGGGTCGGGTGAGGCAGAGCCAGCCCTCAGAGGACTAGCGAGGCGGAGCCTACGGCCTCGGTGTCGGGCGAGGCAGAGCCAACCCTCAGGGGTCGGGCGAGGCGGAGCTCACAACCTCGGTGTCGAGCGAGGCAGAACCAACCCTCAGGGGTCGGTTGGGGCTATAGTCGCGCTCTTGATTGCTCGGACGAATCAGTGTTGATGGTTATTAGCTCCTCTTCGGGTACTTTAGATGTTTGAAGGACAAATATCACTTGAAGGTTCTTTTTGACAAGAAATATGTAATACGAATATCAATTTGTTGCACTTTGTTGTATATGTTTGGAGGTTCGATGGTAGTGTTTTGAAGAACCCTAAACCCTAAGTAACTGTCCTTCTTATCCTGTCAATCTTGGGGTTGTGAAGAATCACAAGTAAGAGCATCTCTAAGAGTACCCTTTTTTCTTCATAATCCTTAGTTTTTAGCAAGACGAGAAAAACCCCTCTTCAACAACTCCTAATTGTTCTTCCTATCTAAAATATGTGATTGTGGTGACAATAGAGGTGAAGCAGTTTAGGGATCCTAGATTGCTTTCTATACATGCCATCCCATGCTTATCTACCACACTCCAAAATTTATTTTAAGATGTGGATAGAAAACACTAAATAAAATAAATGATTTAAATATTTAAAAAATCAAGAACAATCACTAGAGAGTGACTATAGGAGGACTAAAATTGGGATCATGAGCTTGAACTTGTTGAACGAGTTCATCAAATCCATCACACACTACCTTATCGAACCAAGTACTAATAGCAGCACAAAAGTCCTCCTACCCTACACCTCAAAGCACATGCTCGACCAATTAAAGCTAGAAAGTTGTTTCTCTTGAAAATGTATAGTCCTTAGTTTGGATCACGGGTAGTTAGGCACATTATAGAGGTCAAAGTAGGTTTCACACTTATTTTTCCACAATTTTAGGTTATGACCATCAAACTAGGGAAACTCTAACCGTAGCATCAGCGAACTACAATGATTCCCAACTATGGGGATTGAAGCAAAAGCAAAGCTACCAACAACAAAAGGAACCAAATTTAGGTTATAAGCGTACTGCGTATAGGCGAATCTAGGTAAGATGACCACTAGAGTCTTCTCTGAGAATGGGTGGGTTATTAGAAACTATTGGCATTATACATAGTAATTTTTCATTGGAATTCTCATAATTTGTTGTGGTCAGTTGACCTAGTGACAAGCCGCCATGCACCTATGACTAGAGGTGGGGACCCAAACTCCAATGATCATTTTCAATGAAGTGGCCATTAGGACCTAAAGTCGCGTCACTAGAGGATGCCACGTGATGAGCTATGGCCGACTTAAGAGATCAATTTCTTTAAAGTCAAACATCTTCTACTCCGGATCTAGTCAGGCTTGCTGAAGAGCAAGTTCATTGATCTTGTTCCACATATCCTCCACTATGCATTATAGATTAAAGACCTTGTTGTCAATCTCTCGAGCCAGATAGATCATAGACTGTCAAAGTGTTGTGGTCAAGGGAGGTTTGCATCGATATCAACGCCTTTTACGGTAGATGTTGGTGAGTTACTCCTCCATCTCTATCGTTTGCTTCAACACCTGAGTTTGGTAGGTAGGTCGATTTGAGGTAGTTGGGGATCTTTAGGATAGCTGTCGTCGTGGATGCGGCATGGATCAGCAAATGGGATGGTGGAATTTTGGGGAAATGGTTTTGATACTTAGATGTTAGGGTTCTTCTCGATTATGATTACAATATGCATAGCAGCTTATGAGCTCACCGTCTCTAGCTTACCATTGGCCAGGTCTAGCTTATTACTTGTTCATCCTCTCCTTCACATGACACAATGTTTTCGAATACACCTCTGCCAATTACTTGCTCCGATCTACTCCATCTGTCCTATAATATATAGTTCTGTCAGGTTCATAAACCCAGGATCCCTCGCGGACCAGCTTCCCAACAAAATCTCAGCCCAGCTAGCAACGTTACAAACAACGCACACCTCATGGGCCAACCCAAGTACCTGAACAACATGCTAGAAGGGTGATCCAATCACCGACCGGAAGGCCTGGCCGAGGAGGAACGACACCCGTTTCCTACTCTGGCCCACCTCTCCGAGCGGAGCACTCGCTTTGATCTCTAGCCCGCCTCTAGACGGCCTCTCCGACCAGAAGGCCTAGCTGAACCACTACATTCGACTTCGACCCGTGTCTCTAACTGGGGATGCGGGAAACCCCTGCTCATAGCTCTTCTACGACTGGCGCGATCAGAGCCGATTGGGACTAACCGACGGGGGACGCCCGCTCGGTGAGGACCAGGGAACGGACGAAGAAAGTAGGCAGGACGCACAAGTCAAACCGCAATACCAAGGACCATACTCTATACACCTATAGAAATAGTACTCTACAACCTCCCTAGCACAATAGAGCCCGAGCAGTGTTGTAGGCACTGACATTTTCCCCTATAGTATTGTGGGCGCCATTAACTCCCATACGGTAAGCCCCCCCCCACATGCCTCTGGGCATCGATAGTGTTGTGGGCACCGACATTTACCGTACCAAGCGAACATGGCAAAACCCCTCACAAACCTCTAGGTATCACCAGTATGGCGGGCGCCGATGTCTGCCATACCCGAAGAAGACAACACAACCTCCCACGTGCATCTAACATCCAACAGTGTTGTGGGCGCCTACCATCATCCTGTACCCGCCGGCATGGGCAACAAGGCTTAGAAGCATACATACTCCCTCCCTCTCACTTGTAAGGCCATCCCCTTCATCTATAAAAGGGGATCCACCCTCTCCCAACATTCAAGTTCATCCAAGTTCATTAAGCTCGGTTAGATTAATTCAGATCGATCAAGTTCCCTAGTTCACAACCACAGAACCACCAGGTTCGAACCACAAGCACACGCTTGAACACTTAGCTCATAGCGGGGCTCCCATCACTCTCGGCCCTTTTGACCAGAGTCCAATCAGACTTCTTGTACCCCCCATCTTTCTCCTTCTCGTTTGTAACCCCACTGCAAACTTCGAGCACCTGGGCTCAGAATAAAGTCACCGACTGACTCAAACTAGACGTAGGGCACGTTGCCTGAACCAGTATAAACCCTGTGTCATTGAGTGCTAGGCAACCTCCTATCACAACGTACGGCAAAACTACAAATATTTACTTGTTGGTCACTTTCTGCACCGACAAGTTCAGTTATGACTCCTGAGATTTATATTGGAATATAATGTATTCTATGTAGTGCCTATGCTCAAATTTGGTAAAACATATTAGAAAGGAAATCATAATTAATAGAGAAAATGTTTAATTAGGTTTCATCCATAAGTGTATGTTCATTTGTGTATTTTCTTTTTTTAGTGGAATTTGTGTATTTTCTTAAGTTGTCTTAAAAAATTTTGGAGGGGGTATGGCGCGACCGGTCGCAGCAGAAGGCGAGCGCGCGACCCTCCACCCGACATCGCTGTAATCCCACTCCTGCCCGGTTGTCCCCCGCTTCCTGCTAGCCACATGTATGGATGTGCCTGACAATAGTGCATGCAAGTGGATGCAAAAGCTGATGTAAGCAAATAAAATCAAAACATTTTCTTGGAATTGCTATAACTTTTGAACGGTGTATCCGTTTTCAATTCTATCTACACTGTTATGTTCTATGTGACGAGGCGAATAAAACTAGACCCCCACTTACATATGTTTTGAAGAATTTTACTTTAGTAGCAATTTATGTGTATATATGTGCTAAAAGGTTTATCAAGGAGTTACTACTATGTAATACTAAAGTTGCTACTGCAAAAGTATACTAAAGTTATTGCCACATCATTGTTATCATGGGAATATAATAAATTTGTTCTATAGTATTTAAATAAAGGTAGTAACCCTAAAGAGACTAATGGATCAAGACAAGACAAGCTGCAACCTAGAGGGACAAAATATTAAAATAACATTGCATAAGCTATGAATTAGGGCAGACAAGTTATTATAAAATGCATTACAAAAAAGCCTGAAAACATGACTCACTGCCAACTGGGTGCATTTATGAAAAAATGGGGGTACGATACAAAATAAGACAAACTACAACCTGGGGGCAAATTATTAGAACAAGCATTGCATAAGCTGGCAACTAGATGGGCAAGTGTCGGTGTTTCGAACCACCAACTAGTACATTTGTATCTGCGCGTTTGGCCCGGATGGTGTGCTCGAAGGACACAAGGATTTATACTGGTTCGGGTGGAATGTCCCTACGTCCAGCCTGCTGCTGCTCATGTTACCGACACTAGTTTGTAGTAGGGGTTACAAATAGGCAAGAGAAGGAGAAGGTCCCAAGTCTCTGGTGAAAAGATCGAACGGAGTTGAGTCTTGTTGAGCTCGTTTACTGTGCGCTTCATGGGGCGTCCTGCTTCTCCTTTTATAGGTGAAGGGGAAGGCGCAGGTTATAGAGAGATAAAGAGAGAAAAGGAGAAAATTGAGGGAGAAGAAGGCCTCTAGGGTCACGGCGTCCTTCATCTCCATTATGCGGGTCCCACCGGTCCTGTAGATGATGACGGGGATGGCTCCACACCGTGGCCCTATTCATCACAGGCGCTATACATAGGCGTCGTCAGCCGATCGTGGTTAGATGCGGTATGGATCCCTGTCAGGTGACACAGAGCCTGCGCCCGAGGTGTCTGGCGAGACAGAGCCCGCGTCCTTGGGGTCGGGCAAGACGGGGCTCATGCCCGAGGGGTCTGGTGAGATGGGGCCCACGCTCGAGGGATCGGGTCAAACGATGCCCGCACCCGAGGTGTCTTGGGGTCGGGCGAGACCTTAAATACGTCTTGGACCATCCGGGTGAATTAACGTTCGTGGCCGTTAACTTCCTTCCTCCGGATATCCTAATATTGATATCTAATAGTAGCCCCTGAGCCTACGGAGGAGTAGAATACTCCTTTGGAGGCTTTTTCAGGTGGGAGGACTCTAAGGGTGTCGGTCTCCCTTTGTAGTCCGCGAGGTGTCTCGGTAGGGTTGCGATTCCCTTCTATCGTGATTGGACTCCTTGGGAACATGTAGCTACGGGATTCGGGGGTCAGAAAAGATTTCTCTTGATTCTGATCCCTCCCTAGGATCCGATCGATCAGCCATCGTCATGCGACCGTGTATTCAGTCTCCTTACGAGCCCAACTTCCCTTGAGCCCCTGCGCATAGCAGGGGTCCGGTCGAGGGGTCAGCTTGTCTTGTGATCGTCCTCCCTCAATCATTTTTTCGATAAAACAAAGGGGCTGAGCCATGCCATGCTTTCCTCGATGGATGAATCATGGTGCTCGGTGAGCTGTTAACGGGCTAGTTCGAGTTGGGCCCTGGCTTCCCATTCGTGGGGGTCCAGCATGGGTTAGCTAGTGACCAACTCTAGATTCTTAGCGACCAATCCATATAGTTCTTGTGTTTGTTCGACTGGTCCCAAGGGCTCGCTGCATTTCTTCGAGGAAAAACCATGGACTCTAAACCGACCAAGACTCAAACATGGGCCCAGATGCCTGTGGTGCTTGTGTGCTCAGGTACTAGCCGCTAGCGGGCCCTCCCTTTCCATCCCTCACTCTAAAGGTGCCCTAGAGCGGTTGTGAACCCGTCAGTGGGCCAACCTTCGAACTCTTGGGCCTGAATGGGCCGTGGGAGCATTTTTAGCTCCGTATCCCTCCTTACCTATGGCGGTTCTCGGCCCATCTATTAGGCGAACCATCATCTAGTGCGTCCTTCGATGGAGCAGCCAGAGATAGCATGCGCATGATCTTCAGGGTGGGGTGGGGGTGATGTGACACGGCACAGTGCAGCGCATACATAATTCTAGGAGGACGGTTCGCCTCTTGCCTTACCCCGCCTTATAAATAGCAACGACCCCTTCATGTTTAAGCATGCTAAACTATAATCTTGCCTTCCCTGCCTTTCTGTCGCCATCGTTTGGATCTGCTGCCTTTGCTAATCTACCACCAGCGCCCTAGATCTATAGCCTTCACTTCTCCACCGCCGCCAAAAAGTCCTTGCTCCTCCGTCTTTGCTTTCCATGGAGTCAAGGTATCGCTCCGACGTCACCTATGCATGCACAGAGGGCCTCGTCAAGCACAGTCTTCTTTGTAAAAGGACGGACGCGATGGAGTGGCTGGTTCCTGGCCATGTGGATGTGCCGATGCCGAGCGATGGTTACATTGTATCCTTCGCGCCCTTCCATGAGTGTGGGCTCATGATCCCCCCTCATCTGTTCTTCTAGGGGTTGCGGCACCACTACCAAATCGAGCTGCAGCACCTTAACCCCAATAGGATCTAGCACGTCATGGCCTTCATCATGATGTGTGAGGGGTACTTGGTGATCGAGCCGCACTTTGAGTTGTGGATGTACTTCGTCGCCATCTACCTGCATAGGAAGAAGGACAGAGGCAGGGAGATCCTAGTGCCGATGGGATGCGCGGGCATCCACCTCCAAGGGCAGCGGGTGGCCCAGTACATGCCCTGCCAGCTGTCTAGATCCAACAAGGGGTGGCACGCGTAGTGGTTCTACTTGAAGAACGACCCTATCGCCCCCTTATCGGACTTCATCAGTGCTTGATCGAAAAGGCACCGCAGACATGGCCGTGGGGGCCACCCAACAAGGAAAAGAAGAGGATGCACGACATCCTCAAGGCTGTCGCATCCCTAAGGAGCCACAGCCTTTGTGGGGCCAGTGTTATTGGAGCATACCACGCGAGGAGGGTGTCGCCGTTGATGGCGTGCACCCACCCGTTGTTCAGGATGATGCTGGTTGTGGAACTCGGTGGGACGGTGCTTGCCCAGGGGCCGCTTCACAACAGTGACATTGCGCAGCACATCAAGAAGGCGACGGACGAGTCCAACGCCGTGTTCCCATTTCGAGACATCTCATGATGCGGCCAGAGCTAGGCTTTATCGACCTATCGGTGGATTTGGGCTTTCGGGCCTCTGTCGCGCCGTTGTTGGAGCACGCGGTCGTGAGGGTGGCAAACCATGCCGCAGATGAGTGGAGGAAGAAGAATAAGGATGACAAGGAGAAGAAACGGCAGGCGAAGGAGCGGGCAAAGCTACAGCGAGGGAAGTAGTGCCAAGGCTCATTGGAGGAGGAAGAGGAGGAGGAAGAAGAGGAGGTGGAGGAGGAGGACGGCTCTAGGTCACCCATCCCATGGGACCATCTGGTCGGCGGGGATGAGGACCCACCTTTGCCATAGGTGGGGCCCTTCCCATGGCATCTCTTGGAGCAAGAGGGGAAGGACACCCCCCACGAAGAAAGCAGGAGCGAGTTGCCCCACTCTGTCCGGGCCTTCTACGGTGCCCCCGGAGCTGAGGGGAGCTAGCAGCTCTGCCTTGTCTGAGCCTCTCGAGCAAAGGGAGGGCTTGAAGCGGCAGCGTGATGAGTCATAGTCGGGGTCAGGCAGGCCGGCCATAAAATGTCAGCGCCTGGTGGTGTCAAGGTAGGTTGAGAATTCTTCGTCCTTTTGTTTCTAATGATTTTTTTCACTGTGATCTAATCACAGCGCCTTATGCAATGTTGGAGGATGTGGGACCCTACTGAAGTTGGCACCGAAAAAGACTCTCGCACTTCAGTGGGCGCGCTAGGACCCATCTGGTGCCACACTGGAGGCCAGCGAGAGCCTCGCCTGGGTGACCACGGGGTCCACCGGAGAGGCACAGTCAACGGCCGTGTCTATAGGAGGGCAGATAGTGGAGGGCGCGTCCAGGGCACCGGTGATGGGCGCGGCGCGGCTAGGCATGACCACAACATCATAGGTGGAGACAGTGCGGCCGAAGCTATCATCCATGTAGGCAGGCATGTTTGTGGTGGGGCAGCTGGGGGAGGCTGCACCCGAGGCATCCTCAGTAGAAGTGGCATGGCCAGGCACAGCCACGACGTTGTTGGTGGAGACGGCGTAGCCGAAACCATCTTTCGTGCAGACTGCCACACCCGTGGTGGGGCGGACAGAGGAGGCCATGTCCGGTGCATCCTTGGAGGGCATAACAGCAGGACAGGCTTCCTTATCCACGTCACTCGTCCCCTCTACTGCTGGGGTGCCATCCCAAAGGAGTTATTACCGTGAGAGGGATCGACGTTGCCTGGGGTCGGTGCTGAGGCATCCTAGCCTCTGGTCCGGGTTGGCAGTGACTCGTACACCTAGGGAGGACCCTAGATCCGGTGGGCCAACCGATGGAACCCGGGGGGTGATGCTCTTCACCCTCAACGACATCGCAAAGGAGAGGGAGTGGGGGTGTGTTCACTCAGGGGTCGGGTTTGCAGTCAAAGCACTGACCACCTTGCTGAACTCGCTACAGGATGTGGTAAAGCCAGTTGGTCAGGTACGTCATGTCCATGTGTCCGACCTTTGTCTCCCTCCTTTGTGCCTCTTAACTCGTGTCCTCCCTATAGTCTCTCATGGACCGCAGTCGGGAGAAGTCCATGTTCCTTCATCACGAGAAGGTTGTTTGGGACCGCCTTGCCGAAGAGAAGTGGCGGCGTGAGGAACTGGAAGCACAGCTCGCTGCCGCCCATCAGGAGTTGGTCGATCTCCAGATTAAGGAAGCGGAGGCTCACATTGATGCCCAAGAGGCTGGGGAGATGCCCGTGGCCCTGCTTGAGAGGACGCATGTGGACGAGGCAGAGGCCGAGCGGCTACGGAGCGCGGCCTAGCTCGTCAGGAGCGTGTCGACGCCCAGCAGCGGATCTACCTCCTGGAGGGTGAGCTCCAGGGAGAAAAGGACCTAAAGGTTGCGGTAGAAGCGATGACCGCCAGACTCACCATGGAGGTGATGAAGAGCCACAGCCTAGAGAAGGAGCTCAGTGAGGTGAAGGCCACACTCCTAAAGGAGAGCGAAGAGCACGATGCCCTATGTGCCACCGTCCAGTGGGTCTACAGTGACCTCAAGCTAGCCCCAGCATAGGAGATGAGCTCACTCACAGTTGGCGCCATCCAGATCATGGATCGAGCACACAACATTGCGAGGGGCGTGCTCCGCTTTGGTGTCAATCGGTCATTCGTGATCGCTCGCTCTCAGTATGAGAACATCAATCTAGAGACGATGAGCCAAGACTTCGCGCCCGGCTACTCTGACGTCGAGCTAGAGGACATTGAGAAGATGGTGGCCCCTCTGGCATAGGACTTATCTACCAAGATAGAGGATGAGATCACCCCCCCCCAAATTAGTTAGTTAGATAAATGAAGTGGTGGTCTTGTAATAAATGAACAACATTTAGTTCTTTTGTGTTATAAAAAGGTTACTGCATTCTGACCCTTTCTGTTGTTAAGGCTACAAAGCTTGAGGTGCCAACGAAAGAACCCTAATCACACTGGTGAGCAAGAACGCCGTAGCTGCTGGAGCGTAGGTTCCTTGCAGTCCAACCAACTTTACTCAGTGTTCGTTTCCACAGCTCTCACATTTAGATCTTAACGTGAGAAGGGGTCGGGCACAGCTACTATTTCTGAATAGGTATGCTCTTATTAGCCCCCGAGTGAGGCTCAGACCCATGCTGTTGCTGGGGTCAGGTGTCACTAAGGATCAAGGACGAGATAGCAAAAAAGAAAGCATTTTTGTATTTCAGAAACACCGTTCTCAGTTTTCATGGGTACATGCATATGGTAAGGGTAAAACCAACATAGCTTCTCGATGTTCCATGCGTTGATGAAGATCTTACCGTTGATGGTCTTCAGTTTGTAGGTGCTGGCTCGGAGCACTTCTGCAATGATGTGTGGTCCCTCCCATGGCGGAAAGAGCTTGTGACGGTTTTTGTTGCTCTAGACGAGGCGGAGTACCAAGCCCCCGACGTTAAAGGCTTGACCCCACACCTAACGGTTGTGGTACTAGCGCAACACCTACTGGTACTTAGTTGAGTGAAGGAGGGCAACATCATGTGCTTTGTCAAGCTGATCCATGACATCGTCGAGGGACGCCTCGGCTCCCTGCGTGTTGTACGCCCTGACCCTCAGTGCTCCATAGTCAAGGTTGGCCAGGAGGATAGCCTCGGAACCATAGACTATGAAGAAGGGTGTGTAGCCGGTGGCTCGATTGGGGGTCGTCCTTAAGCTCCAAAGCAACGTGAGGAGCTCCATAACACATCGTCCACCAAACCTGTTCAACCAGTTGAAGATCCTAGGCTTAAGGCCTTGTAGGACCATGCCATTCGCGTGCTTGACCTACCCATTTGTGTGGGAGTGCGCCATGGTGGCCCAATCGATGCGGATGTGGTATTTATTGTAGAATCAGAGGAACTTTTTCCCAGTGAACTACGTGTCATTGTCCATGATAATGGAGTTTGGGACTCCAAAGCGATGGACGATGTCATGGAAGAATAGTATGGCTTGCTCTAACTTGATCACAAAGGTCGGCCGAGCCTCTATCCACTTTGTAAACTTGTCTACGGCGACAAGCAAGTGCTCTCTTGATAGGTCCAACCATATCAAGCCCCCAGACCATGAACGGCCACATGATGGGGATCGTTTGGAGTGCTTGGGCCGGCAGGTGGGTCTGCTGAGCATAGTATTGACACCCTTCGTAGGTGCGCACAATCTGTTCAGCGTCAGCTACTGCGGTCGACTAGTAGAAGCCCTGTCAGAACACATTTCCGACCAGGGTCCTAGGTGAGGCATGGTGCCCGCAGACCCCACCATGGATATCTCTCAGCAACTACTTCCTTTGTTCGATGGGGATGCAGTGCTACAAGATCCTATTGTGGCTTCGCTTGTAGAGCTCCCCCTCAATAACGACGAAGGACTTAGCGCGATGCATGAGCCATCGAGCCTCTGTTTTGTCCATCGGTAGCACCTCATGGAGGAAGTAATTGAGGTAAGGCGTCCTCCAGTGAACAAGAGGGTCGAGCTCTATCACTGGATCTGCATCAAGCTTCATGACCTTGAGGTCAGAGGGTGCCGAGGGTTAGTCAGCCCCTGAGCCTGGGGTCAGCAGCATGTCACCAATTCATTCTAGATCCTCATAGCGGATCGACGGCTTGTACTAGTCGCTGGCGAAAATGCCCGTCGGCATTGGTTCTCGGCCAAATGCCATCTTTGCCAGTGCGTCGGCTGCTTCATTGAGCCACCTCGGGATGTGATTGAGCTCGAGACCATCAAATTTGTCCTCTAGCTGGCTGTAACACCCCGGGTGTTTAAGTATTAAAAACTGGATATGTCATCATATGCATTGCAAGGCATTGGTCATATTGCAAACTTTGATATGCATTCACTCAAACAAGTTTATATTTATGTTATAAGTATTGCTTGGTATTGTTTGAATCAAGTATGAAATCTTTGTATTAATTTGAAATTCCGAAAATCCTGATTTTTAATATTTAAATCCTACCCTGAAAACTCATTTAAAAATCTAAGCATATTTTGGGGTTGAGCCCAAAAGCAAAAGTGTAGAGCTTGATAAGTTAAACAAAGTTTGTTTTTGGAGTTTTTCAAGTTGTTTAGTAAAATTTGGAGTAAGTCAAAAAGGCGTAATTCGTTAAATTTCCCCATTCAAAATTTAAAACTTCATTTCAAAATCTAGACTGAATTTGGAGGTGGTTATAAAATCAAAGTTGTAGAACTTTAAATTTTGAACAACTTTTATTTTTGGAGATTTTTGAGTTGTTATGAAAATTTGGGAGTAAATTGGGAATTTTGGTGAATGGCAAATCTGTAATTTTTGTGAACAGTGTCCACCGCCGAAGCTACATTGCCGGCGTTTCCTTCTTCAGCGTTCCAGGCGTGGTCGTGGCCGTTTTGATGTCGCGCTGGTGCGGTGAAGGCCACAGCGCAGCTTCCTCGAGCTTCTTGGCACCCTTTATAGCCTGAGCGCCGTCGTCTTTGCCCTTTCTCCTTGCTCTGTTTTTTCCCGTCGCCTTGCTCATCTCCGGCGAGCCTGCACCATCGTTGTTGTGCTCCACCGTCGCTGATAAGCTAGTTCCAACTTCGCTTACTCCTTGCGCATCCAGCCGATCCACCAATTTGGCTTGTCTTCGTCGGGAACTCGAGTTGCATCATCTTCTTCCTCGCGGCCGGCAACCCCTCCGCTGAGCACGACTCGCCGCGGCCAGAGCTCCACGGTGCATCTCCGTCCTTGGTTTTGGTTGATTCCGTTTCGTCTCGATGCTATGGTACTTAATCCATAGTTGGTTGCACATTTTGACCACTGCAGTCGCCGGTACACCATCGCCGACGACGTTTTGCTTCGTCGTGCTTGCGCTGATCGTCGAACCACCTTGTTGTTGCTCCTTAGGCTCGGTAATTGACTCCAAACCGTTCGGGGTAAGCTACTGATGCTTCCCAAACCTTTTGTTTAACTACTACTGGCCTATTGTCGCAGGCATAGCGCCGCCGTGCATTCACGTCCGCCATGGCCGGCGTTGCGCTCGGTCCAGTCGCTGTTGGGTCTTGATTTTGCCACCAATCGATGCGTCCTGTTGTCGTGAACGTATTAGAGCTTTGTCTGTCGCCGGTGATCTCACCGTGGGCGAGTTTGCGCCGGTCAGCACCGTCATCATCGTAGTCAACGTCGGAGGTTGAAGATGACATGTGGGGTCATGGTGTCAGTGACTCAGCGTTCAAATGGATTTTTTTTTCTATTTTCAAATTTGAATGAATAGTGATGTAATTTGTTATTTTTGTGTAGATTTATTTAGAGCTCAAAAAATTATGAAAATTTTTGTGTAACTTCTCTGTGATGTATAGTATTTAAGAAAAACATGAAATAATGTTTTTCAATAATTTTTGAATGTGATAAAAATTGCTCAATTTATTAATAAATGGATTTCCATGATTTTTCTAGGCTTATTTAATTGTCCAAAAATTATGAAATTTGTTGTGCCAATTACTTATCATGTAATAAACATATACTAAAATTTTGAGCTCAATTAGAATAAGTTGATTTATTTCATAATTTTGAATTAAATAATTAATTCATAAAAACAAATAGTAACCTTTAATGATTTATGTTTTGTTTGAAATTTTGGATTGAGTGATGACCTTGGGTCATTTGTTGATAATGATCCTTGGCAATTGATGTATGTGTTACGTAAGAGATTTAATTTGTTTGACTTGCAACTGTACCGCGAAGGAAAGTTGTATTCAAATTGTTAATTTTTGCATCCATCATCGAGCATCATGTTTTGTATTCCGCATCATGTTAAACATGGCATTGTTATTACATGTAGTGAATGAAGGTGAACACATGGTAGTTAATCAAGTTGTTGAGGAGGTTAATCCGTCTGTTGAGGTCGGATCGAATACTTGTGAAACGTCGCAGGAACCGGACTTTTCCGTCAACGAAGGCAAGCCCCGGATGCATACAACCCTACCTTGTGTTTTACAAATTAATTTCACTTTTGCTTTCCATTGCTGCATTAAGTGATTAGGAGTTAAGTAAGAGCCTAATTGGTGCATTACCACCCTTGTTATTCCATATTTACCTTATTACTAGTTTTAAATTCGTATATGCCTAGTTTTGCTTAGGTATGCGTAGAACGAGGAAAGTCAAGTGATTGCCTATCACCTGAGAACTTTAAATGGAACTTTGGTTAATTATGTTAACATGTGATATGGGAATGTGGAGTAATAAATCTAGACCAGGCGGCCTCGGTGTGTGTGAGCCACAAGACATGGAGGTCTTGTGAGCGGGTTCTTTCCGCCTGTGTCGATTAAGGCACGTCCGTTGTTGAATTGCATGAGGTGAGAATTTGTAGTACTAACCACATACTCCGGTAAGCCTTTACTCGGCTATTCTATTATGAGAATGGCAACTCACGCACTGGGAGTGGAGAGATGGCGGGAATAGCGTGTACCCACATGGCCAGGGGCTGGAATGGTGGAGTACTGTATTCTCGGGTGGCGCGGACCCGTTCTTGTTTTAGAGGATCTGAGTGCATGTTGGTATATGTAGGTCGGGGACCTGCATATGTCGTGTGGTCTGGAATCCCCAGCTAGGACTTAATCAGTTCGAATCGTCGTTGCTCCTCGGTTATGGAGACTCAACTCACTGTTCATCATCGTAGTATTAATAACTAGAATTTGAGAATGGTTTGAGAAAGTGTTGGATATGAAGTTTCATGATCTCAATGCGGATCGTGTTAGCTTTGTATATGATCTTAAGAAGTTTTAAATGTTGATATAAAGAATTTTGTTAAAAAGCTTTTACGCAAAAGAACTTTGACTATTGCTAAAGCCATACCTTGAATCCCTGAGCCTGCATTCCTGAGTTTATCAGTTCTTATTTTGGTTAAGTCTTGTTGAGTACTTTTGTACTCAGGGTTCATTGACCCTTGTTGCAGGTGAGCCCCATGAGCAGATCTGTTTTGGATCATGCTGCATGATGGTTGTTCCTTGTGATGACGATGAGAAGTAAATGTGTGGCCCTTGGACAGGGCAGTTTCACTGTGTGTTTTGTATTATATTATAATACCACTCCACTATTTCGTTTTGTATTAATTACCGAACTTAGTTTGTAAGGTTTGAAACAACTGGTTTGTAAACTAAGTTATCGTAAGACTTCCGCTATTTTACTCTGATGTATATATTTGAATAAATGTTGTAATACTGCAATGACTCTATAACGTGATCCTGCTCAGAAATCGTGGATGATTCGGGGTTCCCGTGGACACCCGACAGTCTTCTTAAGTTACCTGGAACATATGCATAGATGTCAAAGGTCGTTGGACAGTGACAGATGCATGTGGGCCCTATAATTTAGGAGGTTCTGCCATAGCGTGGTATCAGAGATATCGTTACAAAGTTTTTTTTGTTGTATTGTTTTACAAAAACTTCAAAATGATTTGGGATGACTAAATTTAACTTGATAATTTGGTCCAAATTGCTTCTAACTTATCTTATTTCTTTCTCACCATTCCTTATTTGATTAAAAAGGTTTTGTGTGGTGGAGTAGTAATCTTACTATGCCCTATATAAAAATAAATGTCATTTATGTGCATTATAAACTTTGATGTTTTTGTTCATGAGAACGAGTCATGCATCATTATTAATTCACTCGTTACTTCATTCACCTCTTAGTCTGGAGTTGAGTAGTGAGTCTGGTTTGAGTAATGTAATCCATCATAGCTGCCCTTTAGACTTTGATCAAATGGTCTTACTTGGATTAAATTGGCTTCCTACAATATGGCTCGTGCCAAGATGACGCCCCATAAGTCTACTGGACCCAAAGGATTTCCTTGTCACCAACTTGCCCCTAGAAATGACGGTGCTAGCAGTAGCAGTTCTAGGCCTGATCCCCAGGCAGAGATACAGAGGATTTCTGCAGAGTTAGCACAAGCTACTAGAGATAGGGCTTTGGATGCTATACAGGTAGGAGAATTACAGAATCAATTGAGGCGTCTCACCACCGCGCACAGGAACTGCGAAAGCATGTTAGTTCGTACGGTGGAGGGAAGGAATGAAGCTTGGCATAGGGAAAATGTAGCTAGAGCTAGAACTCATGAGCTAGAATTCTATGTAGAAGATTTAGAAGAACATAATACCTATCTACATGAGGAAGTTCATAGGCTTAGCAATCTACTAAATCCAAATCATGAACCCCAAGCTGATGCAATGGACCCTGGTGTCATCCTTGCCGATGATAACGAATCGGAAGTGTAACAGAACCGCCCAATTTATACAAGATCAAGTACGGCTGTCCCCGCTAACACGTTGACACACACATACTTTCACTTATATAAACCCGGTAGTCTGCCGAGTGTCCCGAAAGACCTCGGTAAATCAACATCACAACCAAGATCACGTGATTAAGCAAATACACATCACATACGCAGGGTTGCAGCGGAAAATAATATTACAAATGGATTCACAAATAATAGTACAAGTTTGGGTTTCAAAACTGATTAGTGAAAACAACATAGCTTTCAAAAGATTACATTAATATATGTTCCAAATACATTGCTAGCATAAGTGACATCATCCAACAAAAGCATATAGATGAGAAGTAACTATAGAATCACCGAGCCACCGGTGGTTAGCCACCATCTTCAACAGACCAAGAACTTCACCTGCAACAAGGTGGGATAAACCCTGAGTACGAGAAGGTACTCAGCTAGACTTACCCGTCAAACCCAGAAATAAAGGACACCAAGGGTCATGCAAGGCTTATGAGGTGGGCTAGCTGGACACAGTTGCATAAAAGAGCTTATGAGCATAGTAACCAATTTAAACTTAGCATCAAGCTTAGAATCATTTACCTGTCCACTAGATTAGCACCTGTACTAGAGCACTCACTTATTAGGAGCAAACAATATTAACCATAGCAGGTATAATAAGGCTGTCATCATCATATCATCATTTCTGAACCATTATGTTATTTAGTGTATCTACATTGGAGATAAGCCCGTCAAGTTCTCACTAACCGGGAGAGACGGCGACTCGAATCGAATTACAACTCAGCTGAGGGGGTATTCCTAACTCTCACCCTGGCATACTTTGCAAGGGTAGCCGTGGGTTACCTTTGGGACAACTCAGGAACCAAATTCGCGGGTTCGATCAGCGCCAGCACTCTCAGGGATTACCCTTCTGCCAGGACGATCAGGACATTTAAATCACCTGCCCTTGGACTCACGCCTATGGCTCCCTTCCGAGGCGCACTTTATACTTATCGACTCCTGGCCTGAGTTGAGCTACTCGGCTTCGCGGTCGGTCTTCGGACACGGCCAACTAAGAGAGAGGCATGCGTTCAACATGAACAGGAAAGGCTCCAAGATTCAGTCCTTAATCGACACAGACGGAGTCACTGCAAACCGGCAAGCCTCCGTCCGGTCTTCATTTCAAATTAAGACTGGTTCTTTTCCATGATAGCAAATATAGCCAACCGTGCCATATGTATCTTCCTATCTCTCGCAGGTGACAGGAAATCACCTGACTTCTACCGTGTTTAAGCAGGGCTAAGCACTACACGAGCCTAAGCTACATAGGATTCAGGGTATCAATATTTGGACAAGGATTGGATAACCAATGCAGCAAGTGTTTGCATCCAACACCTAAACTTAATGCAACAATATATATATGTAACAATAATAATGTAACTGCATTTCGAAAATTAGGAGGCTTAATATGCTCCGGGGCTTGCCTGGGATCCGACACGAAGTCAGTTCAAGTTAGCTTGCTCCGTCTTGACGACGTCTCCACTCTAGGCATGCACTCCAGGATCCTTCCATCCTCGGGATGGATCCACCAACACCATCTTCGGGTTTGGCTCCAACATCTCGTCCTTCACGTGGTGCATCTAGCGTACCTAGATGAGATGCAAGATGCAAGTGCATGAATATGAAGAATAGTACCATGAGACGCATCACAAATAGCAAGCAAGACAAGCATCGTTTACACTAAACACACTTAAGTACTTTGCGATGCTTAACTTAACATCACACAATCTATCATGCTAAGATAACAAAGAATATTATACATGGCACATAAGTCTCACAAGATCTCAGGTGTATTTAACTTAATTACCAAGGACGTGAACCACACCTAGCAACATGCAAAGCAAGTCAAGGTGAAGCAACAACTATAACCGGAATATGCCAATTTCTGGACTTGCAAACAACAGCTTCATAAATCAATCATATCTGGAGTTTTATAAATCCAAATGATATAAAACAAGACATTCTGGAAAGCTTAGGAAATTATCCACATTTCATCTTTAATCATCTCAGCATGATTCCCAAGTTATCATGACCAAACATGCTAATCTTTTAAGTCTGCTGCAGAATGTAATCAAAATCTGACAGTAGACTTATTAAGCATGCAACTCCTAAACTATCAGACCTAGGATCATGAAAATTTAACACAAGCAAGATAAGATAATCATCTACGACTTTTGTATTTACCAAAACTACAGTAAACATCATTTACACCATGAAACTAGTTGCACAAGTAACACTTGCACCAGCAGCCTAAACAGCAGAGGCACAGCTATGGACAGAAAACTTATAGGAACTTTAGAGAAGCATAAATGGAGTTCTAGACCTCCGACAAACATGATTCTTAACTTTATGGAAAGCTTATAAAGTTACCTACAACTTTCTTATTATCATCTTAAGATGATTTCATAGTTAACAAGGTCAATTAAACCAAGGAAGACATCTATATCCAAAACATGAACAGAAACTGATATGCTACTTTAAACAGCTATAAGTTGAGTTCCACATGTCCAATAAATATGGTTCTGGAATTTTTGGAAAGCTTAACAAATTTTGAACAACTTTGCTATAAACATCTAGAACTAATTCTGCTACTAACAAGGTCACACATGGCACACAAAGCAACCCTGTCTGGGTTTGGGCAGAAACTGCCACAGTACTTTAAACAACTATAGCTAAACACATACTTAACCAAAAATTGTGCTCTTTAGCTTTTTGAAAAGCTTATGAAAATTACTACAACTCATTTATTATCAACAAGGCATGATTCATAACTTAACTGAGCCAAACAATGCATACATGCAGAACTGTCCAGAATAGAAGCAAAGCAGCATATGTCATTTGTTATTTTTCATATCTCTAAATTGATCAAGCCTAAAATCCTGAAATTTTTACCACACATCAAACATCACATGAGTAGCATGCCACAAAAATTTCACTTCATTTGGAGCCCTACAACTGCAGTTATGAAAAAGACAAATACAACTAGAATTAAAAACCTAGCGGCATAAATCTATTTTACAGCTAAAACTTTAACTGAAACATGACATATTATAGATCTACTGCATAGACAATCTCACAAGGATTCCAAAAAGTCCTCATTTGCTATTTTACGAATTTCCTATGATTTACTATGAAGTTTCAAAGTTTTACCCGATTTACAACAAATAGGTCCTCGGAAGCACTATTCACTTGAGTCAATGACATTGCAGTTAGGCCCCTGACTTTCGTCGAATTCTAGTAAACAGTCCCTGACGGGATTAGGAAGCAGAGGAGGCACTGTGGCTCGTCGGTGACGGTCGTAGGGGGCTCGTCGGCGATGGTGGAGCGGCGGCGGAGCACCGGGAGGCCCGCGCGCACTCGCTGGTGGTCACTGATGGCCGGTAGGCGGCCGGAGGTGGCCCGGCCACTGGCAACCGCGAGCGCCGACAGGCTCGCATGGCGGAAGCCCGGCGGAGAGGAGCAGCGGCGGCGAGCCAAGGTGGAGGATGAGGGCGCGAGAGGGCAGTGGAGCAGGGAGTGGCTAAGGTGGAGGCGAATGGGAGCTCCAAGGATGTTCGACGGAGGAAGAATGGCAGCGGCAAAGGAGCTCTGCTTGTCGGCCATGTCTGCGGCGCACCGTGACGACGAGAGAGAGCAGAGGAGCGAGAGGTGCGCAGATGGAGTGAATGAGAGAGCAAGGAGGGCACTCGGGCGTTGAAAATGAGCGAGCGTGGCGCCGTGGCATGCATGCGTGCGCGCGCGAGGCCACGCGGCTCGTATCACCTGCACGCGGTCGGCCATTGCTGCTCAGATGATTACGAAATACCACCGCGAAAATACGACTGAAACTCTAACTTTCTCATTCAATAACTCCCGATCCGGTGGTCCAGTGATCAAGCAGAAAGAGGCAAAGTTGTACATCTTTGCGAGGTGAACAATATTGCTTTAAGGATCAAGAGCTAATTCGGACGGTATTGGAAGATACGGAGCTCCAAAGGAGGGCACCCCAAAACTGAATTCTGCAGTTCATTTTCAGACCGACTGAAACTGCATTTTCAACGATCCATAACTCCAAATCTGTTCGTCCTTTGCCACAATTTCAGTAATACAAGATGTAGAGCTACATGGGAACTACAACTTTGTCAACATGAGTTAGAGCTAGATCGACCTAGATTGGGAGTTACATTGTTCCAAAGTATGAACCCCGAAACTGTAAAACAGCTTAACACTTAGCAAAATTTGCTAAGTCTAAAACAGCCCCAATTCTGCCATGTGGGCCACTTTTGAGGGTGTTCTGATCATTTTCATGAGATGACCATAAAACAACTTTTGTTCCTTAGCAAGTTTACTACAACTTTGCTTAAGGGTGCTCCTCCATGCAAACACTCCAAGCTGCACTTTTTAAATAGTCAAACAAAACTAGTTCTAGGGTCAACATGAGTCAACTAGGGCTTAGAAACCTAATTTGGACTAATGACCTTTATGAACATTGTTCCTAATGACATTATAAATGTAGCTAGGGTGTTTTGGTGGGTCACCACATTCATTTGCATGTGATGCAATTGCTCTAGCTTCTCAAATCAATTTAAACATGCATTTGCAACACATGGAATGTTAACTCGAAACAAGCGAAACAATCCGTTGAAACACTGGACCCTAGTACATGGGACATGTACAACCCCTCTAGGGTACTAGGCATAACACACAGACACCACAGAAGGTACAAACATACATGAGCAGTAAAGAACACCGTGTTGCAACATGGAAACATAGAATGATGCACATGTGGTAATGATATGAATGTGCTTATGTGATGCAATGCAGATGCACCAATGTAAGGCAAACACCAGGGGTGTTACAGCCCTCCCCCCTTAAAGGAATCGCGTCCCGAGATTCGGTGCGAAAGACCTTTAAGGGAAGAGAAACTTGTCATCCAGTTCCCAACATCAGTGATAGCATTAGGCTACTTAACTTTGGAGTATCAGAGAGGCTAATTTGGTCACGACACTTTCTGATACTTGCTCTTCGTCATAAGCTATTGTCTGAAGAATTTCCTTCGTTGGCATCCATAAAGCATCGTTACATTGGAAGGAATCCAAGATAGCACTGTCCTGCGTACTTCGTCCATGATGTACGAAGAGTGATACAAGCGTAGACTAAATACTTGTAACATCTACTCCCCTAGTGGATATAACATAGACAGATGGACTTTGCACTAGATCGCAGTCGGTTGACGTATATTCCTTACAACGGGGTTATATTGGCTCCTAAGGTCTGAAAAGCAGTTCTCTACTCAAGTGGCTTGAGCACAACTTCTCGTAAAGGATGTGATCATAGACTGGGTAAACATCCTTTGAGGGTATGAGAAGCTAGTTAACCAATATCCAAGTTGGTTGAAGCGGTGCAATCACTCATATGTCAACTGATGGAAAGCTACATAATGTTCCATGTGTGCAGTGCTCTTTCTGGTAACAACACTGTGTTATCTGAGTCTGTTGAGTGAGTGGTAAATGTAATAGCTGACTCAGTCAGCTCAACGTTCCCGATGATCATTCCTTAGGGAGCCTTTGGATCCAAGTTGCAACAGTAATCTGGGTTGAATCTGAGGCAACCTATTGGGTAGAAACACATATAAGGTACCAAAGGCATGTCAGCATTGGAGAACCATTGACGCAGAAGGATGTTAGCGAGGCTTGGAGGGCAACACAAGTTGCAAGTAATCACAAAACTAGGGGCTAGTTTACTACCAAACAGGTTAAGTACAATTTGCCTTCGTGGTGCAGTTGCACAGCAAGTTGGGTTGACTTGCATCGTAGCAAAACCAGCTTTCTTAAACTATATTTGACGTCGTGGCTTCCATTCTTAGGCCAATCAATATCTCAAAAACCATAATCCAAAAATCTATGGTTTGACACCTTTCCAATTACTTTCGAATTGCAAGGGCACAATTTGAAATCTGTTGTTTGACGCCTTTCAAAATGCTTCTGATTTGCAAGGGTACAAATTGACTCGTAGAACACCTCAATTGCTCACACATCGCTGATCTAAGCGGGCAAAAGCAAGGCACATAGGGGTGCAATTAGTCTCCTCAAGGGTATGGAGGGTTGTCTAACAACAAGACATTTACAAGTTGTACATTCTTGGCATGAATTACAAACACAACCGTCTAATGCAAAGGATGATCGCAGTCACATCGAAATTGCAGATTATGTACCCTTTTGTTTTCTATCCATATCTCACAAATTACTTCTCCAATATGCACAAATTTTGGTGGGCATGTAGATCCATGGGCCTTCTAACTACTCACCAAAATTCAACTCAACCGGACACCGTTTGACCATCCAAACAATTCATCTACCAAAACTGCTGCGTTCGGAAATGGCAGCAAACCGAGCCGACAAGATATCTCTCAAATCTGATGTTTTACTCAACCAATACTCAAGCCAACTTAAGACATTGAAGGGTCCTAAGCAAGGAATGAGATCACCAAGTTTGGGGTCAATCCAACTTCATTTGAGTCACTAATCGTCGGCTTGAAGATAACCGGTTTAGTGCCACAAAATCTGGACATATTTCGTGTTCTCCCTTTTCATCGCTCCACACATTGAGGTGTGTGTTTTGCACTCTCTAACCTTTCTCATAGCAGCAGCAGTCTTTCTCTAGCTGAAGATAGAGGCTATAGTCTTCCTGACATGTTTCTTAGGTAACAATTTCCGCCGTTGATCTAGACACCAACTTGACGATGCGCAAGTATTGGACTTATGGACTATTTTCATAGGGCGCGAAGCATTACTCCATATGGAGGGCATCCCTATATAGATAAGGAACCATTTCTGAATATTCTCTGGCACTTCATCCAATAGAGCCTTGAACAAATCTGTTTGTGGTACCTAGGGGCACAATGATACTGATCGAAACTAGGGACGTGCTTTCGCTAGTTCCTTACATAGCCGATACAACGTTTTGTACTATCTGTGTGATTATCCAAGATGGAATTGACTTGATAGCACAGGTTTTGGAAAACAAAGCAGTAGTTGCATTGCTAAATGGCTTGCTATTACATTGCTTATCATTGCTCTGCGAGACATAACCTTCGTAATTAGCAAAAAGTTGTCACCTAGCTGGAGGTTAAGCTTCCGACTAGTAACTAATCAGTTGTCTCTCAACACTCAAAGTTCCAATTTCTTCCTCTTGACCACAACAATAATTGCAATCGAGGCACAAACAGACGGTTGCCATCGAAGTCTGCAGATAATGAGTTACACTAGAGATGGTTGATTTCAACTGTATGACCATCATGCACCTACAGATCAAGAACTTGAATGGGAGGTTCATGAGCACCCAGTGACCTATTACACCACATGATATCGCCATCCATTATCATTACATTGATAATCTTGTCCAACATTAAGTGTTGGATACCATTCTGATCCAACATGGATGACATAAGTTGTTCACTAGGTGACGGACATCAATACTAGGTCAACCAAGTGGAGTCACTTGTCTACCACCTCTTGTAGTCGGTTAATGTTTATGTCGATGACTAGTTCTTCAAAGGTTATCCTTTTTGTGACTTCAACCGGAAGCTCTACTACTTTCAGTCTGATATAGGGATCTTCGATAAGATATGGAGAGATAACCAAGAAAGAGCTCACATGAAAATAACACATCGGTGTAGTTCTGCAATGGATCATGACTAGAAACCTCGATACCAGTGTGCACCCAGCAGCACAACCATGCGTCGGCCACCCACAAGGAGGCCCTAGGTTCCGTCGTGGCACCGTAGATCGCTAATCGTGGCACCATTACTGATCATACAACCAAAGTGAAATTTCCAGTGGCACCAATTAGATTGTAAGAACAAGCATTGTGCCAAAAGAGGGATAGCAAACAAGGATAGTCACAAGGTTAGGAATCAACAAGGAGGCGATCAGAAGATCAAAACACAGCACAAAAGAACATAGCCTAATTGCCGAAGGCAACTAAGCAGGAGACTCTTGCTTAATTTCCATATACGCCTCGTGTCCACCAAAGTGATTACCAGATAAAGATTAACATGAGATTTGGTCCTGTCGAGCAGCAACAGGAGATCAAGACTGATAAACATCCAGAGACTTGAAGGAGTTGGAGACAAAACAAACGAGATTCAAGGGACAAAGCCATTGCACTGACTAGGGATTCAGTTGATAAAGCAATGACATGATCTGTGTAGAAAAGGTTCCAAAGCCAGGGTAGATAGCGATTAGCGTTTCAATAGCTCACCAGTAGGAGAGAGAGCAATAAGGTCCAGCAAGGATTTTTGAGCAGGGTCCTCCCACACAGGAGCGGGACAACCACGAAACATGCAAGCATTCAAGGGAACTAAGCTTGGACCTAAGGTCAAGCAACGGCATAGATAAAGTCTTCGTAGCACAACGTCCAAGGCTAGCAACCACGTGTACAGGCTCAGGCTCCCAAGAGAGAACCTAATTGGAGACAACAACTGTGCGATTATGTAACTTGAGCGTTGTTTTAGGATAAAGCTATTTGACACTCATATGCTTACCGCGGACAAAAGGGTGACAACTATGGCACTACCTAGATAACGAGCATCCACACATATATCATGTTCTTAAGCGAGCATTTCGAAACACTCAATTCGATTAGCTTAAGCGACTATTACTAAGCACAAAGCTCACACCTAACAAGTAGTCACCTACAACAACACCACTACACACAACATGCGAACATGGTGGTAAGGTACTGTTATCTTTTATTTCCCTTTTTACTGAGTAGGTGGATATCTCTACAAAACAAGTTTTACTTAGATTTAGCAATTTAGTTTTCAAAGGGGTGAACTTTTTGTTAACTATTAACTCATCATCTATTTCCTTTGGAAGCAACATACGAGGCAAAGCTAATCACACACTAACTTCAAGCATAGCTATTCAAGCAGCATGGGACAAGGCATTTTGGCTAGCTTCACACAGAGAAAATAGTGACATCACATTGATCACAAGTTACTTAGCATTAGAACAAGGTGAGGGAAGCATATTTAGCACAAGCACAATCATGATGAATGCTCGTCCTATTCGTCCTCACGAAATTGCCAGCCTAAGGTGGCAATCACGTTCTATGTTGGTGGCATAACACGTACTCTCTCGATATATAGCTAGTCGTCAGCTACATTCAATCTACGCATTCGTGGTTAGCGTACCTGCAGGCAAATTCATTGCAGCCCATCCCCATAAGAGATAAATAAGCACACAATGAAAGCAGTAAACTAAGATACTCTCCATATATACATCCCCAGATATATATACTTCAGTATCCATAGCTACCCAATAGATATACCCATAATTAAGTACCTTCATATATACATGTGTGTAACATGTAAATATTCCAGTAACCAAAGCTAACTTTCCCCTAGACCGACAGTTGGACGGTCATGCTCTCACAACTCACACTTACCTGGGCGTAGAGGCAATTGATCCATACATTACCATTCAAACGAATGGCATCCATACAATAGCATGCCATATGGACGACGAAAGTAAAAACCCCCATGTTAGTACTTAGATAGCCACCTAATAGTCCTTAACTGGGCATAAAGGAGGATGTCGCTAGCATAGTTTTGCAAATTAGTTTTGACAAATTTGCCTGTAGCTAAAGTTTTAGTTAAAATAGGCTTTTTAAAACCAAAACTTTGTTTTTAAAACAATGTACATGACAGTATTATGCTTAATCTTGCTCTGATGCCAGCTGTAACAGAACCACCCAATTTATACAAGATCAAGTACGGTTGTCCCCGCTAACACGTTGACACACACATACTTTCACTTATATAAACCCGGTAGTCTGCCGAGTGTCCCGAAAGACCTCGGTAAATCAACATCACAACCAAGATCGCGTGATTAAGCAAATACACATCACATACGCAGGGTTGCAGCGGAAAATAATATTACAAATGGATTCACAAATAATAGTACAAGTTTGGGTTTCAAAACCGATTAGTGAAAACAACATAGCTTTCAAAAGATTACATTAATATATGTTCCAAATACATTGCTAGCATAAGTGACATCATCCGACAAAAGCATATAGATGAGAAGTAACTATAGAATCACCGAGCCACCGGTGGTTAGCCACCATCTTCAACAGACCAAGAACTTCACCTGCAACAAGGTGGGATAAACCCTGAGTACGAGAAGGTACTCAGCTAGACTTACCCGTCAAACCCAGAAATAAAGGACACCAAGGGTCATGCAAGGCTTATGAGGTGGGCTAGCTGGACACAGTTGCATAAAAGAGCTTATGAGCATAGTAACCAATTAAAACTTAGCATCAAGCTTATCATCATTTACCTGTCCACTAGATTAGCACCTGTACTAGAGCACTCACTTATTAGGAGCAAACAATATTAACCATAGCAGGTATAATAAGGCTGTCATCATCATATCATCATTTCTGAACCATTATGTTATTTAGTGTATCTACATTGGAGATAAGCCCGTCAAGTTCTCACTAACCGGGAGAGACGGCGACTCGAATCGAATTACAACTCAGCTGAGGGGGTATTCCTAACTCTCACCCTGGCATACTTTGCAAGGGTAGCCGTGGGTTACCTTTGGGACAACTCAGGAACCAAATTCGCGGGTTCGATCAGCGCCAGCACTCTCAGGGATTACCCTTCTGCCAGGACGATCAGGACTTTTAAATCACCTGCCCTTGGACTCACGCCTATGGCTCCCTTCCGAGGCGCACTTTATACTTATCGACTCCCGGCCTGAGTTGAGCTACTCGGCTTCGCGATCGGTCTTCGGACACGGCCAACTAAGAGAGAGGCATGCGTTCAACATGAACAGGAAAGGCTCCAAGATTCAGTCCTTAATCAACACAGACGGAGTCACTGCAAACTGGCAAGCCTCCGTCCGGTCTTCATTTCAAATTAAGACTGGTTCTTTTCCACGATAGCAAATATAGCCAACCGTGCCATATGTATCTTCCTATCTCTCGCAGGTGACAGGAAATCACCTGACTTCTACCGTGTTTAAGCAGGGCTAAGCACTACACGAGCCTAAGCTACATAGGATTCAGGGTATCAATATCTGGACAAGGATTGGATAACCAATGCAGCAAGTGTTTGCATCCAACACCTAAACTTAATGCAACAATATATATATGTAACAATAATAATGTAACTGCATTTCGAAAATTAGGAGGCTTAATATGCTCCGGGGCTTGCCTGGGATCCCACACTGAGTCAGTGTTAGTTAGACGACACTCGCTAAGTGAGCATCTCCCGTCCTAGCACTTGTCCAGTCCTTCCACCTTCGGGATAGGTCCATCAAACGCCGTCTCCAGGCTTGGCTCCAACATCTCATCCTTCACGTGGTGCATCTAGCGTACCTAGATGAGATGCAAGATGCAAGTGCATGAATATGAAGAATAGTACCATGAGACGCATCACAAATAGCAAGCAAGACAAGCATCGTTTACACTAAACACACTTAAGTACTTTGCGATGCTTAACTTAACATCACACAATCTATCATGCTAAGATAACAAAGAATATTATACATGGCACATAAGTCTCACAAGATCTCAGGTGTATTTAACTTAATTACCAAGGACGTGAACCACACTTAGCAACATGCAAAGCAAGTCAAGGTGAAGCAACAACTATAACCGGAATATGCCAATTTCTGGACTTGCAAATAGTAGCTTCATAAATCAATCATATCTGGAGTTTTATAAATCCAAATGATATAAAACAAGACATTCTGGAAAGCTTAGGAAATTATCCACATTTCATCTTTAATCATCTCAGCATGATTCCCAAGTTATCATGACCAAACATGCTAATCTTTTAAGTCTGTGCAGAATGTAATCAAAATCTGACAGTAGACTTATTAAGCATGCAACTCCTAAACTATCAGACCTAGGATCATGAAAATTTAACACAAGCAAGATAAGATAATCATCTACGACTTTTGTATTTACCAAAACTACAGTAAACATCATTTACACCATGAAACTAGTTGCACAAGTAACACTTGCACCAGCAGCCTAAACAGCAGAGGCACAGCTATGGACAGAAAACTTATAGGAACTTTAGAGAAGCATAAATGGAGTTCTAGACCTCCGACAAACATGATTCTTAACTTTATGGAAAGCTTATAAAGTTACCTACAACTTTCTTATTATCATCTTAAGATGATTTCATAGTTAACAAGGTCAATTAAACCAAGGAAGACATCTATATCCAAAACATGAACAGAAACTGATATGCTACTTTAAACAGCTATAAGTTGAGTTCCACATGTCCAATAAATATGGTTCTGGAATTTTTGGAAAGCTTAACAAATTTTGAACAACTTTGCTATAAACATCTAGAACTAATTCTGCTACTAACAAGGTCACACATGGCACACAAAGCAACCCTGTCTGGGTTTGGGCAGAAACTGCCACAGTACTTTAAACAACTATAGCTAAACACATACTTAACCAAAAATTGTGCTCTTTAGCTTTTTGAAAAGTTTATGAAAATTACTACAACTCATTTATTATCAACAAGGCATGATTCATAACTTAACTGAGCCAAACAATGCATACATGCAGAACTGTCCAGAATAGAAGCAAAGCAGCATATGTCATTTGTTATTTTTCATATCTCTAAATTGATCAAGCCTAAAATCCTGAAATTTTTACCACACATCAAACATCACATGAGTAGCATGCCACAAAAATTTCACTTCATTTGGAGCCCTACAACTGCAGTTATGAAAAAGACAAATACAACTAGAATTAAAAACCTAGCGGCATAAATCTATTTTTACAGCTAAAACTTTAACTGAAACATGACATATTATAGATCTACTGCATAGACAATCTCACAAGGATTCCAAAAAGTCCTCATTTGCTATTTTACGAATTTCCTATGATTTACTATGAAGTTTCAAAGTTTTACCCGATTTACAACAAATAGGTCCTCGGAAGCACTATTCACTTGAGTCAATGACATTGCAGTTAGGCCCCTGACTTTCGTCGAATTCTAGTAAACAGTCCCTGACGGGATTAGGAAGCAGAGGAGGCACTGTGGCTCGTCGGTGACGGTCGTAGGGGGCTCGTCGGCGATGGTGGAGCGGCGGCGGAGCACCGGGAGGCCCGCGCGCACTCGCTGGTGGTCACTGATGGCCGGTAGGCGGCCGGAGGTGGCCCGGCCACGGCAACCGCGAGCGCCGACAGGCTCGCATGGCGGAAGCCCGGCGGAGAGGAGCAGCGGCGGCGAGCCAAGGTGGAGGATGAGGGCGCGAGAGGGCAGTGGAGCAGGGAGTGGCTAAGGTGGAGGCGAATGGGAGCTCCAAGGATGTTCGACGGAGGAAGAATGGCAGCGGCAAAGGAGCTCTGCTTGTCGGCCATGTCTGCGGCGCACCGTGACGACGAGAGAGAGCAGAGGAGCGAGAGGTGCGCAGATGGAGTGAATGAGAGAGCAAGGAGGGCACTCGGGCGTTGAAAATGAGCGAGCGTGGCGCCGTGGCATGCATGCGTGCGCGCGCGAGGCCACGCGGCTCGTATCACCTGCACGCGGTCGGCCATTGCTGCTCAGATGATTACGAAATACCACCGCGAAAATACGACTGAAACTCTAACTTTCTCATTCAATAACTCCCGATCCGGTGGTCCAGTGATCAAGCAGAAAGAGGCAAAGTTGTACATCTTTGCGAGGTGAACAATATTGCTTTAAGGATCAAGAGCTAATTCGGACGGTATTGGAAGATACGGAGCTCCAAAGGAGGGCACCCCAAAACTGAATTCTGCAGTTCATTTTCAGACCGACTGAAACTGCATTTTCAACGATCCATAACTCCAAATCTGTTCGTCCTTTGCCACAATTTCAGTAATACAAGATGTAGAGCTACATGGGAACTACAACTTTGTCAACATGAGTTAGAGCTAGATCGACCTAGATTGGGAGTTACATTGTTCCAAAGTATGAACCCCGAAACTGTAAAACAGCTTAACACTTAGCAAAATTTGCTAAGTCTAAAACAGCCCCAATTCTGCCATGTGGGCCACTTTTGAGGGTGTTCTGATCATTTTCATGAGATGACCATAAAACAACTTTTGTTCCTTAGCAAGTTTACTACAACTTTGCTTAAGGGTGCTCCTCCATGCAAACACTCCAAGCTGCACTTTTTAAATAGTCAAACAAAACTAGTTCTAGGGTCAACATGAGTCAACTAGGGCTTAGAAACCTAATTTGGACTAATGACCTTTATGAACATTGTTCCTAATGACATTATAAATGTAGCTAGAGTGTTTTGGTGGGTCACCACATTCATTTGCATGTGATGCAATTGCTCTAGCTTCTCAAATCAATTTAAACATGCATTTGCAACACATGGAATGTTAACTCGAAACAAGCGAAACAATCCGTTGAAACACTGGACCCTAGTACATGGGACATGTACAACCCCTCTAGGGTACTAGGCATAACACACAGACACCACAGAAGGTACAAACATACATGAGCAGTAAAGAACACCGTGTTGCAACATGGAAACATAGAATGATGCACATGTGGTAATGATATGAATGTGCTTATGTGATGCAATGCAGATGCACCAATGTAAGGCAAACACCAGGGGTGTTACAGGAAGAGGAAGAAGAAGAAGATCCTAAAGAATTAGTAATGATCAATGAAAGTGATGATGAAGGCGGTAATAATTCCGGAATGGATACCGAGCCTGAAGTTTAAAGTAATCACGGAAAGGAGTAGAGTTGTATAATAGTTAGTTATAGTTAAGTTATGTAGTTTTGTTTTGGTACTTACAGGTTCTGGTGTTTATATTAGTAAACCCTATGTAATGTGTCTGGAGTAAGCTTTTGTGCAATTCAATAAAGGCTTGTGAATAAAGTTTGGTTTATTATGAGCAGATGCGTCGTACACGGGGTTCGTATATTCCCGGAACTTCACAAGATAAGGATGGTATTCCAGATCCGTCACTAGTTCCAACAAATCTGGCTGATGCTATAACCGCACTTGTCAATGTGACGGCCAAAAATTCTCGTTTGCTTCATGAGATAGCTCAGAGCAATCAGAATCAGATGCACGGAAACCGTGGTCGCCACCATAACAGACAGGAGGCTACATATGTTGATTTTATAGACACAAGACCACCGGTGTTCACCAAGGCAGATGAACCATTGGAGGCTGATGACTGGCTTCGAACCATGGAGCAGAAATTTGATCTTATTCCATGCACGGAGTATCAGAAACCTACGTTTGCTGCCCAGCAACTTAGAGGAGCAGCAAGTGCTTGGTGGGCAAACTTAGTGGCTATGCAACCAGCTAGCATTCCAATAACCTGGGCTGAGTTCCGTACTGCCTTCAGAGCCCATTATATCCCTGAAGGAGTGATGGCTATGAAGCTGGATGAATTCCTTGCTTTGAAGCAAGGAGATCAAATCGTGATGCAGTATGTGGGAAGATTCAATCACCTGTCACAATATGCATCTGAACATGTCAATACGGATGCCAAGAAGAAGAGGTGGTTTATGAGAGGTTTGAATACCAAGCTGCAAACAATGATGACAACTTGCACCAATGTCACTTATCATGAGGCCGTAAATATTGCAATTGCTTCAGAGTCAAAGTATCGGCAGCATAAGGAGCTCAAAAAGAAAAAGAGCATGCCGTCCGGATCTTTTGGGGGAAATCAAAAGAGGCAGAGGGTGATTTATCATCCAGTACATTATAATCGTCCTCCTTACCGTCCGCCACAGTTTCAAGCCTGGCAACAGTCAAATGTCCGTCCTGCTATAACCTATCCGAACTCACAGTCAGCCAATGCTCCTGGTGGCAATGCTCCAACGTCCCAGGGTCACAACTATCCGTGTTACAATTGTGGAAGGACTGGTCATTTCTCTAGGGAATGTCCATATCCTAGGCTGGCTAATCAAAATTATCAGAAGGCCCCTGCCAATCAACAATAGGGTCAGGCACCAAACAAGAACCCTAATCAGAATGCTCAGAAAGGCAAAGATGAGAGGAAGATAGGACGGGTGTTCTATATTCAAGCTAGAGAAATTCCGGAAGGGGAGCCAGTGATGATGGGTATGTTTCCTGTTGCCAATCACCTAGCAGTTATACTTTTTTATTCTGGCGCATCGCATTCATTCATCAATAGAACATTTGTCATGAAGCATGAAATTTCAATTGGGGCAACGAAGGAAAGTTTCTTTATACAGTCGCCCGGGGGACGTCTGTGTACTAAGAAAATGGTATACTAGGTACCCGTAAACTTGGGTGGGCATATTTTTCCCACTACCATGATTATCCTTAAGGATCAGGATATAGATGTAATCTTGGGAATGAATTGGATGTATCAGCATAAGGCTGTTATAGATGCTTTGAATAGAACCTTAAGGGTAAGTTTGCCTGATAGTACTTCTCAACTTCTCATCCAACTTCCAACCCTAAGAAGATCAGTGGGCAAGGTTTGTGCAACTGCTGTCAAAGAGATTAGAGATATTCCGGTAGTGTGTGAATTTCCGGACGTGTTTCCTGAAGATTTACCCGGTCTACCACCTGATAGGGATGTATAGTTTAACATAGAGTTGCAACCTGGAACAGCTCCGATTTCTCGGAGAGCTTATAGGATGCCACCTAAGGAATTGGCCGAGTTGAAGACTCAGTTACAAGAATTAATTGAGAAGGGGTTTATCCAACCTAGTTCCTCACCTTGGGGATGTCCGGCAATTTTTGTGAAAAAGAAAGATGAGACCCTGAGGTTGTGTGTTGACTATCGTCCGTTGAATGAAGTGACCATCAAGAATAAGTATCCATTACCTCGGATAGATTTGCTTTTTGATCAATTGGCCGGAGCCAAAGTTTTCTCCAAGATAGATTTGAGGTCAGGATATCACCAAATCAAGATAAAGCCTAAAGATATTCCCAAAACGGCATTTACCACAAGATATGGATTATATGAATACTTGGTAATGTCTTTTGGATTGACAAATGCACCAGCTCATTTCATGTATCTGATGAACTCAGTATTCATGCCTGAGCTAGACAAGTTTGTAGTGGTGTTTATTGATGACATTTTAGTATATTCCAAGAATAAGAAAGAACATGCGGAACATCTCAGAATTATTCTAACCCGCTTGAGAGAACATCAACTATATGCCAAGTTCAGCAAGTGTGATTTTTGGCTTAAGGAAGTGTAATTTCTTGGACATGTCTTGTCAGCCGAAGGAGTTGCAGTTGATCCCAGCAAAGTGAAGGATGTGCTTGATTGGAAACCGCCAACTATAGTTCATCAAGTTTGGAGTTTTCTGGGATTGGCGGGGTATTACCGTCGGTTTATTCTAGATTTCTCTAAAGTATAAAAGTCCATAACTGAATTGTTGAAGAACCAAGTTAAGTTTGTCTGGTCATCTGAATGTGAAAAGGCTTTCTAGACTTTGAAAAGACTGTTGACTACTGCACCAGTGCTAGCCCAACCTGATATCGAAAAGTCATTTGATGTTTATTGTGATGCTTCAGGTATTGGTATTGGATGTGTGTTGATGCAAGAAGGCCAAGTCATTGCCTATGCATCCAGGCAACTTAAGCAGCATGAAGAACACTATCTGACTCATGACCTGGAGTTAGCAGTTGTGGTTCATGCTCTGAAGATTTGGTGGCATTACCTGCTTGGTAATACGTGCCATATGTATACAGACCACAAGAGCTTAAAGTATATCTTTACTCAGTCAGAGTTGAACATGCGACAAAGAAGATGGTTAGAACTGATTAAGGATTATGACTTGGAAGTACATTATCACCCCGGTAAAGCAAATGTAGTTGCAGATGCCCTTAGTTGCAAAAGTTATTGCAACTATCTGACAGTGAGAACAATGGGTTTGACTTTGTGCCAAGAAATGGAGAAATTGAATGTAGAAGTAATTCAACAAGGTAGCTTGACCAACATAATTGTTGAAGCCACTATTTGAGATCAAGTTATTGTTGCTCAGAAGGAAAACAAGGGTATAGCCCATATCAAGGAAAGAGTCAAGAATGGAAAAGCGGAATGCTTTAGCATAGATGGTGAAGGTGTGCTATGGTTTAAGGATCGCCTGGTGGTACCAAAAGTTCCTGAGTTGTGGCAGTCAATTCTTGAAGAAGCACATGCTACTAGGTTATCTATCCATCCAGGAAGTAACAAGATGTACCATGACTTAAAGCAAAGATTCTGGTGGACTAAAATGAAAATAGAGATTGCTAGATATATAGCAAAGTGTGATACTTGTCAAAAGGTGAAAGCTATACATTTGAGGTCTGCTGGTGAATTACAACCATTACCTATTCCATCTTGGAAGTGAGAGGACATAAGTATGGACTTTATTGTTGGTCTAACCAAGACATCAAAGGGATTTGACTCCGTATGGGTTATTGTAGACCGACTCACTAAGTCAGCACATTTTCTTCCAGTCAAGACAATATATCCTACGATCCAATATGTCAAGATGTATTTAGCAAGAATCATGAGTCTCCATAGAGTACCCAAGACTATTGTGTCAGATAGGGGTACATAGTTTGTCTCTAACTTTTGGAAACAATTGCATTCTTCATTGGGTACCAAACTTCTGTATAGTACAGCTTATCATCCGTAGACTGATGGACAGACTGAAAGAGTCAATCAAGTACTTGAAGATATGTTAAGGTGTTGTGTCCTTAACTATTCCAATAAGTAGGATGAATGCTTACCTTTGGCCGAGTTCTCATATAACAATAGTTATCAGGAAAGCATTAGGATGGCTCCATTTGAAGCACTCTATGGTCGTAGATGTAGAACTTCGTTGAGTTGGTCTGAGCCTAGAGAAAGAAGATTCTTTGGAGTTGACCTTGTGAAAGAAACAGAAGACAAGGTTAGGCAAATATAGAGTAATTTGAAGATAGCTCAGTCCCGCCAAAAGAGTTATGCGGATAGAAGACGGAGACCATTGGTATTTAACAAAGGAGATTTTGTATATCTGAAAGTATCACCAATGAAGGGAGTTACCCATTTTGGTGTTAAAGGAAAGTTGGCACCTCGATACATTGGACCATATCAAATTTTGGAAAGGTATGGAAAAGTGGCATATCGCTTGAAATTACCTGAACATCTCGCAGCTGTGCATGATGTGTTCCATATTTCTCAATTGAAGAAGTGTCTCCGAGTGCCAGAACAGAATGTTGAAGTTGAAGGAGTGGAACTAGAACTGGATTTGACTTATTCCGAATATCCTATCCGAGTGTTAGATCAGAAAGATCATGTTACTCGAAGACGGACGATCAAGTTCTATAAAATACAATGGAATCAACATTCAGAAGAGGAAGCTACTTGGGAATCAGAAGATTACTTGTTAGGAAAGTTTCCAGAGTTTCTAGCGTCAATATAGAATAGAGTAATGATAGTGAGCTCGGTTGCTACAAATTGTATTTTATAAAGGAACCCCAGCTGTTTTATGGACAAGAATTGGATGTTTTTGGATTGACACATTTCCTTTTCCATTACTTACTCTATGGCTTTGAATCTCGGGGCGAGATTTCTTTTAGGGGGAAGGATTGTAACACCTCGGGTGTTTAAGTATTAAAAACTGGACATGTCATCATATGCATTGCAAGGCATTGGTCATATTGCAAACTTTGATATGCATTCACTCAAACAAGTTTATATTTATGTTATAAGTATTGCTTGGTATTGTTTGAATCAAGTATGAAATCTTTGTATTAATTTGAAATTCCGAAAATCCTGATTTTTAATATTTAAATCCTACCCTAAAAACTCATTTAAAAATCTAAGCATATTTTGGGGTTGAGCCCAAAAGCAAAAGTGTAGAGCTTGACAAGTTAAACAAAGTTTGTTTTTGGAGTTTTTCAAGTTGTTTAGTAAAATTTGGAGTAAGTCAAAAAGGCGTAATTCGTTAAATTTCCCCATTCAAAATTTAAAACTTCATTTCAAAATCTAGACCGAATTTGGAGGTGGTTATAAAATCAAAGTTGTAGAACTTTAAATTTTGAACAACTTTTGTTTTTGGAGATTTTTGAGTTGTTATGAAAATTTGGGAGTAAATTGGGAATTTTGGCGAATGGCAAATCTGTAATTTTTGTGAACAGTGTCCACCGCCGAAGCTACATTGCCGGCGTTTCCTTCTTCGGCGTTCCAGGCGCGGTCGTGGCCGTTTTGACGTCGCGCTGGTGCGGTGAAGGCCACAGCGCAGCTTCCTCGAGCTTCTTGGCACCCTTTATAGCCTGAGCGCCGTCGTCTTTGCCCTTTCTCCTTGCTCTGTTTTTCCTGTCGCCTTGCTCATCTCCGGCGAGCCTGCGCCGTCGTTGTTGTGCTCCACCATCGCTGATAAGCTAGTTCCAACTTCGCTTACTCCTTGCGCATCCAGCTGATCCACCAATTTGGCTTGCCTTCGTCGGGAACTCGAGTTGCATCGTCTTCTTCCTCGCGGCCGGCAACCCCTTCGCCGAGCACGACTCACCGCGGCCAGAGCTCCACGGTGCATCTCTATTCTTGGTTTTGGTTGATTCCGTTTCGTCTCGATGCTGTGGTACTTAATCCATAGTTGGTTGCTCATTTTGACCACTGCAGTCGCCGGTACACCATCGCCGACGACGTTTTGCTCCGCCGTGCTTGCGCTGATCGTCGAACCACCTTGCTGTTGCTCCTTAGGCTCAGTAATTGACTCCAAACCGTTTGGGGTAAGCTACTGATGCTTCCCAGACCTTTTGTTTAACTGCTACCGGACTGTTGTCGCCGGCATAGCACCACCGTGCATTCGCGTCCGCCATGGCCGGCGTTGCGCTCGGTCCAGTCGCTGTTGGGTCTTGATTTTGCCACCAATCGATGCGTCCTGTTGTCGTGAACGTATTAGAGCTTTGTCTGTCGCTGGTGATCTCACCGTCGGCGAGTTTGTGCCGGTCAGCGCCGTTGTCATCGTAGTCAACGTCGGAGGTTGAAGATGACATGTGGGGTCATGGTGTCAGTGACTCAGCGTTCAAATGGATTTTTTTTTCTATTTTCAAATTTGAATGAATAGTGATGTAATTTGTTATTTTTGTGTAGATTTATTTAGAGCTCAAAAAATTATGAAAATTTTTGTGTAACTTCTCTGTGATGTATAGTATTTAAGAAAAATATGAAATAATGTTTTTCAGTAATTTTTGAATGTGATAAAAATTGCTCAATTTATTAATAAATGGATTTCCATGATTTTTCTAGGCTTATTTAATTGTCCAAAAATTATGAAATTTGTTTTGCCAATTACTTATCATGTAATAAACATATACTAAAATTTTGAGCTCAATTAGAATAAGTTGATTTATTTCATAATTTTGAATTAAATAATTAATTCATAAAAGCAAATAGTAACCTTTAATGATTTAGGTTTTGTTTGAAATTTTGGATTGAGTGATGACCTTGGGTCATTTGTTGATAATGATCCTTGGCAATTGATGTATGTGTTACGTAAGAGATTTAATTTGTTTGACTTGCAACTGTACCGCGAAGGAAAGTTGTATTCAAATTGTTAATTTTTGCATCCATCATCGAGCATCACGTTTCGTATTCCGCATCATGTTAAACATGGCATTGTTATTACGTGTAGTGAATGAAGGTGAACACGTGGTAGTTAATCAAGTTGTTGAGGAGGTTAATCCGTCTGTTGAGGTCGGATCGAATACTTGTGAAACGTCGCAGGAACCGGACTTTTCCGTCAACGAAGGCAAGCCCCGGATGCATACAACCCTACCTTGTGTTTTACAAATTAATTTCGCTTTTGCTTTCCGTTGCTGCATTAAGTGATTAGGAGTTAAGTAAGAGCCTAATTGGTGCATTACCACCCTTGTTATTCCATATTTATCTTATTACTAGTTTTAAATTCGTATATGCCTAGTTTTGCTTAGCTATGCGTAGAACGAGGAAAGTCGGGTGATTGCCTATCACCTAAGAACTTTAAATGGAACTTTGGTTAATTATGTTAACATGTGATATGGGAATGTGGAGTAATAAATCTAGACCGGGCGGCCTCGGTGTGTGTGAGCCACAAGACATGGAGGTCTTGTGAGCGGGTTCTTTCCGCCTGTGTCGATTAAGGCACGTCCGTTGTTGAATTGCATGAGGTGAGAATTTGTAGTACTAACCACATACTCCGGTAAGCCTTTACTCGGCTATTCTATTATGAGAATGGCTACTCGCGCACTGGGAGTGGAGAGATGGCGGGAATAGCGTGTACCCACGTGGCCAGGGGCTGGAATGGTGGAGTACTGTATTCTCGGGTGGCGTGGACCCGTTCTTGTTTTAGAGGATCTGAGTGCATGTTGGTATATGTAGGTCGGGGACCTGCATATGTCGTGTGGTCTGGAATCCCCAGCTGGGACTTAATCGGTTCGAATCATCATTGCTCCTCGGTTATGGAGACTCAACTCACTGTTCATCATCGTAGTATTAATAACTGGAATTTGAGAATGGTTTGAGAAAGTGTTGGATATGAAGTTTCATGATCTCAATGCGGATCATGTCAGCTTTGTATATGATCTTAAGAAGTTTTAAATGTTGATATAAAGAATTTTGTTAAAAAGCTTTTACGCAAAAGAACTTTGACTATTGCTAAAGCCATACCTTGAATCCCTGAGCCTGCATTTCTGAGTTTATCAGTTCTTATTTCGGTTAAGTCTTGTTGAGTACTTTTGTACTCAGGGTTCGTTGACCCTTGTTGCAGGTGAGCCCCATGAGCAGATCTGTTTTGGATCGTGCTGCATGACGGTTGTTCCTTGTGATGATGATGAGAAGTAAATGTGTGGCCCTTGGACAGGGCAGTTTCACTATGTGTTTTGTATTATATTATAATACCACTCCACTATTTTGTTTTGTATTAATTACCGAACTTAGTTTGTAAGATTTGAAACAACTGGTTTATAAACTAAGTTATCGTAAGACTTCCGCTATTTTATTCTGATGTATATATTTGAATAAATGTTGTAATACTACAATGACTCTGTAACGTGATCCTGCTCGGAAATCGTAGATGATTCGGGGTTCCCGTGGACACCCTACAGTCTTCTTAAGTTACCTGGAACATATGCATAGATGTCAAAGGTTGTTGGACAGTGACAGATGCATGTGGGCCCTATAATTTAGGAGGTTCTGCCACACTGGCGGACCTCTTAGCAATATGTAGCCATCTTGGCATTGTGGTAGCTTGACTCCTTCATGACCTGGTCGATGACTAGCTAGGAGTCGCCCCGAACATCGAGCCGTCGGATGCCTAGCTCAACAGCATTGCGTAGGCCATCAATGAGTGCCTCAGATTTGACCACATTATTGGAGGCATGGAAGTGGATGAGGACCATGTACTTCATGCACACTTCGAGGTGTGAAACGAAGACCAGCCCCATGCCAGCCTCCTTCTTCATCAGTGACCCATCGAAGTACATCGTCTAGTACTCCTAGTCGACGGCCGCTGGCGGCATTTGGATCTCGGTCCATTCTACCACAAAGTCAGCTAGGACTTGGGATGTGATGGCCGTTCGAGGGGCGTACGAAATACCCTGACCCATCAACTCGAGTGTCCTTCCTATAGTGTCCTGGTTTGGACAACCTCACCAAGGGGGAAGGACATTACGACCGTCACCTGATGTGACTTGAAGTAATGACGTAGCTTCTTCTTAGCAATAAGGATGACATACAGGAGTTTCTGGATTTAGGGGTAGCGAGTCTTGGAATCAGACAAGACCTCACTAACAAACTACATGGGATGTTGTATTTTGAGGGCATGTCCCTCCTCTTCCTGCTATACCACCAGGGCAGCGCTGACCACTTGCATTGTGGCCGCAATGTAGAGCAGGAGCAGTTCCCCATCGGTCGGGGGGACTAGGATCAGGGCCTTTGTTAGGAGCTGCTTGACCTTGTCAAGTGCCTCCTGGGCCTCGGGCGTCCATTCCAAATGGTCGGCTTTCTTCAGAAGCCGATAGAGGGGGAGACCTCATTCGCCGAGGCACGAGATAAAACGGCTGAGCGCGGCGAGGCACCCTGTAACTCGTTGTACCCCCTTTATGTTTTGAATCAGTCCCATCCTCGTGATGGTCAAGATCTTCTCCGGGTTGGCTTCAATGCCGTGCCTAGAGATGATAAAACCCAACAGCATACCCCTCACGACCCCAAAAATGCATTTCTTGGGGTTGAGTTTGATGACATTTGCTCGGAGTTTTGCGAAGGTCTGCTCTAGGTTGGCTATGAGCTGGTCAGCCCATTTGGACTTGACCATGATATCGTCAACATAGGCCTCAACGGTTCACCCGATGAGGTCCCTGAAACACTTGAGCATACAACGCTGATACGTAGCCCCCACATTTTTTAGACCGAACGGCATTGTGACATAGCAGAATGATCCGAACGGGGTGATAAAATATGTCGTGAGCTGGTCAGACTCTTTCATCGCGATTTGATGGTATTCGGAGTACGCATCAAGGAAGCAGAGAGTTTCGCACCCTGAGGTCGAGTCGACTACTTGATCTATGCGCAGTAAAGGAAACATATCCTTTGGACACGCTTTGTTGAGAACCGTGTAATTAACACACATTCTCCATTTCCTACTCTTTTTTTCTTATCAGAATGAGATTGGCTAACCACTCGGGGTGACACACTTCCTTGATGAATCCGGCCACCAAAAGCTTTGCAATCTCCTTGCTGATGGCCCTATGCTTCTCCGTGTGGAAGCGATGTAGGCGCTGCTTCACTGGCTTGGAGCCTAGCCTAATCTTCAAGGCGTGCTCGGTGACTTCTCTCGAAATGCCTGGCATGTCCGAGGGTCTCCATGCAAAGATGTCACTGTTGGTATGGAGGAAGTCGATGAGCGTGCTTTCCTATTTAGAGGAAAACATGGTGCCAATGCGTACCACTTTGTCCTTAGAGTTGTTGGGGTCTATGAGGACCTCCTTGGCGTCCTCCATGGGCTCGAAAGACCCAGCCGATCGCTCGAGGTCAGGTGCTCCTTCGACAATCTCCTCCCTAATGGCCGCAAGCTCTTTGGAGGCGACAATCATTGAGGAGTGTTCGTAGCACTCGACCTCGCACTCATAGGCGCACTGAAGGAGGTGCCGACGGTGATGACCCCACACGGACCCAGCATCTTCAACTTCAGATAGGTGTAGTTGGGGACAGCCATGAACTTCGCGTAGCATGGACATCCTAGGATGACGTGGTAGGTCCCGTGGAACCTAACCACCTCAAAGGTAAGGGTCTCCATCCTGTAATTGGTCAGATTAACAAAGGTGATAGGCATATTGATCTGCCCGGGTGGCACGGCCTGCTTTCCAGGACGATGCCGTGGAAAGGCACCCTAGTTGGCCGGATGCGCGATCGGTCGATGCCCATGGCATCGAGTGTCTCAGCGTACACGATGTTGAGGCCGCTGCCTCCATCCATCAGCACCTTAGTGAGCCACTTCGTGCCAACGATCGGGTCGACCACGAGCAGGTATCTTCCCGGCTGTGGGATGCTTTCCGGGTGGTCGGTCCAATCAAAGGTGATGGCAAACTCCGACCATCGGAGGAAGGAAGGCGTGGCCGGCTCGGCCACATAGACCTCACAACGCGTAAGCTTTTGGCGGCGTTTAGAGTCATAGGCCGCCGACCCCTCGAAGATCATGAGGCAGCCATCCAATGTCGAAAAGCCATCGTCCTTCCCCTCGGTGTCATCTGCCGCCGGCTTGGGCTCTGTTGGTGCAGAAAGTGACCAACAAGTAAATATTTATAGTTTTGTCGTATGTTGTGATCGGAGGTGGCCTAGCACTCAATGACACAGGGTTTATACTGGTTCAGACAACGTGCCCTACGTCTAGTCTAGGTCGGTTGATGACTTTATTCTTGAGCCCAGGTGCTTAAAGTTTGCAGTGGGGTTACAAACGAGATGGAGAAAGATGGGGTGTACAAGAGGTCTGGTCGGCTCCGGTCGGAAGGGCCGAGAGTGATAGGAGCTCTGCTATGAGCTAAGTGTTCAAGCGTGTGCTTGAGGTCCGAACCTAGCGGTTTTGTGGTTGTGAGCTAGTGAACTTGATCAATCTAATGAGTCTAGAATCACTTCCATATTGGGAGAGAGCACATCCCCTTTTATAGATAAAGGGGATGGCCATACAAGTGAGAGAGAGAGAGAGAGTTTCGTATGCTTCTAAGTCTTGTTGCTCATGCTGGTGGGTACAGGATGATGGTAGACGCCCACAACACTATTGGATGTCAGATGCACGTGGGAGGTTACGCCGTCTTTGTTCGTGTATGGCAGATATCGGTACCTGCATATACTATTGATGCCCAGAAGCATGTGAAGAGTTTTCACCATGTTCACTCGGTACGGTAAATCTCAGCACCCACAACACTGTCGATGTCCAGAGACATGTGGAGAGCCTTACCGTATGGGAGTTAATGATACCCATAATACTATAGAAGAAAAATGCCGGCGCCTACGGTACTATTTCCTGCTTGAGCTCGCCTGGCCCTCCTCTAGCTCCCGTATCTTCGGCAGCAGCTCCTCCACCGCCATCACTGGACGCTGTAGCCACGAAGCCAGATTTGGCGGCCGGCTGCGCTCTGAAACGGAAAGGAGGAGGAGGCCGAGCTGCCGAAACGGAAAGGATGAGATAGGCCGCACGAAGGCGTGGGGCAATTACTGGGCCGGGCTCGTTTCAGAGGTGTCGCGAAGGTCGCCAGCGAGCGCGACTGGTCTCCAATTAGATTTTGCGAAAAATTTAGAATACATTATACCACGTGACGGAGGGAGTAGGCCGCAATACAACGGGTTGGGCCGATGCTGACGCTGCGGGCACTCCTAGGCCTTTGCTGGGCTGTCTTGATGCGATGGCGATGGAGAGCGCTGCTGGTTCCCGCTTCGACCATCAGGCCCGGTAGTACACTGCCGGTGCCGGGGACCGTGACACTTGGGCCGAGCAGATTTTATGCGCCTCGAACTTTGTGTGTACGCTACAAAGGCAGTAGCAGATAGCAGTGACAAGTTCCTGCTAGACGAGCGCAGCTACACAGGTGTGCGTGCTCGTAATAAAATGCTAGCGCAAAGAATTTTTGCATCCGAAAATAGAATTCTGTTCCCACCGAGCGTTTGGTTTGAGAGAATCCATCGATTTCTTTTCTTTGCAACGAACAACTTACCATCATCAGTCATCACACGTCAGAAGAACCAACTGCCCATTGGCCACCCTTGGCTACTATATTATTATTTTTTTCTGCGGTTATTATATGTATGTTTAGTTAACCAGTCATCAAAGTGGATAGATTATCAGAGAGAAGAAGAATTACAGAACCCTAAATCTTGCTTTCGACCTGTTCTCTCGGTGGATTGGTGGTTGCCAGAAGATTTCAGCCGCGATCAAGAGGCAACTGTTGTTCCGTGTAGTGTAGTAGTAACGAGGATTCACAAAAGTCAACGAGGAGAATTGTATTCAGACGAGGGGAGGGGAGCATTTCAACGTTCCCCAGACCATACGGCAAGGCACTGGCTGTTGTTCAGTGTTAGTACATTACATCCGGTTTGCATTGTGTATGTGAGCACCTAGCGTGCATAATACTGTATTATATATCACTGGTTAGAGCTGCTAACCAGCTGGGTTAGCGATTAAACAAGCTGATAGCACCCATCGATGTTGGCGATGACTGCGATGACCTGAAGATTCTGAATTTCCTTCAAATTGCAAGCCGACACCCAGAAAGATGAAAGAGTCACACGGCAACAGGGCTCCTCTTGGGGGCTGTCCCTTTCCTTTCCTCGCCTAGCTAATATATATCTCCATCGATTCATTCATTCCATTGAACTGCTGTTTTTCTTTCTCTACCGTGTTGCTTTCAGGTAGAGATTCCAGAAGAAGCATCAGTGATGTAGCACAAGGTTTCTTTCTTTTATAAAATACTAGTCCCACTTCCGAAACCAAAACCAAAAACAAAAACGGTAGTCAAGCTAGGATGATCACATTGTGGTGTGGCGCCTGTGTTTGCTGGGGAACGGACAGTTTTGCTTCCAAAAATTACACAGATTTGTCTTCAGATGGATGGACTGAAACCAGCACACATGTGAAAACTACTTGGAGTACTATTCTTGTATTTCCCTACCCCATTTGGACTTTGTAGCCGGCCGGCAGTCGTCGGATAAGGAAACAAACCAATCTCCATCCATTCCTCCTTGACCCTGCCCGCATTGCGTATGGAAACTCGCTCGCTTTCCCTTTCAGAGCTGTTCCAATTGTTTTCCTTTCTTTCGTTTGCACATTCTTGGTGGATTCATTCACATGCGCTCTAGCCTTTCTGACAGAAGCTAAAACGGTCTGAAAAAATGTGTGGCAGAGCCTTTCTGACAGGACCTTCATTCAGAGTTTTGGTTTGTACATACAGTAGTACTAACAATGCAATTTCAGGGGAAACAACGGTCTGAAACTGAAACATGCCTGCCTCTGGTCCACACACACACACACACACACACGATTGGAGGCATGTAATTTTCTCGTGCCGTGCCGGATCCCGTCCACGCTGGGCAAACATATCTGATAGGAGTATCTCCGGGGCATGGCAAGTCGCGCCCGGCAGCGACTTGCCACTGCTTTCTTTCTTCCTTCCTTTCCCTTGGTTCATTCTCAGCTTTATTTGGCTTGGTGCGCAAAACGGTGGACTCGTCAATGCACGCTGCGCATATCTCCAATTTCATCACGTCGTTTTCAGACTTGTTTTCATCGGCACGAGCCATCGACAACAAGATCTTCTGATTTTTTTTTTTTTGTTGATTCATCCAGGATCCCTTTCTTTCCCTTGTGGTGAATGAAACTGACCAAAAGGCTACTGAACTCGTTCAGGCCTTGTTTAGTTCCACCCCAAATTCCCAAAAAGTGCTACAGTACCTATCACATCGAATGTTTGCGGCCCGTGCATGGAGCATTAAATGTAGACGAAAAAAAAATAATTGCACAGTTTGGTGGGAAATTGCGAGACGAACGTTTTGAGCCTAATTAGTCCATGATTGAACACTAATTGCCAAATAAAAACGAAAGTGCTACAGTAACCCCAATTTTCAACTTCCTGAAATTAAACGCGCGCTCAAAGTCGAAACACTGTGCAAAGTGGCAGCAGGAAGGATTTCATTGCATCACTGATCCATCAGGAGACAAGAGTGCAGTGCACACTGAGCTGCTGAAATGAAGCTGGTATTAAAGTCGGCTGATAAGCCGGCTGAAGCTATTTTATTGTGAGAGAAAAATACTGTAAATTCTAGCCGACTGATAAGTTCAAGCGAACATGCCAAGGATGGCTGGCTTGCAAATCACAGTAGTAGTATTGATACTTTAGAAAGAAGAGTACTAGTGTTATAGCATAGTACTCCTAGTGATTAACAAGGATTTGAAAGCAAGCCGGCAAGCGTGCATTCATTGCATTGGCTGCCTGCACTGCCCATTTTTTGAAGCTGCAAGTAGCATGGAGGCTGCCTGCACTGCCCATTTTTTGAAGCTGCAAGTAGCATGGAGAACATGTGCTGTGCTGCTAGCGCGGCTGCGGACCCTGCATTCCTTGGCTCCTCCTCATGTCTGTGTCCCACTGTCCCCTCCCCTGCTAAACTAGGAGTAGTCTACTATCACTCTATCAGATATGTTTCAGGTACAGGTACTACTACCAGTAACAATAATGGATTAGTTAACAGAGGGCTCCACCTGTTTGTTTATTATTATTATGACACAAACAAGCAGGCAGAAGAATCAGAGGCATGTCAAGAAAGAAGGGCATCTCAAAGCAGGGCCGCAGACGGTGGTAGGGCGATGAGGAATCTGACGGTCCCTCGAAAGCGCCTTTCTCTCAGAGGAGATAGGAATCTTTTTCAAAAATTCAAACTTTGTTTCTGCTCTGCCTCGCCGTGTGTCCGCTGCTACCATGCATCTTGGTCCTTGGAAAACCTGAAAAAGATTAGCGACAGAAAGATTAGGGAGCTGGGGACAGGTGTCGTACTCCTAATAATTCATAACAAAATCAAATTGCATATCAGCTTAGGCAGAAAGTGAAGGAAGATTAGGGAGGAAAGCTGTACTGCCAGTAGTTGCATTATCAGTAGACTAGCAGGAGATCCTTTTTTATAGTATTTTCTCTGGAAAGAAAGAAAGTAGCTGCAGCATTATTGGAGGCAGGAAACTAGTAGTAGTCATACAAGAGAGGAAAAACAATGAGGTAGCAGAGGGGGCGACGAAGCAATGGTGGGTGGCAGAGCCGATATGAATGATGGTGCAGCTGCGCAACCGAACCGTTTGTATTTGTATATGATTGACAGCAACAACAACAAACAAAGACTTGAGCATAGGAGGCAACAGTTGGAGTAGGGCACTAATTACAAATCCAGTGATTCGAGGCATGACATCAGGATCAATAGTAGTTTAAAAACACTGTAGATGCGTCAGGCTTAATTGGTTGATTGTATTCATAACTAGAGAGAATGAGAGATGATCCTAATCTAAAAGTCAACTGTTCCATTGGCGTTTATTGTCCTCGGAAATATAATCGTCCATGGAAAAGCACATCTCTATCATAAGTTGATCTTTCTTCTGATCCTAGAGTATCTCCACCAATTTGTTTTTCCTTTTTCTTAAAATTTACTATAGGCAGTGGATTAAGAAAGTCCATCCCTCTATTTAGGTAGGACCCATCTGTCAATGGGTAGAAATCTCCTTTTCTCCCTTTCTCCCTCTCTCGGTGCCTTCCCAGCAGCGGTGCGGTGACCGGCGTGGCAGAACACGCACAACTCGCCCGCTCAAACTCGGCGGCGGCCACGATGCTGCAGAGCCTGCATGCATAGCTTTCCTGCTCAACCCTCCGTGTCCCTGAGAGCGAGGCTAATAATACGGTAGGATTACTAGCGGTAAAGCTTGGTACAGTCTTCTCTCAGCTAACTCTTCACTGTTAATACATAACCCACTTGTCTGTCTCATAAAGTTTTTTTTTTTGTTTGTTTTTGTGTCCAAACCGACTGTAAGCTTACAGTCCGTTTCTTCTCTCTCTCCTCCAGCGCAGCATTTAGCCAGTTTACAACATGTTATTATACTTGTTCTCATGCGACGGCCGGTGTAGCTCGCCCGTTCAGCCCCTGGTGGCCCCGGCATGGCAAGGCCCCCGCTCGACCCCAAACACGACAACAAGTGATGCTCCGTTAGTGTGTGGTGCAGTTGTGTAGCGCCACTACTTCCTCCGGTGAGGTTGCCCTATGCATGGAATCGGGAGAGAAAGGGAAAGGTGATGAGTTGATCTCCTCTCTTTTTTTAGGGATTGAAGGATACTTTTTCAATTGAGAAAAAGAATTAGAAAAAGGGGATTGGAAAGAAGATTTGTTGGAGCCTTTTTTTTTCTTCAATTCGATCCACTTTATCACTGGCACAAGGACAGGATGTCACTTTTTCTTAATCTGGTGTAGATGCTCTTATGCGGTTACACAACGCATGTAACACACCATTTTAGAACACTTGGAGCTATAAGTTCCACAACAACATATGATCCACTATTTTTGGGGCGTTTTCATTCCAATTGAGCTACATGACCAACACACACATATGATCCACCGTTTGGAGACGTTTGGAGCTACATGATAATGTATCCATGGTGTATGTCCATGGCATGCATGTATGGTGGGCTTATCCACGGTGTGTGTCAACAACTGGTCAGAGTTGCATATGCTCGAATTGGTCGGGATTTAATCCACTTGAGTTGGTAAAGTTTTATGCGCTCGAGTTGGTCAGAATTACTTGTGCTTGAGTTGGTCAAAGTTTCACTCAAATTTCTCGGAATATATATATATATATATATATATATATATATATATATATATATATATATATATATATATATATATATATATATATATATATAGAGAGAGAGAGAGAGAGAGAGAGAGAGAGAGAGAGAGAGAGAGAGAGAGAGAGAGAGAGAGAGAGTGGAGGTAATGGATAGTGTAACGAGTTTGAGGCACTTAATATTGGGTAACGCTTCTCTTTGCAATAGTAGTATAGAAAGAAAGAGAGGTAGACATTAACGACATGATATCCCTGTCAATATTTGGCCTAGGGGATAGATGTCGTTGTGCGCACAAAGTATTTATCATTGCAACTTTGAACTTGTTGTATTCTGAAGCAAAGATCCAATCACTTATCCAACATAAAGAGGCTATTTTTAATATCGAGATGGGCTGGTAACAGAGAAATCTATAGAATATTAGTTTAGGGTTAATTTTTTGCTTAATGCAGATGTAGGTAATTTAACAACACTTAGAAGGGTGGTTTAATTTTACTTTTTTCTAGCTAATTGATAATTTTCCGACCTTGAGAGTTAATGTGGATGTTTATTTTGTAGTCAAATTGTAGAGGGGTAATTTACTTTAATTTTCTATGATTAATGTGCTGATTTCGAGGCTTGGAAATTGACATACTAATACTAAAAATACTAAGATAAAAAAAAGAAAAAGAAAACGAGCTAGCTCCATGAAGACGACTTACCAAAATCTTCTACAAAGGTCTGAATTCTGATGGATGACGTGGAGTTGTCTACTAACGGTCAAAAGTCTGAGTGTCCAACCAACTCAGCCTGTTCGTTTGGCTGTGGGCCTGTGGCCAGTGGCGGAGCTGGTGAATTTTGACGTCTAGGGCCACTATCTAAGTGAGTGAATCATCAGCACCGGTACTGGCTTAAATACTCTATAGATAAGAAAAGCAACAAAGAAAATGCATAATCAACAAAAAAAACTGGATATAAAAGTAGTGAAGGATATACATGTGTTTCCATCTTTATGAATCAAGAGATCTGCAATGTACAGCATTGATTCATCCAATCTTAATAAAATATACAGACGGTGCCATCTGCTATGTCAGATGCATACATGAACACACCAATGGAATTTGGGTTGATCTAGATTGGGTGGATGGATGTTTACATTGGTTCAGAGGAGGCAGGAGGGGCGCCACCTCTTGCTGGTCCGACGACCGCCAGGCCACAGCAAGACGTGCATGCTATGGACACAGGCCGCAGTGCCACGGCTCAACCTCTAGGCGCCGTCACGGCTTCACCTCGCTCCGGCCTCCGAGAGGGGGCTGCCGGCTGCGTGCCGCCGCGACGGACAGCTGCTAGTCATGCGCTAGGGGTTTGGACATTAGTGAGGTCTTGTTTAGATTGCAAGTTTTTTCACTCTCTCTTCATCACATCAAATCTTTGGACGAGTATTAAATGTAGATAAAAAAATAACTAATTACACAGTTTGATTGTAAATTACGAGACGAATCTTTTAAGCCTAGTTAGGCCATGATTGGACAATAATTGTCTAATACAAACGAAAGTGCTACAGTGCCAAATACTGATTCCTAACCCCAATCTAAACAAGGCCTGAGTGCGGAGCGCCCAGTGAGAGGCGGCGTGCGCGAAGAAAGCTGAGCGCTAGGGAAAGGGCCGGCGTACAGCGACGCAGGATGCCCCAGGCGCGAGGCCAAGCTGGGCAAAACTAGGCCGCGCGACCATGGGCTGCGAGCTTGGGCCAGGAGAATTTAAGAGGGACATAAGAGGTTTTCTGGGCCACGCCTAGGGCCGTGGCCCTAGTGGCCCTAGCCCAATATCTGCCCCTGCCTGTGGCCCTAGTCGGAACAGTATTTTTCTCTCACACAAATCAGCCAATAATATTTCTTCATGAACCAGCAACAAAATGAACCAGCCAACCGAACATAAGAAAGCTGGGATGGCAAGGCTTTTCGCCGTCCAAAACGAGACGGAAAAGGTGCCGTCCGGCGAGGTCAAGTCTTGTCCTGCCCACCTGCATTGCCTTGCCCTGGTCGGCGGAGCAGGCACGGAAAGCAGAGCAGGAGCAGAGAGCCCGCCTGGCGTTTCCTTTGCATTCCACGCGCAGCGCGAAGGCGCAATGCCACGGAAATGGGTTGGAGCGGAAACGGAGGGGGAGTGTGCCGCGTCGACCGTCGATAGTGGGCTAGTGGCGTGGCGGTCGTCGCCAGGGGAGGAAAGGGAACCCAAACAGATGATTTGATTAATGGTGGCGTACTTAACCGAGCATTTATATTTAATCCCATCCACCATTGATTAATCGATCGAAGGGGGGAAGATATTAAATAAGGGGATGGCTGGCTGAAGCTCAACTAAACTAATGGCCCTCCCCTCCTCGCGAATAACGCATCTGCTGGCTGCTGCTGCTGCGGCAGCCGCCGATGCCGATGCTGCGATTTCGAATTTCAAATGGGTGGATGGATTACCTTTTCTTTTTTTCTTCGGTTTCTGCCACTATATATAGTACTAGAGTATTTTATAAACAAACATGAGGATTTTTTTCTCAAAAAAACAAACAAACATGAGGGCCTTGTTTAGATTGTAAAAAAACAAACAAACATGAGGGCCTTGTTTAGATTGTAAGTTTTTTCACTCTCTCTCCGTCACATCAAATATTTGGACACATGCATGGAGTATTAAATGTAGATAAAAAATAACTAATTATACAGTTTGATTGTAAATTACGAGACGAATCTTTTGAGCCTAGTTAGGTTATGATTGAACAATAATTGTCAAATACAAATGAAGTGCTACAGTGCCCAATACTGATTCCTAACCCCAATCTAAACAAGGCCGATGATTTAATCTGGAGGACTTGGACTTGGCAGACGACGACGACGAGACCTAGCGGCCTGGAAGGAGGTGAGGGGAGGGGACAAGGACAGTTCCAATACTTAAAAATTACGTATAGTTTTTATAGCTATTAATTTTAATAGACACTATATATAGAAACTATGATCCTAATAGATAGTTTTTATAGAACAATATTTTACCCAATTACATACATTCTCTCTCTATTCTTTACCAATCACATCCCTGTTTTGATTCTCGTGCAGACATGGTTTATAATTTAGACCTGATTTCTATAATTTTTTTCAACCTCCAATAACTATCTTACCACTTCAGCAAAAACACGACAGAATAATTAATGTCCCTGTAAACTCTCGTGGTTTCGGAGTTACGTGTCAACGGCGACCCCTCCCACGGCGATCCCCCCCTCGTTTCTGCCGCAGCCGCCTCCTAGCAGACAGCGACCCGTTGCTATTCCGATTCCCCACCTCGCAACTCAAGCCCGCCCGCCCCAGGCCGCGTCCGCGTGCATATAAGCAGCCCATTCGCCAGCCCATTTCCCCTCTGCTTGCTTTGCCTCACCTGCCGCTGCCCCTGCCCTGCCCTGCCCACATCTTCCTTCCTCCCGTCGCCGCCTGAAACCGCCGCGCTCTCCACCCCTGCCCCCCGTCTTCCTTTGCATGCAGGAGCAAGGACGACAAGAAGAAGGCTCGACTCGGCTCTTCGACTTGGAGAGCAAGGGTCTCATTCTCTCTCTCAGAGGGGAGCAACAAGAGGATCGGATGGCGATTGACCACGAGTCCCCGTTCAAGGAGCTCCGCCTCAAAAACCGCAGGATCATGGTGAGTTACCTGGCCGGAGCCGCTCATCCCCTTCCTTCTGTCTTCTGTAGCCCCCGGGCCCTGCCATTCTCGATTTGCCTTCTTGCCAGCCAAAAACAACTTGTTTTCTTTCCGTTACTGTTGGGGTTCGGTTTGGTATTTGGGACGAATGCTTACCTCTGTGCGGCAATGGCGGCGATGCCATAGATTGAAGGGCCTAGATTGAACGAGTGTTTCTTGACCGCCTCAGCCCCTTTCTTTGGGATCTCCGCATTGCCTCTCCGATGCAGCCGGCGTCTCATTCTGATTGTCTTGCTATCAAATGAATTCCGTGCCGCCCTTCCCCAAGCAATAATTTTTTGAGCGCAAGCAACCAAATTTCTTGGCGATGGTTCCAAGGAGATAGAATTTTCTCTCTCTCTTGCAGGCTACTATTCCATCTTGTTTGTTTGTCAATCCATCGCTGAGCTTTTCTTGGCAAACAGCCAATTCAAATGCTTGGCCATTGAGCAAAGTGGTTGTGCTGCATAGCCTAGTCAACTGACCCTCTTGGTTGTTTTCCGTGCAGGGAGGCGGCGGCCCTGACCCTGATCCGGAGGAGGAGGCCGCGACGGCGGCGTACGTGGAGCAGTGGCCGCGCTGGCTGCAGCCGCTGCTGTCCGCGCGCTTCTTCGCGCATTGCAAGAAGCACAGCGACTCCCACCGCAGCGGCGAGTGCAACATGTTCTGCCTCGACTGCAGCTCCGCCGCCGCGGGCGCGGGCACGGGCACGCGCGCCCTGTGCTCGCTGTGCCTCGCGCACGGCCACCGCGACCACCACACCATCCAGATCCGCCGCTCCTCCTACCACGACGTCATCCGGGTCTCCGACATCCAGCGCTTCATGGACATCGCCGGCGTGCAGACCTACGTCATCAACAGCGCCCGCGTCGTCTTCCTCAACGAGCGGCCGCAGCAGCAGAAGCCAGGCTGCGGCGGCGGAGGCAAGGCCGCGTCGGCGTCCGCCAACCTCTGCGAGGTCTGCGCCCGCAGCCTCCTCGACAACTTCCGCTTCTGCTCCCTCGGATGCAAGGTCATCGGCTGCTCCCCCGACGCCGCCAAGGCCAGGAACTGGCTCCTCCTGCCCGCCGACGGCGACGACTCCACGTCCTCCTCCTCGGCCCTGCGCAATGCCGACAAGAAGCAGAGCTTCACGCCACCCACGCCGCAGCCGACCCTGCCGACGAAGCGCCGCAAGGGCATCCCGCACCGCGCGCCGTTTGGCAGCCTCATCGTCGAGTACTAGCTCCCTCTTCCACGGCGGCGGCGGCGGCTGCTGCATTGGCATTGGCACTACACGCGCGCGGTAAAGCAGAAAGTACTCTTCAACCAACGGAATTGAATCGCACAGTGAATCCATGCCATGCCTGAATGAATCCGCCATTACGGCAATGGAATGGGATGGCCACCACTTCGGTGGCCTGGCCGCCTTCCTTTGCCATGGCACTTTGGTTGGTGGTGCTTCTCGAGGTGGATGCCATTTGCTCGCTGGCTTTGCTTTCCACAAAGGAACGAAGGGAGAGAAAGGTGGAGGAAGAATCAAAACTAGCTTTTCATCACTGTTGTTAGGACACAAGATATATATATTTCTTTCTGATAGAAATATATGTACATTTTTAGTCTTGTTATATGTTTCGAATCATCATAGTGGAGCAGTATATCTAGCTTTTGTGATGCTTTTACTAGATTATTAGTATTAGGTTGTCTGAAGAAACCATGTTCAGGAGATAACCATGTTTGTACTACAAGGTACTAAGCTATGGAGGTGGTGATTTGCATTTAGCAAGCTCTGCTTGCTTGCAGTGGTTTCAGAGCATTGCTTTTGCTTGTGTGTTCATCTGTAAAAATCAGGCATTGCATAGATGAGGAGGATGGATATATAAGGAGAATAATCCTGAACTGAACCAAGTTTCTATGATGGATTATGCGGTTCTGATATTCATTCATTCAGATTGTCATCAAAGAAAGAAGGTTCTCCGCATTTGCATATTGCACTCAGGTGATGACTGAGGATAGGTCACATACCCAATTTGCCACTTGATGATGATAGTACTGTGACTCTGAGGAAGCAAGGAAATGCCGTCACGTTACTGCCCAGCAAGGTTGCGTTGATGGAAAGCCACTCTGAATGCGATTGCCTTGCTATCTACGGAGTACATGATTAATCGCCCTGATTATTATCGATTAGCATTGTTCTTGTTCATCTACTCCTGGATCATTGAACCGAACAATTTGTGTTGACGTGATGCTGATACCTGCACCGTCAGCGACGTCATCGATGAGGCCATTGAACAGCTTGCTTTTTGTTAGCATAGCACTTTAGCTTAAGGCCAAAGAGGGACAGGACCAATTTGCAACCTAACCTACTATGATAAATGAAGCAGGATGGAGGGAACGAAACGAATGGGATGGCTTTATGGTTAACGCCATGAAAACGACATGGAACAGAAGCATCTAATGCGGCGAAGGAGAAGCCGCAGCAGCAGCAGCTGAAACATATGCCGCCGCCGGCTCACATATATTCTTTCTAGCTTCCACGCGAAACAGCTTGGTTTGGTGCTTCCGTTTCCTCGAGGGGATGCTACAGAGGCGGTGTCATTGGAAAAGGGGAAATAAAAAGTGAGGGTGTGACATTTCCCAAAAGGACAGGGGGAAAAATTGGGAGGGAAGGCGTTATTCATGTACTAAATTCAAAGTGGTGGACGATGTCGACATGGATGTGGACCAGAATTCTTGGCTGGCTTTGGCTGCGCAGGATGCCATAGCAAAACATACTCCCATCTTTGCATAAGTGCCGATTAGTAGCATCTCCATCTGAGTAATGGCGTCTTTCCAAACAAGGGGAGGCTAGGCTTGAGCGACTTAATTTGTGAGTTCCCGTTCTGCGAAATTTATTCGTGGATGGACCAAATTTGCTTTTACCACACATGATCGTATAGTAGGTAGCATTAGCTTTTTCTTGGATGGTTTATGTTGGAATATTAGGTATTTATACAGAGTTATATTCCAAATATAAATTATTTTCTCATAAACTAGCATACATGATAGTAAATACTCGTTGAAACAAATAAAATAGTAAATGATACAATGGTTCGGAAATTATGTCTTTTAAGCGGGACTGGTGTTGGAGCATCAACGATGCTATTACTCGGTATGAACGAGCCTTATTGACGTAGTCGAACTCAGCTGATGTAGTGTAGCATACTCAACACAGTGCAATGATTTGACAAAGCGATAATCCATACGGCGATGACCGAGGTGGTCGTCTGTAGATGGCGTTGTCGTTGTCGCTGGTGGAGGAATGATGTTGTTGATGTCGTATCTTGGCCTCATGGCAACCTGTGGTGAAGAACGCGGGTAGTTGCACAAAGCGCTTCCCAAAAACTATTCACTCTGTCTCGGTGCAGGATCATAAGAAGAGGTTTTGCAGATGTCTCAATTACCTGTGCACGCCGATGATCGGGATGGACCAGACTATATTGTTTGCATAATATAGAGAGGAGAAAATAAAATTGACTACCTTAGTGTTTTCCAAATCTATGGATTCCCCATACAGTGGTTATATATAGAGAAAATTCCTTCAATGCCATCAAAAGCTATACTAATCCCTTCATTGCCATTCAAATCTATAAGTTCCCTTCGTTGACATTGATTTATAATTTTTGTTCCCTTGAATGCCATTGCCGTTACTTTTTTGTTGATCCATCGTGCACACCGTTAAAACTTTGCCATGGTGGTGTACAGGTGGTGTCTAGCTCCAACCAACGGTCGGCCGGTGCCAGCGATGGCGAAAGGTGCCAGCGATGGCGAGACAAAGGACTCCTTCGTCGCAGACGCCAGGTTGGAGTCGGACACCGACGACGCCTCTCGGGAGCCGACGAACTCGCCGTTCCTCGCTCGGCGAAGCGCTGCGCGCTGAAGCTGAACAGCAGCGCCACGAACGCTGAGTCAGTGCAGAACTTGTCCGGGCAATCCTCCCCGCCGTCGGCCCCGTCCAGCGCCTACGCGGCGTCGAGCACGCCGAAGTGGAGCCTCGGTGACGCCCTCAGCAGGCGGAGCGAGACCCGGGTGTTGGGCCCCGCCGACGTGTCGTACGCGAGGAGGCCGGCCACGGGCGCGGCCAGCGCGTACCGACACGGCGCAGCGAACGTGGCCGTGGAGTTTCCTACGAAGCGCTCAAAGACGATGGTGAGGCGGTGCGTGAACGGGGCTGGCACAACGCGCGGCGGGATGGTGAATCCCGTGGCGTTGACGCCGTCAGCCCAAAGCGCGTTGCTGCGCACGCGCAGCGCCCAGGCCCGGACGCCACCCGCGCCGAAGAGGTTGGCCGGGAGGGGCAGGTCGACGAGCTGGCTCGTGTTTGTGGTGGTGTCGCGGAGCAGCTCGGACACGCGGGCGCGAACCGCAGCCTCGACGGCCGAGATGTTTTCGGTGCGGCCCTGTGGCTGCGCCGGGCAGGGGTGAAAGAAGCAGGCGGCGAGGACGAGGGCGTGCACGAGCAGCGACGGCAGCAGGCGGGCAAAAATAGTGCCTTATCATGGCTCATCCCCATCCGAACGTGTCAAATTCCATCGCTGTCCTCAAGACCGAGCGGCACGGGTGCGGGGCTAACCTGGTGGCGGGTGGAGCACCGGCGGCGGCTGATGCGCCGGCGGGTGGAGCACCGGCGGCGGCGTGACGCGCCTGATGCGCCGACGGAGACCATGGCGGCGGGCTTGGGCGGATCGACGGCGGGTGGAGCACCGGCGGCGACGTGACGCGCCTGATGCGCTGGTGGAGACCACGGCGGTGGGCGGGGCGCAGCATCAGCGGCGTCCGCCGCGCGGGAGGTGGGGGTGCGGGGCCGAAGGTGGAGGGCAGAGGACCGGAGGTGGGGGCGCAGGTGATGGGCTGGACGCCGCCCGAGAGAGAGAGAGAGAGAGAGAGAGAGAGAGAGAGAGAGAGAGAGAGAGAGAGAGAAGGAAATAGAGGCCGATCGGATAAGGAGAGAGGAGGGGAAAAGAAAAGAAGGGGAGAAGGAAAGAGAAATAAAAAAAGGAAAAAAAGAAAAGGAAAATGAAGAGAAAAAAGAAAAAGAAACGGTGTGCATGATGGATCAACAAAAAAGTAACGGCAATGGCATACAAGGGAACAAAAATTATAAATCAATGGCAATGAAGGGAACTTATAGATTTGAATGGCAATGAAGGGATTCGTATAACTTTTGATGGCATTGAAGGAATTTTCTCTTATATATATGGTACATCTTTCCTAGGAGGGGTTGGTGTATATATAAGGGGAGGACAACTCTTTACCGCTATATCAACTAAAAATATGGTACTAACTGTACTAAAATTCATTATGGAACACATGAAATTGGGCTTTTGAGATTTTATAGAATATATATATATATATATATATATATATATATAGCCCATATAAATTCTTACAGTTTATCCACATTGACTCAAGGCCACCAAGTAAAGGATGATGTTGTATTGTTGTGCCATGAAGCTATCTTTTACAAAGACAAGGAGCTGAATGTTTCAACTGCACATATCGCATTCGTGACGTCAATTGCACTATGATGATATTGGGAACCAGAGCAGTTGGACTACCCTCGTGTCAAGAAAGAAGACATACCAGTAGGAGTATGTATAAAAGGGAAGAGCCTGTGACCTTCTAATCTTTGGTTCTTTCTTTGCCACTGTCCAGTGTCCACTGATGAATGTGAAGGAATGATCATCGATGGATGGAGGCATGGAGACAGAGAAATCAGTCGGAGCCGCGCAACGCAGCCCGCCCGGAGTGCACGTAGCGGCAGCACAAAAAACCTTTCTGTGCATGCCCGGGGGCCCACACGTGGGCAGGCCCCACCCCCGGCATCCCGTCGCTCGTCGTCAGTCTGCTAGCCACTCCCGTGGTCCACACGTGCGGTTGGGCCATCAACGTGTCGCTCCCCCATTGGTCCCGGCCCGTGGCGGGATGCTCGGGCCCGCGTGGGCCGCCTCCTTGTAAAAAATCATCGCAGCCGCCGCCGGCTTCCCTTGACCCACACCCACCACCCGTCCACCACGGCACCACCACAGCGCGCCATCGGCCCCAGGCCATTCCCTTCTCTTCTTCTCTCTCCACGTTTGGAAAAGGGCCGGTGCCGCTGCCGCTGCCGCGTGGTGAGCCTTGAGGTTGAGGGGGCCCTGTGGGCCGTCCGATGGCACTTGGATGGCCCAGATGCCGCTCCGTGGCTAGCGTACTCCGCACGCGCGGGCTGGGTCAGGGTGCGGGTGACGCCAGCCGGTGCGTGGAGGTGAGGTACACAGGCGTCGCGGCCGCGGCGGTGGGGACAATGACGCCAGCCGGTGCTGATGCCTGATGGCTCGAAACGTGTCTCCCGGGACGATGACGTGGCGCGTGGTGCTGGGTGTTTGGGGCTTGCGTTGCTGATCCCTCGAGTTGCAGCGGAGCGGGTTGTTAACGTAACCCGCCCGCTCGCCCCGCAAAACTAGGTTTCGTGGCTGTTATGGATCGGCTGCAATTTTTCCGTGGCCCAAAGACTTCCAACCCTCCAAGCCCGTTGGACGAGCGAGAAGCCTCGCAACAACCCGCAAGACCCGCGACACCCTCCTCTACTCTCCCTTCCATCGCAAGCAACTGACGCAAACAACTAGTCTGAATCTGACTGTTGCTCTGCCTGGCTGACTGTTGTCCGCAAGCAACTGACGCAAACAACTAGTCTGAATCTGATACAAACTGAGTTGACTACTCAAGTCCACATGTAACCTGGATGGAGTACTCCATTTGCAACTAGGCGATACCTGTGCGTTGTGGCGGGAATTACTGGAATAAACTGTAAATTGACGATTGAAGATGCTCCGCAGCCAGATATTCTTGCCTATGAGATAGAAGAATCTGAATCTGCAGACTTGAAAGCTGTTCTGGATGATATGCCCTTTTTACCAAGTAACAGATAATCATAAAAAGCACGTCTAGACGTCTAGTCATATTATATACTGAAGAAATTCTTATACTCATTTACTCCTTGCTAATATACAGCTTAGCTAGATTGATTGCTTACCGTACACTGACTGATTACAGCAATTTGAAAGTTAGTCCAAAAGAATATATTTGTTGCAACTTCTGAAATGCGCAGGCCTAACGTAGGGCAATTGATGGAGGGCCTGTGGAAAAAGGTCAGACTTGAGCTTGGGGATACTAATAATTTTTAGATATTGTACTGTATGTCTTGCGGGTCTTGCGAGTTTTGCATACAAGTTTGTTGTGTCCACGGAACACTTGTCCGCAAGATTCGTAGCTTTGTGGCAAGCCATAAGCCCGCTAATAAACTTTGCGGCAAGTGAGACGGGTTAGCTGCCGGCCGCGAACGAGCCCGCCTGCAAGTTGACTGATCCCATTCCCAAGTACTAGTATCCTGTACCCCGGCTCCTAGGTACGTACGGGTACATCATGCCTGTGAATCTGTGATGATGGTGCGGTGCGGCACAGGACTACAGGAGGCAGGCAGGCATACCGCATTCTGCAAGACAGACATGCATGATATACAGTAGGTAAGCGACGGACGGACGACGGTACGGTAGGCGGGCCGCGGGCGTATCGATTGGTGTGGTTGGAACGGCGATCAGTGTTGGGATTATGGAATGGATAACATGGTGGATTTGGTTATTATGTAGTGGTTCAGCCTAATCATATGCATGCATCGTTTGTTATTAGCGCCCCAATCACTATGCATGGATAAGCAAACTGGGCACTAGTCGATCGATCCAACCCTACCATCAAATTGAAATCCATGCATCTGATTATTGATACATGAGGTGCTCGGGCTCGGCTCTAGCTGCAAGCTGCAAAGGGAGAGCACTGTAGCATGCTCTTGGTCTTGGATAGTAGTACTGCTCCAAATTCGACTGGAAGGTTGCTGCTACTGTAGCTACAAATGTCGTGCAGCGATTGAGCCATGAGCCAAGCCAACAGCCTGTTCGGTTAGCTGGTTCATATCGTTGCTGGTTCGTGAAGAAGTACTATTGACTGATTTGTGTGAGAGAAAAATACTATTTTAACTAAAAATTTACGATTATTTATAACAAACCACAGCCAAACCAACAAGTAAATCGGTCGGTCAGTCAATGGTCAGAGATAGCGTCGGACCGGGTCACGGGGCGACTTGAACTAGAACAGTTGGTCTTTGGGCAGCACCAGGCACCAGCATGCAGCTGGGTGCTCTGTCGTCAGGCAGGAGTGAGCGACAGACACGTACGGGTCAATGGTGCTCTGTTGCCACCTTGCATCTGCATTGAATCTTGGTGGGCCTATCTAAATCCAAGTAGGCCTGCGGCCTGCCGCCAAGTGATGCACCCGTCAATGGCCATCGGCTAGCGGTGGCTGGCTTTTAGCCTGTGCAGATAGTCAAGGCCCAAATTTACTGGGTCTATCCACCAGGGCCTCCTTTTAGGCCTGGTTTAGATTGCAAGTTTTTTCACTCTCTCCATCACATCAAATTTTTGGACACATACAGAGAGTATTAAATGTAGATAAAAAAATAATTAACTACACAGTTTGATTGTAAATTACGAGACGAATCTTTTGAGATAGTTAGGTCATGATTGGACAATAATTGTCAAATACAAACAAAAGTGCTACAGTGTCCAATACTGATTCCTAACCTCAATCTAAACAAGACCTTAGTGAAAGAGAGGACAGATCCAATCTCGTCTTGGGTCAAGGAACTGGAACATCATGAATAAATAAAGAGCATTGATGCTTTCCCTAACGATAATGCTCGATCATCCCGTCCGGATGCCGCTCATCTCCGTGAAGTCATTCACCCTCTCAAAAAAAATCCATTACGGTTATCCACTCGTCTTGGTGTGAGCGCGTGAACGCACACCGCGTGCTCGTCGTTTACCGCACCGTGCCCTCCCCCCATCGTCGCCTGCGTCGTGCTCCGTTCTAGTCACATGCGCCGCTCGCTCCCTCGTCGTCCATTCATCCCCACTGTCGTCGCGCGCGCCGCTGATCCTACCAGCCGTTGGGGCGTACGTGTCGTGGCGCCTCAGGTCTTCTCCGGCCGAGCCAAGGGCACCCACGAGCGCGCCGGGTGCTGGTGGTGCGCGCGCACCATGGCTCGCTGTCGGCTCCCACCTCGACGGCCAGAATCGATTGGCCCCGGCCTTCTCCTGTCCTATTTTGTATATATGTTTCAAGTGTTTTAGCATTTTAGATGTATATAGTGCAATTGTTTCATTTTAATGTTGTAAAAGTAGATCGGAGGATGCCGCACATGTTGCATATGTTGCAAGTATTTCAGTGGCATGATGCAAGCGTTTGTTCAAAATATTTCATCTGTTTCCAAACGTATGTTGCAATCATTTTTTATTATCTGGATGTTGTATATGTTTCACACATATGTTGCAACAGTATGTTCCAAATGTTTTAGCTTAGTTTTATGTTGCAACAAGTAGTTTCATATTGCAAGTTGCAAGTGTTTTATTTGAATATTTTATGTGTTTCACAAACATGTTGCAAATACATGTTCCAGATGGTTCATATGTTTTCAGACGTATATTGCATCCAAATGTTTTTTCATGTTGCAAGTGTTTTATGTTGTTCGGCCGGAGACAAGTCAGGGCAACTCATCCTGGCTCTTGAGTGCCGCCCGCATGGAGAGAGAGAGAGGAGGGGGTCAAGGAAAGGACCGGCGGGTGCATAGATGGGAGTGGAGTCGCGCGTGGAGCGAGGTGAAGGCAAATGGGAGGGGGCTGCATGGGCGTCTGGGCACGTGCGTTCGTTCGAATGTCCGAACGCTAGCCACGCTGTTTCCCTATACAAAAGCAAGGAATTGGAATCTACCAACTACCATGCATGTACCAGCTTGGTAATCGGCTAATCACATGTTGAAAACGAAGCCCAGAGGCAAACAAGAAATCAAAGAAGCAGGCTATGGCTATCACAAGGTATACTAACAGACTATCTTAAGGCCTCCTTTGGAATACACGAATCAAAAAATGCAGGAAGAGAAAAAATATAGAAACACATGTGCAAACCTAAGGAATTCAAAACATAAAAATTATATAGGATTATGTGTTTAATTTGGTTGGGTATAGGAAAAAAATAAAGAATTCTAAAAGAATCTTAAGAACAAATTCATATTACTCCTTTATTCAAGCTAGGTATCCTTTCATAATAAGATACTAGTGGAGAGCACATGCTTGATTAGACACCAAGTACAATTATTAATTTCTTGTTTGTCCTCATTCCTTGTGCAAAGAAAATTTTCCCTGAGGTATGAGTAGATTCTTTTTCCCTCTAGTTTTATTGTGACTTATTCCTATAAACCAAATGCTGCTACATGAACTAAATCCTTAGGAATTAGAATCCTATATTTTCTTGTGTTTGTCCTCCATTCCAAAGAGGGTCTAAATGTGGAAAACACAAGCATCCAAAGAGGGTCCTCCATTCCTTGTTTGGTAGGGCTCCGGCTCTAGCTCCTCATATGGAGCAACTTCTTTGGTGCAGTTAAAGTTGTTTTGAAAAATGTTTGACAAAATCAACTCTAGTGGTAGTTTTGTAATAATTTATATTAGCTGTGTAAGGAGGAACATGAGACTGGGACGGTCCTTAGACCTGTGCTTTGACGTGAGATATGCGAGATGATTTTTTATAACGTGCAATTCCTGCGCATGCGAGGTGGGGAATCAAACTCCCGACTTGGAGCTTCCCACAACAGGGATGCCAACGACGGGGACGCCACCGTTATCAACTGGTCCACTATCATTATCATTTTCATCATTTAATGAAAGCCATTTTTTGGGCCATAGTTGTGACACGTCATTAAAAATTGACAATGTAAATGGACAACAGCATTTCCAAATCCACTTGAAAGCTTGATGCACTTGAGTATGCCCTATCAGAAATCTATAGATTCTTGTGGTTGAAAAATTTCCCCAAACTGAATGCCAGATGCCTTGCTGCTCTGTTAGAGGAAAGTGGTTTCTCAGAGATTCAACATGAAAAGACTGATTGTAAGCTTCGGTTGAAAGTGGCAAATTGAACTGATCAGCCAAAGGTTGTTGCCCAAGCATGTTGTCCACTGAGATCAGTCTATTTTTAGCAAAAGAGTATAATTCTGGATATTGCAAGTTCAGTGGCTGTTGTATCCAAGTATCTTGCCAAAATAGACAGGTTTAACCATTCTGAACAATGACCCACATGTGCTTGTCATTGTCCTTCAGACTTTTGACTGCTGCACATGAGAGCCAGATAACTCTGGTAGTCTGTCAGGTGTCCTCGGGGAACCCCGAATCATCCACATTTATTCTCTCGAGCAGGATCCATTGCAGAAAGCATTGTAGTATTATAACAGTTGTACAAATATACAAATCTATTACATCAGAGTAAGTGGCGGAAGTCTTACAATACCATAATTTTACAAAACCAATTATTAAGTTATTACAAACCATAAGTTTTAGCCATTCAGGCAGTGGGGTAGCAAAAGGGCACCACTTATACTACAATCAAAAGATACTCACCCTGCCCAAGGGTGCGCAACAACAATAGCTCTACTGTTGGGACTCATCCTCCAGAACCGCCATGCAGCAGGGGCAAAAGTCTAACTGCTCATGAGGCTCACCTGCAACAAGGGTTTAACAAACCCTAAGTACAAAGGTACTCCGACGAAAAGGAAAGACTCTAAGGATATGCAGGCTTACGGGGAATCAAGGTAAGTTTGTAGCAAGAATCAAGTTAAACTTTTGTAGAAAAGCTTACTAAGTTGATCCTTACTTTCAATGTTTTAGCTCAAGTTAAATAATTATAGGTCTCTCATTTGCACCTGATCTAGGTCAATCACTTCTTTAACCATCTCATCTCATGATCATATCACTAATGTTTCAGTTATTAACTACGATGCAGGTTAGTTGATCGAGTCTTCTTCTCCAAGAAGCAGCGGTGATTCGAATCGGTTTGGCCCAGCTGGGGGTTCCTTACCACACGACATATGCAGGTCTAGGACCGGTCCTGAACCTACATATATCAACCCTCATGTGGTTCCCCCAAAACATGAATGAGTCCAGCGCTACCCGAGAGCACGGTACTCCACCTCCCCATGCCACTCCTGGTGGATTGACATGATGGGTACATGTTACTCTCGTCATCTCTCCACTCCCAGCGCGCGGTTGGTCTTTCACATAATGGAATAGTGAAAGCTCTAGTTTGGTTTTGGTTAATTGATGAAACCCTAAGTGCTAACCTAGTTTATCAAGATGATTATGAGATAGGTAGCACTACTCCAAGTGATGAAGCAATGGCGAAGATCATGACAATGGTGATGGCATAGTGATGGTCAAATGCTTAAACTTGGAAAAGAAGAAAGAGAAAAACAAAAGGCTCAAGGCAAAGGTATAAAATATAGGAGCCATTTTGTTTTGGTGATCAAGACACTTAGTGAGTGTGATCACATTTAGGATTGATAGCCATACTATTAAGAGGGGTGAAACTCGTATCAGAATGCGGTTATCAAAGTACCACTAGATGCTCTAACTCATTGCATATGCATTTAGGATCTAGTGGAGTGCTAACACCCTTGAAAATATTTGTGAAAATACGCTAACACATGTGCATAAGGTGATACACTTGGTGGTTGGCACATTTGATCAAAGGTAGTGAAGTTTAGGTGCAAGGGCAAGAAACTCCACCGGCGGAGTGTCCGCCTGTAGAGTGCGGACAGTCCGACGGTGCCACCGGCACCCTAGATAGAAAAATTGGAGGTCACTGTGAGTGACCGGACGCTGATCTTGGATGGACCGGCGCATCCGGTCAGGCGTAGCAGAGAGGTCGCCAGTTTCGGTGTTGCACCGGACGCTGGACCTGAGATGCACCAGACGGTGGTTTCTGCGTCCGGTCAAACTGACATGGCGACACAGTGACTAGGGTTTAGCACCGGACGCTGGTCTGTGTCCGGTCAAGGTGGACCGGACGCGTCCGATCGAAGAAAACCGGATTTAGACCCTTACTATAAACGACCGGACGCTGGTGGTTCAGCGTCCGGTCAGTTTTGCCGGAGCGTCCAGTCAGTTAATAGCCGTTGTGATCTGGCGGCTCAAGTTTAACTCAGAATGACACGTGGCTTACATCTGTGGACCGGACACTATGTCCAGGGTCCGATCAGTATGACCGGAGAGTCCGGTCAGAGCGCGATTTGCCCAGTGAAAGGGTATAACAGCTCTATTTGATGGGGGCTCTATTTATAGCCCTATGGCCGGCTCAAGGGACAACTCTTGCACATTTTCATTGACATAGCAACCTTGTGAGCTTAGCCAAAGTCCTCCCACTCATCTCCATCATTGATTCATCATCTTTGTGAGATTGGGAGAGAATCCAAGTGCATTGCTTGAGTGATTGCATCTAGAGGCACTTGGTATTCGTGTTACGCTGCGGATTTCACTTGTTACTCTTGGTGGTTGCCACCACCTAGACGGTTGGAGCAGCGGTGGAGGATTGGCATGAGTTGGTGATTGTTCATGGCCATCTCCGGTGATTGTGAGGGGCGTTATACCTTCCTCGGTGGAGCGCCGAAAGGTAACTCTAGTAAATTGCTCGTGTCATTGAGTTACCTCACTCGTGGGTTGGTTCTTGCGGTGTCCTATAGTGTGGACGAGGTTTGTGAAACACCTCTTAGCCGTCAAACCACCAAGTGTTGGTCGACACAACGGGAACGTAGCGTGTTGGCAAGCACGTGAACCTCGGGAGAAAATCGATTGTCTCTTGTCTTTGGCATTCTCCCGGTGATTGGCTATATATTCATCTTATGATTGGTTCATTCCCTACACGTCGGTATAATCACCCTACTCACTTATTTACATTCTTGCAAACTAGTTGATACAAGCTCTTTAGTGTAATTAGAATTGAGAGCTTGCTTTGTTATTTACATTCATCTAGTTGAGCTCTTTAGAGTAGCAAGGTTGAGAGCTCTGAGTGAGTAATTACATAGCAAGTTTGTGTGCCTAAGTAATCATTGCAACTAGAATTGTTGTATAGGTGGCTTACAACCCTTGTAGAGCTAGAGCAAGTTTGCATTACGCTATTTGTCATACTAATCAAATTGCTCTAGTTAATTTGTAGATTTTTAAATAGGCTATTCACCCCCCCTCTAGCCATATTAGGACATTTCAAGTGGTATCGGAGCCATGGTCACCATTTGATTGAAGGCTTAACAACCTCGGTGTCAAATTATGGCTCAAGTTGTGTTCAACCATGTGGGGGGCAAACCACCTTTCTTTGATGGCACATGCTATGATTATTGGAAGAGAAAGATGAGGATGTATCTTGGTTCAATCAATGATCAAGTATGGGAAGTGACCGAAAATGATTATGCTATCATTGATCCCGACAATCCCACCAACCAAGATAAGACCAACAAGCAATGCAACACAATGGCTCTCAACACCATCTACAATGCCATTGATTCTAAGGTGTTTGAGCAAATCAAGGATTGTGAAAGAGCTAATGAGGTGTGGACAAGATTGGAAGAAACTTATGAGGGCAAACCGGCGGTGAAGAGTGCCAAGTTGTATATCCTCAAGGATAAATTGACAAGCTTTAAGATGAAGGAAGATGAGAGCATTTCGGAGATGTTCCATCGGTTGCAAGTAATTGTCAATGATTTGAAGGCTTTAGGAGAGAAGATCAAGGATGATGACGTCTCTCATCGGTTCTTAATGTGCCTACCTCCAAGATTTGAGATGTTGAGATTGCTCATCATAAGAGGAGGATTGAAGGATATTACCCCCAACCAAGTACTAGGTGATGTCATGACACAAGAGACATACCGTGTGAAAAGGGAGGGGGATGACAAGAAGGAAGAAGAAGACAAGAAGAAGAAAAGCATAGCATTCAAGGCTAGCTCATCATCATCAAAGAACAAGGGCAAGTCCAAGAAAGAATCAAGTGATGATGATGATCTTAGTGATATTGATGATGAAGCTATGGCTCTCTTTGTGTGCAAGATGGGAAAATTCATGAAGAAGAAGGGCTATGGTGTAAGAAAAAGAAGAGATCACACCAAGAAGAAAGAGTATGTGAGAAGATGCTATAATTGCAAGAGCCCCGATCATGTAGTCGTAAATTATCCATATAATAGTGATAATGATGAGAATGAGAAGAAGAAGCATAAGGAGAATAAGAAAGAAAAGAAGGAGAAGGAGAAGAAGATGGCCTTCCAAAATAAGAAGAAGGGTGGAGGATATGTGGTCACATGGGATAGTGATGGCTCTTCAGATAGTGATAGCTCTAGTGATGATGACAAGAAATCTATCAAGAGAGCACTAGCAAGCATCGCCATCAACAACAAGCCCTCCATCTTTGACACTCCATCGACATGCCTCATGGCAAAACCTACCAAGGTAAAATATGATGTGAGTGATGATGATAAATGTGAAAGTGATGCTTGTAAGAGTGATGATGATGATGAGGAGTACTCCAAGGAGGAGCTCATGGATATGTGTGAGCAAGTACATACTTGCTTTGAGATGAAGAGAAAGGAGTGCAAGGAATTGAACAAGAAAGTCAAATTTCTTGAGCAATCCCTTGATGAGCTCAATGCAACTCATGAGAGGCTAATGGAAGCCCATGAGAAGCTTGGCAAAGCTCACTCTAAGCTTGAAAAGGCTCACTCCTCTCTCATTGAGCAAGTCAAAGTGGAGGAAGCCAAGAAGGAGCAAGTAATCATAACACATGATGTGGGACTAACATGTGATCTTATTGATGAATCTTTTCATGAACCCATTATTGTTGCTCCTACTAACACTTCTTGTAGCACAATCATTACTACTCCACCTATGAATGATACATCACTAATAGTGGAAAATGAGAACCTCAAGAAGGAGGTGAATGAGCTCACTCGTGCCTTAGGCAATGCCTATGGTGGAGAAGTCCACTTGCTAAAGTGCTTGGGTAGCCAAAGATTTTCTCTCAATAAAGAGGGATTAGGCTATACCCCTAAGAAAGACAAGGCGGCCTTTATCACTCCCAAAGCTAGCTTTGTAAAAGGCAATTGTCGGTTTTGCAATAGATGCAAGCAAGTTGGGCATATAGAGCAAAATTACAAGACTAACAAGAATAAGCTACCTATTGTTTCCTCAATCAAGTTTGATTCTTGTTACATGCTTTATAAGAGTGCCAACAGTGTGAAGGCTAAGTTCATTGGTACACCAATTGTGAGCCCAAAGAAGAAGGCCATTTGGGTACCAAAGACTTTGGTGACTAACCTACAAGGACTCAAGCAAGTTTGGGTACCTAAAAAGAATTGATCTTCTTTTGTAGGTAAATTATAAAGCCGGAGGAAGGCATTGGGTGCTTGATAGTGGATGCACACAACATATGACCGGTGATCCAAAAATGTTCAATTCAATCAATGAAAGTAAGAGCAATGGGATTGATAGTATCACATTTGGTGACAATGGCAAAGGCAAGGTCAAAGGGCTTGATAAGATTGCAATATCCAATGATTTGAGCATTTCCAATGTGCTACTAGTAGAGAGCTTGAACTTCAACCTATTATCGGTAGCTCAATTGTGTGATCTTGGTTTCAAGTGCATATTTGGTGTGGATGATGTAGAGATCATAAGTGTAGATGGCTCTAACTTGATATTCAAAGGATTTAGATATGAGAATCTATACTTAGTTGATTTCAATGCTAGAGAAGCTCAATTGTCAACATGTTTGATCACTAAGTCTAGCATGGGTTGGTTATGGCATAGAAGGCTTGGTCATGTTGGAATGAAACAATTAAACAAGTTAATCAAGCATGACTTAGTTAGAGGTTTGAAAAATGTCACATTTGAGAAGGATAAGTTATGTAATGCATGTCAAGCCAGAAAACAAGTTGGTAATACACATTCTAAGAAGAGCATGATGAGCAGATCTAAGGCATTTGAGTTGATGCACATGGACTTGTTTGGACCAACCACATACACTAGCATTGGTGGAAACAAATATGGATTTGTGATTGTGGATGATTTCACTAGATACATATGGGTGTTCTTTCTTGTTGATAAGAGTGATGTGTTTGCAATATTCAAATCATTTGTCAAAGGCATTCACAATGAGTTTGAAACAACAATCAAGAAAGTTAGAAGTGACAATGGTAGTGAATTCAAGAACACTAGAGTTGATGAGTTATGTGATGAATTTGGAATTAGACATCAATTCTCGACCAAGTATACTCCTCAATCAAATGGGCTAGTTGAAAGAAAGAATAGAACCTTGATTGATATGGCAAGATCAATGTTGAGTGAGTACAATGTGAGTCATTCATTTTGGGCCGAAGCAATCAACACGGCTTGCTACTATAGCAACCGACTCTATTGTCACCCTATGATGGAAAAGACACCTTATGAGCTATTAAATGGAAGAAAGCCCAACATAGCATACTTTCGGGTTTTTGGTTATAAATGCTATATATTGAAGAAAGGCACTAGATTAAGCAAGTTTGAAAAGAAATGTGATGAAGGTTTCTTGCTTGGTTACTCTACTACTAGCAAGGCTTATAGAGTTTGGAATTTGGCTAGTGGTACTCTTGAGGAGGTTCATGATATGGAATTTGATGAAACAAATGGTTCCCAAGAGGAAGATGAGAACCTAGATGATGTAAAAAGCACTCAATTGGTCAATGCAATAAAGAACATGGATATTAGTGAGTTAAGACCTAGAGAGGTGATTGATGTTGAAGATGGCAAGAATCAAGTGCTCTCTAACTCAAATATGCAATCTAGTGGTTCTCATGATCAAATCCAAGCAAGCACTAGTAATGGCAATGTGCAAGATCAACAAATGGCTAATTCATCATCTCAACCAAGTGATCAATCTAATGCAAGCAATCAAGTGCAAGTGCTTCAACCAACCAATGTTGCAAGAGATCATCCATTGGACACTATCATTAGTGATATTTCAAGGGGAGTACAAACTAGATCAAGATTGACATCATTTTGTGAGCACTTCTCATTTGTGTCATCCATTGAGCCTAAGAAGATAGATGAAGCTTTGAATGATGTTGATTGGGTCAATGCTATGCATGAAGAGCTAAACAACTTAACAAGAAACCAAGTATGGGAGTTAGTTAAGAGGCCTAAGGGTCATAATGTGATTGGAACTAAGTGGGTCTTTCGGAACAAGCAAGATCAAGATGGGATAGTAATAAGGAACAAAGCAAGATTAGTGGCTCAAGGTTACACTCAAGTTGAAGGTCTTGATTTTGGAGAAACATATGCCCCGGTTGCAAGATTGGAAGCAATTAGGATCTTGCTAGCTTATGCATGTGCGCACAACATCAAGTTGTGCCAAATGGATGTGAAAAGTACATTTCTAAATGGGTACATCAATGAGCATCAATGAGCTTGTGTATGTTAAGCAACCTCCCGATTTTGAAGATGAGAAGAAACCCAACCATGTCTACAAGTTGAGAAAAGCTTTGTATGGATTGAAACAAGCACCTAGAGCATGGTATGAGAGATTGAGGGATTTCCTACTCTCTAAGGGATTCAAGATGGGAAAGGTTGACACCACTCTCTTCACCAAGAAGCTTGGAAATGACTTGTTTGTAATGCAAATCTATATTGATGATAGCATCTTTGGATCAACAAATCAAGAATTTTATGAGGAGTTTGGCAAGATGATGGCAAGTGAGTTTGAGATGTCTATGATTGGAGAACTTAGTTACTTCCTTGGTCTTCAAATCAAGCAAATGAAGAATGGCACATTTGTAAGTCAAGGCAAGTATATCAAGGACATGCTCAAAAAATTTGGAATGGATGATAGTAAAGCTATTAGTACACCAATGAGGACAAGTGGAAGCTTAGATAGTGATGCTAGTGGCAACATGGTGGATCAAAAGATGTATCGGTCTATGATTGGAAGCCTACTCTATGTGACCGCATCAAGACCGGATGTGATGTTTAGTGTATGCATGTGTGCTAGATTTCAAGCATCACCAAGAGAAAGTCATTTGAAGGCAACAAAGAGAATATTGAGGTACTTGAAGCATACATAACATGTTGGATTATGGTATCCCAAAGGAGTAAGATTTGAGTTGATTGGATATTCGAATTTCGATTATGCGGGATGCAAAGTTAAGAGAAAGAGCACATCAGGCACATGTCAACTATTGGGAAGATCACTTGTATCTTGGTCATCAAAGAAGCAAAATAGCGTAGCACTTTCAACCACCGAAGCAGAGTACATTTCGGCCGGTAGTTGTTGTGCTCAATTACTTTGCATGAAGGCTACTTTGAGTGACTTTGGAATCAAGTTCAAGCAAGTGCCATTGCTATGTGACAATGAAAGTGTCGTAAAGCTAACCAACAACCCGATTCAACACTCAAGAACAAAGCATATTGATGTCCGTCATCATTTCATAAGAGATCATCAACAAAAGGAGGACATTTGCATAGAGAGTGTGGGCACCGAAGATCAACTTGCCGATATATTCACCAAGCCACTTGATGAGAAGAGGTTTTACAAGCTAAGGAATGAATTGAACATACTTGACTTCTCCAATATGTGTTGATGCACCCCTAATTTATATGACATGCCTCTCCTTCGAGCCAAGCAAGGTAAAGTTGATTGACATGTCATCCATACATTGCTAAGGACTTGTTTAGTGCATCTAGACATATTTTCCATTTAAATAGGCTCATTCATGAAGATTAAATGAACTTGATGCTTGTATGGTACCACTATTGCTTGTATGTTTGAAATGATCTAGTGGTAGCATATGACATATTTGTGGGCTTGTAAACCTAGTGTTTGATTTAGAAAATGAGCTATAAGTGTTTAACTCAACATGGTACAAGATAACTCTTATTTGGAGGTGTGAAGAAGCTTGTCCTTGGATCAAACCAAGTTAAATATCTTTTGCAAGTAATCTAGATTGAACCAAATTGGGAAAATGATCCTCATTTCACATGGTTTCACCCCAACATATCTATAATTTGAGGCCACCTTTTGTGTAAATTGTTGACATTAATAATCCTACCCTATCTATACTTTAAGCCTTTGTGGTCATTGATGCCAAAGGGGGAGAGATAGTGTACAAAGATAGTAAAACAAAGGGGAAGAGATAATAGATGACAAAAAAAGGGGATCAATTCAAATTTTGAGCATACAAATAGGGGGAGCAAGCTCATAAACTTGTATGGTGCATTTGAATGAGCATTACATATGTTTGCTTGCATGGCATAAGTTTTAATTTCAAAAATCCATGCTTGTGTGGTGTATGCTAGTTGTAGGTTTGAATATTGAAATGAAAAACTAGCATGCATAGGCTAAGTAACTAGACTTATGTTCATTCTATAGAAACTAGACCCTTGCATGTAATGTTGATCTCATGGGGTATTCTAGTTCCTATATATGTCTAGTTACTAATGGTGCTAAGGATGGTGTATTGGTGTACTCCGATTGGTATCACGCTTCAAAGGTCCATTTCTTATACCTTAGCATCATTTGGTAGAAATTGACTCCTATATTTCCTATCTAATCATATGTGTAAAGTTTCAATCCAAACTCTTAGCATATATGTAGGGAGAGCAATTGCTATCATATGGAGTTCATGAAACTTGCCCATATCATTTACACATGGTAAATATGCTTGGGCAAACAACATGGATTCAAATGAACTTTAATTCATATCTTTGTATAAAGGTTGTCATCAATTATCAAAAAGGGAGAGATTGAAAGCTCTAGTTTGGTTTTGGTTAATTGATGAAACCCTAAGTGCTAACCTAGTTTATCAAGATGATTATAAGATAGGTAGCACTACTCCAAGTGATGAAGCAATGGCGAAGATCATGACAATGGTGATGGCATAGTGATGGTCAAATGCTTAAACTTGGAAAAGAAGAAAGAGAAAAACAAAAGGCTCAAGGCAAAGGTATAAAATATAGGAGCCATTTTGTTTTGGTGATCAAGACACTTAGTGAGTGTGATCACATTTAGGATTGATATCCGTACTATTAATAGGGGTGAAACTCGTATCGGAATGCGGTTATCAAAGTGCCACTAGATGCTCTAACTCATTGCATATGCATTTAGGATCTAGTGGAGTGCTAACATCCTTGAAAATGTTTGTGAAAATACGCTAACACATGTGCACAAGGTGATACACTTAGTGGTTGGCACATTTGATCAAGGGTAGTGAAGTTTATGTGCAAGGGCAAGAAACTCCACCGGTGGAGTGTCCGCCCGTAGAGTGCGGACAGTCCGATGGTGCCACCGGCACCCTAGATAGAAAAATTGGAGGTCACTGTGAGTGACCGGACGCTGATCTTGGATGGACCGGCGCGTCCGGTCAGGCGTAGCAGAGAGGTTGCCAGTTTCGGTGTTGCACCAGACGCTGGACCTGAGATGCACCGGATGCTGGTTTCTATGTCCGGTCAAACTGACATGGCGACACAGTGACTAGGGTTTAGCACCGGACGCTGGTCTGTGTCCGGTCAAGGTGGACCGGACGCGTCTGATTGAAGAAAACCGGATTTGGACCCTTACTGTAAACGACCGGACGCTGGTGGTTCAGCGTCCGGTCAGTTTTGCCAGAGCGTCCGGTCAGTTAATAGCCGTTGTGATCTGGCGGCTCAAGTTTAACTCAGAATGACACGTGGCTTACATTTGTGGACCGGACGCTGTGTCCAGGGTCCGGTCAGTATGACCGGAGCGTCCGGTTAGAGCGTGATTTGCCCAGTGAAGGGGTATAACGGCTCTATTTGATGGGGGCTCTATTTATAGCCCCATGGCCGGCTCAAGGGACAACTCTTGCACATTTTAATTGACATAGCAACCTTGTGAGCTTAGCCAAAGTCCTCCCAATTATCTCCATCATTGATTCATCATCTTTGTGAGATTGAGAGAGAATCCAAGTGCATTGCTTGAGTGATTGCATCTAGAGGCACTTGGTATTTGTGTTGCACTGCGGATTTCGCTTGTTTTTCTTGGTGGTTGCCACCACCTAGACGGTTGAAGCAACGGTGGAGGATTAGCACGAGTTGGTAATTGTTCGTGGCCATCTCCGGTGATTGTGTGGGGAGTTGTACTTCCCCACGCGGAGCGCCGAAAGGTAACTCTAGTAAATTACTCATGTCATTGAGTTACCTCACTTGTGGGTCGGTTCTTGCGGTGTCCTATAGTGTGGACAAGGTTTGTGAAACACCTCTTAGCCGCGGAACCACCAAGTGTTGGTCGACACAACGGGGACGTAGCGTGTTGGCAAGCACGTGAACCTCGGGAGAAAATCGATTGTCTCTTGTCTTTGGCATTCTCCCGGTGATTGGCTATATATTCATCTTATGATTGGTTCATTCCCTACACGTCGGTATAATCACTCTACTCACTTATTTATATTCTTACAAACTAGTTGATACAAGCTCTTTAGTGTAATTAGAATTGAGAGCTTGCTTTGTTATTTACATTCATCTAGTTGAGCTCTTTAGAGTAGCAAGGTTGAGAGCTCTTAGTGAGTAATTACATAGCAAGTTTATGTGCCTAAGTAATCATTGCAACTAGAATTATTGGATAGATGGCTTGCAACCCTTGTAGAGCTAGAGCAAGTTTGCATTACGCTATTTTTCATACTAATCAAATTGCTCTAGTTAATTTATAGATTTTTAAATAGGCTATTCACCCCCACTCTAGCCATATTAGGACCTTTCAAATAGCCAAGGTATTAGGCTTACCGGAGTATGTGGCCAGTACTACAAGTCATGATCACAAGCGGGCCTACAACGATCGATCCTTAATCGACACAGACAGAACAAGCACGAACAGACAACCCTATCGGCTTAACCACCAGAGACATAACCCACGTCCCGTTCGGTCTCCAATTAATATTATTTATTATTAAACTCTCAGGGCATCCCTGAGTGTAGAAACATTGCGAATGATGAAATCGCCACTCGACTCTTATCCACTAAGCAAGGCTAAGCATAGCTAACCTATCATACTACAAAGGGTAACAAGGGATGGTATAAGATCATCAAGGTAGGTAATGCATCAGATGGTAATCAATCAACTCCTACTATACTTAATGCAACAAGCATGACACTTATATGAATAATATTTGTAAAACACAAGGAAGTGGTGGTATGCTCCGGGGCTTGCTTGCGGTGTCGGGTTGTCAGATATTTCAGAAGTAACACAACCCTCGAACCCAACTTCCACAGAGTGAAAACCCTCCTCTAGGATTTGCTCCACACTAAGGTCACCACTCTCGTTCACTAAACGTAAATAAAATGCATGCTTTAGAATGATGAAGTGCTAAACATGGTTTATGATGACTTAACAATATTAATTACTTGAGTACAACTTTCCTTCACTAAGTAACTAGGTTAATTACTCACTAAACACTATTGTTATTTATCATTAACATGTTAATCATGAGAACACAATCATGTAAGTAGTTGCTATGTAACAGCAAGGTGTTAGTGTTCCAAGGTCCACAATCAACCCCAAAGTTCACTCAATTCATTTTAATGATTTAAGGAAATCATTTTTTTTGTATTTTTATTAATCCATAAAAGACATTTGAATTAAGTGGACAAGATATTTTTATTAAAACAGAACCAAAATTTTTGTGGAGGTTGATTTTAGCATGTAAAGCATATACACAAAATTTCATGATTTTAGCATGATTATTTTAACCTGTACAAATCATGCAAGGTTCATTTATTAATTAAAAGAGGTATTTTTTTAATCCAGCAAAAGTACTGATTTCCACCAACTCATATTTTTCTCTGATCAAACACAAGATAAAAAGCTTACACAAAAATTTTCATAATTTTATCAGCTTTATTTATTTAGTTATGAATTAATCAAATTTCAGGGTTTATTAGTATTTTCAAGAAAACGAAAAAGGATAAAATCCTTTCTCACCCTCTCTGACTGACAGCCGGGCCCGGTCAACGGCGCACAGTGCACCCGCGTTGACCGCGAGACGCGCGGTCGTTGACCGGCGGGTTCTCGCCGACGGCGTGCTCGCCGGCGACGAAACCTACTCTGTTACACTCCTATCATCATTGCGCACACCCTGATGATACGGGTTGGTCTTCTGGTGCACGACGACGAACACGACGGCGACTTCGGTGGGTCGGGGGCGCTCCGGCACGGCGGCTAAGGTCATCGGCGACGATTATAGTGACACCAGCTAGCCCTACACGTCCCTCTAGACCTCGCGAACTCCCTGACGGTGACAGTCGATCAACTATGGCACGGTAGCGTCAACGCTGGCGGCCATGGCGGCACGGCGGAGCTCAGGCAGCGCGGCTACACCCAACGGCGAGCTCTCCGGTGACACGAAGGCCACCGGTACACTCAACACTCACACTCGAACGCGCCCGAGGGGTCTGTCGAGCACGCACGAGTTAACAACGCACACGACCGCGGCTGCAGCGGCTTGACAAGGCAGAGCACGCCGGCACGGTGGCGCTGCAGCCACTATGGCCCGGTAGAGGTTAAGCGGATAGTTTAGTTAGACTCAGGAGCTCACCGAGACTTCGGAACGGCAGCGGGTCGAACCGAGAACGTGGCGGAGGAAGCTCGTCGACGTTGGGGGCGAAGACGGCGGCGTGAACCGGCGGCGAAGACACGTTCCAGCGCGTCTGGACTTTCTCTGTGAAAACCGTCAAGGCGATGAGCAACAGGACGATAATAGGAATCGAAAACAAGGAAAATTTGGAGCGGAGGTGCGCCACGGAGGGCTGGCCACGGTCAGGAGGCTCACGGCGGCACGGTGAACATCGAGGAGGAAGACGACGACGTTAGGGCGATTCTGGCGGGTAGAGCTGGCACGAGCAGGTCAGGCGGATGCGCAAGGAGATGGCGAACGTGGCTGTGAGATGAATTGCGGCGAGGTGGACGATGGCGGTGAATTTGGTCGGCGAACTGGAGGTGCTCGACGGCGGCGGGAAAAAGAGAGGATGAGCTCGGCAGCCGGTTGGGCGATTTAAGGACGTGGGCGAAGCTTCAGGGCGTCCAGATCCTACTTACGAAGCGTCCAGGCGAAGCAGCTGCGTGTTGGCGTGCGTGGAGGCGGCGCAACCGTTCAGCGGCGGCGGCAAGCAGGCAGGCAGGGTGCTTCCCGGCGACGTGCACTGTAGCACTGACAGCCCTTATTCTCCCTACATTTTATCCAGATTCCAAATGGAAACATGATTGGATCCAAAGACAAAAGTTATTCATATTTATTTTATCTTCAACTTTGATTTAATCAAGAACATCTAATTCTAATTGGATAAGGAGATCTCACCCAAGAATGGGAGGAAGATTGAAACTGAAAACTCAGTACCGACACACTTGCAGTTAGGGTTTTGAAAACAGTCAACTTAGCAACTTTGGTGAATTAATTAGTGACTAATTAGTGAGCAAACACTTCAACCAATAGCATCATTGTGACATACAAATCTTATACTTCAAAATGGTGCCATTTTTTGAACAAGTTTATTTATGAAATTCATTTTAATAAGCTCCCCAAAATTGAATCAAATACTGAAATCCAGCGCTTAGCCAAATTGACAGTGTTGAAATCCAAGTTTTGAATTCAAATTTGAGGCTCCATTTTTAAGGGTTTGGACTTGAATTCATACTGCACACTTGACACTAGTGTAAAGCACCTTCTTTACACCTCAAAGTTTATTAAAGCATAATTTCAAGTATTTTAGTGAAATTGAAAAATAGAAGGTCACAAAGTACCTTAAAAGGGTTTTTAAGTTTGAACTCAAGCTTCACACATGCATTGCATTTCTAATAAAATAAATATTGATTTTAGTGGATGCAAGACATGATTAGCTATTATGGATGATCAACATGCAAGATGGTGACATGATCAAGTTTTAGTGATGCTTAACACTAGGGGTGTTACAGGTAAGGCCTAGGGGAAGCCCAAGTTATGTGAAGCGGAATGAGCCCTTGGAGCACCCAAAGGTGTTAGCCAGATGATTAAATCTTTCCTCAGATAGGTTGATGGGAAGCATAACAGATTTAGAGTAATTCACCTTCAGTCCAGTAGAATCAGTGAAAGAATGTAGAACAGCTTTCAAGAAAAGTAACTGTCTAGCATCACCCTCAAGAATGATCAGAGTGTCATCGGCGTATTGGATAACTGGGAAGTTAGAGGAGGAGTTCAAAGGAATAGGTAAATTAAGGAGGCCCCTATCCTTGGCATTGTTCAAGACAGATTGTAGAAGATCAGCAGCAAGGACAAATAAGAGGGGGGATAAAGGGTCCCTGTGCCTGACACCCCTCCTACAATGAATAGTTTTCCCTGGGACCCCATTGAGCAGGACCTTAGAAGTTCCAGTGGAGAGAATATTCTGTATCCAGGAAAGCCAATTATCGCCAAAGCCTTTTGCCTGAAGCAATTTCAGGATTGTAGAGTGCTCAATTTTGTCAAAAGCCTTTTAAAAATCGAGTTTAAGGATTATGATCTCTTTTTTAGAGTGGTGGCACAGGTGGAGATACTCAAAGGACCATGCTAAACAATCTTGAATTGTTCTATTTTTAATGAAGCCATATTGATTTTTGTGGACCAAAGAGGTGATGGTTGTTTGAAGTCTGTTGGCCAAAAGCTTAGTGATAAGCTTCATGGAGCTATTGAGGAGGGAAATTGACCTGTAGTTAGAGATGGAAGTTGGGCTTTGATTTTTGGGGACTAAAGTGATGAAAGAGGTATTGATACTCTGAAGACAGGCATTGTTATTTTGGAAGGCCCAGCACAGATCATAAAAATCATTTTTTACTGTGTACCAGCATTTTTTGATGAATTCATTAGTGAACCCATCTGGACCTGGACATTTATCATTTGGGAGCATCTTCACCACCTCATCAATTTCATTTGTTGTGAATTGATCTTCCAGCCAGTTGAGATTGGGATGCTCTTGCATGAGGGAAGACAAATCAAATAGCATTTCATTATATTCAGTGACCCCAGTCTATCTTTGAAAGAGTGCCAAATTTGCACTTCGTCATGATGGGAAGTAACAACCTCACCCTGTTCAGTGACCAATTTTGCAATTAAATTTCTTCTGTGCTTAATGGTTACATTAGCATGAAGGAATTTAGTGCTAGCATCCCCAAGTGTGACCCATTTGACAGATCCCCTTTGTTTCCAGTATATTCTCTGCTGCTCCAGTAAAGAAAGCAACTTTTCTCTGAGACTATCTCTGAAATTCCATTCCTCTAGACTCAAATCTCTGTACTCTTCCAGGATCTCTAGGAAATGGATGGTGAGGGAAAGATTTTCAATAGTGAGCTTTAGATTAGAGAAAGAAGAGCTCCAGACCTTAAGAGCTGCCCTAAGATTTTTAAATTTCCTGGAAATATTTTGAGCTTTGTCAACACGGGGAGCATGTAGAGACCAGTTATCTGTAACTAAGCTCTGGAAACCTTGTCTAAGAAGCTAGAAATTCTCAAACCTAAAGGTATGAGCTTTTGGCAGCTCAGTTGAGATTGAGATGACCAGAGGACAGTGATCTGACACTTCCATTGTAAGAGCCCTACAGGCAGTGACTGGGAAGGAAAGGTCCCAGGTGCTACTTGTGAAGGCCCAATCAAGCTTTTCAAGAAGAGGTGGAGTTTGCATATTGGACCAGGTATATTTTTCCCTTGAAGAGGAATTTCAGTCAGCCCCAGATAGCTAATTGTGTTATTGAACAATAACATGTTGTTGGTTTTCATTTTAGTCATATTCATCAGATCGGGATGTATTGCATAGGAATAGAATAGGTGTTCGGGATTTACATGAGAGGCAGAGAGAAGGGGAGTGAGATGTAGCAAACCATCGAAGGCCGTAGTGGTCGAAGCACCGGCCGGGGTCTCGTTGGCGGACGCCATCTGCGCGCCGGCAGCGACGTTCGGTGGAGAGGGAGGAGTCGGCGCTGTGGCGTCCTCGGCGGCGGCGTGCGCGTCGGGGTGGCGTTGCCGGCGTCGGTGGTGCTTCCCGTCGCTGGCAGCGCCCCTTCTCAAGATCGGGTTAGGGTTAGGATGTCGGTGGGGTGACTGGCGGCGCGGTGAACCTCGTACTGCGAGCCCCGGCCCCCACCTTTCCTTTATAGCGCTGTGCGACGGGGGCCCACCAACCATGTAGGGTTGGGTGCCCCCGATCAGGGCGCGAGAACAAGGCCCAAAAAGGCCGTTGGGCCTAACTGGTGGGAGATCAAACCTAACATTCTCCCCCTTGATCTCTCATCTATTCTTCGTTCTTTAATTTCATACTCAAAACTTTCAATTCATATTTTTCTTGCTTCCATCCTATTTCATCACAGATTAGTACATAGAACTGTCCCATCGTCACAGCAATTAGTGCCGTTAGACTAACAGCCACAATACACTTCTCCGTTTTAAAATGTAAACTTTATTTGGGCCCTTCGTATGTTCGGGAATCATAGGCTTTCCATTAAACCCATGCCGGCTACGTGTTCTCTGAACACGTTGGGTGGTAAGCCCTTTGTGAGCGGATCCGCGAGTATTTTCTCTGTACTTATATGCTCAAGATTTATTATATGATCCCAAACTTTATCTTTCACAACATAGTACTTTATGTCAATGTGTTTAGCAGCACCACTTGACCTATTGTTGTGAGCGTACTGTACCGCTGGATTGTTATCACAATACAATCTCAGTGGTTCATTTATATCATCAATCACTTTCAATCCGGGTATGAATTTCTTCAGCCAATTCACCTGCCCCGTTGCCTCATAGCATGCTACAAACTCGGCATACATTGTCGAGGATGTAGTCACTGTTTGTTTGGAGTTTTTCCACGATATAGCCCCTCCTGTGAGAGTAAATACATATCCTGACGTGGATTTTCTTTCATCACCCGCATAATCAGAATCTGAATACCCCTCTATCTGCAGGGAATCAGATCTTCTATACGTAAGCATGAGGCCTTTCGTACCCTGCAAATAACGCAGGACTTTCTTCACTAATTTCCAATATTCAATTCCTGGATTCTTTTGATATCTGCCAAATAACCCGGTAATAAAAGCTAAGTCAGGGCGTGTACACACTTGAGTATATTGTAAACTTCCAACAGCTAAAGCATACGGTACCGCTTTCATTCGGTCAATTTCATATTGGTTCTTGGGACACTGATGTTCCCCAAATCTATCGCCCTTGACTATAGGAGCAGGTGAAGGACTGCACGCATGCATACTGAATTTCTTCAGGACCTTTTCTATGTATGCCTTTTGCGATAATCCTAGAACCCCTTTTCTCCTGTCTCGGTGAATCTCTATTTCCAAAACGAACGAGGCCTCACCGAGATCTTTCATATCAAAGTTTGAGGACAAGAATTTTTTCATTTCCATTAGTAGATTGATATCATTACTAGCAAGCAAGATATCATCCACATACAAAATTAGGAATATGTACTTTCCATTCTTGAACTTTGCATAAACGTAATTGTCCTCAACATTTTTTTCAAACCCAAAACCTTTTATCGTTCTATCAAACTTCAAATACCACTGTCTTGAAGCTTGCTTCAATCCGTAGATTGATTTCTTTAGGCGGCATCCCATATTTTCCTTTCCTTTTACGACAAAACCTTTCGGTTGTGCCATATAAATATTTTCTTCCAAATCCCCGTTTAGGAAAGCCGTTTTTACATCCATTTGATGTAACTCCAAATCATAGTGGGCTACAAGTGCCATTATAATTCTGAAGGAATCTTTACATGAGACTGGAGAAAACGTCTCATTGTAATCAATCCCTTCTCTTTGCGTGAAGCCTTTCGCCACAAGTCGCGCTTTAAATCTTTCTATATTCCCTTGGGAGTCATATTTCGTTTTGTAGACCCATTTACAGCCAAATGTTTTGGCTCCTTTAGGAATATTTTCTAAGTCCCAAACTTTATTGGTACTCATTGATTTCAATTCATCTTCCATGGCCTTAAGCCACTTTGATGAGTGGTCGCTTCTCATGGCTTCTTCAAATGAGGTGGGATCATCCCCCATCTGACATTATTCTGTTTCATAAACTTCATAGTCATCGGTAATAGCTGATCTTCTTATTCTTTGAGACCTTCTAGGTGCCTCCGGCACTTGTTCCACATTTGGCTGTTGTTGGTCTTCCTCATGTGCAACATTTGGTTCTATAGGTTCCTCAAGGATAGGTTCCTCGAGGACAGGTTTCTCATGTTCATTCATTGTCGCCACGGGAGAACTTGCAACAGGTGTTGACACTACAGTGTCCTGCACTGTCGGTGCAACAACAGCAGGTAGCGTGAAGAATGGTTCTTCAACCATCGGAGTGGGTACATGTACCCACTTCTCCTGTAGGCTGATTTCTCGTGCTACCATGCTCCCCCTGATCATGTTATCCTCCAAGAACACAGCGTGTTTTGTTTCTACAATCTTCGTATGTCTGTCAGGACAATAGAAATGATATCCTTTCGATCTTTCTGGATAGCCAATAAAATGGCAGCTGACTGTCTTGGAGTCTAACTTTCCTATGTTTGGGTTAAACACTTTTGTCTCAGCTAGACAGCCCCACACACGCAAATGGTTAAGTGAGGGTTCCCTTCCTATCCATAATTCATACGGTGTTTTAGGCACCGATTTACTTGGTACTCGATTAAGTATGTGAATGGCGGTTTTTAGTGCCTCCATCCATAAACTAATCGGTAATGTGGAGTAACTCATCATGCTTCTTACCATATCCATTAAGGTACGGTTACGTCTTTCAGCCACTCCATTCTGTTGAGGCTCTCCCGGTGTGGAGTACTGAGCAACTATGCCATTTTTCTGTAGGAACCTTGCAAATGGTCCAGGAATTTGGCCATATGGGGTATGTCGCCCATAGTACTCTCCACCTCGGTCTGATCGTACTATCTTGATTTTCTTATTGTGCTGATTTTCAACTTCAGCTTTAAATATTTTGAATTTATCCAATGCTTCCAATCTTTCTTTAATTGGATAAATATTGCCATAACGAGAGTAGTCGTCTGTGAATGTTATAAACGAGTCATAACCATCCACACTTTTCACAGAAAAAGAACCACATATGTCTGTGTGGATTATTTCTAAAATTCCTGTGCTTCGTTTGACATCTTTCTTAATTTTCTTGACATACTTTCCTTTGATGCAATCAATACATTGTTCTAAATCTGAAAATTCTAAGTGCAGGAGAATTGATTCCTTAACCAATCGTTCTATTCTCCCCCTCGAAACATGGCCCAAACGACAATGCCATAATTTCGAAGAGACGGTATCAATTCTCTTCCGCTTCTTAGTTACATCCGCAGATGGGGAATCATTCACATTCTCATCGCATACATTGTTCGCATTCTCAGCAAGAGATAATAAATAAAGCTTGTCTTGTCGGAAGGCAAGACCAACACATTTATTATTAACCAGTATCTTACACTTGCCATCACCAAAATGGCAATCATTCTATCATCATCAAGTTTTGAAACACTTATCAAATTTCTACGCAAAGAGGAAACATAAAGTACTTCTTTAAGTCTAAGTACAAAACCATTATTCAATTCAAAAGAAAAAACTCCAATGGCTTCAACATTGGTTTGCACTCCATTTGCAACTTTAATCGTTCTTTCTCCTCTTTACAAGGTTCTCGTCCCACTTAACCCCTGTAAGGAATTTGCAACATGAGTAGTTGCTCCTGAATCAACCCACCAAGTGGATTTATCATAACATAAATACAGGGATTCATCTATAAATGTAATAAAGTCATCACCTTTCTTTAGCAGAGATTTCAGGAAGTCTGGACAATCCCTCTTATAGTGTCCCTTCTTGAAGCAGTGCTTGCACTGATCTTTTTCAGCTCCACCATATTGCTGATTCTCTGAATCCTAGGGTTTCTTTTCCTATGAATTGGAGGAAGAGGCCTTATCCCACTTAGGTTTTCCTTGTGGTTTAGAATTCTTGCCATTAAAGTTCTTTCTTTTGTTATCCTTCACAAAATGAGCAGATTCACCTTGTGAGGACTTTATCCTCTCCTCTTCTTGAGCACACATTGAGATGAGTCTTTCTATGCCCCATCTTTCAGGCTGCATATTGTAGTTCACAATGAAGGTGTCATATTCTTTTGGCAAAGAAGCAAAAATCAAATGAATCAGGAAATCCTCCTCCTTCAAATTCATTTCTTTTAGCTTAGATGCCGTAGTGTTCATCTTCAGAATGTGCTCTCTTATGCTACCACCAGTGAATTTCTCATTCACAAGCTTCTTAATCAGTGAACTTGATGTGGCCTTGGTAGACCCAGTAAACTGACTCTTGATTTTCTCAAGATATTCTTTGGCAGTAGCACATTCAGGGATTGAGCCCCTTATCTGTTCTTCTATGGTGACTTTGGCTACCAACAGGCACTTGCGGTTGGAGAGAGTCCATTGCCTATGTTCAAGGTCATATTTCATTCTTATTTCAGCATGATCATGCTTTCAAGCAGCGAAATCAGCGTCAGATTCATTTTCACCTCTCACCGGGTCCTCTGGCTCAGTAGGACACGGTGAGGTGATGGCAAAATCGACCTCTCCCAATGCAAGTTCCAATTCATACTTCTCCCGCCACACACGGTGATTGGTTCCATTAAGTGTCGGGATGTTGGCAATGTTCACAATGCATTTGCCTCCTGAAATCACACCAGAGTAAGTAAGAAACATTTATACATAAAATTCCATGCTTTAACTCAACGTTGGTCAAATTAAAACTTATAATTCATCCATGCAAACATTTTACATCACCGTTGGGCAGAAGTAAAATTAATGCATAATTTCTCATGGATCAAAATTATAATATTGTTATTAACAACGTTGGTCAGAAAATAATAATATCATAATCGCATCAAAATTATCAGAAATTTATTTCTCTTAAAATTAAATTGTCCCGTTGGTTCAAATTTAATCAAAGAGAACAATAATTATCATGCACAGCGGAAACATTAATAATCTTTTCATATTATTATTTTCTAGAAGCACTAAAAAATTACTGTTTTTCTGAGCAAAATATCGTTGGATAAAATTTGCACAGAAAAATTGTATCAAAATCATTCAAATTCATCAAAATTATGCATTAAAATTGCTTCTGAAAAATAACAAAATTTTTCTTGTTTCTTTTCAGCCCAGCGCGGCCCAAGACGGCAAAAGCCGGCTCGGCCCAGCTGTCCTCGCGCGCACAGGCCGCACCCAGGCCGCAACCTGGGCCTGGGGCGGCAAAGTGCCTCGGCAGCGCGCTCCCGCCTAGGCCTCGGGTTGGCCCATCGAATCTCGACCATCCGTCTTGATCCGACGGCCAAGCGCACGTTTCGCCGAGTATAAAACCGCGACGCCGCGCGCGATCGAGTAAACCCTAGGTCATTTTCATTCGGTCTCTCTCTCTCTCTTCGCCTCACTGCTCTCTCTCTTCTCCTTTCTCAGTCGCAGCGCAACCGAGTGGCCGAGAGCGAGACGGCGAGCAATCGGGCGGTGGAGCGACCATAGCGCCGTCGCCGGCCCCCTCGCCGGCGCGCGTGCTCCCCAACGGGTGAGCACGCCGCCGTCGAGCGGCCTGGCCGCGGCGCTTCCTTGGCCGAGCCCGGCGAGCCAGCTCCTCGGCTCGGCTTCTTCTCCCGTGTCGGCGAAAAGAGATCCCGACGCACGGCGAGGTAGATCCACCCCTTCCCCTTCGGCTTCGTATTGTTCTTCTTCCTTTTCTTTTCGAGTTCATCCGAATGGGAACTAGGGTTAGGGTTAGGGTTCCGACCCTTCTTTCCTTTCTTCGGGTTCGTTTTCTATCTTCTTTCTTTTCTTTCCACTCGTTCACCCGAAAAAGGGGATCTTGGGTTAGGGTTTTGTTGAACCCGATTCATGTTTTTTTTGTTTGATTCGAGTTCTCCAAGATTATCCCCTTCCCCCTCTTCGGATTTGGGTCTGTTTTTTTCTTCTTCGAACAAGGATTTAGATCTAGGGTTCAGAATCCGACCCTCCCATTTTTCCTTTTCTGATTTGATTTGGGGAATTAGGGTTAGGTCTTAGGGTTCGGCTTTCTATTTTCTTTCCTGATCCAGTTTCTTCTCGGAACCTAGCTCTGATACCATTGTTGGTTTTCATTTTAGTCATATTCATCAGATCGGGATGTATTGCATAGGAATATAATAGGTGTTCGGGATTTACATGAGAGGCAGAGAGAAGAGGAGTGAGATGTAGCAAACCATCGAAGCTCGTAGTGGTCGAAGCACCGGCCGGGGTCTCGTTGGCGGACGCCATCTGTGCGCCGGCAGCGACGTTCGGTGGAGAGGGAGGAGTCGGCGCTGTGGCGTCCTCGGCGGCGGCGTCGCGTTGCCGGCGTCAGTGGTGCTTCCCGTCGCTGGCAGCGCCCCTTCTCAAGATCGGGTTAGGGTTAGGATGTCGGTGGGGTGACTGGCGGCGCGGTGAACCTCGTACTGCGAGCCCCGGCCCCCACCTTTCCTTTATAGCGCTGTGCGACGGGGGCCCACCAACCATGTAGGGTTGGGCGCCCCCGATCAGGGCGCGAGAACAAGGCCCAAAAAGGCCGTTGGGCCTAACTGGTGGGAGATCAAACCTAACACATGTCAGCTAGATCAACCCCTGGCCTATTTCTGTTCTCAGGATATCTGTACAAGTTGAAGTCTCCCAAAATAATCCAATCCTCTTCTTGATCCATGTCAGCAGCTTTTAACCAATCAGTAAATTCAGTTTTCCCCTCATTGGTACATGGGCCATAGATGTTCATCAGATTCCACTTGGTGCAGTTATGTTTAGAAGTGAATTGAACTGCCAGAGCAAAACCATTTGAGAATTTTAGGGAGCCATAAAAAAGATTAGACTTCCAGGCAACCATTAGAACTCCTGAGGCACCCACCAAGGGAACAAAGACAAATGTATCAAAATTTGCTGGTAGCACCTTTCTGAGGAAACTAAGATCAAAATTGTCCTTTTTGGTTTTTTGAAAACATACTATATCACAACTGGCCTCTGTTACTTTACTTCTAATTGAGTCCCATTTTCTGGCAGCATTCATACCCCTGACATTCCAGCAAAGCACATTCCAAGATCTAAATATTGATGAGTTCATTTAGGAAACAAAGATTAGAAAAGGCCCCATGATGGGCAAGTCTTACAACTGATAGAGGTTTAACAAAGCCATCCCAGTGGAGCAAAGGTAATAACTCGGTACAGAAAGGTTGCCTAAAACAGAGACTAATGAACTGAAAGAAAAGCCTCTCCTCATTGCTCAGATTACAGCAAGAGGGGTTCATCCCAAAATCTTCTAACTTCATCATCGTCATTTGATAAACATAATCTTGATCAGGCTTCCCCATCAGAAGCCCGGTGCTTCTCCAGCAGCTGAAGCAGGTGATCAGCCTTGTCCTTCAGTTCCTGCTCATCCTCTCCTTCTTCTGGCCCATCCTGAATGACAGGCACAGTCCTTGCTGTGGCTATTGGCCTGCTTTTCTTTCTTTTTGTCTGCAAAATATCATCATTTAATTCAGTTTGGTCTAGTTTGCAGAAATCAAAAGCCAGCTTTTTGACTGCTTCTTTACATATTATTGGGGGCTCAGGACCACAGGCTAGGCATCTCTTGTCAGTACAGGAGCTGGTTCTGAAACCTTTGTTATTATGCTTTAAACTGGGACTTCTTCTTACCTGGGTTTCAACCAAGACAGGAGAATTTTTTGAAGATCTTTTCCTTGTGCTGGACTGAGCAGCTTCAATGTCCTTGAACTCCTTTCCCTTGGAGGAGCCCTCATCATCAGACTCTGTCAAACATTTCAGGTTATGTTCAGGGCATTTAGCAGGTATGGAGAACTCAATAGACCCATTACCAGTCATTAGCAATTCTGGAATCTTGGTGGATAACAGGTTTTTAGCCCATTGAAAGTTGGTGGGTGACAGTAACAAAACTGTGAAGAAATTGGCCCATGATGTTGGAATGCTAGTGTGAACATGAATAGCATTACCTGAGGAGAATAATCTGGCCCAAAGCCTGGTTGCCTCAGCTTGTTTTGCTCTGGCCCAAACTGGATCAGCATGATCACTGCTTATCAGAGCCATCCCAACATGGAGATTGTTGCTGAAATTGTCACCAACTTGAGGTTGAAGCAGTTCATCTTCTTCAGGAAGAGCTGGCCCATCTGCATGTGGGACTGCTTCATCAGCCTGAGGCTGCAATGCCATTTGAGCAGCCACTGGTGGTTCCTCAACATTAAGTTCCACAGGTTCCTCAGGGAACCCCTCTTCTCCAACTAATTGGTCCAGTGGAATTTCGTCACCCAGATAATCAATGGGAGACTGAGGAATAGCTCGGGGGATTTGAAGTTGTTCCTGGAGCTGTTCCTGCTGTATCTCATCTGCTATCTCCATCAATTCTTCCTCTACTGGATTTGCAAGATAAACCTCATTTTCAAGCTGAAGCAAATGATGCTCCATCATGTTCACGTAAGGATCATTGAGATAAAAAAGGTCTCCATTCAGGGGTGCTTCTGGGTTCAGAATTACTGGATGCAGGTACATGTCTAGAGCCAGCTGATTAAGATCCAGGTCTTGGTTTTCAGGAACAGGCAGCTCATTCAGGTTCTGGCCTAGAGGAGGAGCTAAATCAATCTACATAGGCTGGAGCTCTGCTGGCCAGGGATCCCAGACATTCAGTTCTTGTTCCTGCTGCTGTCCTTGCTATTGATTCTGGCCATTCTGCCCAAACAGCCCATCTAATTGATTCTGGTCTTCTTCTCCTTGATTTCCATTGACTGGCTGACCCAGCCCAAAGAAATCAAAAGGCATACCGTTCTCAAAGTTAACATCTTCAGGGATTGGATCTTCTTGAGGGGGCCCTTCATGAGGATGATGCAACAGAAGCTCACACTGAATGGTCCAAGAATCATCATTCAGCGTGTCAGGATCTGAATAAACAATGAACTGTGGCAGCTTCTGAAGATCATTGACACGAGCTCTGACTAGCAAACGATTCATGTGACCTTCACTCTCTTCCTAGAGTAAAACCTTTGCAAATTTGCCCAAAGCATTCTGAATGTGTCTTCTGGTGCGATAATCATTGGGGAATCCGAGCAGAAGCAGCCAACAGTGCTGATTGAACTGAAGCCTACGACAGTTTCTACCTTCATTATGCTTGACAAAAGAAACACTGACATTGCCGAAGAAGTGGGGGATATCTAACACCAGCGTATCCCTATCATACACATGGGTGAACTTAACCAGAGCCTGACCCAAGTGAGTGGGTTGGATATCCAGAAAGGCAATATGCACCTCATCACGCAAGAAATCTCTAAGGACCGCGCGAACAGCAGCAAACTGAAGGGAGTCATGAACTCTCGGTTGGGCACCTCTTGGAGCTGCATGTTGAGTGGGATGAAGGGAGTAGGATCGGCGCGCTGATACGCCATGATTGCAGCTTGAGGAGAAGGTTGAGGTGAAGAAGGCAAAGTGCTATCAAGCGCATGGAGGGAGTTTGTACAAGGCACCGTTGCCGCGCAGGGGAGAGAGAATTTGCTAGCTACTGCTTCTGCCTTTGGGGATAGATAACATATTGCACTTAGCACATGCTGCAATATATTAGCCGATTCTCATAATCTTAGACGGCCATTGGGTTGACAAATCTTGCTCATAGCGAGTTGCTTGGGACTTTGGATTAATCTCTTGTGTGAACGAAGCACGGCACCAGCAGTGGTTGCGATCTTGCAGATTATAGTGACCCGCATTTCCACCTAGAACCGACGAAGGGCTCATTCAGATGACCGAGATCTCAAAAGCACACTACAGCCATTTATCACCGCTTATTTTTGAACACCATGTTTGACCACTGTCTTAAAGAAATAGTACAAATATGCAAAAATACTGAAACCCGTTTGGAAGAGAGGAATACAAAACATAGAAACGGAAAAAAAACACATGAACAATGGTTAACTTAAAACAAAGGAATAGAAAAACACATGAATTCAAAGGAGTTGGTGTTTAGAACACATGAATTGAAGTATCTCAGGATTTTGAGAGCTAGAAATAAATCTAGGTGCTTACACTAATGGCAGTATTCCTTCTTACAGTTAGAGATCAGATCAAAAGTAGGTTCAACAGACAGAGTGGACCCACATGCTAGTTATCATTTCCTTTGCTCTCATCCACTCATTTTTTTTTGTCTTTTTTTCATGGCTCAGTTTCTTATCGTTTCGTCTCAGAGATGAGAATGAGATGGCAGCAAGCCAATAGCAAATCCTTTTGCTTCTCCATGATTGCTGCTCCTTTCTTGCATCTCTCTTCTTACCTTGAGCCTCTTGCACGTGAGTGACGGCTACTATATGCGAGCTTTGGTCGTGGCCACTGCTCCTCCTGGCTTGTCCGTGAGCGGGTGGCGGCGGGGGCGGCACTGTACAACCAGCGTGGGGAGACAGTGTGGCCGAGCATCCAGCCAGGAGCGGTAAGGAGCTGCTGACGCGCGGCGGCCTGTCGTTGGCTCCAGATGCGATTGGGGAAGAAGATGCAAGCAAGCAAGGTGTGAACACATATGATTATGACGTGTCTACGTGTGACGAGTAGGGATAAAAACGGTCGAAAAATCTCTCAACCGTTTTCTACTTTTACGTTTGAATGCGAAAACGAAAACAAAAGTGGTAAAGCCGGACACGAAAACGAACACAAACTTACGGAATATCGAGAATTTCGAAAACGAACTAATTCGAGCGGAATTATGTCGAACACGGTTGGTACATGAAAAATCAATATGGAATATTGACCCGTAGGACCAAGTGCATAACAATTAACAAGTGAACAACTTTCTTAAAAAGTATCTCGGTTCGACACCATGTAAGAAAGATATGATTTCTCTAAGACAACAAGCGCTTGTACGCGATTAATATACCGCTGAAACTTTGTTTATTTTTTTGAACATCTTAAAGACCTCAATTGAAAAAACTAAAAACTAGAAAATTGTAGATCTCGTCGAGAGTTATAATTTTTATATAAAAACCATCTTCATCCGAGATCGTATGAAAAAGATACAATTTTTCTTAGGTTGGACTATTAGCGGGCCATATTTGATTTAAACTGAATTTCGAAACCGAATTTCTAATTCGGGATATTCTAAATTAAAAGTAGAAAAGTAGAAAACGGTCGGAAAAGTGTCAAAGCCATTTTCGTTCCGATTTCGAATTTGATGTTTCGAATTTCGAACCGAATTTGAATTTGTCCGAAAATACGAATTCGATCGGATTAAGTGTAGAAAACGACGCGGTTCGATATGGGATATTTCCGTACCGTTTTCATCCTTAGTGATTAGTAATGAGTGATTGTAAGAGATGATCGATCTTTGGTTGAGTGTTTGAGACTAACCGTGACGTGAGTCTGGTGTTGTGCAACATATCTCTTGCCTTGTGATGGGTGCAGGTGTTGAGCGTTGAGATAGTTGATGGCAATGGAGAAGGTTAAGCCATCAAGCGAATTCGTGGCGATGGACCAGCGACGGCGAAGGATGGACGTGGAGGCTTGAATTGAGGGACCGAGATGTCAGGGAGGACCATGGACGGCTAACACCTAGCAACGTTGACGAGCAAGTGTACATGAGGAGATGTTGTAGACTGTGTTGACCAAGTCCAATGGGGGCGCAAGGACTTGATGATCAGATAGTTAAGTATAGACGATAACACTCGTCAAGATCATGGAGGAGCGTAGTGATGTAGACAAAGGCCCGATCTTCCGATAGGTATGATAGCGTCGATTGGTGGAGACTCTACATTCACGATCTAGGCTTCGAACCAAGATTGATTCGGACCCTCGCAATCGTTACACCACTGCTCCATTGGTTATCAACCACGCGAACGCAATTAACCTCGCCGAGAAGGCTTTCCTGCAAGCGAATCGAGAACATAAGCAAGAACGGGATGAACGCAATCTAAAATTGCAAATAAATATGAGACTTATGATAACGAGAAGGAGTTCAAGTCTTTATTCGAAAGGACTAATTGCCACAGACGAACAAGATCAAGAACAAGGGCCCTAGTTCATAGCAAGTGACCTTGACGACACGGTTGCAGTAAAACGACATCTATTTCACGAGGAAATCAAGAACTAAACAAAACCCAAACCCTAAGAAGAGCGACGGCTGCTAATTATAGAGTCTTGGGTGTCACCCCTTGGACGCACCCTCTAATGGGCCCAAACACGATACACGGTCCAACGGACCAAAAGACGGTGTCGCAGCACCCTGGCACATTCTGGACGCTGACTTGTTTCGATGATTCCCGTTGATTCCGAAGGGCTTTTGACATGAGACCACTTGCATTGGCTTCCTTATCTAATTAGCTTTCCATCCATATGTGGATCATTGAAAACGGAGCCCAGACGCACCTGTGTGACCAGTTTTATGACAGATTGGTCCTAGAACCCGAGATGGGCTCCAACTTCAGTTGGACTGGGCCTCCACCATGAGAAAGATGAATTGGATGCCCATGCTAGACCTCCTCCTCTCCTTGGCTTGTATGCGATGAAGTAGTGATGTCCTCATCATCCTCCCTTTCCTGAATTAAAGTCGTCCTCGACTGAAGTAGATCGCCTCCTCCATTGGATGACAGCAACGATGGCTCCGGAAGAAGACGTTCATCTTGGCGCCCAATCTTTTGCAAAGGTGTCTGCCATGGTGGCCTCCCTGCTAGGAATTCATCCTCCTTCTCCTGCAAAAGGTTAGTACCAACAAGAGGCATAGCACTAGAAGTAGGACCAAGTGGACATATAGGCGATGTACAAGTTAAAGCATAACATGGTTCATCATGATCAGCAAGAGCAGATTTAAGAGCAAATAGAACTTCTTTTATGTTACTTGATGGTTCATTTGCTGGTTTGCTAAAGTCTTTATCATGGACTTTCTTTTTCTTTTTAGCAAGTTTCTTTTCATATTGCACAATTTTAGCAGGAGTTAATGGAAGTAAAGCAATGGTCTTTCCTTTAAACATAAAAGTATATCTATTTTGCCTACCATGATGTACAACATTATTATTATATTGCCAAGGGCGGCCTAACAAAAGTAAACAAACTTGCATAGGCACGACATCAAAATCAGCATAATCATGGTATGATCCGATAGAAAAATGCACACGAGCAGATTGTGTTACCTTTGTCTTACCACTATTGTTGAACCATCGAACATGGTATGAATGTGGAAGAGCACGTGTAAATAAACCAAGGGTCTTGACAAGTTTAGAACTTACCAAGTTATTGCTGCTCCTTCCATCAATTATAGCACGAACATAGAAATTATTGACAATGAGGAACATTTGAAACAAATTATGACGTTGTAGCTTGTCTACTGGCTCAACTTGTGTACTCAAAACACGCTGAACAAGGATTGATTTGTAGTTTGCAGTGCATGCCACACTATCAATTATCTCATCAGGATCTTGAGCAACATCAGGATCTTCAGCACTATCCACAATTTTATCTGCATAAAGATCAGTTGCAAGTGTAAATTCATTCTCTTCATCACTAGCACTAGCATACCCACCATCATCAGTAGCAATATATGCGTGTTTGCTGGGGCATTCTTTAGCAATATATCCCATGCCCTTACAGCGGTGGCAAACATCATTAGAAGAGCTGCTAGAGGAAGGTGTAGCAGATCCACTGGAAGAAGGTGTGATAGGAGAACTCTTCTTTACAGGCGCTGGTGGTGTCTGCATATTAGAAAATTTACTCATCTCGGTTGGACGTGAAGGAGTGGACGGAGTCATGGAACGCCTAGGTTGTCGTCCCTGTACTTCCCTTTCAGCTTTAAGAGCATAATGATATAATTGGGAAAATCTAGTCCATTCTTTATAGTCAAGAACATCCTGTATTTCACGATGCAAACCTCCAAAAAATCTAGAACACTTATCCAATTCATCCTCCTATATGTTACTACGTGCCAGATCAATTAAAATATCCTGATAATATTCCTCAATAGTCTTACTACCTTGATTTAAACGCTACAGTTTTAATCGTAGATCACGCTGATAGTATGGAGGAACAAATCTCGATTTCATTCGTTGCTTAAGTACAGTCCAAGTTTGAGGTATTTGAGCATTAGCATTAGCATCAATATTAATATTATTGCAAATATCATTCCACCAGAAAAGAGCAAAACTAGTAAACTCACTAGTTGCAAGTCTAACTCTATATTCTTCAGGTACTTGATGGGAGCTAAATTTTTGATCTACAACTATCTCCCAATCTAAATATGCTTCAGGATCAACAGAACCAAAAAAAGGAGGTATCTTAAACTTGGTTTTAGAGAAAGGATCATTATTACCTTGGTTATTATCTCCCATACCGCATCGGTTAAAGTTCAACCAATTATAGTTACGTGCATCCTCAGCATGTCGTCGAGCTTCGGCTTCAGCTTCAGCCTCTGCGTCGCCATCCTCCTCCTGAGAGAGATCATCATCATCGGCATCTTCAGGACGTGGTTCAGGATATCGTTGTTCAACATCTTCAATCCTCTTGACTAAGTTGATGATTTATCGAAGGATCTCATTAAACTTGTCATCAAGAATGGCACGAAGCTCATTCTTGGAAACACAATTATTGAAATCTATAGGTGTGTCCTTGTTCTCTTTGCCGCTGCCTCCGACTTTTCCTGACATGGTTAGTAGAAAAGAGAAGACAACACAAATAGTATTATCCCTACCAATTACTTAGGTTGTGGACAAAGAAAAACAAGGCATTCAACTCTCAAACATCTTACCATAGTCTTACAAGTGTCTTACCAAAGCAACAGGCGGTGCAATCGGTCAGTGACTGTGATACCATTGTAGCTTGAGTGTAACAGTTTCAAGGTGAACCTATACTTGGTTAGAAGAAAGTGGAGCTTGGACAGGCACAATATAGTAGCAAGGAATAACAATATTCGTAACTGAATAGCAAAGCTGAATAAGTATCCTGAGTACTTGTTTGAGTTGCTGGACTACTCACGTTCCAAGTACCAAATGTATCAAGTGATGTGAACAGCAGGAATATGATTAGAAACAAGGCGGAAATCAGCACACACAAACACAGCTCAAATGACGCTCTCTATGTGCTCCTATAGATATTGTTTCACTTCTGCCCCTCTTTTTTCTCTATTTTTGGGTTGTCGTTGTTTTTTAGGATTTTTTGACTTTTTCTTTTTATTTTTTTGATATTTTTTTTCACTTAGGAGCATAAAAGAAGTAACAACAGAAAATATGAGCTTAAACAAGTGAAAGACGTGGCCTGTGGAAAATTCAGAAGACGTGCTCAAAATTGACAAAAAACTTATGACCATGAAAAGAGGATCTTGTGATCAGTTTTTGGTCAAAATAAAATTTTCTGAACCTGACAAAGCGGGAGACGAGCGGATCCGAAATTTTTTTCTGATCAATTTTGATATATGGAATGTTAAAATCTAAGTTCGTATGCGAAAACTAGACCAGTTTTAAGAACTGATTTCGAATTAGAGGATAAAACGGGAACAATACGCGCAAAAGTTGGTGTGGCGGCTATGGATAGATGCAAACAATGAAGACAAATGATGGCGTGGACTAGGGTTTGATGGATACAGAGGAAACACAACAAGAATGAAAGGTGTTTACGGATTATGATGAATAAGGCTGGATGAAAAACTCGAAAATCGTTAGCTCGCTCGGCTCGTGGCTGGCTCGACTCGGCTCGGCTCGAGCCGAGCCAAGATTTTAGCTCGTTAGCTATAACAAGCCAACTCGAGCCAGCTCGCGAGCCGCTCGCGAGCTAAACGAGCCAATCTTCTAGGAAAAAAAGTATCAAAACTTATATTAGTTTTTGTATTATTTCATGTCTTGCACTTTATAATTGACTGGTAACTGGTCTAGACCATATAAATTGACTGGTAACTAGTCTAGATATATTTCTTTTATATTATTATTATTCTCAAACTTTAGATAAATGCAAATATTATATTTTGTGTATTTTTTATACCTAGCTCGCGAGTTTAACGAGCCACCTTGAGCTTTTAACAAGCCGAGCCGAGCTAGCTTTCTGGCTCGTTAGGATAACGAGCCGAGCCAAGCTAGCTTGTTATCTTAACGAGCCAGAACGAGCTGAGCCAGCTCGTTATCCAGAACAGATGACGAAAAACAAAGAGAAAAACACAAACTGGACTAAAAACGATCTAAAACCAGCAACCAGAACTTGCCCTAGGACACGAACTCAATAATGCGAAATTGAGACGAAATTGCACGGCACAACGAGGCTATAGGACAGGGAATATGTGGCGGTGTATATTTTTTTGGCTTTTTGTGAACTATAGGTAATGCAAAAACAGTAACAATCTAAAGGAGAAAACAAAGTTATCCTTAACGGACAACAAGGTCTCTGATACCACTTGATGTAGACAAGGCCCGAACTTTTGATAGATACGATAAAGTTGATTGGTGGAGACTCGACGTTCATGATCAAGGCTTCGAACCAAGATTGATTCGGACCCTCGCAACCGTTACATGACTGCTCCGTTGGTTATCAACCACGCGAACGCGATTGACCTCGCCGAGAAGGCTTTCCAACAAACGAATTAAGAACACAAGCAAGAACGGGATGAACGCAATCTGAAATTGCAAATACATATGAGGCTTATGATAATGAGAATGAGTTCAAGTCTTTATTCGAAAGGACTAATTGCCACAGGCGAACAAGATCAAGAACAGGGGCCCTGGTTCACAGCAATGGCCTTGGCGGCACAGTTGTAGCAAAACGACGTCTATTTCACGAGGAAATCAAGAACTAAACAAAACCCAAACCCTAAGTAGAGCGACGACTGCTAATTATAGAGTCTTAGACGTCACCCCCCTGGACGCGCCCCCTAATGGGCCCAAACATGATACACGGTCCAACGGACCAAAACGGTGTCGCAGCACCTTGTCAGATTCTGGACGCTGACTTGTTTCGATGATTCCCATTGATTTCGAAGGGCTTTTGACATAAGACCACTTGCATTGGCTTCCTTATCTAATTAGCTTTCCATCCATATGTGGATCATCGAAAATGGAGTTCGGACACGCCCGTGTGACCAATTTTATGACAGACTGGTCCTAGAACCTAAGATAGGCTCCAACTTCAGTTGGACTGGGCCTCCACCATGAGAAAGATGAATTGGACGCCCATGCTGGACCTCCTCCTCTCCTTGGCTTATATGCGACGAAGTAGTGATGTCCTCATCACGTAGCAAATACGCTTCTCCAACTGGGTTTAACGGTTTTGGGCCTGTAAACCGTCGATGGACGGTTTGTTGGGTTTGGGCCTCAAAGGGGTAGATCTCGGTGCGGCACGTTGCATCACTTGAGAGCTTACGTGGAGATGAAGCGTCTTCATGAAGGGATCATGGTCGTCTGATGCTCAGAACTCAACTTGGACCATTATGTGGGGTTAAGTGGTTTAGGCAAAATATCTAAAGGCAGGCTTCAGATGTATAATGTGGCTCTATAAATAAGAGAGGAGGCTGCCCATGCTAGCCATCTGTTCCAGTGCTTTTATTTTCAGTCTATAGGCGTTAGTTTCCTTTTTCTAGCTAGACTCCTGTACCAAGAGAGATCCATAGATGAGAGATTGAGTCATCTGTCTATGTTCATCTATAAAACCAGATCTTGCTCAAGTTGATCTTGTGGCAATAAAGAAAGTTGTCCTTTGAATCATTGTCTCAAGATCTTGTGTTTGGTTTTTCCTCTCTGTTCCCCTCTCTTGTGGTTTTGATGGATTTTGTGTTCCTGCATGTTAGAGGACGATTTGAATTGATGGATTCGTGCTAGAACCTCTGAGAAACATCCCTGCCAAATAGTTCGGACAGATTTCTCACAAGCGCTTAGATCCATCATCGGAGGAAATATTGTGAAAACCCCAATCCTTTAGATGTTTTTTAGACAAGAGTTGATTTCGTATTGTCTGGGTGATGATCTTTGGGGGATTGCTTCTAAGCACCCAAGGGAACGCCTCTGCAAAATTTGGGATCAATCGGAGTTCGTTTGTATGTTTTTTTGCTTTTGGAGAGAAGTTCTTGTGCCGCTGTATAGAAGAACCAGCTAAGCCGGTTCGGCCTCACTAAATCGCGCGCATGCTCAATAGGAAATAGGCGTGTGATGGGACAGCCCCACGGCTTTCCTTTTTTGGCAAAAAAGTTTTCCGCAACTTTTCTTTTTCTAGAAAGTTTTCTATTTTTGGCAAAAAAAAATTTCACAACTTTCTTTTTTTGGAAAGTTACAACATTATACTCATGACTTTTACGCATAACTTCTGGAACAAACTTCAGCGTATAACTTATATATATAACTAATACACATGACATCAACATATACCTTCAACGTGACACAATTACGCACATAACTTATACATATACGTGATAAAGTTTATACGCATAACTATAAGTGCAATCAAACTCTAAGTGGGTTTTGGTGATGTTGACAATAAAATTAAACAACTAATGGCAATATTCCTTCTTATAGTTAGAGATCAGATCAAAAGTAGGTTCAACAGACTGAGTGGACCCACATGCTAGTCGTCATTTCCTTTGCTCTCATCCACTCATTTTTTTGTCTTTTTTTCATGCCTCAGTTTCTTATCGTTTCGTCTTAGAGATGAGAATGAGATGGCAGTAAGCCAATAGCAAATCCTTTTGCTTCTCCATGATTGCTGCTCCTTTCTTGCATCTCTCCTCTTACCTTGAGCCTCTTGCACGTGAGTGACGGCTAGTATATGCGAGCTTTGGTGAGCGGCGTGGCGGCGGCGGGGACGGCACTGACGCTGTACAACCAGCGCGGGGAGACTGTGGCCGGGCATCCAGCCATGAGCGGTAAGGAGCTGCTGGCGCGTGGCGGCCTGTCGTTGGCTCCAGACGCGATTGAGGAAGAAGATGCAAGCAAGCAAGGTGCGAACACATATGATTATGATGTGTCTATGTGTGACGAGCAGGGATGAAAACGATCGGAAAACCTCTCAACCGTTTTCTACTTTTACGTTTGAATACGAAAACGAAAGCAAAAGTGGCAAAGCCGGACCAAAAAACGAACACGAACTTACGGAATATCGAGAATTTCGAAAACGAACTAATTCGAGCGGAATTATGTCGAACACGGTTAGTACACGAAAAATCAATATGGAATATTAACCCATAGGACCAAGTGCATAACAATTAACAAGTGAATAATAATTAACAAGTCCTACAACTTTCTTAAAAGGTATCTCCCTTCGACGCCATGTAAGAAAGATATGATTTATCTAAGGCAATAAGCGCTTGTACGCGATTAATATACTGTTAAAAATTTGTTTAATTTTTTAACATCTTAAAGGCCTCAAATGAAAATACTAAAAACTAGAAAATTATAGATATCGTCGAGAGATATAATTTTTATATAAAAATCATCTTCATCCGAGATCGTATGAAAAAGATATAATTTTTCTAAGGCTGGACTTTTAGCGAGCCAAATTTGGTTTAAACCGAATTTCGAAACCGAATTTTAAATTCAGGATATTCCGAATTAAAAGTAGAAAAGTAGAAAACGGTCGGAAAAGTGTTGAAGCCATATTCGTTTCGATTTTGAATTTGATGTTCCGAATTTCGAACCGAATTCGAATTTGTCCGAAAATACGAATTCGATCGGATTAAATGTAGAAAACGATGCGGTTCGATACGGGATATTTCTGTACCGTTTTCATCCTTAGTGATGAGTAATGAGTGATTGTCAAGAGATGATTGATGGGACAACCCCACGGCTTTCCTTTTTTGGCAAAAAAGTTTTCCGCAACTTTCCTTTTTCTAGAGAGTTTTCTATTTTTGGCAAAAAAAATTGTTTCACAACTTTCTTTTTTTTGGAAAGTTACAACATTATCCTCATAACTTTTACGCATAACTTCTGGAACAAACTTCAGCGTATAATTTATATATATAACTAATACACATGACTTCAACATATATCTTCAACGTGACACAGTTACGCACATAACTTATACATATACATGACAAAGTTTATACACATAACTGTAAGTGCAATCAAGTCCTAAGTGGATTTTGGTGATGTTGATGACAAAATTAAACAACTAATGGCTTCTTTAAGTGATTGGTAGTGTATCATTAGTCGTGGTTGCAAACAACAAAGGAGGAGACCCCCAAATTCAAATGGCTGGCTTGCAAAGGCTCAAAGAGCTAGTTTACTTCATTTTATATTTTGAAATTAAGTTATAGGACAAGCCATACTATCAAGGAATAATAATGGTGTGTTGGGTGGAACCAAGTGCTCAAAACACCATACACAACTCAAATTATCCCAGCCATAAAAAGCCAGCCGAGTTGAACTCCTTTCTGTTCTGGCCAACGCGGAACCTCCGCGCCCAAGCGTGGAACCTCCGCGACTTCGCGAAGGCTCCGGGGTCTATCTGACCCGACCGTTTTGTGGGTGATGTGGGAGGTATTTATGCCTCTTCCCTTCACCCCAATGGTTATCTTCTTCCTCATTCACTCAAACAAGAACTGAAGTTCTCTCTCTCTCTCTCCAAGCTTGGTTCTCTCAACTCCCTTGCTCAAATCTTGGTGATTTTTAAGGGATTTGGCATTAGAGAGTGTGAGAAAGCTCGAGAAGAACCTTTTCCTCTGTTCTTGTGCACTTTAATGGAGACGGGGATCCCGATCTTTCGTCAGGTGATGGTAACTATCGTTGTGGCGGAGAATGACACACCGATCCGGCTTCAGATCGAAAGATCGAACCCTGCAATCTTAGCACCATAGCTCCTCTGGTTATCAACCAAGTCACGGACCAAGTTGACCTCGCCAAGAAGGCTAATCCTTGCCTACACAACGAAGAACACAAGCAAGAACAAGAAAGAACACAACCAAATTGCAGATGAATGATTATCTCACGAAGTTGGGGTCTCACAAACCGATGAATGGCGAAACTGTTCTTGACAGAATAATCTAAGCAAAACCCCAACCCTAATGACGGCGACGGTGTATGATTATAAAGGTCTTAGGGTCATCGCCTACCCTAGATGTGCCCCCTAATGGGCCCAAACACGATACACGGTCTAACGGACCAAAAGAAGGTGTCGCAGCACCCTGGCAGATTCTGGATGCTGAATTGTTTCGATGATTCTCGTTGATTCCGAAGAGTTTTTGACGTGAAACCACTTGGATTGGCTTCCTTATCAAATTATCTTTCCATCCATATGTGGATCATCGAAAATGGAGTCCGGATGCGTCCTGGGTGACCAGTTTAAGGCAGACTGGTCCTGGATTTCGAGGCAGACTCGAACTTGAGTTGCTTTGGGCCTCCACCTCGGGGACTCGAACCGAATTAGCCTCGGGTTTCCTTCTTGACTTCGACACCCTTGCTGGCCTCCTTCCCCTCCATACCATGCACCAAACATGGTCATATGCATGGGTGTCATGTCCTCATCATCCTCCCCTTCTTGACGAAAAGCCGTCCTCGGCGTCGATTGTGCTTGAAACTGATCCCGCACAACATAAAGGAGAACGGGGTTGCGAGGACAAAAAAAAACTGAAATAATTATGAGAAGGAACGTGACCATGTTTCCAAGTTTCTAGCATGTCATCTCGCATAAAAATTTCAGCAAGCATGTAGACTCCATGATCCGAATGCACACGATGTATGTCAACACTATTCTGCAAAAGATTAGAACTAACCAAAGACAATGCAGGAATAGATGGTCGAGCAGACATAGGTAGCAACCAACAATGCTCCCCTTCTTGGAAGTGAACTTGTTTCTTTAAGGAACATGAGAAAATGTTTGTATTATTATGGCTGCCCTCTAAACGATCATAATCTTGTACAACAAAAGGAGAATTTATATTATTACGAATGTATACTCAATGTATCATATATTGTCCCTTGTTGTTATATCTGTCAATAACATGATATGTGTGTTTAGAAAACCAAGGCAAATCAGCATATTTAAAAAGGCTCTCTTCCAAACAATCTAGGTTACACAAAACATCAAATTCAATATAACCCAAAGTATGTAAAGAAGACAACAGTTTGAACTCATCAATTTTAGTAGCAATATGAATAATATGTTTATTTTCAGCATAAGTCACTGGTTCCAAAACATGTAAAACTGAAGCATCTTCAACCAATTCATCTTTGTTACAAGGAACATCAAGCAAATTATCATGGGACAAAGATAAATCAAGAGAGGGTTCCACTAACAATTGCTCTATGACAGCATGGTTTGTGGAAAAATTTAGTACATTAAGGCAATTTTCACTTTCCGTGAGTGTAGGACCATGGGCATTACCTGTATTCTCAACAGGAGTAATAGGTGCATTGTGAAGTGATAGTTTTGAATTTGCATATGAGGTTGTGAGCTCTTCATTTTCTTCCACGTCATCCTCTCGCTTATGTACATTATTCTACAGAAGGTTAGTCATAGCAAGAGAAATAACAACAGACTCTTCCTCTAAATGGTGCACCTCAGCATATGAAGTCAAAACAGGAGGTGGATTAACAAAGGTTTCTCGCATAAGAAGTTTCATATCATTCCAAGTTTGAGGTTTATCAGAAGGATCTAAAGACTCCCACCAAGATAAAGCAGAATATCACAAAACACTAGCTGCATTTTTTACCTTCCTCCTTGGACACATAAAGCGAGTAGCAAATATGTTATCGATGGCAATTTCCCACTCTATGTACTCATCAGCACCTATACCATCATAAGTCGGTGGATACGAACAACCTGTCATTGTAAACACAAAAACAAGGAACAAACAGTGAAAGTTATCCCTACTAAATGACTACGTGGTTGTAGTGGTGTCACTTTTCACAGCAAGTGGAAGCGTCTTACCAAGCTCTTACAAAGTTCTTACCAACGCAAGTAGTGGCGGTACAACCGGCGACTGGTTCGTGATACCTGTGAGGCAGTGGTACCGAGATTGCAAAGCCCTTTTTCTGTACTGATCTGAAGAATTTGCGGAGCTTAGAAGGCAAACAAAGAGTAATATGTATATCTGGCATATAAGTCAGTAACAGAAAGTAATGCTGAATTATAGTCCAAAGTACTTGTTCTCGTTGCTGGTCTAAAATGTTTCAAGTACCAGGTGTGTGACAAAAGTATGGTGGATAGCAAGGTGACAGATGTATGAAAAATAAGTATGGTGGATGGAAACAGCAACACAAACAAGGAACCAGACAGCACACGCAAACACAGCTCACTTTGGTCTTCTCTATGTGCTCATCTAGATATTGTTCCTCTTTTGCCCCTCTCTTTTTTTCTATTTTTTGGGCTGTCGTTGTTTTTTAGGAAATTTTGATTTTTTTATTTTATTTTTTTGATATTTTTCCTTTACTTAGGAGCACAAAAGAAGTAACCACAGAAAATATGAGCTCAAACAAGTATAAGACGTGGCCCGTGGAATTTTCAGAAAACTTGTTCAAAATCGACAAAAACCTTGTGACTACGAAAAGAGGATCTTGTGACCACTTTTTGACCAATCTAAAATTTTCCAACCCCGATATAACGGGGATGAACGGATCCAAAATTTTTTTCTGATCGATTTTGATATATGAAACGTCGAAATCGAAGTCCGTATACGAAAACTAGACCAGTTTTAAGAATTGGCTCCGAATTAGAGGACAAAACGGCAACAATGTGTGCAAAATTGGTCACAACAACAAAGATTTGATGGAAACGATAGGGGAAAACACACGAACTGGACGCTAACACGACCTAACTAGCAACAAGACCTTGACTAGGACACAAACTCAACACGACGGACTCTAAAACTGAAATATGCAAAGGCTATGGCGCGGAAGGTTCTAGGACAGGAAAAACGAGTATGGCACTGGACTATGGGACGAATGCGAAACACTCAAAACTAGGGAATAAAAGTGAACCTGACGGTATACCTTAGCTCTGATTACCACTTAATGAAGATGGGGATCCCGATCTTCCGTCAGGTGATGGTAACTATCGTTGTGGCGGAGAATGACACACCGATTCGGCTTCAGATCGAAAGATCGAACCTTGCAATCTTAGCACCACAGCTCCTTTGGTTATCAATCAAGTCATGGACCAGGTTGACCTCACCAAGAAGGATAATCCTTGCCTGCGCAACGAAGAACACAAGCAAGAACAAGAAAGAATACAACCAAATTGCAGATGAATGATTATCTCACGAAGTTGGGGTCTCACAAACCGATGAACGGCGAAACTGTTCTTGACAGAATAATCTAAGCAAAACTCCAACCCTAATGATGGCGGCGGCGTATGATTATAAAGGTCTTAGGGTCATCGCCTACCCCTGGACGCGCCCCCTAATAGGCCCAAACACGATACACGGTCCAACGGACCAAAAGAAGGTGTCGCAGCACCCTGGCAGATTCTGGACACTGACTTGTTTCAATGATTCTAGTTGATTCCGAAGAGCTTTTGACGTGAAACCACTTGGATTGGCTTCCTTATCAAATTATCTTTCCATCCATATGTGGATCATCGAAAACAGAGTCCGGATGTGTCCTGTATGACCAGTTTAAGGCAGACTAGTCCTGGATTTCGAGGCAGACTCAAACTTGAGTTGCTTTGAGCCTCCACCTCGGGGACTCGAACCGAATTAGCCTCGGGACTCCTTCTTGACTTGGACACCCTTGCTGGCCTCCTTTCCCTCCATACCATGCGCCAAACATGGTTATATGCATGGGTGTCATGTCCTCATCACACTTGGTGAAACCCTAGCCGTTTGGTGTGTTCGTTACTCTTGGAGCTTGGCTCCTAGACGGCTAGCGGTCGCCTGGGAGCTCCTAATCCTTTGTGGCTGAGCACCAGGATGTTTGTATTACCCTTTGTGACTTAGTGGAACCCTCCAATCTATTGCCTTGGTGATAGGTTGGAGAAGATGAGCGAGTTGAAAGAGACTCCATGGCCTTTGTTGCTAACCTCAATAACTTGGACGTAGACAAGCCTTTGTGGCGAGTTGAACCACAGGATAAATCCCCGTGTCTCTTGTGATTGTGATTGTTGTTGCTATTACTTGTGATTTGAATTGATTTTTAGGGTTTGCATTCGATCTACGAGCTCCTCATCTTCTAGGTGCAACCAACCATTTGGATAGCTCAACAAACTCCCCAGGAAGACTGGTATCACATTCGATCTATTTTTCATTCGTTAAATTCCGTAGTAGATCGATTTCATACTCTAATCTCCGGAGTTTCTATGCCTAGTCCTGGGACCTCCGCGCCCCGGAACCTCCACGCTCCAGCCCGGAGGTTCCGTGTTCCGACAGTTTTCATGAAGTTGATTAAATTTCAGAAAAGACCTATTCACTCCCTTCTAGGCCACTTGCTAGATCCTTTCAATAACTTTTATGTATAGTATTTTGCGGAACAAACTTATCAACATAATTTCATAGAAAGCTACAAAAATTATACCCAAAAATTTTTATGTGTAACTTGTTTGTATAATTTAGATATAGAACTTGATGAATGACTTAGACGTAAAGTTGAATGTATAAGTTATATTCATGAACATAAATGTATAAATTAATATCATAAGATGTTAGTAGAAATATGAAAACTATGTAGAAAAATAACTATGTAGTATAACTTATAAATATATAACAAAAAAGAGAAAAATGGTAGAAAGAAAAACAAAAAAAGGAAGAAAAAAATGAACATTCGTGCAGGTGTAGCCATGCCACCGAACGAATCCGACCAGCAAAAAGTTATTCAATACAATTTATGCGCATAAGTTGTAAGTTATAAGTTATATGTCATAAGTTAATACACATAGATTACTATTAGAAAAAAGTTCTTCGAAACAATTACAAGTGGGGTCTCGTTTTGTTCGCGTCGGTGTGTAGAATACACCGGTGTAGACAGAATTAAAAACGGATACACCATTCAGAAGTTATAGCTGTTTCAAATAAATGTATTGTATTCTTTAGGGTGACATCCGTAACATTGAAAAGCGTGCAGGTGAGGGGAGTGGGCAGTCACCGGGTGCCGGCGCTGGTCGGATCGTCCGCTGGATTGGAATTGGGTAAACCGGTTTTGTCAACATGCTCTGTTTGAGGTGATTTTTGGTGGAAATGTTCTTTATAATGTTGTGAACTTCCCTATTTGATTGGGTTTCGACTTTATCTCTCTCGGGGTGTGCGGAAAACCAGCCGCAGAAAAATCAGCTTAGGCCCCGTTTAGTTCCAACCCAAAAACCAAAAATTTTCAAGATTCCCTGTCACATCGAATCTTGCGGCACATGCATGGAGTATTAAATGTAGACGAAAAAAAAAACCAATTGCACAGTTCATCGAGAAATTGCGAGACGAATCTTTTAAGCCTAAATAGTCCATAATTGGACAATTTTTGCCAAATAACAACGAAAGTGCTACAGTAGCCAAAAGCCAAAAATTTTCGGAACTAAACACGCCCTTAGCTAGTTTCCAAACTAGGTAAGCCGTTTTCCTGGGTGACGTCACCGCAGTGTTGTGTTTTCGTGTCCCGGGTTGCATCTTGCATCCGTTTGACTTACTGTCTTTTTCTAGTTGGCCTGTGTGCACGTACTTGTGTGGAAGTTTTTGGTGCTTTGAGTTTTTGGCTAGTTGGTGTTGGGACAACGACCGAAATCGAAAGAAAAATTTGATTTGGCTCCTATTCACATCCTTAGGCCATCTTACACGATTTTTTAATTGATATTAGAGCCGGTTTTATGGATCAATTCACCTTGACAAGTTTATGATATACGAAGACGACATAGAGCGTGATAGTAGCATGGCTCCCTTGGTTGGTTGGCCTAGACGCATTATCTGCAGAGAATGCACCTGGGTGCAGAATTACATATATAATTTATATGTATGGTTCGATACATATTGTTAATTTTTAGATGCAAAACTTATTTTGACATGAAAAATAAAGCTGCATGTAACTTGAAGCAAATGGAGCACATGATGTGCCCTATGAAGAAGTGGCTTGGTTTGCTTCCAAAATTGCTTCAACCACCCGGCTGAGCGCAACATGATCTGAGATCATACCGATGTGCGTCACGTTTGGGATCAAAACGGACTTGAAGTAACGTTGATCCGGGTCATCCCCGACAAAAGTTTGTAGTGCCAGCACGGTGTCCAAGCTGACTATCCCATCGCCGTCACCGTTCACCACCTGAGGCTTGGGACTGAAGTTGCCATCCCAGTAGACCAACCTAAGGATCGTCGGCACACCAACGCCATTGGTAGACGTCATCGGCACGAGTGGCGCCCTGAAATTCAGCGTCACCGGCAGCGTCCTTGTTTGGTACCGCTCGACCACGTCGTTGGAGAAGCCTACCGCGGCACGGAACTCAGGCATGTTCTGGGCAGAGTAGTTCTTGGCTCGCGTGATCACCAGGGGCGTGCTGCCGTACACCTTCGGGGACGGAAGGCGGGAGAGCGTGCTGGCGAAGCTCCTGTTCCCGAACGACAGCACGCTGCCCAGCAGCGTCGGCGACGGGGTAGTGCTGGCCCTGCTGGAGGCGAGGACCTGCAGGGTCAGCGCCGAGCCGCCGACGCCGTGGCAGACCATGACCAGGTGCTTGACGTACCTGCTGCGCCACGGCAGGGGGCTTCGGTTGAGGAACTCCGTGGTGAAGAGGCCGCCGAAGCTGTGGGTCACGAGGATGACCGGCCTGTTCCCGTTCGTCACGCTCGCGTGCTCCACCAGGAGGCTCAGGCTGGAGCGGAAGTCGGCGAACGCCCTGGACGCCACGCCGGGCGCCGCCGGCGCGTATCGGAAGTCGTACGGGGCGCCGAACAGGTTGGCTCCCTCTGTGTATCCGACGCCTTCCAGTGCCTCCACGAGCCTCTCCATGCAGGTGTTCCTATAATAAATAAGGATATGGCGCACGAGACAAAACATGATTTCACCACCGTATCTCCTGTAAAATTCGACATGATACATATATACATAATACACCGCCGATACACGCATATGCTTAGCTTGTTACTTTTTTGGCGGGATCGTCGAAGCGGAAGCTGCGGGTGGAGCCGAAGGACACGACGCGGGTACTCTCCACGCCGGGCAAATTGCGGTAGTCACCGGCGGCGCAGTCGTACACGAGCCGGAGCTGGTCCTCGTAGCACGGCAGGAGCGCGGGGTCCTCCTGCAGCGCCGTGTAGTTCTCCCACAGCCGGAACCAGCGGCACGCCGCAGCCGGGCGTCGGAGGCTTGTACTCGTCGGTGAGCCGCGCCTCCAACTGGCCGCAGGAGTAACCCGGGAGCAGTATGACCGGGTGGAGGGAGGTGGCCCCGTGCGCCTCCGACGACTGCGCGCCGACGGAGAAGAGCACGGCGGCAAGCAGCAGAACGAGGGCCGTCGTCAGGCGATGCTGCTGCGCCTCCATTTGGGTCCACTGAATTCGCTAGCGACTGCTTCTGCCTTTGGGGATATATAACACATTGCGCTTAGCGCATGCTACAATATATTAGCCGGTTATCTTGAGTACTACTGTGATTCTCATAATCATAGTCAGGCATCGAGTTGACAGTGGACTTTAGGAAGGCAACTCATACACGCGAATGCAAGTGAATCTGTGTTCCATATATCATCAGTGACCCGCATTTCCACCTAGAACCGACGAAGGGATCATTCTGATGACCGAGACCTCAAAAGCACTCCATTTGTCGCCGCTCATTTTTGACACCATGTTTGACCACTACCTTAATAAAAAAAAGGGGCTATTGCGTTCTTGCGCCTATTTTAACATCCAATTGTGATTTTATCCTTGCTTCTGTCATCGTTGTGATTTTACCCCTGTTTTTTGAAAACGAAGCTTAAGTTTACCCCTACTCCGGGAACAGCAGGTAACGGTGTCAAATGGGTTTAGTAAGGACAAATTTGCCCATACGAAATCGCCCCTACTTATCTGAATACATTGTGATTTTACCCCTGTTTTTTTTTAAAAAATTGGCAGCATCATTGCACAACTTGTTACATATGATTCTACACAGCATGCAAATATAGATAGATAATATCACATCAAATGAAAGTGTAGCAAAAGTATCCATACAGTACCAAGCCTCATCCAACATATAAGTCCAACAAAAGCGGTAGCTAATAGTGAGATATTACATGTTCAATGTCATACATCACATTCATGCATCTATTCCTAACAATGCACCCAACCTCCCTCCTCTTCCTCTTCCTCTTCCTTCTATTCCAGCCCCTTCTGCTCCTTCTGTTCCAGGTCCTACACTTGCACTTCCTCTTCCTCTTCCCCTTCGTCTTCCCCTTGCACTTGCACTTACAGTTGCACTTGCACTTCACATGAATGGAGAAAAATGGTTCAGTAAACAAGTTGACTAAATAAGCATGAGTAAAGAAGCAAAAAAAATACAAATGAACATGACTCACATTTCTTGTGAAGATGATTCATTTTGAGAAGATGAGCGATTCCTCTTTTGACTAGCAGTTGGACCTCCTTGGCAATGCTTCGCTATATGGCCTAGTTCATTACATTCAGAACATGGTCTCCTTTTCTTACTGGTGGTGGCCTCATCATATGACTTGATCCTAGAATTTCTTGGTCTTCCTGGTTTCCTTCTCAGTTTAGGCTTCTTGATTTTATAGCCCAAATCAACATGTGGCCAATTATCCTTGGATGTCATTGGATTGAAAGAACATGCATATGCCTTTTTTAACCGATCAACAGAAAAGTATTCATGCACAAAGTCATCCATTCGTACCTCTCTACTAATCTTAGAAATGAAAGCTAAAGCATGGGTGCAGGGCTGTCTAGTTACTTGCCAAGCCCTATAAGTACATGTTTTTGTCCTAAGTTGATTGCGTACCTGAATCTGTTCACAGTTACTTCAGCTGTTCCAGCCCCACGTGTCAATACCTCATGGCCCTTGATACTCTTGGCTTTAGCATTTAGAGCATTGGTCACAGCTGGAATGATTGTGCCTGACATTTTACTAGCAATCTTGGCTCTCAAAACAAATTTCTCAATGATCATTTGTCTTATCTTGTCATGCATATCCACAATTTGAAAATCCTTGGTTTTGGACACCCAATTGTTAAAGCTTTCAGAGAAGTTGTTGTTGATATAATCTACCTTGCATTCTTTCCCAAATTTGCTTCTACTCCACACAAATGGATGGTTGTCATCCAACCAGGATAGTGCACTAGGATCCTTCTCCTCTATGTTTCGCATGAAGTACTTGAACTTGTCATTTGTGAAGCTCTTGGCAGCTGCCCACATATTCTTACCATAAAGCTCACCACAGTACCCATTCTTCTTCATGTTCTTCCACAAGTGCCTCATGCATTCTCTATGTTCCACTCCTGGGTACACATCATGTACAACCACCTCAAGTCCTTTGCCCGCATCTGTACTAATGACCAAGCCTGTAGGAGTACCAATAGCCTTCTTTAAGTTTGTCATAAACCAAGTCCAACTTTCCTTAGACTCGGTCTCAATCACACCATAAGCCACTGGAAATAAGCAGTTTTGACCATCCACTGCAACAGCTGTTGCTAACTGACCCCTTCCCCTTCCAGTCAAGTTTGTGGCATCCATGGCAATGTTTGGTGGCTCTCTTTTTTGGTGGCTCTCTCTTTTTTGTTTGTGGATGTGGCTCTCTCAGCAGTGTTTGTCTCATTGGTGGGCACTCTATTCCTTACAGAAGGGTGGCACCTACGTTTTGTTGGTGAATATCATAATGGACCCTCAAAATCATTAATTTGGGCATTAATGTACATCTTTCCCTTATCTTTATTGAGTTCAAACCACTCAAGCAACCGCTCATCAGTTTTAATCTCAATAGAAGGACCTCTAGAAATTTCATCCAATGCACGCCACAAACTTATGTACTGTTTTGAACCCCACATGTAGTGCTCAACTATGAAATTAACTAGATGCAGTAGGTCAAAGCTATGCATGTCAACAACTTGAGTAAGCAAGGTTCTACCCTATCGCCATGATTACGAATGTATACTCAATGTATCATATATTGTCCCTTGTTGTTATATCTGTCAATAACATGATATGTGTGTTTAGAAAACCAAGGCAAATCAGCATATTAAAAAGGCTCTCTTCCAAACAATCTAGGTTACACAAAACATCAAATTCAATATAACCCAAAGTATGTAAAGAAGACAACAGTTTTGAACTCATCAATTTTAGTAGCAATATGAATAATATGTTTATTTTCAGCATAAGTCACTGGTTCCAAAACATGTAAAACTGAAGCATCTTCAACCAATTCATCTTTGTACAAGGAACATCAAGCAAATTATCATGGGACAAAGATAAATCAAGAGAGGGTTCCACTAACAATTGCTCTATGACAGCATGGTTTGTGGAAAAATTTAGTACATTAAGGCAATTTTCACTTTCCGTGAGTGTAGGACCATGGGCATTACCTGTATTCTCAACAGGAGTAATAGGTGCATTGTGAAGTGATAGTTTTGAATTTGCATATGAGGTTGTGAGCTCTTCATTTTCTTCCACGTCATCCTCTCGCTTATGTACATTATTCTACAGAAGGTTAGTCATAGCAAGAGAAATAACAACAGACTCTTCCTCTAAATGGTGCACCTCAGCATATGAAGTCAAAACAGGAGGTGGATTAACAAAGGTTTCTCGCATAAGAAGTTTCATATCATTCCAAGTTTGAGGTTTATCAGAAGGATCTAAAGACTCCCACCAAGATAAAGCAGAATATCACAAAACACTAGCTGCATTTTTTACCTTCCTCCTTGGACACATAAAGCGAGTAGCAAATATGTTATCGATGGCAATTTCCCACTCTATGTACTCATCAGCACCTATACCATCATAAGTCGGTGGATACGAACAACCTGTCATTGTAAACACAAAAACAAGGAACAAACAGGTGAAAGTTATCCCTACCTAAATGACTACGTGGTTGTAGTGGTGTCACTTTTCACAGCAAGTGGAAGCGTCTTACCAAGCTCTTACAAAGTTCTTACCAACGCAAGTAGTGGCGGTACAACCGGCGACTGGTTCGTGATACCTGTGAGGCAGTGGTACCGAGATTGCAAAGCCCTTTTTCTGTACTGATCTGAAGAATTTGCGGAGCTTAGAAGGCAAACAAAGAGTAATATGTATATCTGGCATATAAGTCAGTAACAGAAAGTAATGCTGAATTATAGTCCAAAGTACTTGTTCTCGTTGCTGGTCTAAATGTTTCAAGTACCAGGTGTGTGACAAAAGTATGGTGGATAGCAAGGTGACAGATGTATGAAAAATAAGTATGGTGGATGGAAACAGCAACACAAACAAGGAACCAGACAGCACACGCAAACACAGCTCACTTTGGTCTTCTCTATGTGCTCATCTAGATATTGTTCCTCTTTTGCCCCTCTCTTTTTTTCTATTTTTTGGGCTGTCGTTGTTTTTTTAGGAAATTTTGATTTTTTTATTTTATTTTTTTGATATTTTTCCTTTACTTAGGAGCACAAAAGAAGTAACCACAGAAAATATGAGCTCAAACAAGTATAAGACGTGGCCCGTGGAATTTTCAGAAAACTTGTTCAAAATCGACAAAAACCTTGTGACTACGAAAAGAGGATCTTGTGACCACTTTTTGACCAATCTAAAATTTTCCAACCCCGATATAACGGGGGATGAACGGATCCAAAATTTTTTTCTGATCGATTTTGATATATGAAACGTCGAAATCGAAGTCCGTATACGAAAACTAGACCAGTTTTAAGAATTGGCTCCGAATTAGAGGACCAAAACGGCAACAATGTGTGCAAAATTGGTCACAACAACAAAGATTTGATGGAAACGATAGGGGAAAACACACGAACTGGACGCTAACACGACCTAACTAGCAACAAGACCTTGACTAGGACACAAACTCAACACGACGGACTCTAAAACTGAAATATGCAAAGGCTATGGCGCGGAAGGTTCTAGGACAGGAAAAACGAGTATGGCACTGGACTATGGGACGAATGCGAAACACTCAAAACTAGGGAATAAAAGTGAACCTGACGGTATACCTTAGCTCTGATTACCACTTAATGAAGATGGGGATCCCGATCTTCCGTCAGGTGATGGTAACTATCGTTGTGGCGGAGAATGACACACCGATTCGGCTTCAGATCGAAAGATCGAACCTTGCAATCTTAGCACCACAGCTCCTTTGGTTATCAATCAAGTCATGGACCAGGTTGACCTCACCAAGAAGGATAATCCTTGCCTGCGCAACGAAGAACACAAGCAAGAACAAGAAAGAATACAACCAAATTGCAGATGAATGATTATCTCACGAAGTTGGGGTCTCACAAACCGATGAACGGCGAAACTGTTCTTGACAGAATAATCTAAGCAAAACTCCAACCCTAATGATGGCGGCGGCGTATGATTATAAAGGTCTTAGGGTCATCGCCTACCCCTGGACGCGCCCCCTAATAGGCCCAAACACGATACACGGTCCAACGGACCAAAAGAAGGTGTCGCAGCACCCTGGCAGATTCTGGACACTGACTTGTTTCAATGATTCTAGTTGATTCCGAAGAGCTTTTGACGTGAAACCACTTGGATTGGCTTCCTTATCAAATTATCTTTCCATCCATATGTGGATCATCGAAAACAGAGTCCGGATGTGTCCTGTATGACCAGTTTAAGGCAGACTAGTCCTGGATTTCGAGGCAGACTCAAACTTGAGTTGCTTTGAGCCTCCACCTCGGGGACTCGAACCGAATTAGCCTCGGGACTCCTTCTTGACTTGGACACCCTTGCTGGCCTCCTTTCCCTCCATACCATGCGCCAAACATGGTTATATGCATGGGTGTCATGTCCTCATCACACTTGGTGAAACCCTAGCCGTTTGGTGTGTTCGTTACTCTTGGAGCTTGGCTCCTAGACGGCTAGCGGTCGCCTGGGAGCTCCTAATCCTTTGTGGCTGAGCACCAGGATGTTTGTATTACCCTTTGTGACTTAGTGGAACCCTCCAATCTATTGCCTTGGTGATAGGTTGGAGAAGATGAGCGAGTTGAAAGAGACTCCATGGCCTTTGTTGCTAACCTCAATAACTTGGACGTAGACAAGCCTTTGTGGCGAGTTGAACCACAGGATAAATCCCCGTGTCTCTTGTGATTGTGATTGTTGTTGCTATTACTTGTGATTTGAATTGATTTTTAGGGTTTGCATTCGATCTACGAGCTCCTCATCTTCTAGGTGCAACCAACCATTTGGATAGCTCAACAAACTCCCCAGGAAGACTGGTATCACATTCGATCTATTTTTCATTCGTTAAATTCCGTAGTAGATCGATTTCATACTCTAATCTCCGGAGTTTCTATGCCTAGTCCTGGGACCTCCGCGCCCCGGAACCTCCACGCTCCAGCCCGGAGGTTCCGTGTTCCGACAGTTTCATGAAGTTGATTAAATTTCAGAAAAGACCTATTCACTCCCTTCTAGGCCACTTGCTAGATCCTTTCAATAACTTTTATGTATAGTATTTTGCGGAACAAACTTATCAACATAATTTCATAGAAAGCTACAAAAATTATACCCAAAAATTTTTATGTGTAACTTGTTTGTATAATTTAGATATAGAACTTGATGAATGACTTAGACGTAAAGTTGAATGTATAAGTTATATTCATGAACATAAATGTATAAATTAATATCATAAGATGTTAGTAGAAATATGAAAACTATGTAGAAAAATAACTATGTAGTATAACTTATAAATATATAACAAAAAAGAGAAAAATGGTAGAAAGAAAAACAAAAAAAGGAAGAAAAAAATGAACATTCGTGCAGGTGTAGCCATGCCACCGAACGAATCCGACCAGCAAAAAGTTATTCAATACAATTTATGCGCATAAGTTGTAAGTTATAAGTTATATGTCATAAGTTAATACACATAGATTACTATTAGAAAAAAGTTCTTCGAAACAATTACAAGTGGGGTCTCGTTTTGTTCGCGTCGGTGTGTAGAATACACCGGTGTAGACAGAATTAAAAACGGATACACCATTCAGAAGTTATAGCTGTTTCAAATAAATGTATTGTATTCTTTAGGGTGACATCCGTAACATTGAAAAGCGTGCAGGTGAGGGGAGTGGGCAGTCACCGGGTGCCGGCGCTGGTCGGATCGTCCGCTGGATTGGAATTGGGTAAACCGGTTTTGTCAACATGCTCTGTTTGAGGTGATTTTTGGTGGAAATGTTCTTTATAATGTTGTGAACTTCCCTATTTGATTGGGTTTCGACTTTATCTCTCTCGGGGTGTGCGGAAAACCAGCCGCAGAAAAATCAGCTTAGGCCCCGTTTAGTTCCAACCCAAAAACCAAAAATTTTCAAGATTCCCTGTCACATCGAATCTTGCGGCACATGCATGGAGTATTAAATGTAGACGAAAAAAAAAACCAATTGCACAGTTCATCGAGAAATTGCGAGACGAATCTTTTAAGCCTAAATAGTCCATAATTGGACAATTTTTGCCAAATAACAACGAAAGTGCTACAGTAGCCAAAAGCCAAAAATTTTCGGAACTAAACACGCCCTTAGCTAGTTTCCAAACTAGGTAAGCCGTTTTCCTGGGTGACGTCACCGCAGTGTTGTGTTTTCGTGTCCCGGGTTGCATCTTGCATCCGTTTGACTTACTGTCTTTTTCTAGTTGGCCTGTGTGCACGTACTTGTGTGGAAGTTTTTGGTGCTTTGAGTTTTTGGCTAGTTGGTGTTGGGACAACGACCGAAATCGAAAGAAAAATTTGATTTGGCTCCTATTCACATCCTTAGGCCATCTTACACGATTTTTTAATTGATATTAGAGCCGGTTTTATGGATCAATTCACCTTGACAAGTTTATGATATACGAAGACGACATAGAGCGTGATAGTAGCATGGCTCCCTTGGTTGGTTGGCCTAGACGCATTATCTGCAGAGAATGCACCTGGGTGCAGAATTACATATATAATTTATATGTATGGTTCGATACATATTGTTAATTTTAGATGCAAAACTTATTTTGACATGAAAAATAAAGCTGCATGTAACTTGAAGCAAATGGAGCACATGATGTGCCCTATGAAGAAGTGGCTTGGTTTGCTTCCAAAATTGCTTCAACCACCCGGCTGAGCGCAACATGATCTGAGATCATACCGATGTGCGTCACGTTTGGGATCAAAACGGACTTGAAGTAACGTTGATCCGGGTCATCCCCGACAAAAGTTTGTAGTGCCAGCACGGTGTCCAAGCTGACTATCCCATCGCCGTCACCGTTCACCACCTGAGGCTTGGGACTGAAGTTGCCATCCCAGTAGACCAACCTAAGGATCGTCGGCACACCAACGCCATTGGTAGACGTCATCGGCACGAGTGGCGCCCTGAAATTCAGCGTCACCGGCAGCGTCCTTGTTTGGTACCGCTCGACCACGTCGTTGGAGAAGCCTACCGCGGCACGGAACTCAGGCATGTTCTGGGCAGAGTAGTTCTTGGCTCGCGTGATCACCAGGGGCGTGCTGCCGTACACCTTCGGGGACGGAAGGCGGGAGAGCGTGCTGGCGAAGCTCCTGTTCCCGAACGACAGCACGCTGCCCAGCAGCGTCGGCGACGGGGTAGTGCTGGCCCTGCTGGAGGCGAGGACCTGCAGGGTCAGCGCCGAGCCGCCGACGCCGTGGCAGACCATGACCAGGTGCTTGACGTACCTGCTGCGCCACGGCAGGGGGCTTCGGTTGAGGAACTCCGTGGTGAAGAGGCCGCCGAAGCTGTGGGTCACGAGGATGACCGGCCTGTTCCCGTTCGTCACGCTCGCGTGCTCCACCAGGAGGCTCAGGCTGGAGCGGAAGTCGGCGAACGCCCTGGACGCCACGCCGGGCGCCGCCGGCGCGTATCGGAAGTCGTACGGGGCGCCGAACAGGTTGGCTCCCTCTGTGTATCCGACGCCTTCCAGTGCCTCCACGAGCCTCTCCATGCAGGTGTTCCTATAATAAATAAGGATATGGCGCACGAGACAAAACATGATTTCACCACCGTATCTCCTGTAAAATTCGACATGATACATATATACATAATACACCGCCGATACACGCATATGCTTAGCTTGTTACTTTTTTGGCGGGATCGTCGAAGCGGAAGCTGCGGGTGGAGCCGAAGGACACGACGCGGGTACTCTCCACGCCGGGCAAATTGCGGTAGTCACCGGCGGCGCAGTCGTACACGAGCCGGAGCTGGTCCTCGTAGCACGGCAGGAGCGCGGGGTCCTCCTGCAGCGCCGTGTAGTTCTCCCACAGCCGGAACCAGCGGCACGCCGCAGCCGGGCGTCGGAGGCTTGTACTCGTCGGTGAGCCGCGCCTCCAACTGGCCGCAGGAGTAACCCGGGAGCAGTATGACCGGGTGGAGGGAGGTGGCCCCGTGCGCCTCCGACGACTGCGCGCCGACGGAGAAGAGCACGGCGGCAAGCAGCAGAACGAGGGCCGTCGTCAGGCGATGCTGCTGCGCCTCCATTTGGGTCCACTGAATTCGCTAGCGACTGCTTCTGCCTTTGGGGATATATAACACATTGCGCTTAGCGCATGCTACAATATATTAGCCGGTTATCTTGAGTACTACTGTGATTCTCATAATCATAGTCAGGCATCGAGTTGACAGTGGACTTTAGGAAGGCAACTCATACACGCGAATGCAAGTGAATCTGTGTTCCATATATCATCAGTGACCCGCATTTCCACCTAGAACCGACGAAGGGATCATTCTGATGACCGAGACCTCAAAAGCACTCCATTTGTCGCCGCTCATTTTTGACACCATGTTTGACCACTACCTTAATAAAAAAAAGGGGCTATTGCGTTCTTGCGCCTATTTTAACATCCAATTGTGATTTTATCCTTGCTTCTGTCATCGTTGTGATTTTACCCCTGTTTTTTGAAAACGAAGCTTAAGTTTACCCCTACTCCGGGAACAGCAGGTAACGGTGTCAAATGGGTTTAGTAAGGACAAATTTGCCCATACGAAATCGCCCCTACTTATCTGAATACATTGTGATTTTACCCCTGTTTTTTTTTAAAAAATTGGCAGCATCATTGCACAACTTGTTACATATGATTCTACACAGCATGCAAATATAGATAGATAATATCACATCAAATGAAAGTGTAGCAAAAGTATCCATACAGTACCAAGCCTCATCCAACATATAAGTCCAACAAAAGCGGTAGCTAATAGTGAGATATTACATGTTCAATGTCATACATCACATTCATGCATCTATTCCTAACAATGCACCCAACCTCCCTCCTCTTCCTCTTCCTCTTCCTTCTATTCCAGCCCCTTCTGCTCCTTCTGTTCCAGGTCCTACACTTGCACTTCCTCTTCCTCTTCCCCTTCGTCTTCCCCTTGCACTTGCACTTACAGTTGCACTTGCACTTCACATGAATGGAGAAAAATGGTTCAGTAAACAAGTTGACTAAATAAGCATGAGTAAAGAAGCAAAAAAAATACAAATGAACATGACTCACATTTCTTGTGAAGATGATTCATTTTGAGAAGATGAGCGATTCCTCTTTTGACTAGCAGTTGGACCTCCTTGGCAATGCTTCGCTATATGGCCTAGTTCATTACATTCAGAACATGGTCTCCTTTTCTTACTGGTGGTGGCCTCATCATATGACTTGATCCTAGAATTTCTTGGTCTTCCTGGTTTCCTTCTCAGTTTAGGCTTCTTGATTTTATAGCCCAAATCAACATGTGGCCAATTATCCTTGGATGTCATTGGATTGAAAGAACATGCATATGCCTTTTTTAACCGATCAACAGAAAAGTATTCATGCACAAAGTCATCCATTCGTACCTCTCTACTAATCTTAGAAATGAAAGCTAAAGCATGGGTGCAGGGCTGTCTAGTTACTTGCCAAGCCCTATAAGTACATGTTTTTGTCCTAAGTTGATTGCGTACCTGAATCTGTTCACAGTTACTTCAGCTGTTCCAGCCCCACGTGTCAATACCTCATGGCCCTTGATACTCTTGGCTTTAGCATTTAGAGCATTGGTCACAGCTGGAATGATTGTGCCTGACATTTTACTAGCAATCTTGGCTCTCAAAACAAATTTCTCAATGATCATTTGTCTTATCTTGTCATGCATATCCACAATTTGAAAATCCTTGGTTTTGGACACCCAATTGTTAAAGCTTTCAGAGAAGTTGTTGTTGATATAATCTACCTTGCATTCTTTCCCAAATTTGCTTCTACTCCACACAAATGGATGGTTGTCATCCAACCAGGATAGTGCACTAGGATCCTTCTCCTCTATGTTTCGCATGAAGTACTTGAACTTGTCATTTGTGAAGCTCTTGGCAGCTGCCCACATATTCTTACCATAAAGCTCACCACAGTACCCATTCTTCTTCATGTTCTTCCACAAGTGCCTCATGCATTCTCTATGTTCCACTCCTGGGTACACATCATGTACAACCACCTCAAGTCCTTTGCCCGCATCTGTACTAATGACCAAGCCTGTAGGAGTACCAATAGCCTTCTTTAAGTTTGTCATAAACCAAGTCCAACTTTCCTTAGACTCGGTCTCAATCACACCATAAGCCACTGGAAATAAGCAGTTTTGACCATCCACTGCAACAGCTGTTGCTAACTGACCCCTTCCCCTTCCAGTCAAGTTTGTGGCATCCATGGCAATGTTTGGTGGCTCTCTTTTTTGGTGGCTCTCTCTTTTTTGTTTGTGGATGTGGCTCTCTCAGCAGTGTTTGTCTCATTGGTGGGCACTCTATTCCTTACAGAAGGGTGGCACCTACGTTTTGTTGGTGAATATCATAATGGACCCTCAAAATCATTAATTTGGGCATTAATGTACATCTTTCCCTTATCTTTATTGAGTTCAAACCACTCAAGCAACCGCTCATCAGTTTTAATCTCAATAGAAGGACCTCTAGAAATTTCATCCAATGCACGCCACAAACTTATGTACTGTTTTGAACCCCACATGTAGTGCTCAACTATGAAATTAACTAGATGCAGTAGGTCAAAGCTATGCATGTCAACAACTTGAGTAAGCAAGGTTCTACCCTATCGCCATGATTTTGGTCCCTCATCAGGCAAACTGAAAAATGACAGAACTCTAACAACAAGGCTCATATCCATGTGATTTGGCCTACAAATCACATAACCGAATACATAGTTAGCTAAATCGCTCTACAAACATAAATTCATTCTTTCTACAGATTGATACTAATTTTCATACAGACCAAATCACATGAGCTCCAAATCTTACCTAGTCTCTTCACCAACGTCGCATAAATCCATCTCGTCGGGGTCGCTGCTCCTATCCTCGCGTGGCGTAGCACCTGGAGGCCTGCCTACCGCCCGACCATGCTGGGCCCTGTCCGCTCCCGCACCGCCTGGCCGTTCACGTCGCATGGGGCGCCTGGCCGCCCGCAATGCGCCCCGCTCTGGCCGCTCGGGGCCACGCCCGTGCCCTCCTCACGCGGCGCTACAACCCGCCCAGCAACTTCCGTGCCCTCGTCGCCCAGCCGCACCCGCTAGGGTTTCAGAGAAGAACGGGAGAGATGGAGAGGATACGGTAGAGAGAATGGGGAATTGGGGAAGGTATGATTGGATAAGGGGTATTATTGTCCTTTGGTCTTATTATGAAGGGTTTTGTTGTTTTTTATTTTTTTGTATTCCGGAAACAACTAACAGAGTTAAAAGTAGGGATAAATTAAACCTTAGTAGTTACAAAGCAGGGGTAAAATCACAACGATGACAAAAATAAGGGTAAAATCACAATTGGACATCAAAGTAGGGGCAAGAACACAATATTCCCTCAAAAAATAGTACAAATATGCAAAAATACTGAAATGGTCCCATGTCTAGTGGGTAGGGATGTCAACGGATTCGTTCCTGACACTACGGAAAATAGGGTCTTTGCCGAGTGCAACTTTCTTTGCCGAGGGCTAAAAATCGGGCACTCAGCAAAGAGCTATTTTGCTGAGTGCCGCACTCGGCAAAGATATACACTCGGTAAAGAAGGCTTTGCCGAGTGTCAGGCACTCGGCAAAGCCAGACACTCGGCAAAGGCCCTTTTTGCCGAGTGTCAGGCACTCGACAAACTTTGGCGCTCGGCAAAAAACGGCGTCAGGTAACGGCTGCCGCCTGCCATCCAGGTTTGTCGAGTGCCAGACCGTGGCACTCGGCAAAGGACTAGGGCTGCCGGTTTGCTGAGTGCCAGATCGGGGCACTCGACAAAGATTTTTTCCTTTTTTTTAAAAATCTAAACCCTAAACCGCACTCCATCGTATTTAAAAAAAACAAAATTACCACTTTGCCGAGTGCCGGGCGGAGAGGCACTCGGCAAACATTTTTTTTAATAAAATTGGCACGTTCTTTGCCGAGTGTCCCCACGAACACTCGGCAAAGGGAACACTTTGCCGAGTGCCTACCATCTGGCACTCGGCAAATATGCTCTTTGCCGAGTGCCAGATGGTAGGCACTCGGCAAAGTGTTCCCTTTGCCGAGTGTTCGTGGGGACACTCGGCAAAGAGCGTGCGATTTTTTTTAAAAATGTTTGCGGAGTGCCTCTCCGCCCGGCACTCGGCAAAGTGGTAATTTTGTTTTTTTAAATACGATGGTGTGCGGTTTAGGGTTTAGATTAAAAAAAGGAAAAATCTTTGCCGAGTGCCCCGATCTGGCACTCGGCAAACCGGCCTCCTTTGCCGAGTGCGAGATCGGGGCACTCGGCAAAGGGCCCGTCCATTAAACAAAACTAGCAGCCAGCCACTTAGAAAAAAGGCCCCGCCCCCGTGCCCGCCAGCGACTACGCCGCCGCCGACTCCGCGCGCCGCCGCCGTAGCCGCTCACCGCAGCCCCTCCCCGCGCCGGCCTCGCCCTCGGCCGCCCCTCCCTACGCCTGCCCCCGCCCCCGGCAGCCCCTCCCTGCGCCACCACCGCCCCTTCCCACGCCTCCCCCGCGCCCGCCCCTGGCAGGCCCCGGCCACGCCAACACCGGCCCTGCGGCTGGCCGCGCCCTGCCCCCGACCGCGTCGGCCCTGCCCCCGGCCCACCAACGCCGGCTCTACCCCCGGCTGTGCCCTGCCCCCGGCCGCGCCGGCCCTGCCCCTGGCCGTGCCCCGTGGACCGCGTGCCCCGATGCCGCCCGTGCCCGACCACGTTCCCGACTCCAGCGACCCCGACGCCGCCCGCCCCTACCCTTGGCGTCCGTCAGGTATGCCTTCTCTCTTGTTGTTGTCGTGGTAGTGATAGTTGTAGTAGTATTAGTTGTAGTAGTAGTGCTAGTGGTAGTAGTAGTATTAGAAGTAGTGGTAGTAGTAGTAGAACTAGTGGTAGTAGTAGTAGAAGTAGTGGTAGTAGCAGTAGTAGAACTAGTGGTAGTAGTAGTAGCAATAGTTGTAGTAGAACTAGTGGTAGTAGTAGTAGCAATAGTGGAAGTAGTAGTAGAAGTAGTGGTACTACTTGGATATATTCATCTGCATGGATTGATATCCAAACTACATGGCTTCTTTTGAGACATATGTGCTTGTCGGCCATTGTGCCATTGTTTTTTATAGGTTTTGGAAACCTCACCGTGCAGGGGAGGTTCTACCGATTTTTTTAAATGATAGTATTTTGTTCCATTTTTGTAGAGAAGAGCCCGTAGAAGCCGAGTCGGAGTTCCCGTCGCCGTGCCGGTCTGCCAGCACCGTGTCGCCTCGCCACTGCACCGACCCTCCACGGCCCCGCTAGCCTGACTCCGCCGCCACCCTAGGTATAACCCCTCGTTCCGTATCATGGTCATAGATCGCGTAACCCAGTTAGGCATCTCCTGTTCGAAAGAGATACAGTTGGAGGTATGCAGATCTTTGCATATCTATGACCGTATCTGTTTTGGATTGTCCACGTTTTTGGATAGCCCGTGGATGCATAGATGGGTTAGTTTCCATGGTCTGCTCCGGTCCGAGACAGAGTTTCGACATCACCTCCCTGTTGTTCTCTGGATATGCACTCTTGTTTGGCAGGACGTGTATCTAGAGAACAGCTGGGAGGTGTTGCTGAAATTCTATCTCGGATAGGAGTAGAGCATGGAAACTAACCTCATCTATGCATCCGCGGGTGGGATTAGGACCTATCCTCACCTATTAGACATTAGGAACACCATGTAGATGCAATTGATGGTTACATTACTCGCTGATACATATATTAGAGGATGGATGACCGTTAGTGGATGTACACGGGCTGGAGAAGTCAGAGTGATTACACCACGGAATGGATGAACAAGACCGATGCTTTCTTGAACAGTGCATTTGGCAAGGCTGCTAAAGGACATTGCCTAGTTTTGTGTCCCTGCAGCAAATGTGGAAACAAGAGAAGGATAAACAAGGTGGAAATGGGTAAACATCTTGTGAAGAATGGATTTACGTCGGACTACACCCGGTGGGTCCACCATGGTGAAGCCCATCGTATGAGAGAGGAGGTGGTGAGACCACGGGTGGAGGCTTTTGATGCTGATGCGGGGGGTAGCAGACATGTTAGATGACTTTCACCATGGCTAGTTCGATGATGGACATGAGAAGGAGGAGATGGAGGCAGCCGCATAGGCGTTCTACGACATGAGTGGACTCAGCACAGAAACCCGTTCATGATCAGTCAATGATGTCTCAACTGGATGCCATTGGATGCTTAATGGGGTTGAGGTCTGAGTTAAACTTGAGTCGAGAAGGCTTCAATAAGATGTTGGCCGTGATTGGCACCCTGCTTTCGGAGGGCCACATTCTGCCAAAGAGCATGTACGAGTCACAGAAACTCCTTCGTGCACTTAAGATGCCGTATGAGCAGATACATGCTTGTCCCAAGGGGTGCATCCTATTTAGGAAAGAACACGAGCATGCAAAGTTCTGTCCAAAGTGTAAATCCTCCAGGTACCTGGAGGTAGACTCTGATGATGGCCAGAAGAGGCAACTTACAATCCTCATGAAAATCCTATGGTACCTTCCGTTCTTACCGAGGATCCAATGGCTATACATAACCGAGGACTCCACGAAACAGATGACATGGCACAAAAATGGCAAACGATACAATCCTGACAAGATGGTACATCCATCCGACGGTGAAGCTTGGATCCACTTTAATGACAAACATTGTGACAAAGCAGATGAGGCTCGTAATGTACGTGTCACGCTGGCAACAGATGGGTTCAATCCTTATGGAATGATGGCTGCCCCATACACATGTTGGCCCGTCTTCGTTATCCCCCTTAATCTCCCCCCGGTGTCTCCTTTCAACGACATAACGTATTCTTGTCGTTGATAATTCCTAGACACCCAGGGAGTAATATGGGTGTGTTCATGGAGCTCGTGTTTGATGAATTGGTTCATGCTTAGGACGAAGGGGTATGGACATACGACCGAGCTACAAAGACAACCTTCAAAATGCACGTTTGGTACCACTACTCCCTGCATGACTTCCTGGCATATGGGATATTCTGCGCCTAGTGTGTTCACGGGAAGTTCCCATGCCCAATATGCAAGTAAGGTGTTAGGTTCATTTGGTTGCAGAAGGGTGGCAAGTATTCGTCGTTCGACAGACATCGTCAATTCCTACCTCTTGACTATCCATTCAGATAAGGCATCAAGAACTTTAAGAAAGGTGTCATAGTGTCAGACCCTGCACTGTGGATGATGACTGGTGCCGAGGTTCATGCTCAGATAGATGCTCTCGTGGCCAATCAAGAAGGTGGTTTTGTGGGATATGGTGAGCAACATATGTGGACTCATAAGTCGGGCTTGATGAGGCTCCCCTATTTTGATGACCTTCTTCTGTCACATAACATTGATGTAATGCACACTGAAAAGAATGTCGCCGAGGCACTTTGGGCAACACTCATGGACACTAAAAAGTCTAAGGACAACCCTAAGGCTAGAGTGGACCTGGCAACGTTATTCGATAGACCAAATCAAGAGATGTAGCCTCCTAGAGATGGCAAGAATTGGAGAAGGCCTTAGGCCGATTTCGTCTTGACCAGCAAACAAAGGAGGGAAGTACTTGAGTCGATCCAGACGCTAATGTTCCCTGATGGGTATACAGCGAATCTAAAGAGGGGAGTGAACTTATCTACTCTGTGAGTCAACGGGATGAAGAGTCATGACTACCACATATGGATTAGCGGCTTCTTCCGGCGATGGTTCGAGGCTATGTCCCTGAGCATGTCTGGCTAGTGCTAGCAGAGTTGAGCTATTTCTTGCGCCAGCTTTGTGCCAAGAAGCTATCTCGGACCGTCATTGATGACTTGGGAAAAGGGGCACCTGTGTTGCTCTGTAAGTTGGAGAAGATCTTTCCACCCGGCTTCTTCTTATCGATGCAGCATTTGATTGTGAACCTCCCGTATGAGGCACGAATGGGGGCCCATGCAGGCCCGTTGGTGCTATCCAATCGAGAGATGTCTAAAGACTCTTCGCAAAAAATGTAGAAATAAAGCCAAAATTGAGGCTTCCATTGTAGAGGCATACATTCTGGAGGAGGTGTCAAACTTCACAGAAAAATACTACACTGAGAACCTTCCTAGCATGCATAATCTACCCCATCGTTATAATGCTGGCGAAAATGAATCGAACCTCAGCCTTTTCCAAGGGCAACTCGGAAGCGCAAGTGCATCGACCACTAAGCACTTGAGTATTGAAGAGTGGCGCAATATCATGCTATATGTGTTGACCAACCTTGTCGAGGTGCAGCCGTATGTGAGGTAAGTTCTCAATGAACTTATTTCAGTATGCCGTCACTATTCTGCATCCAACTCCCTTGTTTCTCGTTGGTATAGGGAATTTCTTCATGAATCCTGGCATCAATCAAGGGATCCTACCCCGTAGGAAAATGATACCCTTCTTTCATAGGGTGCGGGACCAGGGAGGCCCGGTTTCATTCCTTGGTTCAAAAATATGGTACCGTCCAATTTAGCTCGTACTTAGTTTGACATTCCAAGTTGCTCGTATGTTCGAATAATATAACGATCTATCCTGCTTGAGCTTGCAGGCCCAAACCGATGCAAAAGGTCAGGTCATTTACCAGTTATGACGTGAATGGATATCGCTTTCACATAGCAAGCTATGAGCAGAGTCGGCCTAATAAAAAATCCACAAATAGTGGAGTTTTTACGCCCGGCACTGATGGCCTCGACTATTATGGAAGAATTGAAGAAATATACGAACTTTCATTTTATGGTGCCAAACCTTTTTATCCTATCATATTCAAATGCCATTGGTTTGATACTCGAGTAACGAGACGGACCCCTAATCTTGGGCTAGTCAAAATTCGACAGGATTCTGTCTATCCAGGAGACGATGTCTATATTGTGGCTCAATAGGCCACACAGGTTTATTATACGTCATACGCGTGCCAAACCAAAGGGCGTCTTAAGGGTTGGGATATCGTGCACAAGCGCTCGCCACACGGTAAACTACCTATCCCAAACGATGAAGATTACAACTTCAACCCACACACATATGACGGAGAGTTCTTTCAAGAAGAGGGGCTAGAAGGGAGGTTTGAGATAGACTTAACCGAAGCCATCGGAATGGAACTAGACAATGAAAGGGTTGATGACGAGGACGCTGGAGATGAGGTGCAAAATGTGAAGGACTTCGAAATGCTTGAGCGATTACGTTTAGGCAATGACAATGAAGACAACATTCCTCCTTCGGATAGTGTTGATTATTTGGGCAATAACAATATTGATAGTGATGACGAGACCTATGATCCAGCTAATCCCAATCATGAAGATTATTTCTAATACATGTAATACTATGTTTTTGTAATTATGTTTTGTTTATGACGAGACCTATGATCTAGCTACTCCTATGAGTTTTCGCTTGTGCCTTGCTTGTATGACCTAGATTAGCTATCCAAGTAATCTTGTCTAACACATGCAATGTCTTCTCCTTTGTGCAGCCTCAGTCGGAGGGTTCAAATAATCCAGCTCATGCGCCTCCGACTGATCCAGCTTTTCCTTCACCAGGCACTCAGTTTCCACCTTTCTGATGAGTAGCATTAGTTGTATTTGCATTTGTTGTTCACTTGGTGATGGATTTCTGATATACTTGTCATGCACTAGTGGTATATTTGGATAACTGTGATATATGCGATAGATGTTTGGATTGATGTATGCAATATATGTGATGAATGTGATATATGCGATGGATGCGATAAATATGTGATGCATGTTTGGATGGATGTGAGATATATGTGATAATTTGTGTTTGTCGTGATGGAATGTAAAAAATGAAAAAAAAACACTATTTTTGGTCAGTTTGCCGAGTGCAATAGTCACTGCACTCGGCAAAGCTGGAAAATGTAGCAACCCGTTTCCCAGCTTTGCCGAGTGCCATGACCATAGCACTCGGCAAAGATTTAAAAAAAATTAAAAACTTTGCCGAGTGCCACCCATCCGGCGCTCGGCAAAGAAATTTTTAAACAAAAAAAAAACTTTGCCAAGTGCCATCCCGGGCGGCGCTCGGCAAAGAAATTTAAAAAAAAATTAAAAACTTTGCCGAGTGCCATCCTGGGCGGCGCTCGACAAAGAAAGAATTTAAAAAAAATACAAAACAAAAAACTTTGCCGAGTGCCAGCCCGGGCGGCGCTCGACAAAGAATTTAAAAAAAATGAAAAACTTTGCCGAGTGCCGTCCGGGTTGGCACTCGGCAAAGCCGCCGTCACCGTTTCCTGGGCTGTGACCGCTCATTTTCTTTGCCGAGGGCTGGCTCGGCACTCGGCAAAAGCTTTGCCAAGTGCCCGACAAATGGCTCTCGGCAAAGGCTGCTTTGCCGACCATTTTTTCCCGAGTGGCCATTGCTGAGTGCGGCACTCGACAAAGCCTTTGCCGAGTGTATTTGGGGCTTTGCTGAGTGCTGCAGGCACTCGGCAAAGCGCCTGAATCCAGTAGTGTGATAAGTATCACCCATCCATGTCATCCATACATTAGAAATTTTTGTACCCATGTGTGGGTGCAATTTTGTACTCATAGTCATACCCATGCGGATAGCGGATGCCCACGGTTTGTTAATACCCGAGACAAAATGTAACACATGCATAAACTATGAAGATATGAGAAAATAATAGAATTACAAATATGTAACAGATGAAGCAAAAGTATATTTATATGTCTCTCGTTCTTATATATGGCACAACATGTGGTAATTGGACCATGTTTTGGAGTACATTAGGTTAAGGATGGCTTTGATTATAGTCGCATGTAGGGTTTAAACAATTCCGTGGGTTTATGGGTTTTGGTGGCACAAAACCATACCCGTATAAAAAAATTCAATCGGTAAGGTATTTTACCCATTAACATATCCATGTGTAAGGAAGATGGCACCTAGCTAGAGGATCATCTATGATTTAAGTGATTGTGTGACAACATGATCATTTGGACTAATGCGGTTTGCTAGTATACAAGGTATTTAGTCTAATGGATGCAAGGATGGACTTTGACAAAGGCAAGATGGAGATCAAGTGATCAACACCTCAAGCAAGGACACGAAGCAGTGCTGAAGATCTTACAAGACATGCAAGATGTCCAAGACATCAAGATGACAAAGTCCGGACAAGAAACTTCCATTGCCGTATTGTTGAATACCGCTGGAGCTTAGGCTCGGTCCAAAAACAAGCAGGAAAGGTTTTATGTGGAAGGTTTACACAGGCACCAAAATACTCCAGTGGGTCACTGAACAATGCAAGGGAGAAAATGGTGCTTTCTAGAAGTTTTTGTGGAATGTTTCAGAGGACACCGGAATTCTTCGATGGTGTACCAGAGAAAGACACCGAAGAAAAGGCCTCTAACGGTCGGCAATGGCTAGCCTAACGACTAGTACACATGGCAAACACCAGAATTCTCTAGTTGCCTCACTAGACCTTTCCGGTGAGCACTGTTCGAGGAGTCCTTTACCAACAGCTATATTTTTGTGTAGAAGCTATAAATATGCCCCCAAGCCACCCATTTGAGTGGTGTTGGAGCTGAGGAAGATTGCTAGTCAGTTGTGGTTCATCTTTAGTGCTCTAGCCACAAAAAAGTGCTTAAGGAAATATTAGGTGATAATTAGCGTAGTGCTTGAGGAAATATTAGGTGATTAGCGTAGTGCTTTGCGAAGTGCTTAGAATAGTTAGACCACTCAATTGGCGCTTTGCTATAGGCTTAGGCTTAATGTTTAGTGAGGTTTGCATACCTCTTGTAGTCTCGGTGCTTGCACACACAATTGTCGTATCCAAAGGTGCTTGTAATCTTGCGGGATCATACCAACTACGTTTGTGATCATTTGGTAGCCTACGGTGTACCAGAGGGAATGAGGACCACAACTTTTTGTGCTAAGCTGGATAATGAACATATCAGGGAGTGGTATGGAAGAGGCCATCTCAGAGACCCACTTGTGCGTTGGGAAGGCCCGGTGGCTATCCACGGAGTTACCGCACTAGGAGCTTGTCCCTTGTGAGAGGTAGGGAGGAACGCAAGCTTCTCGATACCTCAAGGAAAAAATACCATCACCAGAAGTTTGCATTCTCTGTCTCATTTAAGCTTCCACATTTATTACCTTAGCCTATATTGTTATGAAAGAGAGGACATGAGCTCTACCAATGAATTAAGAAGAAGTAAGCAAGGGTGTATAATACAAAGGGAAGGACTCCATAGCAGCAACAAGAAAGGGATGATTACACAGGCAGAAATACTTAGACATAAAATTAGTACAAATATGAAAAAATACTAAAATGATATCATGTTCAATGGATGAACTGTGCTTTAAAAATTAAATGCAAAAAATTAGAGCTTTGATCTAAGCTACTTCATGCATCTTCCAATCTTAGCCTATATTGTTTTGAAAGAGAGGATAGGAGCCCTACATATCAATTAAAAAGAAGTAAGCAAGACTTAAAAATATAGAGGGAGGGACTCCACCGTGGCAACAAGAAAGCGGTAATTGCACATAAAGTATCCTTTGCTAGAAATTTAGGCAATTTCAGTATTAATTTAATTCAGAAAAAGATTAAGAACTAGATCGTGGCCTCATATATATACACGTATGATCTAAGTGACAAAAATATGTAGATGCTACTAATAATCATGATTTTAATAAAAGAAATCACAGGACAGGTTGGAACAACATACCCAGCGGCACCAGAGCTGACGCTAGTTGACATAGCAATTGTCGATGTAGTCGTCCCGCTCGATGACGTGCAGATGAGTTGTAGTGCCGATCACCACGCAAGCTGCCGTCACCAAGAAGTAGAGGAAGTTGTGGATCGATCGAGCAGTTGCGTGGAAGACGCTCCCCAAAAACCTGATTGCCAGTTTTCACCCGAGCAGATGAACTCACGGACAGTGCCAGTTTCAGAGGCCTGCTCTCCCTACTACCGAGCACGCAGGAACCAGGACAGGGATGATAGAGAGCAACTCAACAGTGAATTGGTGAAATGTGGTTGTGTGTCATGTGCTCACGGACAAGAGAAGAGCGCTGCCTTATGTAGCCTTCTAGGGACTTGAAGAAACAAGTGTAGTTATTGATAATGGTCGTGAACACCATATAAGTTACCAGTAACTGATAAATAAAATGTCTGTTACTAGTAACCCACTAATCAATCTGGTTGATAATGGCATGAAGACCATATTAGTTACTAGTAACTGACAAATCAATTATTCATTTCTAGTAACTCACAAATCAACCACTGACTCTCCTTAAAACATCCCCTAATGGCACTAACACGTCATGAGTTTCACCTAGTATTAATCCTAGCCTTGAAATTTCTTTTGATTTAATTGCTAATTATAATCGGTCAATTCCAATTAAATTCAATAATCCCCACCAAATTTCAAAGCATTGAAGAAATGCCCTCAACTCTGCTGTTGCTTAATATACCAGTGTTTCGGTGGAGACTGTTAAGTTGAACATCCACCTAGAACAGAGGTTATGCTTCTTCACAACTAAACAATGGACTATGCCTTGAATTGATAGTTTTGTGTGAAATAAGTTTCACCTAAGTCCTTTACTGATACAAGGCTGCCTAAAACATCCCCTCTAGTTGGAGCATATAAGTCAAACTCCTGGGCCTTTCATGAGTATCTAGAGATTACCCACATCTCATAGACTATGACTAGCAGTCAAACTCATATAGGTGTGCTCTTTCTAAGATGTCTTCTAGGCCGACATCTCTACTTAAATAAGCCACTCGGATCATATTAAGGTTTATACCATCCCGCCATATAGTATAGGAGATGTGCATCTCAGACGACATAAGCCTTATTATAAAGGATCTCTCCATCACAGTCAACCACTAGCTTGTTTCACCATCCTACTTCACAAGATCTCCAATCACATAGAATAGGTTACCACTATGGAATGACTTCACGTGGGTCTCAAGCCCATCTCCCTCGATGCACCATCTATCACATTACGTGATAGACCCTTTGTGAACCTATCGGTGCGAAATGTGGCAAACAAGTAAATATTTGTAGTTTTGCCATGCGCTGTAATTGGATGTGGCCTAGCACGCGATGACACAAGATTTATACTGGTTCAGGCAACGTGCCTTACATGCAGTTTTAGTCGGTCGGTGACTTTATTCCTGAGCCTAGGTGCTTGAAGTTTGCTGTGTACTTACAAACGAGTAAGGAATGAGAAGGGGGGTGTTAGAGGCCTGGTCGAACTCTGATCCGAGTGAAAGAGAGTGATGGATGCTCAAACATGCGCTAAGTATTGGAGCACATGCTCTGTGTGTCCAAGCTTATCCGCTATTAAGAGCGTGTAGATTGTGTAGCTGTCGAGTTCTAGAGCCATTGAGCTGTTGAGCCGTTGAGCCATCGAGCACTATACTTTTAGGAGAGAGCGCATCCCCTTTTATAGATGAAGGGGATGGCCTTACAAGTCAAAGATGGAAAGGGAGAGAGTGTATGGGTGCTACCTAGTCTTGTTGCCCACGCCGTCAGGTACGGCATGCCATCGCCCACCTTACTGTTCATGACATGCTGTACCTGGTAGGCTGCATAGTGTTCGCCCATCTTACTGCTCATGACCTAGCAGGCTGCACAGTGTTCACCTAGGACGGCAAACGACGGCACCCAAAATACTGTTTGTGCTTTGACGCGTCTGGCAGGCTATATAGTGTCCGTCTGACATGGCCTGACGACACCGTCCTATAGGTTTGTAGGGTATGGCAGGGTACGATCCTCGGTATTACGGTTGACTTGAGCGTCTTACCTTATCTGCTCCACCTGCTCTTCGGGCCCACACTGAGCAGGCATCCTAGTAGGTCATTCCCAGTCATCCCTGACCATGTCGTTCAGGAAAGAGAGGTGAGCAAAGGTCTAGCATATCCTTGGTCAGAGGAACAGGGTCGGAGTCAGACTGTGGTCCCACCATGGCTAGGCCTTCCGATTCAGGCTCTGACCAGGTCTCATAGCAGGAGGTGCCGGTCGGGGACCGGATCGTGGTCTTGGCCTGTCATTGTGTATCTGGGCTGACCTAGACGCGCGCTGTTGCTACACTGCCTGCTGGGCAAAGTATTGCAGGGAAGCGGGTTCATTAGGGACCCTAGGTTTATGAACCCGACAGGAGCCCCCGAGCCCCTTTGGGGCTTTTGTGAAGCCGTGAAGGGGCTGTTGAGTTGCCGCTTTTGAGGGCGCACGGGAGTACGATGCTAGAAGATCTCTTGTAAGGAGAGAGCATCGTACATCTCAAATGGGCCCCTGTCCCAGATTCTAGATTAGAGGACAAAGAGAGGGAGGAGAGCATTGTAGCGGGAGAACAAGGATGCTGGCTCCCTTGTTCCGCTTCATGCCCCAAGATAAGGAGCAGTCCCGGGGCTGTTCACACATGCTTTGCGTGTTATTGTAAAAGCCTAGGGCTTGTGTTTTTAGCTTAATGAAAGATTGTATTTGTTTTGTAATTCATGTGCCCATTGCACTGTGGAAGGAGGCTATTTATTGGAACTTCGGTGTTTTCCCCCTTGGTTTGTTGTACCGCGTAGGGTAACCAAGTAGGATTTAGGCACCCAGCCTCCACGGGGAGGACTGGCGAAGGCCGTGGAGGCACTAAGTAGAGATTGGCGCCCATCCCCCAAAGGGGACTCGTCGGTAGTCCGTCTTCTGCCAAGTGCGTGCGAGGGCACCTAGTGGGTGTAGCCCCCGAGCCTACGGCCGACTGGTGAGTTAGTCGGAGGCTTAGCACCTTAGTAATCTTTCCTAGGGCCATAGACTCCTGTGTTCCTACCGGTCGGGGTGTTCTCCCATGTTTGTCCCACCCATAACCTGCGCGGTCGGTTGGATTCCTGAGTCAGGGTCGGGTGGCCTGAGCCCCCGAGCCCTGTTGGGCTCAGTAGGGGTCAGTCAAGTTTCATGCGTCACCCTATCCGTGGTTTCCACAACTAGAGGGGTTGAGCTAACATCGCTTGCCTCGATGGCTCGAGTGACACGCTCAGTGAGCTCACTAACGGGCATGTCCGAGTGAAATCTGGGTCCGTCATTCATAATAGGGTTGGCATAGCCCTCATGTGGCATTCCACTGCTCCTTAACCTACCTCTCGGCAGATGCCCGAGCCATTCTGGAGACCGACTCAGGTGGCCCGCTGGCCTCCCCTCGATAGAGATTCTATGGGCATGGCTCGATGTCAGGATCAAATGAGAAGGTCAAGATGACCCTGTTTGCTTCTGAACAGATCGAGCGAGGGCCGCTGGGGCTCATCTACGTTTTCTCCCCTAGCTCTATTTGATGTGAGGCGGCCTCGAGCCCTTTGTGGGCCGGCCTTCGAACCTCGGTCGGTCGCCGCTCAAATCGAATGAGACGACTACCACTTTGTGATGCGATGCAAAGCATTGTGATGCAATAATTGCATATGCAATGCTTGGATGTATGGATGAATGTATGGATGAATATATGACTGAATGTATGAATGCATGCATGTGAATGGATGAATGAATGCTCATGCACTAGAAAAGTAAAATGGAGGTTCGTAAAGTTACCTCAATGGCTGTAGTGACGGGTTCGGGGAGCTCCTATCGGATATGTCCGAGTGGAATCCGGGTCCATCGTTCGTGACAAAGTCGACATAACCCGCATGGGGCATCCCATTGCTCCTTACCCATTTCTCGGCAGCTGCCCGAGCCGTTCGATCGACTTGGGTGACCGGTTGGCTTCTCCTCGATGGAGATTCCATCGATGGGCCCCTCCAAACCTTTCCTAGGAAGACGGAGGGTCATTTGCATGTGGCTGCGCCTCGCTTCTGTGCCCGGGTTATGATAAAGTTAGGAATAAAGTCATCGACCGACTCAAACTAGACGTAGGGCACGTTGTCTGAACCAGTATAAACCCTGTGTCATTGAGTGTTAGGCCACATCCGATCACAACGTACAATAAAACTACAAATATTTATGTGTTGGTCACTATGGGGGTATTAACCCCTATACCCTTACGGCTAGGCTTAGGCCGGCCCAGACCAGGGGGTCTGGCCCACTAGAAGACTACGCGCAGCTCGGCCAATCTGTTCGGAGTCACGCGCAAGGAATCAAGGCAGATTTGGAGATCAAGCAAGATCCTGGTCGGTTAGAATAGGAATCCTTATCTGGCCACCTATGGCAATTGTAACTGGTTAGGATTAGTTTCCAGATCTGTAACCCAGCCCCCAGACTATATAAGGCGGACAGGGGACCCCTCTCAAAAACATCTCTCATTGACATACAGCAATACAATCAGACACAGGACGTAGGTATTACGCCTTCATGGCGGCCGAACCTGGATAAAACCTCGTGTCTGTCTTGCGTCACCATCTTGTTTGTAGCTTGCGCATCTGTCTACCGATAATCTACTACCTTGGGCATACCCCTAGGTAGACTGCCGACCATATTTCGTCGATAGTGGCACGCTAGGTAGGGGGTGTGTGTACTGCTCTCCAGATGAACAAGATGGTCATCATCCCCGGTTCCATGGCTACGCCGAATGGCCTCATGTTCACCATCGGCCAGATCACCTGGACCACTGGCTCCGACGACTTCATCGCCATGACCATGGAGGAGGCACGGATTCAATCTGCGTCGACCACTGCTTCATCTGCATTGGCTATGGCTCCGACCACGGTGGATCTAGCTCCGGCCACACCAGCATCGTCTTCAGCCATGCCGACAACCCGTCATCCGCTTCCTCGCTACAAAGGGAGGCAGATCGACAACACTGACCTGCTTGACTCCATCGATCGGGTCGGCACCAAACTTGCTGAAACCCTAGCTCTGGTAAGTTCGATTCAAAATCAACCTAATGAGTATGTAACCACCACCCACAACAGATCTACCCGACTAGCTCAGGCTAGTCATCCTGCATGACTCGATACGGATCTCATGGTCACATCTACTCCTGAAGGGCGCACTGTTCATCACCGGCCAGCCCCCGCGATGGGTCTCCGGCTCTTCGAGTACGAAGCCTCGATGGAGAACTACCAGGCTCAGCCCTACGGCCTGTGCAACTTTGTCAACATGGTCTGGATTGAGGAGTATCAAGAAGGATCGGTCCACACAGTTCAAGAGGGTGGCTCAAGCTCCGCGTCCGGCATTGCATTTAATGGCTCCGTCCACACTGAGCTCCAGCATCATGATAATGAAGGCGTTGAATACGATCTGGATATCCCAGACCACGCCCCAGGGTTCCCACAATTCCCATCCTTCCCACCAAGGCGAGGAGACTTGATCAATGTTGTCAGTAATGATGAACCACCGGTAGTTGGTGAAACAGAACAAGAAAGGCTGGCACGCGAAGCACACAGTATTGATCGGTTTAATCGCCGACAAGTCGAAGCCGAGGCCAAAGAGGAGGCACGACGCATAAGGGTCCAGCCACGCGACCTTAACAATGCCTTTGACAGGGTGGGAGATAAGCAGGTCTTTAGGACTCCAAGCGCCAACGTAGCTGTTGCTATGGCGACAATGCAATGACTACCTAATACCTTGGAAATTCAGGCAGTTCGTGATGATATACAAGCTTACTTGACGGCTGCTATGGCCTAGACCGTAGAGATTGTAAATCAAGCCTGGGCTCCATCCGTCTTAGTTGAATCAAGCCATAGCCGCCAGTACTCAAGTCGCTCACAGCCACCCAACCAACGTGGCTCGCGCAACAACGACCCATCAGACAACCGTCAAGGCAGAAACGGTGGTCATGATGGTGGTCGGGATGACAACCGCCGTGACTACCGGGATGACAACCGCCGAGACAACCGCGACAATCGCCGTGATAACCACGGTTGTAGGGTTAACCAGGGTGGCATTCGGGGTCGCCGTGATGGCAATAACGATCTCCGCCATTCCATCGGAGAACGCGATCTGCGCGATCGCATTAACCAAAGAGCCAACGATCGTGCATCCCACGAAAGCTATTGCCGTATGGAATATGATACTACCCATGGCCCTCTGGGTTTGAAGTAGTTTACTCCACACCTTCGCCAAGTCATATGGCCCAAGAACTTCAAGCTCGAAAAGCTTTAGAAGTATGACGGCAAGGAGAACCCTGAATTATGGGTCATGCTCTATGAAACCGCGTGCAGATCGGCCATGGCTGACGAGCACATCATGTCTAATTACTTCCCAATCGCCGTCGGCCATGTAGGCCACCAATGGCTGGTCAGCTTGCCGGCGAACTACTTTGATTCTTGGCAAGAGCTCAAGCAAGCATTCATCGACAACTTCATTGCTACTTGCGAGCAACCCAGCAACAAATATGATCTGCAGCGGATTCGAGATCGCAAAGATGAGCCACTACGTGAGTACGTCCGATGCTTCTCGGAGATGCGCATCAAGGTCCCGTCAATCTCCGACAACGAGGCAATCAAGGCTTTCATCACTGGTCTCCGCTTCCACGATGCCTTAAGGGACAAGCTCCTCCGCAAGAGACCTGAATCAGTCACAGCGCTCCTAGCCACTACTAAAAAATATGCAGATGCCGATGATGCTAAAAAGATAATCATCGAAGAAGCAGCAAGGGTTCCACGCCCCGACCACCCCCCACACCACGACGACTACCGCGACAACCATGGTCGGAACGACAATTTTGATCATCGCAACCAGCGCAACGATTCCTGCGACCACCGCGACCAGCGTAATCAGTGGCATAATCGCCGTGACGATTATAGGGGCAAGCGTGCTCGGGAAGACGACGACGAGGTCAACACTGTTAAAAAAGGTGGCGGACATCGCAACTACGAAGAAGACTACGCCAAAGCATTGAAAGGACCCTACCAGCTCCATCTCAAGTCAAACCATACCATGGAAAATTGTTGTGTTCTCAAATCTATCTACACGCGCCAACAGGCTCCGGATACATCCATCAAGCCTAACGACGCAGGGGAGCAGCATAACAAGGACAACGACGATGAAGATGCAGATCCCCGTCACAAGTACATCAAGCCAACCGATCGCGTCCACACCATCATTGGGGGCAAAGTGTCCATCGAGACCAAACGAGAACGCAAGCTGCTCGCCCGTGCTTGCTTGAACATGGCCAATGCCGACAACCTCATCGCCGATCCGCGGCTCCCTCCTTGGTCTCACCGCGAGATCTCCTTCAGCAGAAAGGACCAATGGGCTACAATACCTGAGCTAGGGCGTTTTCCTCTGGTTCTCGATCCTTGTATCAACAAGGTCCAGTTCGACAGAGTGCTGATTGACGGTGGCAATTCCATCGATATACTGTTCAAGAACAGTTTGCCAGCCCTGAAGATAACCCAAGCTGATCTCAAGCCATACGAGGCACAGTTCTGGGGTGCTCTCCTTGGATAGAGCTCCACACCTCTCGGGCAGATCACGCTACCTGTGCAATTTGGTACCCCAGACCACTTCTGCATCGACTACGTTAACTTCATGGTCGCTGATTTCGAAGGCACCTACCATGCTATCCTTGGTAGACCAGCGCTCACCAAGTTCATGGTCATACCTCACTACAGGTATTTTGTGCTCAAGATGCCTACTGAGAAGGGGGTTCTAACTCTCAGGGGCAATGTATATGCAGCTTACACCTACGAGGATGACAACTTCAAAATAGCAGAGGCTCACGACCTCTCTATTCGCATGGCTGAGACTACGCTCGACGCCAAGAAGACCCTAGCCGACCACCTGGAGATCCCAGAGCTCGAGGCCCCATGCAAGAACATCAAGTCCAAAGAGCACAAAGCGATCCAGCTGGTCGACGGCGATCCCAGCAAAACGGCCCTTATCGGGGCCAACCTGGATCCTAAATAGGAAGACACGCTCATCAGGTTCTTGAGGAGCAACGTGAGTGTGTTCGCATGGAAACCCGCTGACATGCCCGGTGTACCTCGGAACTTGATCGAGCACTCCTTAAATGTCGATGGCAAGGCCAAACCTATCAAGCAAAAGCTACGACGGTTTGCTCACAACAAAAAGGAGGATATTAGGGTAGAAGTTACACGGCTTTTGGTAGCCGGATTTATCAAAGAAGTGTATCATCCGGAGTGGTTAGCCAACCCGGTTCTTGTACGCAAAAAGAATATTGAATGGAGAATGTGCGTTGATTACACTGATCTCAACAAACACTACCCTAAAGACCCTTTTGGCTTACCTCGCATAGACGAGGTCATAGATTCAACTGCCGGTTGCGAGTTGCTTTCCTTTCTCGATTGCTACTCTAGTTATCACTAGATCGCTCTCAAAAAGGACGACCAGATCAAGACATCCTTCATCACACCCTTCGGCGCCTACTGCTACACGACCATGTCGTTTGGGCTCAAGAATGCCGGGGCTACCTATCAACGTGCCATATAGGCCTGCCTCAAAGACGAGATAAAAGACGACCTCGTCAAGGCTTATGTCGATGATGTAGTTGTTAAAACCAAGGAAGCATACACCCTTGTTGACAACCTCGAACGTACCTTTGCAGCTCTTAACACATTCCAATGGAAATTAAAACCCAAAGAAGTGTATCTTTGGTGTTCCATCTGGTATATTGCTCGGCAACGTCGTCAGTCACGATGGCATACGCCCTAACCTAGAGAAGGTAAAAGCTGTCTTGGACATGAAGTCACCCAAAAAGGTGAAGGATGTTCAGAAGCTTACCAGATGCATGGCTGCCCTCAGTCGTTTCATATCAAGATTAGGCGAAAAAGGACTACTGTTTTTCAAGCTGCTCAAAGCATCCGAGAAGTTTGAGTGGTCGGAGGAAGCAGACGCTGCCCTTACACAGCTAAAAACAATTCCTTACACCACCTCCGGTCCTCACCGCTCCTAGAGAAGACGAAACCCTCCTGCTTTACATTGCGACAACTAATCGAGTGGTCTCCACTGCCATGGTGGTCGAGCGTGATGAGCCCGACCACGCCTACAAGGTACAGCGACCAATTTATTTCATCAGTGAGGTGCTCAATGAATCCAAGACCAGGTACCCACAGATTCAGAAACTGATCTACGCCATACTGATTCATCCCGAAAGTTGAAACATTACTTCGACGGATATCGTGTGGTGGTCATGACCGAGTACCCTCTAGGAGACATCATTCGCAACAAGGATGTGAACGGGGCGTATCGTCAAATGGGCAATGGAGCTATGCCCTTTCTCCTTGGAATTTGCAAGCCGTACTACAATCAAGTCTCAGGCACTTGTTGATTTCATCGTCGAGTGGACAGACTTAAGCACACCTGCCTCTCAGGGGCCCGCCGAATATTGGAAGATGTACTTCGACGGCTCTCTCAACATCGATGGCATAGGAGCAGGAGTCCTTTTCGTATCGCCATCCAAGGAGCAACTCTGATACGTTCTCAGGATTTATTTCCCGGCGTCTAATAACGTGGCCGAGTACGAAGCATGCCTACATGGTCTGCGCATTGCGGTCGAGCTCGGTGTCAAATGTCTCTATGTCTACGGAGACTCAGCTCTGGTCATCAACCAACTCAACAAGGACTGGGATATGACCAGCGAAAAGATAGACGCATACTGCAAATCGATCAGAAAGCTGGAAGGCAAGTTCTACGGCATCGAGTACACACATGTGGTCCGGGACAAAAATCAAGCAGCAGATGCGCTGTCAAAGTTAGGATCATCCTGAGCCAAAGTCCCACATGGCGTATTTGTTCAAGACCTGCTCATGCCTTCCATCAAAGAAGAAGATCCCGCGGTCGACAAGCCTCCAGACTAGCTATTGGTGGCTGCGGTTCCGGTGTCAAACACCGCCGAACCACCTCCGACCACTAAGAGCCTGACTGGAGAGTACCTTTCATCAAGTACCTGACAGATGGTAGCGGTTACACTGATCTGACAGAAAACGAACGCATGATGCGTCGCAGTAAGCAATATCTGCTCGTCGATGGCAAATTGTGGCGCAAGAACACGAAGGAGGAAATCTTGATGAAGTGTATAATCCAAGAGGATGGTGCACATCTCCTGGACCAAATCCACTCTGGCTCCTGCGGCAACCATGCGGTCTCAAGAACGCTGGTTGGCAAGGCTTTTCGAGCAGGGTTCTATTGGTCGTCAGCCATAGCCGATGCAGAGAAGCTAGTCCGCGATTGTGAAGGGTTGTCAGTTCTTCGCCAAGAGAATCCACGTACCAGCACATGAGATTCAGACAATACCAGCCTCTTGGCCCTTCACATGCTAGGGACTAGATATGATCGGGCCTTTCAAACTGGCCCCTGGGAAATTTACATGCGTCTTTGTGCTGATCGACAAATTTTCCAAGTGGATAGAGTACATGCCCCTGGTCAAGGCATCTTCAGAAAAGGCTGTCGCGTTCATCGACCAGGTCATCCACCGCTTTGGCATACCCAACAGCATCATCACTGATCTGGGGTACTTAGTTCACCGGGAACGCTTTTTGGGACTTTTGCGATGAAAGGAGCATAGTAGTAAAATACGTCTCGGTGGCGCACCTTAGAGCTAATGGACAGGTCGAGCAAGCAAATGGTATGATCTTGGATGCACTTAAGAAGAGGATGTACAGAGAAAATGACAAAGCTCTAGGAAGATGGCTCAAAGAGTTACCAGCCATGGTCTAGGGTCTCAGAACCCAGCCCAGTCGCAATACCGGCGTATCACCATACTTTATGGTTTATGGCGCTGAGGCAGTGCTCCCAGCAGATATAGCCTTCAGATCAGCACAGGTAGAGAACTTCGACGAAGACAAGGCCAATGAAGTATAGGAGCTAGAAGTGAATAGTGTAGAAGAGAAGTGGCTCGATTCTTGCGTACGTACAGTCAAATACCTTGCTGTTTTGCGCAGGTACTACAACAAGAACGTCAAGGAGCGGTTCTTCATGGTTGGGGACCTGGTCCTGAAGTGGAAGACGAATCAGGCTGGCGTCCACAAACTCGCAACCCCATGGGAAGGGCCCTTCATGATCAAGGAGGTTACACGCCAACATCTTACAGGTTAGCTCACCTAGACGGTATAGACGTACCCAATTCATGGCACATCAACAAGCTTAGGCGTTTCTATGCTTAACTACTAAGATATGTACCCCTCTTGTACTTTCGATTTAATTCAATAAAGCTATTATGATTTCTTCGACCACTCTAATGTGTCATTTCGAAGTCTATGGTTATTCTAACTCAACCAGTTAAAACCGACCACCATCCTTCGCGGGTTTACCTCCGACCACTAAGGAGCCTGACTGGAGAGTACCTTTCATCAAGTACCTGACAGATGGTAGCGGTTACACTGATCTGACAGAAAACGAACGCATGATGCGTCGCAGTAAGCAATATCTGCTCGTCCGATTGGCAAATTGTGGCGCAAGAACACGAAGGAGGAAATCTTGATGAAGTGTATAATCCAAGAGGATGGTGCACATCTCCTGGACCAAATCCACTCTGGCTCCTGCGGCAACCATGCGGTCTCAAGAACGCTGGTTGGCAAGGCTTTTCGAGCAGGGTTCTATTGGTCGTCAGCCATAGCCGATGCAGAGAAGCTAGTCCGCGATTGTGAAGGTTGTCAGTTCTTCGCCAAGAGCATCCACGTACCAGCACATGAGATTCAGACAATACCAGCCTCTTGGCCCTTCACATGCTAGGGACTAGATATGATCGGGCCTTTCAACTGGCCCCTGGGAAATTTACATGCGTCTTTGTGCTGATCGACAAATTTTCCAAGTGGATAGAGTACATGCCCCTGGTCAAGGCATCTTCAGAAAAGGCTGTCGCGTTCATCGACCAGGTCATCCACCGCTTTGGCATACCCACAGCATCATCACTGATCTGGGTACTTAGTTAACCGGGAACGTCTTTTTGGGACTTTTGCGATGAAAGGAGCATAGTAGTAAAATACGTCTCGGGTGGCGCACCTTAGAGCTAATGGACAGGTCGAGCAAGCAAATGGTTATGATCTTGGATGCACTTAAGAAGAGGATGTACAGAGAAAATGACAAAGCTCTAGGAAGATGGCTCAAAGAGTTACCAGCCATGGTCTAGGGTCTCAGAACCCAGCCCAGTCGCAATACCGGCGTATCACCATACTTTATGGTTTATGGCGCTGAGGCAGTGCTCCCAGCAGATATAGCCTTCAGATCAGCACAGGTAGAGAACTTCGACGAAGGACAAGGCCAATGAAGTATAGGAGCTAGAAGTGAATAGTGTAGAAGAGAAGTGGCTCGATTCTTGCGTACGTACAGTCAATACCTTGCTGTTTTGCGCAGGTACTACAACAAGAACGTCAAGGAGCGGTTCTTTCATGGTTGGGGACCTGGTCCTGAAGTGGAAGACGAATCAGTGCTGGCGTCCACAAACTCGCAACCCCATGGGAAGGGCCCATCATGATCAAGGAGGTTACACGCCCCACACATCTTACAGGTTAGTCACCTAGACGGTATAGACGTACCCAATTCATGGCACATCAACAAGCTTAGGCGTTTCTATGCTTAACTACTAAGATATGTACCCCTCTTGTACTTTCGATTTAATTCAATAAAGCTATTATGATTTCTTCGACCACTCTAATGTGTCATTTCGAAGTCTATGGTTATTCTAACTCAACCAGTTAAAACCGACCACCATTCCTTCTCGGGTTTTTAGAACAGGCCCTGTCTCTGGTTCCTCTCAACGCGTGCATGGGATCTGCTCTCTACGCTACGGGTGATCGGCAGGTGCTCTCTGGTTTGACTTATGTGTTTCTACATGTGCACAAGCTACGCACCTCACAACCTGACCACAAGATAAACCAGGGCCATACAAACCTTTTAGGTTGATGTGTCGACTAAAACTAGTACAACTAAACAGAATGCTAACACGTTCTAACTTAGTTACACCAACACGATATCCGAGCTTAAACAAGTTTTTCTACAAAACAAACAAGCTTATGCAGATATACAGTTACGTTATTACAAGCTTGCCTAAAAAGGTCCAAATTTACAATAACACAACTATATCTTCTTCTACAGCTATAGCCTATACTATTGGCTGGTCGGGGTACGCGGCACCTGCTGCTCGCTGGGCCTAACATCATGCAAGGGTCTCAAGGACTCTAGCATTGATCGAGCTAAAGAAGATGGCCCCGCCGATGCCTGGCTGGTCGAGACCGTAGGCTTCGCCGGTTGGCTTGAAAATGATAGCGCTCCCAGGTGACTTGTTGATGGCGTTCCCTGTACGGGTGGTGTCGTACCTCCACACAGGTTAATATCGCCAATTATTTTCGCCGACAAGTCCGGCTGGGTCATCCGTAGCTCCTCGACCTTGTCTAGATCTATCTCCTTCGGGTATCCAGCCTCTAGGCGCTTGAGATCGATCAGGGGGGTAGTGAGCACGTACCATGCTCAGCACATGTGCGCATGCGTACTCTCCTGCCTCCTTCATGAACTCCTGGAACCATCCCCATGCCCTTTGGCATCTCTCGATCAATCCCAGCTGCGGCGTCCTTTGCACGTCCTCTCCTAGCGCTAGATCGACGAGGTTAAGGACTGGCAAAATGCCCGTTGCCACCTCCTGGCACCGGTTTTTTTCTAGGTGTCACGATCCTTGGTGATCTCTTGGCATTGCGCCTTCCAGCCGTCACGGTCTTTTATAATGGCCTCTAGATGCTTCTTCGCATTGATTTTTATAACTACAAACCACATATGCTGTTAAGATGCTATATTACGCCATACTACTGATGAGGACATCGCCACGCTGGACACACCGACGCCATGGTCTTCCCCAAGTTGCAATTCGTTCCCAACTCAGCTGCCACGTCACCCTCGGATTCAGCAGACACGTCGTCACTGTTTCGGTCATAACTTCCTCATACGACGTCGAAACGGGCCGTTCTTGGATGCGTTGGAAAGGGGACGACGACGCCGTCGTTTTGGATCTGGTCCCAGCTCCAGAAGGTCCGTGGATCATTCTGTGTGACCACGGCAAGGTGCTGCATCACCTATTTGGGCCAACTTGGCCATGTATCGTGTCGGGCCTTAAGCCCAAGTTGTGGGCGCCCAACCCCTGGCCGTCCCCAACCCTAGGTCGAGTCTTAGACTATAAACACAGCCGCCGCCGCTGCTACACAATTGGGTTTTGTTTAGAGTTTAGTTTTCCATCGAGAAACTGAATCGTTCATTGTAACTGTGGTGACAAATCCTTTTACAGTGATCCAGGGCCCCCGTTCTTGATCTCCTCCACTGTGTCGATTAGTCCTTTGGAACCGAGTTCTTGAACCCTCTATTGATATTCGCGTCATTCATATTTGCAATTTCAGATTGCGTGTTTTACCTTCTTGCTTGTGCTCTTCGATTCGCTTGCAGGAAAAGCCTTCTTGGCGAGGTCAATCAAGTTGTGCTTGGTTGATAACCAACGGAGCGGTGGTGTAACGGTTGTAGGGTTCGAATCGTGTCTGATTTGAAGCCAGATCGCCAACGTCGAGATCTCCACAAATCGAACTTACCGGCTACCTCTCGGAAGATCGGGCCTGTACTCATCAACTACGGTAGGCAAAAAAAAATGAGCAAAGGGGTTTGGAAAACTTACCTTTCAGCTCCTCTGTCATCTTGGTCGTGTGGTCTCGGAGCTGCGACTGGTCTTGCACCAGTTTTCTATTGTCCTCTTTCAGGCAATCACACTCCACGACTGCATGACTGTTCTCCTCTCGGAGATGGACCACTTCGGCTTCTAAGCCTGCACTATAGCTGTTACTACCAACAACGCAACAGCACTTGTCAGTAGTTGTTGTGATAAAGCGGCTACTTACTTGTTCTTTCCCGCTCTTTATTACTGAGCTGGATGACTAGGTTCTGGTTCTGGGACTCTTGCACCGTCTTTTCATGGTTGGCGGCTTCAAGTCGCTGGTGCAAGCGTTCCACCTCCGCCGTCAGCTCCTTGTTGCTCGTAGCGATCCCCTCGATCTGGTCGAAGCATTTCTTGCGGTACCTTGCGGTCTTCATTAAGTCCTATGTGCAGATAGCTAAGTAAGATAACTGCGACTAGATAGCAAGATCAGGCAATGAAGCGAAGCTTACCTGCACCTCCGTCACCAGCCGTTTCGCCTCCCGTTCAATTTTCTTGGTTTCTTCGATCTCTAGGATTTCCTCATGGACAACCCATTGGTCGTTACTCCAACACGACACATACACATGTTGTCGCTTGTCCTGCGGATGGCCCTGGACCTCCTCCACTTCATCCTCTTCGGGCTCTTCTTCGGGTCTCAGTGCTGGTCCGGTGTCAGCAGCTTCTGTGATCACCATGGCCTTCCCACGGGCTGTAGCGTCGACAAACGTGGTCTTTGCTCTCACCTCCGGCCACTGCTCCTCGGTCTGTTCCATTACCCTCGACACTGAGGTGTTGCCCTCAGCAGGTTTAGCGCTCGGAGCACTCGTGCTCGGCTCGGCTCTTCCCTCGACCGCCTGCTCAGGGACTGTTGTCTGACTGCTCTCTTGCTGAGGCCATGACGGATTTTCTGCTATGGCTTCCTCGGTGGCTGCCCACTGGGCAGTCTACTCTAAACTTATTGGCAGAGCCACGCTACTTCCAGCCAGCTGGTCTGGACTTTCTATGGATGCCGAACTAGTACATCCAAGATAAGTTCATAAGGCAACAATATTCAACATAAATTGCTAACTTACATCGAGGTTATAAATACTTACATGTTGGATGCGCGGAATGATGTGGGGAAGGCACGTGTCTTTGGCCGTACTTGATCCACGTGCTGTGCGGGTGACGCCTGGTCTCCCTCTATGTCTAGCACTATCGTCGGGCCTTCGTGCTCGACCCCTCCGCCGCTTGCCCTTTGCGCTGCATTGGTCGGTGGCGTGCTCAGTTGAGTTGTCGCTCCTGTTGCCGGCCGCGTTCCTTGCCCAGGTACTCCCGAGGTCGACCTGGCTACATCCTTCACCGCCGTTGACAATGTGGGTCCCATAGGCGTGGAGGAGATACCTTACTCCATCGACACCAGTTGCTTCCTACTCTTTCGAGGGACAAGTCGAAAGGTGTCTGCATCCTCTCCCTCCTCTGCGTCATCATCCAACCAGGCAAAAATCGCCTATCGACGCTTGCTGGCCGGGTTCTCCTTCGGGCCCCCTTCGGGGTCATTGATACTTAGCGTCCCCCTAGTGAGTAGGGTGGTTGCTGATCTCTTCTTCGGCTATTTGGGGGCAGCTGGCCGCTTACCAGCGGCTAGGGCCGCTGCCTCCTCTCTAGCTCTGAGCACCGACCAGTCGACGTCCTCGTCTTCGATCTCGACGCTGGTCTGGGTGGTGGGACCAGCTCATTGTGGCCACTCCACTCTAGGGGGTGGTGACACAAATACTGTCGATCTATCCCGACCATTAACATGGGTAACAAAAATGGGTGAACACAGTAAGTTTCCACTTATCCTACCACAGTATAAAACTACGGGTACAGGGCAAGACGAGTTACCTTTGGGGGAGGTCGGGCAAGCTTGAAAGCATGCTTGATGTCGCTCAATCTGGCATAATTTGGATCAACTAAGTTAAATAGCTCTCCAATTCTGGCTTTGACTTCGATTTTGTCAAGCGCCCCCTACCTCGTCCTCGTCGGGTCCACGCTACCTTGATATTCATAGCCAGGATGTACTCTCCTCTGGCAGGGCTAGATCTGTCAGCTGATGAAGCTCCCGACCATGCTCGGACCATCTAGTTTTTTCCACGGGATCATTCCAATATTTCTAGAATCTGTTCCAAGTGCTCGGGCTTCTCTGACCAGCTTGTCCTCTTCTCCGGAATGTACCCCATGTCACATAGTGTGATCGTGTTTGGCTCTTCACGGATGTAGAACCACTTCTTGTACCAGTCATCTAGCGATGTGTTCCATGGATAGTGTAGGTACTAGGCTTTCATCCCGTCACAGAGGTTGAGGTATACATCCCTGGCTATCTTCGAACCGCCGCTTCCTTTCTTCCATAGACAGAAAAGATGACGGAAAAAATAGAAATGGGGCTGGAAGCCGCCATATGCTTCGCAAAGATGTATGAAAGTTGCGACAAGTAGGTTCGAGTTGGGATGCAGATTGCAAATCCCAATCTCATAGTAAAGATAGAGCCCCTGAAGAAAAGGATGTACCGGAACCCAAAATCCCCGTTTAAAGAAGTCTTCGAACACCACGATCTCACCTGGTTGTGGATCGGGGTACCCCTCGCCCTCCGGCGTGCACCATCCTGCGAGCTCCTTGTTGTGAAGTACTCCCATGGTGACAAGGTCTTCAATGGTCTGCTCTTTGCTTCTCGATTTCCACCATTCCTTCGCCATGACCCCTGCTTTCTTCTGCGCATCGCTTTTCGCCATGAGTCTGGCCTTGCTGATGAACGAGGAAATGGCAGAAGGATTGATTGGTGGCGATTTCAGATGTATTAGGGTTGGCGAGAGGAAGAAGAAAGCTGCGGGTGCGAATGGCAAGGGGGTTTAGTAAAAAGTAACTTACCTATCCTATACTGTATTTAACCCAAGAGTTATGCTGTTTCATCTGCCTGGGATTCTTGGGAGACGTGCGCACATGCCGCAGATGGTTGTTTTCACAGCTTTGAGATCTACGCCAATATATGCGCCTTTTCGTTGCCAGTATGGGAGGGCCCATGCTGATGCACCTATTTACAGGTGCCACGCAACTGTTTGCTTGACAAGACAAAAAGGCAGTATGACGTGCTATACCCATCTACTTTTTTGACCAGACGTGTCAGACCAAACTTGACAGAACAAGTAAATAAATACATAAAAAATAGTACAAGTGCCATATGGTTTTTTGCCAAACTTTTTGTGCTCGGGGATAGTCCAGACCACCCTCATGCTCGAGGACTGTCGCGACTATCCTAGTGCTCGGGGACTGTCCAGACCACATTTGTGCTCGAGAATTGTTCAGACCACCATCGTGCTCGGGGACTGTCTAGACCACCATGGTGCTTGAGAACTGTCCAGACCACCATCGTGCTTGGGAACTCTCGTGCTCGGGGACTGCCCCGACCACTCTTCAACCGTTGCTCGAAGACCGCTCTCCTCGGCTGCATGTGATTTGTACTCACATATAGTCGAGAGGTCTTTATTTTTTCTCACTTAGACCTTGCTACAAGGCTGATACCTCACCTTCTAGCAAGCTCGAGGACTACATCGGTATGATGCACCTATCGGTGCATCTCGTATCGCTTGTACGATGATTAGATTTTCAACTTAATTGGGGAATTCTTTTTAGACCCTGGCACCACGTGCCTGCGTCACCTACTACCAGGCTCGGGGACTAAGTGGGCACACTTCACCTTGTGGTGAATGTGTTTATTTTATCAACCCCTATGCTCTGACTGTTGGCCATAACTATTACGGTATAAGGGTTACTTACATTTCTTTTCTAAAATACAAGTGGGCACACTTGATCAAGAAAGAAATATTTTTCTTTTTTCTTTAGAGCACCATGCATTCTTCGTACAACAGGAATCTTTGGCTATAATCGTGGTCTACTGCTCTCTGTTCTGACCAGAATACTGGCACATTCGCTTGGTTAATGTTTCAACCAGTTGGAGATGACATGAAGACGGATCGCATTAGCCGAAGGAGATCGAACGGCGTGTCGTAGCATAATACATGGTGCTCGGGGACTAGCTGTGGGGGTATTAACCCCTATACCCTTACGGCTAGGCTTGGGCCGGCCTAGACTTGCCACCTCCTAGCACCGATTTGTCCAGGTGTCACGATCCTTGGTGATCTCTTGGCATTGCGCCTTCCCGCCGTCATGATCTTTTATAACGGCCTCTAGATGCTTCTTCGCATTGATTTTTATAACTACAAACCACATATGCTGTTAAGATGCTATATTACGCCATACTACGGTAGGCAAAAAATGAGCAAAGTGGTTTGGAAAACTTACCTTTCAGCTCCTCTGTCATCTTGGTCGTGTGGTCCCGGAGCTGCGACTGGTCTTGCGCTAGTTTTTTGTTGTCCTCTTTCAGGCGATCACACTCCACGACTGCATGACTGTTCTCCTCTCAGAGACGGACCACTTCGGCTTCTAAGCCTGCACTACAGCTGTTACTACCAACAACGCAACAGCACTTGTCAGTAGTCGTTGTGATAAAGCGGCTACTTACTTGTTCTTTCCCACTCTTTATTACTGAGCTGGATGACCAGGTTCTGGTTCTGGGGCTCTTGCACCGTCTTTTCATGGTTGGCGGCTTCAAGTCGCTGGCGCAAGCATTCCACCTCCGCCGTCAGCTCCTTGTTGCTCGCAGCGATCCCCTCGATCTGGTCGAAGCATTTCTTGCGGTACCTTGTGGTCTTCATTAAGTCCTGTGTGCAGATAGCTAAGTAAGACAGCTGTGACTAGACAGCAAGATTAGGCGATGAAGCGAAGCTTACCTACACCTCTGTCACCAGCCGTTTCGCCACCCGTTCAATTTTCTTGGTTTCTTCGACCTCTAGGATTTCCTCATGGACAACCCATTGGTCGTTACGCCAACGTGACACATACACATGTTGTCGCTTGTCCTGCAGATGGCCTAGGACCTCCTCCACTTCATCCTCTTCGGGCTCTTCTTCGGGTCTCGGTGCTGGTCCGGCTTCAGCAGCTTCTGCGATCACCATGGCCTTCCCACGGGCTGCAGCGTCGACAAACGTGGTCTCTGCTCTCACCTCCGGCCATTGCTCCTCAGTCTGTTCCATTACCCTCGACACTAAGGTGTTGCCCTCAGTAGGTTTAGCGCTCGGAGCACTCGTGCTCGGCTCGGCTCTTCCCTCGACCGCCTGCTTGGGGACTGTTGTCTGACTGCTCTCTTGCTGAGGCCACGACGGATTTTTTGCTATGGCTTCCTCGGTGGCCGCCCGCTGGGCAGTCTGCTCTGAACTTATTGGCGGAGCCACGCTACTTCCGGCCAGCTACTCCGGACTTTCTATGGACTCCGAACTAGTACATCCGAGATAAGTTCATAAGGCAACCATATTCAATGTAAATTGCTAACTTACATCGAGGTTATAAATACTTACATGTTGGATGCGCGAAATGATGTGGGGAAGGCATGTCTCTTCGGCCGTACTTGCTCCACGTGCTATGCGTGTGACGCCCGGTCTCCCTCTACGTCCAGCACTATCGCCGAGCCTTCGTGCTCGACCCCTCCGCCACTTGCCCTTTGCACTGCAGTGGTCGGTGGCATGCTCAGTCGAGTTGTCGCTCCTGTTGCTGGTCGCATTCCTTGCCCAGGTACTCCCGAGGTCAACCCGGCTGCATCCTTCACCGTAGTCGACAATGTGGGTCCCGTAGGCACGGAGGAGATACCTTGCTCCATCGACTCCAGTTGCTTCCTCCTCTTTCGAGGGACAAGTCGAAAGGTGTCTGCATCCTCTCCCTCCTCTGTGTCATCATCCGACCAGGCAAAAATCGCCTGTCGACACTTGCTGGCCGGGTTCTCCTTCGGGCCCCCCTTGGGGTCATTGATACTTAGCGTCCCCCCCGGTGAGCAGGGTGGTTGCTGATATCTTCTTCGACTGTTTGGGGGCAGCTGGCCGCTTACCAGCGGCTAGGGCCACTGCCTCCTCTCTAGCTCCGAGCACCGCCCAGTCGACGTCCTCGTCTTTGATCTCGACGCTGGTCTGGGTGGTGGGACTAGCTCCTTGTGGCCACTCCACTCCAAGGGGGTGGCGACACAAATACTATCGCTCTATCCCGACCATTAACCTAGGTAACAAAAATGGGTGAACACAGTAAGTTTCCACTTATCCTACCACAGGATAAAACTATGGGTATAGGGCAAGACGAGTTACCTTTGGGGGAGGTCGGCAAGCTTGAAAGCGTGCTCGATGTCGCTCAATCTGGCATAATTTGGATCAGCTAAGTTAAATAGCTCTCCAATTCTGGCTTTGACTTCGATTTTGTCAAGCGCCCCTTGCCTCGTCCTCGTCGGGTCCGTGGTACCTTGATATTCATAGCTAGGATGTACTCTCCTCTGGCAGGGCTGGATCTGTCGGCTAATGAAGCTCACGACCACGCTCAGACCATCCAGTTTTTTCCACGGGATCAGTCCAAATATTTCTGGAATCTATTCCAGGTGCTCGGGCTTCTCTGACCAGCTTGTCCTCTTCTCCGGATTGTACCCCACGTCGCACAGTGTGATCGTGTTTGGCTCTTCGCAGATGTAGAACCACTTCTTGTACCAGTCGTCTAGCGACGTGTTCCATGGATAGTGCATGTACTAGGCTTTCATCCCATCATGGAGGTTGAGGTATACACCCCTAGCTATCTTCGAATCACCGCTTCCTTTCTTCCGTAGACAGAAAAGATGACGAAAAAATCGAAATGGGGCTAGAAGCCACCATATGCTTCACAAAGATGTATGAAAGTTGCGACAAGTAGGTTCGAGTTGGGATGCAGATTGCAAATCCCAATCTCATAGTAAAGACAGAGCCCCTGAAGAAAAGGATGTACCAGAACCCCAAATCCCCGTTTAAAGAAGTCTTCGAATACCACGATCTCACCTGGTTGTGGATCGGGGTACCCCTCGCCCTCCGGCGCGCGCCATCCTGCGAGCTCCTTGTTGTGAAGTACTCCCATGGTGATGATGTCTTCAATGGTCTGCTCGTTGCTTCTCGATTTCCACCATTCCTTCGCCATGACCCCTGCTTTCTTCTGCACATCGCTTTTCGCCATGAGTCTGGCCTTGCTGATGAACGAGGAAATGGCGGAAGGATTGATTGGTGGCGATTTCGGATGTATTAGGGTTGGCGAGAGGAAGAAGAAAGCTACGGTTGTGAATGGCAAGGGGGTTCAGTAAAAAGTAACTTACCTATCCTATACTGTATTTAACCCAAGAGTTATGCCATTTCGTCTGCCCGGGATTCTTGGGAGACGTGCACACGCGCTACAGAAGGTTGTTTTCACAGCTTCGAGATCTACGCCAATATATACGCCTTTTCGTTGCCAGTGTGGGAGGGCCCACGCTGACGCACCTATTTATAGGTGCCACGCAACTGTTTGCTTGACAAGACAAAAAGGCAGTATGACGTGCTATACCCGTCTACTTTTTTGACCAGACGTGTCAGACCGAACTTGACAGAACAAGTAAATAAATACATAAAAAATAGTACAAGTGCCATATGGTTTTTTGCCAAACTTTTTGTGCTTGGGGATAGTCCAGAGCACCCTCGTGCTCAGGGACTGTCGCCACTATCCTAATGCTCGGGGACTGTCCAGACCAGATTTGTGCTCGAGAATTGTTCAGACCACCATCATGCTCGGGGACTGTCCAGACCACCATGGTGCTCAAGAACTGTCCAGACCACCATCGTGCTTGGGAACTCTCATGCTCGGGGACTGCCCCGACCACTCTTCAACCGTTGCTCGGAGACCGCTCTCCTCGGCTACATGTGATTTGTACTCACATACAGTTGAGAGGTATTTATTTTTTTTCACTTAGACCTTGCTACAAGGCTAATACCTCTCCTTCCAGCAAGCTCGGGGACTACATCGGTACGATGCACTTGCCGGTGCATCTCGTATCGCTTGTACGATGATTGGATTTTCAACTTAATTGAGAATTCTTTTTAGACCCTGGCACCACGTGCCTGCGTCACCTACTACCAGGCTCGGGGACTAAGTGGGCACACTTCACCTTGCGGTGAATGTGTTTATTTTATCGACCCCTACGCTCTGACTGTTGGCCATAACTATTACTGTATAAGGGTTACTTACATTTCTTTTCAAAAATACAAGTGGGCACACTTGATCAAGAAAGAAATCTTTTTTTCTTTTTTCTTTAGAGCACCATGCATTCTTCGGACAACCAGAATCTTCGGCTATAATCATGGTCTACTGCTCTCTGTTCTGACCAGAATACTGGCACATTCGCTTGGTTAATGTTTCAACCAGTTGAAGATGACATGAAGACGAATCGCATTAGCCGAAGGAGATCGAACGACGTGTCATAGCATAATACATGATGCTCGGGGACTAGCTGTGGAGGTATTAACCCCTATACCCTTACGGCTAGGCTTGGACCGGCCCGGCCAATCTGTTCGGAGTCCCGCGCAAGGAATCAAGGCAGATTTGGAGATCAAGCAAGATCCTAGTCGGTTAGAATAGGAATCCTTATCCGGCCACCTATGGCAATTGTAACTGGTTAGGATTAGTTTCCAGATCTGTAACCCAGCCCCTCAGACTATATAAGGCGGGCAGGGGACCCCTCTCAAAAACATCTCTCATTGACATACAGCAATACAATCAGACGCAGGACGTAGGTATTACGCCTTCACGGTGGCCAAATCTGGATAAAACCTCGTGTCTGTCTTGCGTCACCATCTTGTTTGTAGCTTGCGCATCTGTCTGCCGATAATCTACTACCTTGGGCATACCCCTAGGTAGACTGCCGACCATATTTCGTCGACAGTCACTTTCTGCACCGACATGTAGTGCATACAGAGATGTGTGCACTTAGTTTTTATCTAATGTCTAACAGGATATACAATGATACATCCACTGGATTATATACTTATATATAACACTTAGCACGTATTTCATCTGTTTCAAATTATACTTCACTTTAAATTAAACTTAGCTTCTCTATCTTTGATCATTTTGTTAAAAAAAATAACAAATATACATGTGTGTTGCAACAGGAGAACTCCCCTAGCACTCCCAAGTCTAACCAACATGGTCTAAAACTTAATATTTTTATTGGAATAGAGCATCATTTTTAAGTAATAATATTTAGGGCCTGTTTGGTATGGCTCTTCTCTGGCTCCAGCTCCTACGGAGGAGCCCTACCAAACAGTTTCGTAGGAGGCACCGTTTGGAGCAATTTTCAGTGAAAAATGTAGGATTTGAAACCGTTTTGGAGGAGCCACCGGAGGAGACCTTGTGGAGGAGCCCTACCAAACAAGGCCTTATTATCATGTATAATAGTGCTCTAAAAAATTTAGAATCAATTGCATAGATTTAAACTTAGTTGGGCTCTAAAAATCTTCCCAACCAGTTTTTATGTAGCCCAACAACTTAAATTAAAATAAAACAAAAACCAACTTCTCGTTAATTAGGTTGCATTCGGCCCCATCCAATCTGTAGGGCATTATATAACCATAAATATGAGGTGTTGGAGGAGTCCTGGTTAGGTATGGGAGAGACACATTAGTGGCTCAGCCCACCTTTTATATTGGATGAAAAAGGATGACGTACGGAAGAAATGCACATGCTTTTAATATTAGACAGAGATATATTGACATTCACGAGTCCAAATAAACTCTATATGAAAATTATTCCAGGAGGAATTTAATGATTTAATTTAATAATATTCTAAATGTTTGTACATTTCTACAAGCTTGATCAAAATTTCAAAAAGTTTGACTTGGAATATAAGTGAACTGTAATTTAGAACCGATGGAGCATTGTACTATAATAATATATAGCCGGTTGTTGTGGGTACTAGCTAGTGTGATTCTCGTAATCATAGGGCCGCTCATTCTCTTGTATGTATACGCCACTGGGTTGACAATCCTGCTCTTTGTTGTTTATTAGAACTGGATTAATTTCTTGAGGAAGGAGCACGGCACCAAGCACGGGTTCTTTGTTGTTTATTAGAACTGGATAAGTTTCTTGTGAATGGAGCACGGCACCAGGCTGCACTCTTGCAATGCAAGTCAACTGATACATGTGAATGTTATAAAAGAAAAATTGATACACATGAATGCATGTGTGTGAACCTGTGTTTCTTATATAAATTAACAAACTATATATATTTTTTTACTCATGTGTCTATGATTATGACAGACTCACATCTAAGCACACAATAGAAGTCGCTCCCTATAACATTGTCTCCATATAGATGTGTTAAGCCACAATGTATAAATCAACGGATTATGATGTACTTTCTGGTTTGAAATTATAAGTCATTCTGTTTATTTTAGTTGAGACATGATATATATTTAAGTATAAAGTAAAAGCTGTAACATCCTAGGTGTTAGACTTGCATAATTTGACTTGCATTGCATGAGCATGAGCATTCATATTTAAGCTTTTACATTTGAAACATGTGATTGAAACATATGAAACATGTTGGTTATTTTATGTTTCTTTGTATATATGCATATGATCATGAGTGAATACATGTAAATGGTTGATGTGAGTCACTAAAACATCTTAGCTACCTTTAGGATGACTAATAGAACATTGTTCATGAAGATCACTTTGTCTAATCAAGTCCTTAAGTGATGCTATGTATGTTGACGTGGAAAGTGGAATGTGTAACCAATGTATGAAATGTTTGTGTGACCTTATGGATAGCTTAAACATGTTTAGAATGTCATTATGAACAACTTGGGTATTCATGACTAAGGCTAATTTGATCACTAAGTCATAGTTCAAGTGTTAGTCATCATTTGAATGTAGTAGGTTTGACCTAGTTTGAACTATATGATAGAGACTTTGCATTGATGTGGTCACTAAAGCAAAGTTGTAGTATTTCATGAGAGGAACAACTTTTATTTTTGGGTCATAGGCTAGTTCAGCTCCTAACATGCTTGAAATTAGCTCACAAGAATCAAGGTTTCACTGTTTTTCAACACTTAGAAATTTCGCTAAGTCATTTTCGACTGACAGTGTGATGAGCTCAACTTTAGGCTGATTTTACACCCTAACTGTTGTGAATTAGGAGGTCTCTAAAGGAGTTTTGTAACTGGTACATAGGGCTTCGAGTTTTGTTCAGATAGTTTTCTCCAATTCGCTACGGATTGAGAGTTTGATCGCTAGAAAATCACGCTGTCAGGCTTCTGATCGTGCCCTGAAGACCGCCGCGCCACGTCGGTTCGTGGCCGACCGGCCACAGACGCTGACCGCCGCGTGGACGAAGTGAAGCCGTGCGTCGCTGTTGCCCTTACTAGCCAGGCCACGTCGAGCCAGAGCGCGCCTTCAACCTCCCCAGCGCTCGCCCGTGACGCCCGCGCTCCCATTTGTATTTTCCTGCCTTCTCCTTTGCCGTGGCGCTCGTCCGCAGCGCCGCCGAGCACCGTACCACCTCCGCCGTCGCCTCACGCGCGCTCCACCGCACTGCCACCGCCCACGTCTAGCCCACAGCCGCGCCACGTCCCCCTCCACCTCCATGATGTAATTGCTGCATTGAAAGAGCTTCAATGAGGGCGTATTCGCCATTTTCATCTCGCCGGAGATCTCGGCCGCCATGGCGGCCTCCACGGCAAGCTCACCGCCGCACTACTCGCACGTGCATTCTTCCTTATTCTTCACGTTAGGGCTTGGTTAGGATGTGTGTTAGCTTGTGTCATGATGTTACTGTGATTCGTTGCACCACCGGTGCGGAACACGGCGACCCGCGCCACCGCGCTCACACATCCGCGCCACCGTGCACATGGTCGGAGCTCGTTGGAGCACGTCGCGCCACCTAGGTCACCTTGATAGATCTGTATGGTCACCATTATGCTGGTGCGCTCCTCGCCTGGACTCGCCAAGGCCAGAGATGGATAGCGCACCGTAGAGCAGCGCTGCCGTGCCGCCATGCCCGGCGACGAGCACACTTCACCGTACCTGCGCTGCCACCACCTAGGTCACTAGATGCGGGTTGGTCTGTAGATCACGTCGGTGGAGTTGTTTTGACCGGAGACCTCGCTGTTGGCGAGATATCGCCGGGAAACGCCATGCCCTGCTTCTGGCTCGCTGACGGGTGGCCCCCGCCGCTGACCAGTGGGACCCCCTCTGTCAGTGACTGTGTATTACGGTTTTTGCTATTTCTTTCACAGATTTAGATGCAAACTTTGAAAAATGATAAGTTGAGTTGTAGAGATCCAAATCTTGTGAACCAAATTTTGTAGTGTTCCTTAGGAAGTGTAGTATTTTATAAAAATATGATATGTACAGTTCTGATATTTTTATTGGATATTTAAATGTGTTTAGATAAATGAGTTTTGAATGTTTACAATCTTGTAAATTAGATATCTTGAGCAAGAAAAATGATAAAATTGTGATTCCAATTTTGTTGGTTTTGTATTGACATGCTCTAGCTAGGAAAAATAATACGCTTGCTGGGAACTTGATTTAAATATGGTCTTTCAATTTCATTATTAATAAATAGCATTTTCTAAGGAAATTTGTAAGGATAAAAATATGTAATATATTGCTATGCAAATTTTTGTACAGTAGTATGGCACTAATGTGAAGATAGGACAAATATATAATCTGTTGCTTGACACTTTTCTATAGGGTTTTCTATTTTCACTAAAATAACCCTTGCTAGCTTGTCATTTTTGCATAGGATGTTATACATGTGCTAATGGTATAGAATTTTCACAGTAGCCTATTGTGAGCATTAGGAGTCTACTGTAATTTTCTAAGAATTTATTGTGCACATTTGGTGTATGTTTATTATTTACCCTAATTATTTAATTAAATTAATAAAGGCATTTAAGTAATTAAATTTGGGGTTCACCATGATGTTTTCTATGATTCTTGTGAGTCATAGTAACTGTTGATGTTCATAGTAAGGTGTAGAAGCCATTGATTGTATGCAACTAACTAATTATCACTTTATAATTGAAATACAAGGCTGCATGTATAGTTTTAATTGTGTGGATGATTTCATATGGATAATGGTCTTTCCTATAAAACTTGTTAATAACAAAGTTGTAGATAACTTACTAATCTACCTTGTGTTAAATTTTCACAGACATAGGACTTAGGGTTTTAGAGTTCTAGCTGTTACAAGTTTGCTGTCCGAAATGTTTAGTTTCTGGACAGATTTGATTGAATGATTTGTTTGCCCCATATAACTGTTGAATCACAGTAAGAGTCTTAAAAGAGAGTTGTAGACAATTTCTTTAGCTTTCCAGAATGTCCACAACCATATGATTTTGATGTATATAACTCCAGTTATGAATAAAACAAGTAGCTGTTGTTTTGTGGTGTAGTAAATGAATTGTTGAAGTGTTTGATTAAGTAATCAAGAAGAGATATGCACATACTCAGTAAAATATGATGCACTTGTTATTACTTTAACACTATGCTGTTAAGAATACTTACACGAATGCATTCATCATGTGTCATCATACTATACTTGTCAGCATGTATGCATTCGCAATATCTTATGTCATATTTATGCATCTAGGATCGACAGAGGAGATAACGTTGCTGGAATTCAACGAAGGAGAGGAAGGGGACCAGCAGGAGATTTCTCAAGCCGCAGCTCCCGAAGAAGAGGAGCAAACACCAGAAGAGCTTCCGGAGTGCCCTGACCACCGCCCCACTTCTTTTCTGAAAGGCAAACCCCGGAGCATTCTAAGTCTCCCAGTGTTTTATAAAATATTACTTGAGTCCTTTATGATTGATGCATTAGGTTATAAGAGTTGATTGAAACCACTTGATGCATATAATTTCCTTGTCTAGAAATATACCTTTAACCAGTGTTTTCCTAAATGCTAAAAGGTAAACAGTCGGTCACCTACCGTTTAGCCATTATTCGGGCAAAACGTCCCATTAAACGGGCTAAACGGCCAATTAAACAGGGTAAACGGGTGATTAAACGGAAACGGCGCACCACCGTGTAGCGTTTACACGGTGTTTAAACGGGCTAAACGACTATTTAGGTGAACAGTGCCTTTAACCCTATATAGGTCCAAGATCGAATGTATGCTTAGCCCTGCTTAGACCGGTAGAAGTCGTGTGATTTCCTGTCACCTGCGAGATATAGGAGGATACCAAAGCACGGTTAGCTATATTTGCTACCGTGGAAAAGAACCATGGGGTAAAAGTAAATGGAGGTCGGGCGGAGTCTATGGTAGGTTGACTCATGTGATTCCGTCTGTGCCGATTAAGGACCGTACCGTTGTTGGACCTTTTGACAAGATTGAACGCATGCCTATCACTTAGCTGGCCGAATAACTCGTTCCGACCGCGAAGCCAAGTAGCTCAACTCAAGCTGGGCCCCGCTCTATCAAAGTGCGCACTCTGGATGGTAGTAAGGATGTGCGGGGAGCCAGACGTGAGCCCAAGGGCAGGCTGAGCCTAAACGTCCTGGTAGTTGGTTGTCCCTAATTGTGACGCTGGGTGAACCCACGAAATGTGTTCTTGAGTTGTATCAACGGTGACCTAAGGCGACAATGATCTAGTCTACCTGGGTTTGTGTTAGGAATAAATTCCCAACTGGTTGGAATTGATTCGAATCGCCGTCTCTCCCGGATAGTGAGAAACTTGGCTAGCTCTAGCATCATAGTAATGGTATTATGGAATATAATGGTTCGGATAAACATGGAATTACTATACCTGCTATGGTTACTATTGTATGCTCTTAAAATGATGTATCACATGTTTGGCACAGGATAGTTGCTAATTTAGGGATGGATAGTTATAATTAACTTGATAACAGAGTTATAATTGTACAACTAAGTTAATCGTTGTTTATGCAAATGTTGTCATGCTACCTCCACTTATACAGCCTTACATAATCCTTGGAGTCAATTTATTTTTGGTTTATGATGGGTAAGTCTAGTTGAGTACTTTCTTGTACTCAGGGTTTTATTCCCATTGTTGCAGATGGCATAGTTTTTCATGGATATTGCAAGAGTTGCTTCTATCCCGCTGTGGATGAGGAGTAAGCCTTGGGCAGACTTCTTTACTAATCCCTCTATATGCTTTTGTGGACTGTGATCATATGTTGGCACTGTATTAAACTATGTTGGCAAATGCTACTTTCGAACTTAATTTGCTTCCGCTATTATCTATCAAACTTGGTTTGTAATAACTTTATGTCATACTCTGATGATGGAAATGTATTTGTGAACTTTATGTAACATGTGACATGTATGTCGAATCATATACGATCTTGGTTGTATGTGGATCGTTTATCGAGACCCGCCATGGTACTCGATAGACTACTGGGTTTATATGGGCTCAAGTATGACAGTGCAACCGCTTATGGGCTGCCATTGTACTTATGCTCTTATAAATCGGTCGGTTCTGCGACAGCTGGCATCAGAGCAAGGTTCAACGTTAATTGTCACATGTGTATTTAAAACAAAAGTTTTTGTTTTCCAAAACCATTTTCTAGCAACTAATAGCTATATAAATAGGTATTTGAAATCTAAAGTGTGCCAGTGATCACTTTCCTTATGCCCAAATTAAGGACTATTAGGTGGCTATTTAAGTACTAACTTGGGGGTTTTATTTTCGTCGTCCATACGACGTGCTATTGTATGGATGCCATTCACTTGAATGGTAATGTATGGATTAAATGCCTCTACATCAAGGTAAGAAGGTAAGTAAATGAGTGGCATGACCGCAAGATGTGAGCGTGCGGTCGGCGAGAGTTAGCTTTGGTACGGCTATGTATGCATGCTTGCATGTGTATATGGTGCATATTTAATTGTGGGTATAAACTATCATCGGGTAGTTTTGATACGGAAGTATATGTACGGGTATACATATATGGAAGTATTTAGATTTACATTCTACACATATAATTGTGGGGTTGGGCTGAAATGGAACTCTTATGCAGGTACACTAACAACAAAATGTGTAGCTCAACTAGTTACGCTATATATGAGAGAACGTGTGTATGCCACCGTGTATGCCATTAGAAATAATTTTCCTAAGTTTGTGAGGACGTACGAAACGTGCATGCATCATGATAATAATTAATCAATACTTACATTGTTCCTCCCCTTATAAACTTCTTACTTGGTTATGTAACTCTTATCCATTATGGCCTTGTCTCACAAAAGTTGTACATGTTGATGGTACAGATGGCAGCACCAGTTGGATGTGAGGATTTCCTAATGGTGTTCGGAACTCCTGCTTTGCTTTGGAGAGTTTTGCACTCTACGAGGTATCATGAGCCACCTCTCTATCATTGGAATGAAGAGTACCTAGAGGGACAGCCATGGTATGAAGTGAGGTTGACCGTACCAGCCCGCACACAAGCACCCTTCTGGCAGGAGTGGAAGGCGGAATCTGAAGGGAAAACTCCTTGGGAGGCTGCCCAAGTTGTGGCCTTCAAGGTGTTGAGTCAGATCTGCCAGCAGCATGGGGATGCACTTACCGACAGTGCCGCTGGTATGTTTCCTCGGGTGGATCCATCCACAGCAAATGGGAACAACGCAACCAAAATGCATTGATCCGAGATCGGGATGAGTGGGCCAATAGCTCTAGTCCCGCTATGAGTGCCATGTTTGCGGTGATACAGATGTTCTGTACACGCCGGGACACCAGAAATTTCTGGCAGGAATCATACACCACTTGCATGGACAAGCTCATGAGAGCTGAAGCCGCACAACATAAGCTCAAGAAGCATGTGCACAAGCATAAGAAGGTAGCCAGTGAGGCTTGATGGGAATCTGACCAAGCCTATGCAGCTTTGGGCAATCTCCATACCCAAATGGAGCAAGTGGATCAACAGAGAATAGCAGCCCAAGAAGCTAGAGCGGATGATCAAGCATTGCTTGTAGGACTATGGGAGCAGCTGGAGGCCGCCCGTGCCGAGGCGTCCACAGTTACGCGCCAGCGAGACGCAGCAAACAACCGTGTTGCTGCAGTAAGAATAGAACGGGATAGGCACCGTGCCATAAGTGCTATGCAGGACCGTGCTAAGAGGGATTTGTGTCGGCAGCTTGCATAGGCTCAACTTTGAGTGATGGACCTTCAGCATGAGGTGCATTATCTAAACAACTAGCTGAACCTAATCCTTGATGGGGAAGAAGATGGTCCAAATATGGAGGAAGATGACGACGAGGATGAGGAAGAAGTGGAGCCAGAAGAGGGAGGTGATCCTATCTCTGACGTCGACAATGATCATAATGAGGATTAGATTACTTAGTGATTAGTGGAAATGCTTGATGTATCATCGCTATCTATGTAATGGACTTGTAGTTTGAGTTTAGTGTTGGTGATTGGAGTATCATGTAATATTGGTAATTGCATGTTATCTCACATTTGGTTAAACGCTAATGCAATTCTAGTTCATTTATTGGTGATCATGATTTGAATGTTAACGCGCTACGAGGCTGATAAGTGATCAAATGGGTGGTGTCATGTTGCGAGAATAAATTATTATGCCTCTGTCTTTATTGTATGAATTTAAGATTCTCTATAGTAATTTTAGTTTGGCATGACTATATAATTCATCTACAATCTCTTGACATCAACCAATAATCACTTGTTGTTGCAACTTTGCTGATGACTCGCACCCGTGCAGGAGCGAGCAGCAGCTATGATGGCAATGACGGTGACTTACCACCACCGCCACTGCCATCTGCTCAGGAGTTCTTTGCCCAATTCTTGGGAAGTCAAAGGACTATGGAGGAAGCTCTGCGCCTCATTACGTAGAACACAGCTCATGCCTACCCACAGCAACAGGGGCCCAAGCCAAATCAGTACAACACCTTTAAGGAATTTCTGGATACAAAGCCTCCTATTTTCAAGGTGGCAGAGGAACCGCTCTAGGCGGATGAGTGGCTCAACACTATTGAGCAAAAGTTTCATCTGCTAAGGGTCACTGAGCACCAGAAGGTGGAGTATGCGTCCCATCAGCTATAGGGACCGGCAGGGATTTGGTGGACACATTTCTTGTCCTCTCTACCTACTAATGCACATGTAACATGGGAGTAGTTCAAGTTGGCCTTTCGGGAACATCACATTCCCCTAGGGCTAATGCGCATGAAGGCGGCTGAATTTACGAGGCTCACACATCGGACTAAGACCCTCACTGAATATATGCATGCTTTCAACAACCTGTCTAGGTATGCCCTAGGTTTCATTGACACTGAAGAAAAGAAGATAGAAAGTTTCAAGCGGGGTCTTGGCACGAAGCTGATGAAGACTATGGGCAACTCCAAGTGCACCACCTACAATGAGTTTATTAGAGATGCTTTGACCTAGGAAAACCATAACAATATGCATGTGGCAGCTAAGGGCCGCAAGAGGGCAATTGAGGCAGGTGCCTCTAGATCTTCACAGTCCAGAGCTCCTATAACAGCTAGACCATAGTTCCACCCACCTGCACCTAAGTTTAGGCCTCCGCTACCAAAAGCTCAGAACAGCAGGCCTCAGAAGGTATTTCATAAGGCGTTCACTATTGCCTTACCCAAAGGGAATGGCGGTCAGGGAAGCTCCACATGACCTAGGAGTAATCAACCCTGCTACAACTGCAATCAAGTGGGTCATTGGGCCAAAGAATGCCACCACCCTAAGAAGAACGGCAATCAGAATCAGAACAATCAAAGGCAGGCAAACTCAAGGGCATGTCTTGGATACGCGCACTATACTGCTGTTGAGCAGGTGCCCACATGAGAAGTTGTCATGGCTGGTATATTTCTTGTCAATAAGCATCCTGCTATTCCACTTTCCCGAAATTTTGAACTCCAACACTTGGCTTGTGCTATCCAAACCAGTACCCTTTGTGATATCCCAGTGGTTTATGAGTTTCCTGATGTATTCCCGGAGGAGTTACCAGGTTTACCACCTGATAGGGATGTGGAATTTAAGATTGAGTTAGTGCCAGGTATGTCACCTATCTCAAGAAGGCCTTATAGGATGCCACCAAATGAGTTAGCAGAACTTAAAAGTCAGCTACAAGATCTATTGGACAAAGGTCTCATCCAACCCAGTTCGTCTCTATGGGGATGTCCAACATTGTTTGTGAAGAAGAAGGACAAGTCCTTGAGAATATGTGTGTATTATAGGCCGCTTAATGCTGTGACCATAAAAACAAGTATCCTTTGCCTTGCATTGACAACTTGTTTGATCAGTTGGCAAAAGCAAAGGTATTCTCCAAGATTGACTTGAGAGCAGGCTATCATCAGAAAAAGATCAGGCCAGAGGATATACCAAAAAAATGCTTTTTCCACTAGGTATGGCTTATATGAGTATTTGGTTGTCTTTCGGACTAACGAATGCTCCTGCCTACTTCATGTACCTGATGAATTCTATATTTATGCCCGAACTCGACAAGTTCGTGGTAGTGTTTATCGATGATATATTGATTTATTTGGAGAATGAGGTAGATCATGCAGAGCATCTGAGGATTGTTCTATCCAGATTGAGGGAGCATAAGCTATATGCAAAGTTTAGCAAGTGTGAATTTTGGTTGAGCAAGGTTCCTTTCTTAGGCCACATCTTATCAAGAGATGGAATATCGGTAGACCCATCGAAAGTACAAGAGGTCATAGATTGGGAGGCCCCGACTTTGGTTCATGAAGTTCAGAGTTTTCTAGGGTTAGTAGGAAATTATCGTCGTTTTATTCCGGATTTCTCCAAGATAGCTGAGCCCATGACTAGGCTACTTCAGAAAGATGAGAAATTCAAGTGGACACCAGAGTGTGAAGTAGCTTTTCACACACTAAGGACCTTGTTAACTATAGCTCCTATTTTAGCACAACCCGACATTGAAAAGCCTTTCGATGTGTTCTGTGATGCATCGGGTATAGGTTTAGGGTGTGTGCTCATGCAAGAAGTAAGGGTTATTGCATATGCTTCTCGATAGTTAAGGAAACATGAAGTCAACTACCCTACTCATGATTTAGAACTTGCAGCAGTTGTTCATGCATTAAAGGTATGGAGACATTATTTATTAGGCAATGTATGTCATATATATACTGACCACAAAAGTCTCAAGTATATCTTTACCCAACCTGAGCTGAACATGAGACAGCGAAGATGGCTAGAGCTGATTAAGGACTAAAATTTGGAAGTGCACTACCATCCAGGGAAAGGCAATGTTGTAGCCGATGCACTTAGTCAGAAATCTCATTGCAACACTGTGGAAGTATTATTGGAAGATGGCTTTAATTTACTACATCCTGTTGGACTGCATAATATCACTATCAGTTGTTCACTTGAGAGTAAAATCGTAGAACTGCAGAAGACAGATGTAGGTATATTTCACATCAAGAGAAAGATGCAAGAGCAAGAAACAAAGCATTTCAGATTAGATGAAAGAGGTGTGCTATGGTTTGAGGACCGACTTGTGGTACCGAAAGACCGTGAGCTTAGAAATCAAATTTTAGATGAAGCTCATTCGTCCAAATTGTCTATCCATCTGGGTAGTAGTAAGATGTATCAAGATTTGAAAACCCATTTTTGGTGGACTAAGATGAAGAAAGAAATCGCAGCCTATGTCGCTAGGTGCGATAACTGCAGTAGAGTAAAAACTGTTCATAGGAAATATGCTGGATTACTTCAGCCATTGCCTATTCTAGGTTGAAAATGGGAAGAAATAAGTATGGACTTTATCACAGGTCTTCCGGTGACACAGCAAGGTCATGATTCCATATGGGTCATTATAGATCGCCTCACCAAGTCAGCACATTTTATACCAGTAAACACAACAGATCACGTAGTGAAATACGCCGAACTGTATGTTTCGTAGATTGTGAGATTACATGGAATACCTAGGACAATAATCTCAGATCAAGGACCATAGTTCATAGGTCATTTCTGGGAACACTTGCACCAAGCTTTAGGAACTAAGCTAATTAGAAGTTCGGTATACCATCCACAAACTTCAGGACAGACTGAGCAAGTGAACTAGATCTTAGAAGATTTGCTAAGGGCTTGTGTGTAGAACTCCGTTGAATTGGATTGAGCCCGGTGAAAGGAGATACTTTAGTATCGACTTTGTCATTGAAGCTGAAGAGCAAGTGCGTATTATTCAACAGCATATGAAAGTCGCTCAGTCCAGACAAAAGAGTTATGCTGATAAAAGAAGAAGACCACTGACTTTTAAAGTGGGAGACTATGTGTACTTGAAAGTGTCACCCATGAAAGGAGTGCAGAGATTTGGAGTGAAAAGAAAGCTCACGCCTAGATACGTAGGGCCATATAAGATTATTGAACAGAAAGGGAATATCACTTATAAGTTACAACTTCCACCGGAGATGAGTGCAATATTCGATGTCTTCCATGTTTCTCAGTTGAAGAGATGTCTTCGTGTACCTGAGGAAGCCATTGCACCCACCAGCATTAAGCTCCAATCGAATTTGACCTATGAAGAGAAGCCAATCCGAGTGTTAGAAGAGATGGAAAGAGTGACCCGGAGTAAGATCATTAAGTTCTATAAGGTGGTGTGGAACAATCACAGTGAACAAGATGCCACAAGGGAACGAGAGGATTATTTACGAGAGGTTTATCTCGACTTTTTCCAAGAATGGTAGGTCTTGCAAATCTCAGGATGAGATTTTTATAAGGGGGAGGGGCTGTAACACCCTAGGTGTTAGGCTTGCAAAATTTGACTTGCATTGCATGAGCATGAGCATTCATATTTAAGCTTTTACATTTGAAACATGTGATTGAAACATATGAAACATGTTGGTTATTTTATGTTTCTTTGTATATATGCATATGATCATGAGTGAATATATGTAAATGGTTGATGTGAGTCACTAAAACATCTTAGCTACCTTTAGGATGACTAATGGAACATTGTTCATGAAGATCACTTTGTCTAATCAAGTCCTTAAGTGATGCTATGTATGTTGACCTAGAAAGTGGAATGTGTAACCAATGTATGAAATGTTTGTGTGACCTTATGGATAGCTTAAACATGTTTAGAATGTCATTATGAACAACTTGGGTATTCATGACTAAGGCTAATTTGGTCACTAAGTCATAGTTCAAGTGTTAGTCATCATTTGAATGTAGTAGGTTTGATCTAGTTTGAACTATATGATAGAGACTTTGCATGGATGTGATCACTAAAGCAAAGTTGTAGTATTTCATGAGAGGAACAACTTTTATTTTTGGGTCATAGGCTAGTTCAGCTCCTAACATGCTTGAAATTAGCTCACAAGAATCAAGGTTTCACTGTTTTTCAACACAGAGAAATTTTGCTAAGTCATTTTCGACTGACAGTGTGACGAGCTCAACTTTAGGCTAATTTTACTCCCTAACTGTTGCGAATTAGGAGAAGGTCTCTAAAGGAGTTTTGTAACTGGTACATAGGGCTTTGAGTTTTGTTCAGATAATTTTCTCTAATTCGCTACGGATTGAGAGTTTGATCGCTAGCAAATCACACTGTCAGGCTTCTGATCGCGCCCTGAAGACCACCATGCTGTGCTGGTTCATGGCCGACTAGCCACAGACACTGGCCACCGCATGGAGCAAGTGAAGCTGCGCGTCGCCGTTGCCCTAACCGGCCAGGCCACGCTGAGCCAGAGCGCGCCTTCAACCTCCTAAAAGCTCTAGTTTGGTTTTGGTGAATTGATGAAACCGTAAGTGCTAACCTAGTTTATCAAGTGATCATGAGATAGGTAGCACACTCGAAGTGGTGAAGTAAATGAAGATCATAGCATGACAATGATGATGCCATGATGATGATCAAGTGCTTGGACTTGGAAAGAAAAAAAAAGAGAAAAACAAAAAGCTCAAGGCAAAGGTATAAACCATAGGAGCTATTTTGTTTTGGTGATCAAGACACTTAGAGAGTGTGATCACATTTAAGTTTGATAGCCATACTATTAAGAGGGGTGAAACTCGTATCGAAATACGGTTATCAAAGTGCCACTAGATGCTCTAACGCATTGCATATGCATCTAGGATCTAGTGGAATGCTAACACCCTTGAAAATGTTTGTGAAAATATGCTAACACATGTGCACAAGGTGATACACTTGGTGGTTGGCACATTTGAGCAAGGGTGAAGAAGTTAGAGGTAACAAGGAGTTAGTCTTGCTGGTCACTCAGTGATTGGACGCTGGTCTCAGAGGGACCGGTGCGTCCGGTCAAGTGTGGCAGCAAAGACGCTAGCGTCGGTCATACGACTAGATGCTGGGTCTTGGACTGACCAGATGCTAAGGTCCAGGGTCCGGTCCTATTATCAGACAGTGCTGATGAAAGTCAATGTGTGACCGAACGCTGTCAGGGTCCGGTCAAGCATGACCGGACGCATCCGGTCAAAGAAAGTTGTTTCTAGAACCTTACTAGAAACGACCGAACGCTAGAAGCTGAGCGTCCGGTCAGTAATAGCACAGTGTCTAGTCAACTTAAGTGACCGTTGTAATCGGGACACATGGCTGTCGTCGGGCGACCGGACGCTGAGGTCCAGCGTCCGATCAACATGACCGGTGCGTCCGGTCAGCCCGCATTGTGCCTAGTGAAGGGGTACAACGGCTCTATTTTATGGGGGGCGTCTATTTAAGCCCCATGGCCGGTTGAAGCTTATGCCTTTGGCAATTTTCATTGACATAGCAACCTTGTGAGCTTAGCCAAAGCCCTCCCACTCATCTCCATCATTGATTCATCATCTTTGTGAGATTGGGAGTGAATCCAAGTGCATTGCTTGAGTGATTGCATCTAGAGGCACTTGGTATTCGTGTTTTGCTGTGGAGTTCGCTTGTTACTCTTGGTGGTTGCCGCCACCTAGATGGCTTGGAGCAGCGAGGATCGTCGAGCGGAGGTTGGTGATTGTCTCTGGCTCCGATCGTGGTGATTGTAAGGGGTTCTTGACCTTTCCCCGACGGAGAGCCAAAAGGTACTCTAGTGGATTGCTTGTGGCTTGTGTGATCCTCATCTTGTATTGGTTGTGCGGCACCCTATTGAGGGTTTGGTGTGTGAAGTCAATTAGCGCGTGAACCTCCAAGTGAGTGAATCGCCACAACGAGGACTAGCTTGTCGGCAAGCAAGTGAACCTCGGTAAAAATCATTGTGTTTATCATTGATTCCGAGGTGATTGGTCTTCATTGTTATTCATCCTTGCGATTGATTGGTTCCTTCATCTACACGGTGGTATAACCTTCTTGATCACTCTCATTACATTACCGCAAACTAGTTGTCAAGCTCTTTAGTGTAGCTAGTAGTGAGAGCTTGCTTGGTTGATTGGTGTGGCTCTTTAGTTAGCTTTTGAGAGCACACTAACATAGAAGTAGTATCCTAGCTATTGTGTGAATAGATACTATCTAAACTAGAATTGTGGTAGGTGGCTTGCATTTTGAGTAGGCTAGCGCAACACTTGCTTCGCCTCATAATTGTCTAACTACTTTGTTATGTGTTGTTGCAGAAATTTTATTAGGCTATTCACCCCCCCTCTAGCCATTAGGACCTTTCAATTGGTATCAGAGCCGAGGTCACCGTGATTTGAGGCTTAACAACCTTCGGTGTAAAAATGGCTCAAATCAACAACACCAAGAAGCCACTCCAATTTGATGGCACAAATTATCCTTATTGGAAGTCAAAGATGACCACACACATCAAGTCAATCAATAGAAAGGTTTTGAAGGTGGTAGAAACCAAAATTGAGATTGAAGATCCGGAGAATCCCACCATGGCCGAAGAAGTGCTTCTCCAAAACAATGACATTGCTCTAAGTGCCATTCATGATGCAATTGATAAAAGAACATTTGAGCAAATCAAGAATATTGAGATGGCACATGAAGCATGGAAGAAGTTGGAAGAATCATTTGAGGGCACTCAAGCCGTAAAGGGTGCTAAGGCATATATCCTTAAAGAGAAGTTTGCAAGCTTCAAGATGAAGGAGGATGAGAGTGTGTCAGAGATGTTTCATAGGCTTCAAGTGCTTATCAATGATCTTAAAGCACCTTGAGAAGAAGTGAAGGACAAGGACTTCTCCCACAAGTTCTTGAGATGCTTACCTTCAAGATTTGGCACATTGGTCACTATTCTAGTAAGGAGTGGTTTGGACACCATGACACCAAACCAAGTGTTGGGAGACATCATGACCGATGACACATATAGAGATGAAGATGAGAAGGAAGAAAAGAAGGAGAAGAAAGATGAGAAGAAGGATGACAAGAAGAAGAGCATGGCATTCAAAGCCACATCATCCAAGGGCAAAGCTAAGCAAGAGACATCAAGTGAAGAAGATGAATCTTGGGATGATGATGATGATGAGAAGATGGCTCTCTTTGTCAAGAGATTTGGCAAGTTCATGGTGAAGAAGGGCTACTGTGCTAGAAGAAAGAAGTCTTCATCCAAGAACAAAGAAGAGTCAAGAAGGTGCTTCAAGTGTGGAAGCAAAGATCATCTTATTGCTCAATGTCCATACAATAGCGACAATGATGATGACAACAAGAAGAACAAAAAGAAGGACAAGATGGCATTCAAGAAGAAGAAGGGTGGTTCCTATGTAGTCACTTGGGGTAGTGATGCTTCATCAAGTGATGATGATGATAGTGATGATAGCAAGACCACCAAAAAGAAGGTTCTTGCAAGCATTGCTATAAATGAGAAGCCTTCTCTCTTCGAATCTTCATCATGCTTCATGGCTAAGGCCACTAAGGTACAATCTTGTGATGATGAAAGTGATGAAGAACATGATGATGAAAATGAACATGAGAATGACCATGATAGTGATAGTGATAATGATGAACCTACTAAGGATGAACTATTTGACATACTAGAAGATGCTAAAGAACACTTTGACACCAAGAGAAGGGAATGCAAAAGCTTGCGTAAGGAACTAGTAGCCCTTAAGCAAGCCTTTGATGAGCTCAATGCATCTCATGAGAGGCTAAAGGAAGCCCATGAGAAGCTTGACAAAGCTCACAAAAAAGCTTGAAAAGGCTCATTCATCTTTGCTTGATGTGCAAAATAAGAAGAAGCATGTTGAAACTTGCAATGTAGGTTTAACTTGTGATATAATTGATGAATCACTATCTATGCCTATCATTGTTGCTCCTACTAACCCTTCTTGTAGCACCTCCACTTCTACCTCATCTAGTAGTGATGGTCTCACTTGTGATTCCTCACTAGTAGTTGAGAATGAGAACCTCAAGAAGGAGGTCAATAAGCTCACCCACACCTTAGCTAAAGCTTATGGTGGCAAGGACCGCTTGCTTATATGCTTGGGTAGCCAAAGAGCTTCTCTCTACAAAGAAGGATTGGGCTATACCCCCAAGAAAGGCAAAGCAGCCTTTGCTCCTCACAAGACTAGTTTTGTGAAGAACAATGGTCGGTTTTGCAATAGAAGTAAGTGGGTCATAAAGAGCAAGAATACAAAAACAAGAGCAAAAATGCTAATGTATCCTCCATTAAGCTTGATTCATGCTATATGCTTACTAAGGGTACAAATGGTGTGAAGGCTAAGTTCATTGGTAAACCATGGATGGGAACAAAGAAGAAAGTCATTTGGGTACCAAAGAGCTTAGTGACTAATCTTCAAGGACCCAAGCAAGTTTGGGTACCTAAAAATAATTGATCTTCTTTTGTAGGTCAATTACAAAGCCGGAGGAAGGCATTGGGTTCTTGATAGTGGGTGCACTCAACACATGACCGGTGATGCAAGAATGTTCAACTCAATCAACACCAATGGCAATGATGGTTATGATAGTATCATATTTGGTGACAATGGCAAAGGCAAGGTCAAAGGGCTTGGTAAGATTGCAATATCCAATGATATAAGCATATCCAATGTGTTGCTAGTAGAGAGCTTGAACTTCAATTTGCTATCCGTGGCTCAATTATGTGATCTTGGATTCAAATGCATATTTGGGGTAGATGATGTAGAGATCATAAGTATAGATGGCTCTAACTTGATCTTCAAAGGCTTTAGATATGAGAATCTATACTTGGTTGATTTCAATAGCTAGTGAAGCTAAATTATCTACATGCTTGTTCACTAAGTCTAGCATGGGTTGGTTATGGCATAGGAAGGCTTGGTCATGTTGGAATGAAACAATTGAATAGATTGGTTAAGCATGACTTGGTTAGAGGCTTGAAAGATGTTGTGTTTGAAAAGGATAAGCTTTGTAGCTCTTGTCAAGCCGGCAAACAAGTTGGAAACACCCATCCTAAGAAAAGCATGATGAGCACTAGCAAGGCATTTGAGTTATTGCACATGGATTTGTTTAGGGCCAACTCAATACACTAGTATCGGTGGAAATAAATATGGCTTTGTGATAGTGGATGACTACACTAGATATACATGGGTATTCTTTCTAGTGGACAAAAGTGATGTATTTGCAACATTCAAATCATTTGTCAAAGGCATTCACAATGAGTTTGAAACAACCTATCAAGAGAGTTAGAAGTGACAATGGTAGTGAGTTCAAGAACACTAGAATTGATGAGTTATGTGATGAATTTGGAATTAGACATCAATTCTTGGCTAAGTACACACCTCAATCAAATGGCCTTGTTGAGAGGAAGAATAGAACACTCATTGATATGGCAAGGTCTATGCTTAGTGAGTACAATGTGAGTCAATCTTTTTGGGCCGAAGCTATCAATACGGCTTGCTATTGTAGCAACCGCCTCTATTGTCACCGATTGAAAGAGAAGACACCATATGAGCTCTTGAATGGTAGAAAGCCCAACATTGCATATTTTCGGGTCTTTGGTTGCAAAATGCTATATCTTGAAGAAAGGCACTAGATTGAGCAAGTTTGACAAGAAATGGGATGAAGGATTCCTACTTGGTTATTCCACTACAAGCAAAGCATATAGAGTTTGGAATTTGGATAGTGGTACTCTTGAGGAAGTTCATGATGTTGAATTTGATGAAACCAAGGGTTCACTAAGTAGAGAATGAGAACTTGGAAGATGTTAGAGGCATTCAACTTTCAAATGCCATGAAGAACATGGATATTGGTGAATTGAGGCCTAGGCAAGTGAATGATGATGAAGATGATCAAGTGCAAGTGCTCTCTAACTCAAATGTGCAAGATGATACAAATCAAGTTAGTGCAAGTGGATCTCATGATAATGAACAAGATCAAGTGGCTAGTACATCATCTCAACCCAATGATCAAGCAAGTGCAAGCAATCAAGTTCCAATCCTCCAACCAACCAATGTTGCAAGGGATCATCCATTGGACACTATCATTGGTGATATTTCTAGAGGTGTACAAACTAAGATCAAGATTGGCTTCATTTTGTGAGCATTTCTCATTTGTGTCATCCATTGAACCAAAGAAGATAGATGAAGCATTGAAGGATGTCGATTGGGTGAATGCTATGCATGAAGAGTTGAATAACTTCACAAGAAATCAAGTATGGGAGTTGGTAGAAAGACCAAAGGGACACAATGTGATTGGAACCAAATGGGTCTTTAGAAACAAGCAAGATCAAGATGGGATAGTTGTAAGGAACAAAGCAAGATTGGTAGCACAAGGCTATACACAAGTTGAAGGTCTTGACTTTGGAGAAACATATGCCCCAGTTGCTAGATTGGAAGCAATTAGAATCTTGCTAGCCTATGCTTGTGCCCACAACATAAAGCTCTATCAAATGGATGTCAAGAGTGCATTTCTCAATGGCTACATCAATGAAGAAGTATATGTTGAGCAACCTCCCGGTTTTGAAGATGATAAGAAGCCCAACCATGTGTACAAGTTGAAGAAAGCTTTGTATGGTTTGAAGCAAGCACCTAGAGCATGGTATGAGAGATTGAGGGACTTCCTACTCTCTAAAGGGTTCACAATGGGCAAGGTTGACACCACTCTTTTCATCAAGAAGATTGGAAAAGATCTATTTGTGTTGCAAATCTATGTTGATGACATCATATTTGGATCAACAAATCAAGATTTTTGTGATGAGTTTGGAAAGATGATGGCTAATGAGTTTGAGATGTCCATGATTGGAGAATTGAGTTACTTCCTTGGTCTTCAAATCAAGCAATTGAAGAATGGTACATTTGTGAGTCAAGGCAAGTACATCAAGGACATGATCAAGAAGTTTGGAATGATTGATAGCAAAGTCATTAGCACACCAATGGGAACCAATGGCAACTTGGATAGTGATGCAAGTGGAAATATGGTGGATCAAAAGTTGTATCGGTCTATGATTGGAAGCCTACTCTATGTGACCGCATAAAGGTCGGATGTCATGTTTAGTGTATGCATGTGTGCAAGATTTCAAGCCTCACCAAGAGAAAGTCATTTGAAGGCTACAAAGAGAATATTGAGGTACTTGAAGCATACACCAAATGTTGGTTTGTGGTATCCCAAAGGAGCAAAGTTTGAGCTAATTGGTTATTCCGACTCGGATTATGCGGGATGCAAGGTTGAAAGGAATGAGCACCTCGAGCACATGTCAATTGTTGGGAAGATCACTTGTTTCATGGTCATCAAAGAAGCAAAATAGTGTTGCATTATCAACCGCCGAAGCCAAATACATATCCACCGGTAGATTGTTGTGCACAAATACTTTGGATGAAGGCTACTTTGAGTGACTTTTGAATCAAGTTCAAGAAAGTGCCATTGCTATGTGACAATGAGAGTGCAATCAAGTTGACAAACAATCCCGGTTCAACATGCAAGAACAAAGCACATTGATGTCCGCCACCATTTCATAAGAGATCACCAACAAAAAGGGGACATTTGCATTGAGAGTGTAAGGCACCGAAGATCAACTTGCCGATATATTCACCAAGCCATTGGATGAGAAAAGGTTTTGCAAGCTAAGGAATGAGTTGAACATATTGGATTTCTCTAATATGTGTTGATGCACCTCCCACTTATATGACATGCCTCTCCTTCGAGCTATTCAAGGTAAAAGTTGATTGGCATGACATACATCCTTGCTAAGGACATGTTTAGTGCATCTAGTCACATTTCTAATCTTTTTAGGACCTTTCAAGTGGTTCTATTTCATTAGGCTCATTCATAAAAATCAAATGAATTTGATGTTTATATGATATCACTATTGCTTCTATGCTTGATTTGATCTAGTGATAGCATATGATATGTTTATGGGCTTGTAAACCTCGTGTTTAATCTAGAAAATGAACTCTAAGTGTTTAACTCAACATGGTACAAGATAACCCTTATTTGGAGGTGTGAAGAAGCTTGTCCTTGGATCAAACCGAGTTAAATATCTTTGGTAAATAATCTAGATTAGACCAAATTTGGGAAAATGATCCTCACCCCATTGATTGACATTGATAATCTCGATCCACAAGTGGTACTATCTATATTTCAAGTCTTTGTGGTCATTGATGACAAAGGGGGAGAGAAACAAAGATATAAGTGAAACAAAGACATAAGTGATAAAAGGGGGAGAGATAGTGCACAAAGATAAGTGAAAAGACAACACAAAGGGGAAGAGAAATTAAGATACAAGTGATAGGGGGAGAACTTGGCATAAGAGGAGAAATATGATAAATGGAAAGGGATCAATTGAAACTTTGAGCACACAAGTAGGGGGAGCAAGCTCATAAACTTGTATGGTGCATTTCATATGTTTACTTGCATGGCACAAGTCTTAAATTTCAATATCCATGCTTGTGTGATGTATGCTAGTTGTAGGTTTGAATGATAAAATGAAAAACTAGCATACATAGGATATCTAATGATTTCATTTCCAAGTATTTCCAAGTGGTATCAAGCTAACCATGGTGCTAAGGATGGTATAATGGTGCACTCCGATTGGTATCACGCTTCAAAGGTCCATCTTTTATACCTTAGCATCATTTGGTAGACATTGACTCCTATTCTTCCTATCTAAGCATATGTGCAATCTACAATCCAAACTCTTAGCACATATGTAGGGGGAGCAATTGCTACCATTTGGAGTTCATGAAACTTGTCCATATTCTTTTACACATGGTAAATATGCTTGGGCAAACAACATGGATTCAATTGAATTTTATTTCATATCTTTGTATAAGGGTTGTCATCAATTACCAAAAAGGGGGAGATTGAAAGCTCTAGTTTGGTTTTGGTGAATTGATGAAACCGTAAGTGCTAACCTAGTTTATCAAGTGATCATGAGATAGGTAGCACACTCCAAGTGGTGAAGCAAATGAAGATCATAGCATGACAATGATGATGCCATGATGATGATCAAGTGCTTGGACTTGGAAAGAAGAAAAGAGAAAAACAAAAAGCTCAAGGCAAAGGTATAAACCATAGGAGCTATTTTGTTTTGGTGATCAAGACACTTAGAGAGTGTGATCACATTTAGGTTTGATAGCCGTACTATTAAGAGGGGTGAAACTCGTATCGAAATACGGTTATCAAAGTGCCACTAGATGCTCTAACTCATTGCATATGCATTTAGGATCTAGTGGAATGCTAACACCCTTGAAAATGTTTGTGAAAATATGCTAACACATGTGCACAAGGTGATACACTTGGTGGTTGGCACATTTGAGCAAGGGTGAAGAAGTTAGAGGTGAAAAGGAAGTTAGTCTTGCTGGTCACTAAGTGACCGGACGCTGGTCTCAGGGGGACCGGTGCGTCCGGTCAAGTGTGGTAGCAAAGACGCTGGCGTCGGTCAAACGACCAGACGATGGGTCTTGGACTGACCGGACGCTGAGGTCCAGGGTCCGATCCTATTGTCGGACAGCGCTGATGAAAGTCAATGTGTGACCGGACGCTGTCAGGGTCCGATCAAGCATGACCGGACGCGTCCGGTCAAAGAAAGTTGTTTCTGGAACCATACTGAAAACGATCGGATGCTGGAAGCTGAGCGTCCGGTCAGTAATAGCGCAGTGTCCGGTCAACTTAGGTGACCATTGTAATCGGGACACGTGGCTGTCGTCGGGCGACTGGACGCTGAGGTCCAGCGTCCAGTCAACATGACAAGTGCGTCCGATCAGCCCGCGTTGTGCCCAGTGAAGGGGTACAGCGGCTCTATTTCGTGAGGGCGTCTATTTAAGCCCCATGGCCGGTTGAAGCTTATACCTTTGGCAATTTTCATTGACATAGCAACCTTGTGAGCTTAGCCAAAGCCCTCCCACTCATCTCCATCATTGATTCATCATCTTTGTGAGATTGGGAGTGAATCCAAGTGCATTGCTTGAGTGATTGCATCTAGAGGTACTTGGTGTTCGTGTTTCGCTATGGATTTTGCTTGTTACTCTTGTTGGTTGCCGCCACCTAGACGGCTTGGAGCAGCGAGGATCATCGAGCGGAGGTTGGTGATTGTCTCTGGCTTCGATCGTGGTGATTGTGAGGGGTTCTTGACCTTTCCCTAGCGGAGAGCCAAAAGGTACTCTAGTGGATTGCTCGTGGCTTGTGTGATCCTCATCTTGTTTTGGTTGTGCGGCACGCTATTGAGGGTTTGGCGATGTGAAGCCAATTAGCGCGTGAACCTCCAAGTGAGTGAATCGCCACAACGAGGACTAGCTTGCCGGCAAGCAAGTGAACCTCGGTAAAAATCATTGTGTTCATCATTGATTCCAAGGTGATTGGTCTTCATTGTTATTCCATCCTTGTGATTGATTGGTTCCTTCATCTACATGGCGGTATAACCTTCTTGATCACTCTCATTACATTACCGCAAACTAGTTGTCAATCTCTTTAGTGTAGCTAGTTGTGAGAGCTTGCTTGGCTTGGTTGGTGTGGCTCTTTAGTTAGCTTTTGAGAGCACACTAACATAGAAGTAGTATCATAGCTATTGTGTGAATAGATACTATCTAAACTAGAATTGTGGTAGGTGGCTTGCATTTTGAGTAGGCTAGCGCAACACTTGCTTCGTCTCATAATTGTCTAACTACTTTGTTAAGTGTTGTTGTAGAAATTTTATTAGGCTATTCACCCCCCCCTCTAGCCATTAGGACCTTTCACCTCCCCAACGCTCACCCATGACGCCCCGCGCTCCCATTTGCATATTCCTGCCTCCTCCTTCGCCGTTGCGCTCGTCCGCAGCGCCACCGAGCACCGCACCACCTCCGTCGTCGCCTCACGTCCGCTCCACCGCACTACCACCGCCTACGTCTAGCCCACAGCTGCGCCATGTCCCCCTCCACCTCCTCGACGTAATTGCTATGTCGGAAGAGCTTCGGTGAGGGCGTATTCGCCATTTTCATCTCACTGGAGATCTCGGCAGCCATGGCCGCCTCCACGGCGAGCTCGCCGCCGTACTACTCGCACACGCATTCTTCCTTATTCTTCATGTTAGGGCTTGGTTAGGATGTGTGTTAGCTTGTGTCATGATGTTACTATGATTCGTAGCTCCACCGATGTGGAACACAGCGACCCGCGTCGCCGCGCTCACACCTCCACTCCACCGTGCACGTGGCCGGAGCTCGTCGGAGCACCTCGCGCCACCTAGGTCACCTAGATAGATCTGTATGGTCACCGTTATGCTGGTGCGCTCCTCGCCTGGACTCGTCGAGGCCAGAGATGGCCGACGCACCGCAGAGCAGCGCCGCCGTGCTGCCATGGCCGATGATGAGCACGCTCTGCCGTACCTGCGCTGCCACCACCTAGGTCACTAGATGCGGGTTGGTCTGTAGATCACGTCGGTGGAGTTGTTTTGACCGGAGACCTCACCGTTGGTGAGATACCGCCGGGAAACGCCATGCCCTGCTTCTGGCTCGCTGACGGGTGGCCCCCACCGCTGACCAGTGGGACCCCTCTGTCAGCGACTGTGTATTACGGTTTTTGCTATTTCTTTCACAGATTTAGATGCAAACTTTGAAAAATGATAAGTTGAGTTGTAGAGATCCAAATCTTGTGAACCAAATTTTGTAGTGTTCCTTAGGAAGTGTAGTATTTTATAAAAATATGATATGTACAGTTCTGATATTTTTATTGGATATTTAAATGTGTTTAGATAAATGAGTTTTGAATGTTTACAATCTTGTAAATTAGATATCTTGAGCAAGAAAAATGGTAAAATTGTGATTCCAATTTTGTTGGTTTTGTATTGACATGCTCTAGCTAGGAAAAATAATACGCTTGCTGGGAACTTGATTTAAATATGGTCTTTCGATTTCATTATTAATAAATAGCATTTTCTAAGGAAATTTGTAAGGATAAAAATATGTAATATATTGCTATGCAAATTTTTGTACAGTAGTATGGCACTAATGTGAAGATAGGACAAATATATAATCTGTTGCTTGACACTTTTCTATAGGGTTTTCTATTTTCACTAAAATAACCCTTGCTAGCTTGTCATTTTTGCATAGGATGTTATACATGTGCTAATGGTATAGAATTTTCACAGTAGCCTATTGTGAGCATTAGGAGTCTACTGTAATTTTCTAAGAATTTATTGTGCACATTTGGTGTATGTTTATTATTTACCCTAATTATTTAATTAAATTAATAAAGGCATTTAAGTAATTAAATTTGGGGTTCACCATGATGTTTTCTATGATTCTTGTGAGTCATAGTAACTGTTGATGTTCATAGTAAGGTGTAGAAGCCATTGATTGTATGCAACTAACTAATTATCACTTTATAATTGAAATACAAGGCTGCATGTATAGTTTTAATTGTGTGGATGATTTCATATGGATAATGGTCTTTCCTATAAAACTTGTTAATAACAAAGTTATAGATAACTTACTAATCTACCTTGTGTTAAATTTTCACAGTCATAGGACTTAGGGTTTTAGAGTTCTAGCTGTTACAAGTTTGCTGTCCGAAATGTTTAGTTTCTGGACAGATTTGATTGAATGATTTGTTTGCCCCATATAACTGTTGAATCACAGTAAGAGTCTTAAAAGAGAGTTGTAGACAATTTCTTTAGCTTTCCAGAATGTCCACAACCATATGATTTTGATGTATATAACTCCAGTTATGAATAAAACAAGTAGCTGTTGTTTTGTGGTGTAGTAAATGAATTGTTGAAGTATTTGATTAAGTAATCAAGAAGAGATATGCACATACTCAGTAAAATATGATGCACTTGTTATTACTTTAACACTATGCTGTTAAGAATACTTACACGAATGCATTCATCATGTGTCATCATACTATACTTGTCAGCATGTATGCATTCGCAATATCTTATGTCATATTTATGCATCTAGGATCGACAGAGGAGATAACGTTGCTGGAATTCAACGAAGGAGAGGAAGGGGACCAGCAGGAGATTTCTCAAGCCGCAGCTCCCGAAGAAGAGGAGCAAACACCAGAAGAGCTTCCGGAGTGCCCTGACCACCGCCCCACTTCTTTTCTGAAAGGCAAACCCCGGAGCATTCTAAGTCTCCCAGTGTTTTATAAAATATTACTTGAGTCCTTTATGATTGATGCATTAGGTTATAAAAGTTGATTGAAACCACTTGATGCATATAATTTCCTTGTCTAGAAATATACCTTTAACCAGTGTTTTCCTAAATGCTAAAAGGTAAACAGTCGGTCACCTACCGTTTAGCCATTATTCGGGCAAAACGTCCCATTAAACGGGCTAAACGGCCAATTAAACAGGGTAAACGGGTGATTAAACGGAAACGGCGTACCACCGTGTAGCGTTTACACGGTGTTTAAATGGGCTAAACGACCGTTTAGGCGAACAGTGCCTTTAACCATATATAGGTCCAAGATCGAATGTATGCTTAGCCCTGCTTAGACCGGTAGAAGTCGGGTGATTTCCTATCACCTGCGAGATATAGGTGGATACCAAAGCATGGTTAGCTAAATTTGCTACAATGGAAAAGAAACATGGGGTAAAAGTAAATGGAGGTCGGACGGAGTCTATGGTAGGTTGACTCATGTGATTCCGTCTATGCCGATTAAGGACTGTACCGTTGTTGGACCTTTTGACAAGATTGAACACATGCCTATCACTTTGCTAGCCGGATAACTCGTTTCGACCGCGAAGCCGAGTAGCTCAACTCAAGCCGGGCCCCGCTCTATTAAAGTACACACTCTGGATGGTAGTAAGGATGTGTGGGGAGCCAGACGTGAGCCCAAGGGCAGGCCGAGCCCGAACGTCCTGGCAGTTGGTTGTCCCTGATTGTGCGGCGCTGGGCGAACCCGTGAAATGTGTACTTGAGTTGTACCAACGGTGACCAAAGGCGACTAATGATCTGATCTGCCTGGGTTTGTGTTAGGAATAAATTTCCAGCTGGTTGAAATCGATTCGAATTGCCGTCTCTCCCAGATAGTAAGAAACTTGGCTAGCTCCAGCATCGTAGTAATGATATTATAGAATATAATGGTTCGGATAAACATATAATTACTATACCTGCTATGGTTACTATTGTATGCTCTTAAAATGATGTATCACATGTTTAGCACAGGATAGTTGATAATTTAGGGATAGATAGTTATAATTAACTTGATAACAGAATTATAATTGTATAACTAAGTTAATCGTTGTTTATGCAAATGTTGTCAAGCTACCTCCACTTATACAGCCTTGCACAATCCTTGAAGTCAATTTATTTCTGGTTTATGAATGGTAAGTCAAGCTGAGTACTTTCTCGTACTCAGGGTTTTATTCTCATTGTTGCAGATGGCACAGTTTTTCATGGATATTGCAAGAGTTGCTTCTATCCGGCTGTGGATGAGAAGTAAGCCTTAGGCAGGCTTCTTTACTAATCCCTCTATATGCTTTTGTGGACTGTGATCGTATGTTGGCACTGTATTAAACTATGTTGGCAAATGCTACTTTGGAACTTAATTTGCTTCCGCTATTATCTATTAAACTTGGTTTGTAATAACTTTATGTCATACTCTGATGATGGAAATGTATTTGTGAACTTTATGTAACATATGACATGTATGTTGAATCATGTACGATCTTGGTTGTATGTGGATCGTTTATCGAGACCCGCCGTGGTACTCGACAGACTACCGGGTTTATATGGGCTCAAGTATGACAATGCGACTGCTTGCGGACTGCCATTGTATTTGTGCTCTTATAAATTGGTCGGTTCTGCGATAAAAGCTATGTATTGAGAAAATCAAAAGGACTTATAATTTAGAACAGAGCGAGTAGTAAATTAGTACTCCTCCCTTGGATATAAGATATCCTAGGAATGTTAGTACATACATATGTGGTAAACCGATGACGTGTATATAATCATTTCTAGTTACCATATTTGGATTATTAGTAGTAGAAATTAATAATAGGTGTTCACGTGAATGTGGACTTTTTGAACTGAGTACTAACGCATGAGAACACTGAGATATTTTCGAGTGACGTTAAATTTAGCACGAGAGCTAATGACGAACATGCAAACTACGTTTACGATTGGACTCTGAATCTACGTGTTCAAATATGAGCCACACAAAATCTCATGTAACTGAGGAAAATTCAACTCATCAACAACTCCATTTTATACACATCACTTTTTTTTTCTTCTTTCAAGCACTTGCATGATCTGCATGAAAAAATTATAACAATAACATATATATGTTTCTGAACTCTGAGAATAAATAAATTAATTTAACCTATCTATGTCATAACTTGAGGATATCTTTGTAAACAATAACTTTTGTCCTCTTTCTAGTAGGGTCAGTGGCTTTGTTTGTTTCGGCCAAAACTTACATATATACTCTCTTGGCACTGCTACATACAATTAGCCATGAGAGGGCACGGGTTCAAGGAGATAAATACCAATATTGGGTATGGTACTATGGTTGACCTTTTATAGGATTCTATTATCATAAGGTTATAGATACTGATTAAGATGCTCACTAACCTTGGGCAGCAGGTGGATAATGGGATGATGCCTTTACCTTAAGCTCGTGAGGAGGCAACCATTAGGCATACTCCCTATGGCCTAAACTAAATCAGCTTCTAGAGTTTTTCTAAGACAAACTATTAAGTTTGATCAAATTAATAGAAAACAAGATCAATATTTATGACAACAAATTAATATCAGTAGATACATCACAAAATATATGTTCATAATGTACTTTATTTGATGTTATAAATGTTGTTACTCCTTTTTATAAAATTAGTCAAACTTAAGATAGTTTGACTTAAGGTGATTTGATTTATTTTGGGACGGAGAGAGTAATAGTATTAAGAAAATCATATTTCATAGGCAACCCCAAGAATTCCGTTAATTTGAGGTTTCCAAGTTTTACGGTTTGATAGAGCTGGGGCTAGCTAATATAACTCATATACCCTATTGACTTTAATTTAACACAACTAAAGGATCTTGTTTGTGAGAGTAATCTTTACATTGGTTATGTGCTGAGTTGGTAAAGGATTTACCAAGGTAAACAATATTTCTGAACTAGTTAGGCATATTGGGGTGTTGGGGGGGGGGGGGTGGGGGGGGGGGGGACAAACATATCATTTGTTAATCACTACTAGGAAAAAGCTCTATATAGGGGCAATTGACCCAACTGCCTCTGCTCTTCCATTAGTACAAATCAATGATTTGTAGAGGCAGTTCTCCAGCCACCTTTAAAAATCAGATTTCTAGAGGCGATCGATTTTTAGAGGCGGTTGCACTTCGAGCCGCTTCTACAAATTATTGTCCAAAAATCACAAATTTTAATTCCGGGAGAACCCACCGGGCCACGTGCACTTCGCGGCCGCAAGGGATCGAACCTGCAACCTCAAGCCTCGTGCATTCGTCACCTTTTTTAGCATATTCGTGCATTCTTCACCTATCCACTCCACCCATAACACACTTGTGTTCATTTTTGAAATTTGTCCTCCTCATTTTATCTTCATCCAATTTTCAAATGTGTATTCGGAACCTAAACGAATTTAGTTGAAAAAGTTGTCATCTACAAAGTTTTATAATTTTTTAGATCTACAACTTTGGTTTTGATCTTTTCTCCATCCAGGGTCGTTTGAAATATTTGAATTTCAAATGTGAGAAATTCTAACATAGATTTTTCATGCATATTTGATTTCAAATGAAAATGTTGTTAGCTACAAAATAGCATATCTTTTTTAGATCTACAACTTTTGTTTTGGTCGTTTCTCCATCTGAGATTGTTTGAAGATTTTGAATTTTTGAATGTGAGAAATTCAAACGTGATTTTCTATGCATAGATGCTTAAGTTGTCAACTATAAAGTTGTATAACTTTTCGAGATCTGCAATATTTGTTTTGATCGTTTCTTCTTATATTATTTGAAAAATCAAATTTTACTATGCACTCCTATTTTTAGAGGCTGTCGGAAGTAGAGCTTGCCTCTAAAAATATAGGCATTTGTCCAGACGGTTGGAAATATCGATCGTCTCTACAAATGCATTTATAGATACGGCTCGATTCGGAGGCCAGAAGCAACTGTAAATCGATCCGCCTCTTAACCAGCTTTGTCGTTGAAAATTAATTTTGTAGGAATGTCATTCGTAGCAGGAGTATTATATTATCACAAGCTAAAAGCTAGTACCAGTAACTGACCCGGTGACAATTAATCATGGCTTCGCCTCATCGCTATGAAGTGTTCCTATTTTATTGCAGCCTTGCAGGTAATAAACATTCCGCAATATAATTGCAAATCTACTACTTCGAGCATCTAGAGAGGAAACGGAACTACAAGCAGTTTGTCGTTACTCTGGCGATCACGGAGGAACCGGTATCCAATGAACGAGTGCGAGAGCGATGCTCGTGAGCTCCTTGGCTCTCACAACTGCCATCACTACCTCCCTGGCCACCGGCGATGACGCTGCAGCGCCTGTAGCCGCGAGCCCGTCGGCGCATGTCGCCTCGTTCGTCATGGACGCGCTGAGCCACGTTTGGGTGTTGGAAATCGCCCACCGGACTTGACTTCTCCCGACGGTGGCTCCTGCGACGTCGAGCTTGGCCAGCTCGGCCGCCGACTGCTTGGCCAGGCCGGCGGCCGATGACACTGTGCTGGCACAGTCGCGGAGCGCAGCTGACTCGGGCCCAGCGGTGCCACAAGCAGCACCGCGGGCGACGAGCTCCTTGACGCGCTTGGAGATCGAGCGGAGCCAGGCCACGTTGACGTCGCCGGCGGCGCGGGCGAGCTTGACGTGGCTGGTCTGGAATATGCACGCGTACGGGAGGAGAGACTCGTAGCAGGCCACGCCGTACAGCGTGCTGGCACAGCGCGCGCGGAGAAACGCCACGGCCGATTGCGGTGGTGCGCATGGCGGCGGTGGGACGAATGACGACGACGGAGAGGGAGCGGCGTCGGTTAACGATATCCATGCGGCTGCAGCGATGATCAGGAGGAAGGTGGCTGCTGACGCCATTGTTCCAACTTGAATGGGGGCAAAGAAGTCGTCGACCCACCAGGCCACCACACGTGGATTTATCGGCCGGAGTACGTGGTCTGATGAATTTAACGGTCCGCCAGTTAGCTGTCTAGAAAAGCGGGACGTGCTCATCGGTGGAATGAGAATGCCCAAAAATAGAAATTTGAAGTGGTGTTGCTGGTTTACCGGTGTGTTGTCGCGGTCAGCCCAAGAGGAACATATTCTTAGTTCGTAGGGGTAACTGAGAAAGATTCTTATAATTGGACTTTCATAGACATTAGTTTAAAAAACGCTACTACAAACACATCTTCACTGATAGTACCTTTAAACCTACCCCTGGTACAAATACCACTATTACCGGTGGTACCTTAGACCCTCCACTTAGACCCTCCACAATATCGTCGAGATGCCCAAAAATCACCATTTCTTTCTAGTACCACGTTTGATAGCTCACAGCAGAGGGCAACTCCAGGCATGTCTGTGTTCGGCTGGGCTTAAAATAAGCCCCAGACGGCTGTTTAAAAAATATATAAATAATCAGATCGTTTATCTAACCACAAGACGGAATTATCTCCTAATCCCCCCCTCCCGCTGCCACCACCGCTCCCCCTTGCAGAGGAGATGTTGTTCTTCGGGGAGTACAAGTAGCTCCTTCTGGTCATGGTGGCCGGCCTAGCTACCCGAAGAGAAGGGGATCCTCATCGGCCATGACTTCTTTGAGTCGCTATCGTCGTCTTCGTCTCGGCCACCATGTCCGATGTAGTGCAGCCGCTGCCACCACCCCAATCCCATGGGCCACCACCGCAACCAATCCATGTTCCCCGAGGTCGACGAGGATGAGTACCGGCGCGTCTCGACCCACATCCATTCCGGTCTATCAAGGTAGGCGGGAAGAGACAACTGTGTGCGAAGGAAACATTATTTTATCGATTGGCATCAGTGGACATCGGCACATGTTCTTGCTCCGCTCACTGTTTTCCTGGCATAACTGGAAGTTGGCTTCGCTTGTTGTAATGCGAAGGGTGATGCCGGGATCATCTCTCCTTGTTTTGGGCATCATTGGAAGCAGTGGCGGATCTAGGATGAAAATCTAGGGGGGGGCTTAAGTTCACACGGGGACAAAGGCATCAAGCTCAGCTCAACACTCCAGCATCGTCTTCAATCTCAGCTCAATGCTCAAGCTCCTCCTTTCCATCCTCCAATGGCAGAAAAATTTAAAGAGGGCTGAGGGGGGGCTCCACAGGCTCAGCCATGGTAGGGGGCTCGAGCCCCCCCCCCCCCCCCCCCCGCCCCCCTGGCAGATCCGCCGCTGATTGGAAGAGCATGTTGTGGAGGGTCTTATATCACCCGCTAGTGCAAATGATTTTTAGACCGACGCTCTCGGTGCGCCGGTGTGGCCGCACCCGTCGCACCGCCAGGCCTATATGGTGAGATAGCGTCACCTTGTCTCAGTCCCTCGATGGGATAATTTCCTCAGTTAGTTCACCATTCAGTTTAATCTAGTACGCTATACATACATAATATTTTTTTACCGACATTTCCTATAGAGCAGACGCCTGAAACGCCACTTCTGTTCAGGCACCCCACTGAACACGAAGACACGACGACAACGGCGACGGCGGTGGCCTCCCTGTCCGGCCTCTCCCCCTCTTTCTTCTCAAAATCCGGCGGGCATAGAAGAGGTTCTGGGGGAAGGCAGGCCGCCCAGGCGGTGAGGATGGGGGCAGGCGTCTTCGGGTTCTGGCGGCAGTGGAGGCGGTCGGGCCAGGTCGAGGCGGGGGCGTCGCGGTCATTCTTGCCGGAGTTGGAGAAGAAAGCGGCAGTGGGAGGGGCGAGGGGAAGAGGGAGGCCACCGCGGGCGCCGTAAGGTCTCACCAGAGTTCCGTCGCCGCGGCATTTTCTCCTCACTGGAGTTGCCACTTTAGATATTAGAACTGCCACGGTTTGATTCGATCCCTCTGGCATCCCTCCACCCAAAATGTCGATTATTACTAGGAGTAACCAGATCACAACCCATAAAACACACCACCACGGCGGTACCGCCTGACTGCTTACACACACGTTGGCCATCTTAAGGGCCATTTGGGAGAGCTCCTCAGGGCTCTGGCTCCTCCAAAAATGCACTGTTCATGCACTGTTCATTGTAACGGCTTTCTCTCCCTTATCCAAATGAACTAGTAGCCGGAATGAGCCACTATTTTGGCTCCTCCAGCTCCAGCTCCTTGACCACTGTAGCACGAAGCCGGAGTTGAAGCCAGGAGGTGCCCGACAAAACAGGCCCTTACTTTGCCAATTGTGTGCCCCCTGGTGTCAGAGATATGGGCCCAGGGTACCCTCACTGACCATATATCTGGCCCATCAACGGAGGACGACCAAGGAGGAAGCCCGCGAGGACTAAGCGCAACCACCAACTTGGAGATCACGACATATCAAGGATATCCGCCGCCATCACAGCTATGGTAGGCTAGAATTGATTTGTTGTAACCAACTAGGAATCTAATCTGTAGCGCCGATCGCCCTCGTTGTAACCCTACCCCTCTGCCTATAAAAAGAGGGGTAAGGACTCCGCGATCGTCACATCCACCACAACACCATCGCCTCATTCCAATCTACCTCATAGCTAGGAGCAACAGCCCCCGTAACCGAGCATACGAATATAGGAAGAAGTAGCAACTGGACATACGACTTTTACTCGTTTCCCAGGGGCCCGAACCAGTATAAATCTCTGTGTCTCATCTGCAACCATTTGGATCAATCTACATGATCACGTTGCTAGGCATTGTCGGAGCTAAACAATCCGACAGTTGGAGCGCTAGGTAGGGGCCTTTTGCTTTCAGATTAATATCGTGTTTTAGATGAGAATCATCATCAACATCGACGACGCCGCGGAGAGGATGCAGCCGGGCGAGAAGATCACCTTTGGCAGCCTCGACTTCATCACCGACCAGTTTGGGGACTTGCATCTACAAGAACCCAAACTACCCATGGAGGAGGAGGAGGAGCCTCCCCTGATCTACGCGTTCTTCGTCGGTTGGAGGAAGCTATGAATGTTGGGCCCCGTGCTCTCGCCCAACATCTCAACCGCCATGGACGCGACGTCTTCACCATGCTTGGTCGAGAGAACGATATCGAGGCCACCCTTCGACTCAGGGAAGATCCAAACTGGACCCCCGATCGGATCTACAATTGTCACTCGATCACTTCCTTTGTGGCTTCCCGGTCGAATTAAGGAAAGCGGCGGCAACTTACTCTAACTGGCTTCAACAAGCCCTGGCGGAACCCGCCAAATCTCACACCGAGGATCACCCCATCTGCGGCTCTCACTCTCCCGAGCGTTTCGACAACCTAGTTACCCAGTTCGTCGGGATGATCACCAACAGCGACGAAGACATGGCCAACACACCGGAAGATTGGGAACATCCAGAGGACGACGTGCCTATCCTAGATCTCGACCTCGACGAATATGATCAGTTCCTCTTGATAACCTAGATTTAGAGGAGAAACTACCCAAAGAGGAAGGCACTGAGTCCAAGGAGCAACTCGAGTGTTATATGAATCTACAAGACCCTAAGCCACCTCAGGAAGCACTCGAGAAGCTCGCACTCAAAAGCACCACTCCACCGTTGGGAGATGTTACCATACCAGATGCCCCATATGAGACCAGCGACGAAGCGTGCCTCTGCCTCCTTTATTAGAATGATGATCTCAAAGCGGAGAACAATCACCTTCGCCAATAACTCAACCAGTCTGCTAACACTCAGTAGATTAAAGTTGAACACACCCACCCAGCAGATGGCCAAAACTTGGCTAGTCGACCCTACGGGATCATCAGGCTGCTTCAATTGGCTCCTAGGGCCGAGCTAACGATGCACCCGACAACTCAAAAGTCACGGTTCAGTCAGGACACTCCCGAAGTACGCCATGGGTCTGCTCCACGCGATCGCCGACAATGCCTTCCAGAGACTAGGGGCCGACCAATTGGAGGACCTAGAGCATCTCACCCCCAACCCGATCTATAGTCGACCAGGGAATGGGCAAGATGATCGCTTGTTGATCAATGCGTGGAAACAGGAACGCGATACTCATGGCCCTACCCAGCTTTCAACAGCTCCTAGGAAGCAGACTCAGCCGCCGATCAAACTCGAGTATACCATCCCGAGAACAGTCTCGATCCCTCACAAGAGACAAGCCTATCGAGACATGTTCAAAAGGATCATGAATAGCCCATGTTAGAATCACGGCTTCATTGTGACCCACCTTGACAAAGATTGCCTCACTTACCACAAGCGTGTTGTTCTAGAAGCTGAAAGGCGGACAGACCAAGAAGGGTACTCGGGAGACCGTGATGATGACTAAGGCCCCACACGGCTACTAGAAGCTCCATGCTCATCTTCGGTGTCCCCAAATCTACCAGGATCAAAGGCTATAGAAGCTGACTCATAGACGGATCTATGCGACTGCACCGGCTGCCCCGCTATACCTACGCTGGTCAGAATGGCCAATTACCTACGATCGAACCGATCATCCGAACCAGGTGGTTGAGGCTGGCCGATTCCCTCTGGTAGTAACTGCGGTCATCGAGAACACAAGAGTGAAGAAGATCCTCATGGACGGAGGCAGTGGCATCAACACCCTTTACAAGGATGCCTTCGATAAGCTCAACGTGGACATAAGGAAGCTGCACGCATCGCAGTCCCCCTTCCATGGTATTGTCCCTGGGCGACGCGTCATGCCCCTAGGTACGATAAATCTCTCTATGACATTTAGCAACGCGGTACACTACCAAAAGGAGACACTCTCCTTCGAAGTTGCCAACTTCCAGAGACCCTACAACACCATATTCGGGAGGCCATGTTACGTCAAGTTCATGGCAGTCTCAAACTACGCCTACCTCAAGCTGAAGATTCTAGGACTGTGCGGCATAACTATGGTGTTGGGAAACTTCTAGAGCGCCTACCAATGCGAGAGAGACGACATCGAGTACGCGGAGGCCAACAACTTGGACTCAGGGGTTTTGAATCTCCCCTGCTCGAGGTCGGGGAAGAAGCTCCTGTCCACAACTCCAGGACAATAGCCTGCTGCCACCCTTGACCCATCATCCTCGTCTTTTACCCCTACGGCCCTCCTCATCGGATCTTGAGAAGGCACCCAACGACCCACGGTTATGTTGGCATTTTATGTTTTTCTAAATTTTAGTTATCATTTACATCTTGCAAAGAGCATTTATTTGTTATATGAATAAACTATGATCTCTCGAGCACCTTACAAAGAACCTCTGAGTTGCTCAGGGGCTAACATTTGCAGCTATTGTGCTCCTATCTAGCATGTTCACGTGTTTAACTTATCAACGTGCTCGGGGGCTACAATGATAACCATACGTGCCGCTCACTCTTACTTTCTCAATCGATCAAAGTCTCATAGGCCTTGAAATGGTATAAGTAACTTAACAAGACCTTGCGTGGACTCGACCAAAGTGTTTCATCTTGGTCGAATAATCCCTAGGTAGTTGGTCCAAAGCTTAAACAAGCATCAAAAACTAAAGACAGTGAAAGATAGAGCATACAAAGTCGGGTGCAGCACATTACAAGACGGCCTCAGGAACCACCTAAATCTTCTGATGAGTCAGGCATACTGCCCTGTACTATCACTGAGAGATCCACATCGTGAATTATGGCCTCGAAAGGCTCTATGGCCTGTTGTTGAATCGGACAGTATAGCAAGGTATCCGTGTCAACGGGTTTGCCCCTAATGGAACTGATGTTTAGGTCAGTGTAGATTGCGCCCCGATGGATAAGCCATACTGTGCAACTTCCTCTAGGTGCCTTGGGATCCCCCTCAACTGGGAAGCCACCTCTGACGAAGAGGTAGGCCCTTCTGGCTGAGCATAGGCCACCTGGTAGGCAGCGCGGCCAGTCACGACTACACTCTAGAGCTCATCTTCAAGGGACGACATCCGAGACACATACTTCTCCTCCATGGCCAAAAGGGTCCCTGCGTGCATCCGCTCAGCTTCAGCAGTCACGGCCTCCAGGTTCACATAATCAGACTTACACTCAGCAAGCTTGTTCTTAAGCGCCTCGCCTTAGCTGACTCCGCTGCAAACAAAGTGTGTCAGTCCAAAAATCCGCATACAATCATAACACGATTCATTGCCAAAAACAAAACATACCTTGGATCTGCTTCCAAAGCTTTTCTGTCTCTTCTTGAGCAAGCGCGCGCTTCTACCTCTCCCTCCAGTACGTAGAGCCAGAGGCAGGAAAAGCAGCCTTCTCTCGAGACAGCCTGACAATAGCCTCGACAGCAGCTGAAAAGACAATAAAGGTTTTACAAGCCTCACCAAACATGAAGGAGAAAGGTCCTGGCGGCAACCCTACCTTGGGTCTCGTCCTCATGGTGCTTCAGGGCCGCCACCTCTCTCTCTCTAGCTCGGTTATTCATGCCTTCGCTTCATCGCTCGGCCGAGAGAACCTCTCCCAGATGAACGCGGACTTGGCAGAGGAATTCTTCTGAAGATACTACAAGAGTAAGACAACATAAGTCTTAGCTTTATTCAGAACGAATCAACCAAAGACTCGAGGGCTAGACCCATCGGGTCCACTGCGTGGCCTCGAGTATAAACCAAGAGTGACGCTTGCCTAGGTGCAACCACCAGTTCAGCGCTGAGGGGCTAGAACTCTCGACGCGAAACATACCTCCAGGGTAGCGCTAAGGGAATCCATAGCTGAGATGCTCTTGGTCTTCACGGCATCAGCTAGGGCTCGCAGCACAACAGACAAACTATCCGCGTGTTTTGCCATCCCGTCTAGTTCTCCAAAGCCGGAGACGAGGCGATGTCGCTCCTCGACATCTTCGAACAAGCTCTCGCCTTCAACATCAAAAGCTTGCAGCCATGGACCTCCCCCTACTTGTTCAGTCTGAAACCTAAGAGGGACCAGGCAGACATCGTCCACCTACGGAGGAGAGTCAATTCATAGCAACACCCTCTCGAGGCCGTCCTCTAGAATAACTTCCAATTATGACCCTGACGGGTCAAACCCGCGAACTGGCTCAATAACAGGCTCTTTCCATTGGGTACCCACACTGGGAACCCGAGCAGGTTCATCCTACATGGCCCTGCCTGGATCACTAGAGAAACATCTTTCTAAGCATCCTCCAAGGGTGGCGTGCCTGTGTCAAGACCAGCCACGAAGTCATTAAGGGTAACAGCTACCCAAATCTTCTCTGAAATACTCAAATCCTCACTCTCGTTCGGGTGAACTCCTAGAGCTATGATCTTGCTAGCGCTGTCTAGCGCGATTGCTTCGGGCAACCTCTCGGTTGACAAGGTCTTCGACCAGGATCTACACCCAAAAAGCAAGCATTAGGAACTCATCACCCGACAAAATTGCGAGATAAAGGAATTGAACTTACATGTTCTCATCACTAGGAACATCTAGCAGCGTAGGTTTCTTTAGCCACCTACGTGAGTGTTGGTATTTATTAACTTGTCACTTGTTTTAGTAGCCACCTATTAATTACCTACATCTCCTAACATTACTTTACTAGGTTGTCATCCCTAGTGATGGTGCCAGAGATGCTTGTTGGTACTACCTAGCATCACTACTAGAATGATATTAAGTTGTTCTTTATCATTTTATGTGACTAGAAAGAATATAAAGATATATGAATGAAAAGGAATCTGCAAGCGTACAGATAATTATACCATTGTAGCACTTCACCCGAGAGTATTCTAGGTATCGTTATTTATATTTTTACCACAGAGAAGGTCTAGCATGGACAAGTATTGATAACTTATACTATTGATGGAGAAGTAAACCATAACCAATATTCTACTCATAATAGGGGTAAGTTATAGGATAAGATATATATATATATATATGATAAGTATTGATCATCAATAATGATAAATCAGTCAGAGTACTCTTTTCTATGCCATTAGCATAGTTAGATAGAATATTAGAGGAATAATTCGTAAGTCATTCATAATTACAAGTCAAAGCATACATTAATTAGTGCAATTACACATAGTAATTATGGCTAAGATCATCTTTATATCTACACACAAGGGATATTACTAAGGAAGATTAAGAATAGAGCTTGTCTTCCTTCGTAACTAGTTCCTACTTGTATACCTATATTCGGGGAGTGGACTACAAAGGACTCAACAGGACTGTCACATCCGCGATCTACCACATGGCCCGGAATATAGGGTGTATTCATAGGTAAACAACGTATAAGCACCAAGCTTACACAATGTCGACCACTCACCCCGTGTACTTTAGAGTGAGCGCTATATGAACTTATGCATAAACATAATGATAAACTAGCTATACTAAGTATATAATCAAAGTAAATGAAGAATATTATAACAAAGAACATGAATAAGATGAATACTAATATTGTCATAACAATTGTAGCAAGCATATAAAAATAATGGAGATACAAAATAGAGGGGGTACAAGGATTATACCAAACCACGCTCTTGACATGATCAGGAATCCAAGCGAAGCCTGCTTGCCTCCCTCTAGATCTAACCTAACTAGCTATGCCCTAGAATTGATGGAGCTCTGAGGATGATTAGGGTTTCTATCTTCTCAAATGACTTGATGCCTCAACGGGGTGGTAGGGGCTGATATATATAGACCGAAGCGTCCAACGTGAGCCCTTAGATCAAACTGACTTAAGGAACAGCGTAGATGCAACCTAGGAGGTGGTGGAGAACCGATATCGCAACACGGAGACTGATAGGTGGGCCCAGGGGTCGGGCGGCCTAGAGGTGGGGCTGGCCAGCCCCACCTGGCAGCCTTTGCCTCTTTGCCTTGGCATGGTGTCCTCTGGTGTCCTCTAGAACCTTCTAGTGTCTGTTTTGCGGTGGATAAGCGCAATTAAATCTGACATGTAGGTCCACCTTGACGGTTTTCTGGTTAAACCCTACAGAAAATACGGATTCACCAAAACTCATGGAATTTATTAGTTTAAACCCCTAGACCTTTGTTGGTGATCATATTTATGCCCTTATTCATGTTTCTTTGATGGTTTATAATGGTTGTTAACTATCATCAACAGCGAGGTCCCAGAACCTTGCTCGAAGGGGACATACTTCACCTTTGGGCCAAAGTCGCCAATGACCGAGACCGTCCCAACCAACGGCTTGTCATTGGTGGGCCTGGGCGACCCCAGAGCTCTCGGCACTACGAACAACTCGGGGTGAGCCAAATTCACATACACTAAGGCCATGACTGGCCGAGTACATCTGACATACCTAGCACTACCGATGCCTGCGCTCGACGTTGCCTCTTCTTCTTCCTCTTGGGGGCTTCATCCCCCTCATTGGTGCTTGCAAACTGCTGCAGCCCTATGCCTCCTCGTCTGCACGCCTAGACCTAATGCTACAACTAGCACAGCTTGGGCGAGGAGCAGGGACAATGGCACTCAACTCCTCTCGAAGTGCGGACATCTCGCCATTATTGGCGGATGTCTTGCACCATAGGTCCTCCACTCCTGGACCTTGTCCAAAGGGGCCCTGGAGCGGTACTTTCGGTGATCCTGCAAAATGGAGCAAGTTACACGAGGAAATCAGGACAGGTTGTCAATTGATCACCAAACGACTAACACCTTACCGAGTTCTTGTCGTCTCTCATCTTCGAGCTCAGGGGCTCCACCAGACGATCTTTGTTTGTGAGCTAGGATTTCAGACCCAGCACCTTGTTGGTAAAAACCAGCACCTGAAGCACAGTCATTGGCTCGATGGGCTCTCCTAACGAACTGATGGCGATGGGAGAGTCACACATCAAGGATGCACGTTCCCTCAGGGGCTAGATCCACCTTGGAAAGAAGGCCACCAGGCAAGCCTGACCGATAACCCCTCTCCTCTAGTGATAATCATGTAGGTCACTCTCGAGTTTGTCCACCTCTTCTAGCTCAGACTCAGGAACTTCCTCTTTCTCTACCGCTGATAGAGTGGGTGGGAGCTTGTGGGAAAAGGCTGGAGCCGAGTAGTCATAAACATAAAACCACTTCTTCACCCAATTCAGGATGTTGGAAGGGAGATCGATGTGAAAGAATGGAGATTTGTCGGTCGCCTTGATCCAAAGGCTACCGGTGACCTTCCGGTCCGACTGAGGAAGAACATCGAAGCAACGACAAAACAACACCTAGTGGGGTTCAATCCCCACGAAGTCTTCACAATAGGAGATGAACATCGCTAGAAGCACAATCCTGTTCGAGGTCAGGTGGTGTACCTGCGTGTCATGGTATCAGAGGAGATCTCGGACGAACTAGTGGATGGGCACCCTGAATCCACGGCAAAGAAATCGACGAAGACTACAATCTCACTGGAATCAGGGGCAGGCACGTCCTGGCCAAGGGCACACTGGTAATCCGAAAGCTCCCTTGACGCCAGGAATCCCCCAACCACAAGATTTTTTATGTCCTCCTCCGTTGCCATCGACACCTGCCATAGAGAACTAGGGACGGGACTCCGTCCCCCTTTGCTCTTTGAACTCATATCTTCATTTACTAAACTAATGGTTTTGGTTTTCATGGTCAGGGTCTTTCTCGGCGCCATAACTGTGACTACCAGGAGCTGGATCTAGATGTGACGACGTCTGCTAGGTCAAGGTAAGCAGAGGAGTGAGCACTACTGCTTTTGTCGGCGGCGGCAAAGGGATGGACCGTCTCCACCCTCGGCTAACCTATAAGGGCGGCTAATACTTGCCAAAAACCCTTATGGACCCTGGGCCAGAGGCCCAAAATTGCTGGTGAAACTAGGTGGACCAACATTTGGGCCCCACCAAAGTCCAACGTAGCCCACCAAAGCGACAGGCGCATCGGTGATTCTGGCCTAGAATCATGAAAGCCAAACCCTGCCATTTCTAGAGTGTGGGGGATGTTCGGGGGGTCGCCAGCCGATCCTAAAACCTCTAGCCTTGAGGCTACGTAAATCTCTCAAATGTTCGGACAGGCTCCAAGTACCTTATTTTAGCGGACGTGTGCCCCTCTGGGGAAAACCAAAAAACTGGTCAGCCCATGGCTGCAACCAAAGTACGAGCTCCTAAAATCTGGAAAAAGAGTTTTATGACGTGCCCCAGCTGGTCAGGCTTTGTCCTGCCGCTTCCGGATAGCAGACATTCACCAGTTCTACCCGTTATTAACTCGATAGAATAGCATGTGACACAGCCCCAGAGGCTTACATGTCAGAGGCTTACATGTGCTCACTATTCACCCAAGTGATCCTTGAGCTTTCAGGATTGCTAGCTTCTGGAGCCACGAACGACCGCACTTGTTCGGAATAAAATTTTAGATCAAGTCGCTTGCATAACCCATAGTTATACTAACTACCCATTGGGTCGAGAAAGGGGCCCAGTAAAAATGCAAGGTCGGATTCGACTAAACGAAAATCTTCAAACCACCCTGATTTAATCGGGACACAGGGTAGTAGTGTTCAAAATCAACAAAAGTCATTCTTTTTCTATTAAACTCTGTTGCATTTTACATCCCCTAGTTTACAATAATCAAAATCTATTAGAAACTACCACAATTATGATAATCCTTCTAAGGATAGGATCAACTTCAGCCACTCAAAGCGATGGACATCTCATGAAGCAGTAGAAGTTGGACGAAGGCGCACCATGACCCTCACTTTGCCTTCAACCTTCATGAGCACGGACGACTGCTTGGAAGATGCCTTCCGAGAGTCCCACCTCGTCGAGCTTCCTCTAACATCCAAGAGGAGGAGAAGCCCCATGAGGAGGGTGGCTCACGCCATCTTCTGCGGCGTCGGGTAGGAGCAAACAGCGTCAAGTAGGTGGCATCAAGCCTCCAAATTGATACACGAGAGCACCCATGTCAAGATCTGTGGGGAAAAGGGCTTCCCTGTAACAACAAGCTACACTTTGCCCTCCAGGATTCCCTACAGATACTCTGACCCGGAGAGCTCCCGAGCACCGATCGCCGGTGAACCCAGCCGTCGTCCCCTCAGTGACTAGGGCAACCAATGGTATTGTTTCTCCCCATCTTCATGGAACTACCTCTAACACCATAGGAGAACGGCCACCACCAGGCCACTATGGAACCCGATCTTGAAAGCTTTCTCCCAGCATCGGCGCGACCACCGAAAATTGCCATGAACCATAGCGCACAACCAGAATCGCCACTCTCACACTCTGTCTAAGGCTAGGGGATTTGGGGGAAGAAAGGATGGGTGAAACTCACTGGCCTCCCTACCCCTTGCTTAAATAAGCGCCCTAAGAATGGTGGTAGGCGAGTGGGTGGGTGGCATTAAAAACGCACTTAGGTATCGAGAGGGTTCCACAAAGTAAAAGCATGGGATACGGAACAGTTCGAGTTCCCAGGCACCACTATCCTTATCTTTTACAGGATTCAATGATGCGCATGTGATGCATTCAAACAAGAGGGAGACTTCCACCCGAAGGAATCCCGAAACTCGAGAAGGCATTACTGCTAGTCAATGCGACACACATAGTCGTCTCGATACTCAGGACCTTCTGACTGTATTCAAGCATCTCGGTACTCGAGAAGTGTTCATCAGGACCTATGGTACCCGAACGTTATAGGGACTCACGGCACCCGAATGATGGTACAGCTCTACAAGCCTGTCATTAAATCCTGCGAGGGATACTATCAGAGATATGGGCCCGGGGTACCCTCACCGACCATATATCTGGCCCATCAATGGAGCACGACAGAGGAGGAATCCCGCGAGGACTAAGCGCATCCACCAACTTGGAGATCATGACATATCAAGGATATCTGCCGCCATCACAGCTATGGTAGGATAGAATTGAATTGTTGTAACAAACTAGGAATCCAATCTGTAGCGCCGATCGCCCTCGTTGTAACCCTACCCCTCTGCCTATAAAAAGAGAGGTAAGGACTCCACGATCGTCACATCCACCATGACACCAACGCCTCATTCTAATCTACCTTGTAGCTAGGAGCAACAACCCCTGTAACCGAGTATATGAATACAAGAAGTAGCAACTGGACGTACGGCTTTTACTCGCTTCCTGGGGGCCTGAACCAGTATAAATCTTTGTGTCTCGTGTGCAACTATCTAGATCAATCTACGCGATCACGTTGCTAGGCATTTGTGGCAGAACCGCCTAATCTAATGCCTCCTAAGAGTACTTGTCTTACATTAGACACTAAGTACTCAAGGGAGGACACCAAATTACGTAGTTCCATCAAGCACACCCTAAGGGAGAACCCAAAAATCCATATTTTTCCATCAGGATCACAAATGAGAAAATAAAGCTTACAACATTCTTAAATCATTTCTTACATTACTTCCCATGCAGCATCAGAGTATAATATTTATTGTTTATAATAGCAGAATATGATCATGCTATCAGAGTTATGAACAATTTAATTTAACAGCAGAATATAAACATGTGAACAAAGTTACAGCGGAAATAAACATCTATTTATGACATGGTGAAGTACTGATATATAACTACGATAACAGATTATAAAACTTCTATTTATAAAAACATTTAGTGAGAGTTATAAATAAAACTATGATCGCAGCGTAAAGGAATCCTCTCTGAGCCCAACAGGAGGAATCCACACCCAAGAGTTAGCTTTAGCATCCGCTTGTCACCTGTAATAGGGGAAAATAAAACCCTGAGTACTCAATCGTACTCAGCAAGACTTACTCGATAGGAGGAAAGAAAAGACTCCAAGGGTATGCAAGGCTATCTGGCTTGTGGGGTTATTGCATCTACAGAAAGCATTACTAAGCGTGCGTCCTTATATTCAATTTTTATTAGCAGTCAGCATTAGTTCATTAACTAACCATTCTATGTAAGCACCTATGCTACTTTCAAGCAGGTGGTAAGCAATCAGAATTATTTTACCATCTTTCATCTTCTAGTTCTTACTACGTTGCTAGACTTTAGACAACTCGTACCGGATTGCTCGGCGATTTGCAAATCAATGTGCCTAGCTGGGTACCCTGAAACACACGCCCCGCTTGTACCCCAGGCACAAGTAGGACCAAACTACCATCCTCCTATCACGGGGTCTAGGTCCTCGTCCAAACTTAGACTCCAAGACCCCGCTCCTGAGTCCCAGACTCAGTGCAGTGCTTAGACCTCCACCATCCCTGCCTCTAATCAGTCGGTCCGGAAAGAGCCGGAACCCATGACAAGAGAGCAATGAGTCTTCCCGCGCCCATACACAAGTATGTGTTCAGGATAATAAGTCTGTGACCTGTCTAGAACCCAATGCAATAGCCGGTCCTTAACCGACACAGGCGGAACAAATGCAATCCGAGCCTCGCTCGAATGCCAAACCAAGTCCAGATCCAAAGTACCATTCCACCCGGTCTCCAATTATCATTCATATATATTCTAGGTGATAATAATATAGTAGCAACAATAATATATTTCCTATCTCTCGTGAGTGACAGGCAATCACTCGACTTCTACCGGGGTCCTGTAGCATAGCAATCTACACGATCCTGTCATACTAGTAAGACTCATAGGATATATATATATATATATATATATATATATATATATATATATATATATATATATATATATATATATGCAAGTGGGTTTCATTCAACTCCTTGAAACTTAATGCACAAATATAATATAAAGTGTAGAAAAGTAAAGGTTATGCACCGGGGCTTGCCTGAGTAAGATATAACCAAAAGTTAGCATTCCATCTTTGGGACATAATCACCATAGCACCATCTTTTTGGTTAAACACCAGGTCCTCCGGTTGATCCATCGATTCATCATCGTTCCTATTATGATATGCAATGTAATGCAGAGATGATGCAACAGATAATTAACAAGGTAACAACAACTCTTAAAATAGAGTACATACTATTAACTAACAAGCTAGCTCTAATGACTAACGTACTAATCTACGTATCAACATCATCGAGAAAGGTGTCATTTCCCAACAAGTGTTTTAGTTATAAAAATCCAAGGTGTTTATTTATTTCATTTATTTGATTTACTATATATTCAAACTAGGGCTCATTTGCTATCTTAGCAATTTAATTTCTCTACAGCTGCAAAAATTACAGTGGACACCTAACCATATGATGAACCTACCATAAAAATTTCATAGCATTTGGACTAAAGAAACTAATTTAATTAATTACAACAAACATTAGATTAATTTTTAAGACAATTATCTTGTACTAAAGCATATGATTTTATGTGTTCACTGTGTAGTACAATCTGTGTAGAGTTCAACAAAATTGGATTTGTGATTTTACGATTTTATTTGATTTACTACGGAATTTACAATTTTTAGCCGATTTAAAGGAATTAATAAGAATGAGAAAAAGGAAAAGGCTCCGCAGGCCATTTCGGCCCAAGCCAGCCCAATCCGACGGGAAGCCGGTCCAGCGCAAGTGGGCCTCTGGCCCACGCGCGGGAGTAGGCCGACCCAGGAGGGGAGGCCCAGGGCACGGGCGTGTTTTGCTTAAAGCCCCCGATCTATTTTTCTAATCATCAAACCCTATTTGCACTATTCATTACTCCCTCTGTCTTATCACAATAACCCCTTATAATGTAGAGCGGGGACTGACAGGCGGAGATTGATAGGCTGATGAGCTTCCCTAGGTTAAGGCTCATCCATAGAGGGCAGAATCGTGGCTGGGGATGGTCTGTAGCGTCGGGGCTATGTGAGCCGACGACGTGACCATGGCCGCGCACGGCGGCGAGGCTACGGCTGGCTGGCAGTGGATGCTTCGCATGCATGCAAGTGCGCGCCGGCGTCGAGTGGTGACCACGGAACTAGGGCGACGGCATCGGGTAATTGGGCACGGTCGCACACGCCCGTCCGCGTGCAGACCGGTGGCGGCGGCAGTTCATCGGGACGATGAGCTCGTTTCGGCGCAAAGATGAAGTACTAGAACCAAAATGCAATGCGATGAGCAATGGGGGCTTACCATAGTCCTAGCCGAGGGATGGGTTGTGGCAGAACCTCCTAAATTATAGGACCCACATGCACCTGTCACTGTCCAACGACCTCTGACGACTATGCATATGTTCCCGATAACTTAAGAAGACTGTCGGGTGTCCTCGGAGAACCCCGAATCATCCACGATTTCCGAGCAGGATCCCATTACAGAGTCATTGCAGTATTACAACAGTTTATTCAAATATATACATCAGAGAAACATAGCGGAAGTCTTACAATAACTTAGTTTACAAACCAGTTGTTTCAAAACTTACAAACTAAGTTCAATAAATATTACAAACCATAGTAGTGGAGTGGCATTAGTAACATAATACAAAACACCCAATTAAAGTGCCCTGCCCAAGGGCCACACATTTACTTGTCGTCATCTATTTGAACAATAGTCATGTAGCATGGTCCAAAGCAGACCTGCTCATGAGGCTCACCTGCAACAAGGGTCAACGAACCCTGAGTACAAAAGTACTCAGCAAGACTTAACCGAAGTAAAACTGATAAGACACAGGAATGCAGGCTCAGGGATTCAAGGTAAGGCTTTAGCAAAAATCAAAGTTCTTTTGCGTAAAAGCTCTCTACAAGATTCTTTCTTTCGACATTAAAACCTTTATCAAGATCATATATGAATCTGCCATGATCCGTATTGAGACCATGAACTTCATATTAAACTCTTTCTCAACACGTACTCAAGTTCCAGTTATTTAACTACGACGATGAACAGTTAGTTGAGTCTCTATAACCGAGGAGCAACGACGATTCGAACCGATTAAACCCAGCTGGGGGTTCCCGACCACACGACATATGCAGGTCCCTGACCTACATATACCAACCTATCCTTAGGTCCTCTAAAACAAGAACGGGTCTGCGCCACCCGAGAGCACAGTACTCCACCAATCCAGCCCATTACCACATGGGTACATGCTACTCCCGCCATCTCTCCACTCCCAGTGCGCGAGTAGCCTTTCTCGTAATAGAATAGCCAAGTTATGGCTTATCGGAGTATGTGGTTAGTAATACAAAGTCTCACCTCATGCAGTTCAACAACGGACGGGCCTCAATCGACATAGGTGGAAAGAACCCGCTCACAAGACATCCATGTCTTGTGGCTCTCACACACCGAGTCCACCCGGTCTAAATTTATTACTCCACCGAATCATATCTCATGATAACATAAATAACCAAACATATCAAAATCCTAGGTAATCCTCACAGGTGATAGGTAATCACCCGACGTTTATTGGTCTAAGCATAGCTAAGCATAACTAAACATTCTCGGATTGAAACGGTTAACAAGGTAGATATGGGAAAACAAGGTTGGTAATGCACCAATTAGGTTTTCGCTCAACTCCTAATTACTTAATGCAGTACTAAAAAGCAAAAGCGATATAAATTTGTAAAACATAAGGTAGGTTTAAATGCATTCGGGGCTTGCCTTGGTTAACGGAAAAGTCCGGTTCCGGAGACGTTCCACAATTATCAAATCCGACCTCAACAGACGGATTAACTTCCTCCACAACTTGATTGACTACCACATTCTCGCTTTCGTTCACTACACGTATTAACAATGCCATGTTTAACATGATGCGAGATATAAAACATGATGCTTGATGATGGATGCAAAAGTTATTAACTTGAATACAACTTTCCTTCGCGGTACAGTTACAAGTTAAAACTAACTAAACCTTTTTCATAAACACAAATACTTACTTTAAGTACCAAGAATTATTTTATACTAATGACCCAAAGTCAACACTCAATCCAAAAATTTAAACAAAAACCTAAGTCATTAAAGGTTAATATTTGCTTTTATGAATAAATTATTTAATTAAAAATTATGAAATAAATCAACTTGTTCCAATTGAGCTCAAAATTTTTTTAAAGGTTCATCCCATGATAACCAAGTGGCAAAACAATTTTCATAATTTTTAGATAAATATTTAAACCTAGAAAAATCATGGAAACTCATTTATTAATTAATTGAGCAATTTTTATCACATTCTAAAAGTACTAAAAATCAACAATTCATATTTTTCCTAAAAATTTTATATCACAGAGAGGTCACACAAAAATTTTCATAATTTTTGGAGCTCTAATTAATTCTACACAAAAATAACAAAAACTTACACTATTCATTTATTTCTGAAAAATAGAAAATCCATTTCAAATCAAACCGCCACTGACAGGGTGACCCCACCCGTCAGTCCTCGCTGACCACGGCGATGAGCCCTCTGACCGGCGATTTCTCGCCGCCGGTGAGACCAACGGCGATGGCAAGGGTACCAACGTGTTGCACTGATCACAACTCAAACCGAGCTCGACGCCGGCCATGGCGGACACGGCCGAGCGGCTGCGCTACGCCGGTGAAGCAAAGCCGGTAGCGATTAAACAAATGGCCCAGGAAGACTCAGGAGCTCACCCCGAACACGCTGGAGTCGATGGTCGAACCGGAGGAGCAACGGAGAAGTGCGTCGACGATCACAGCAGCCACGACGGCGCAAGCAACGTCGGCGACGGTACTCCGGTGGCTGCGGTGGACGAAATGATCAAACAACAAGGCACAAAGCATCACGGTAACATGGAGAAGATGGAGCAACACTTCGCAAGGGTAGAGGCTAACCATAAAGCTCCAGCCACGGTGAAACGGAATCACCGGTGACGCTGCTGGCCGCGAGGAAGAAAGGCAACGAGCGGTGCTTCTCGGCGAAATCAGGCACCTAGGCTCGGTGAACTGGGTTCACAAGAAGTAGGTGGAGCTGGGATAGGCTTTGCCGAGGCGGTAAAGGCGCTACGGTGACGGCACAACTCGACGGAGCAGCGGCGGTGGCGACGGGAAAAACAGAGGAAATGAAAAGGAGAACGGCGACTTCGTCGGCTTAAAACGCGACCAGGAAGGACGAAGAAGCCACGCAGGAGCCTTCTCCTTGCCAGCGCGAAGCCGAACGTGGCCACGGCGGCGACTAGAACGCGATAGAAGCTCGCCGTCGGTGAGGTGGCGTCCGCGGTCACTGTTCACCATATTTACAGAATTGCCCTTTGCCCATTTTCTCAAATTACTCACAAAATTGCATGGTAACTCAAAAATCTCCAAAAATAAAAGTTGTTCCAAATTCAAAGTTCTACAACTTTGCCTTTATAACCATACCCAAATTCGGTCTATATTTTGAAATACAAGTTTGAATTCAAAAGGGGACACTTTGAGAATTTACGCCTTTTCAAATTACTTCAAATTTTATAAAACAACTTTGAAAACTCTAAAACCCAACTTTGTACACCATGACAAGCTCTACACTTTTTCTTTTAAGCTCAACCCCAAAATGTGTTTAGATTTTAAATTTGGTTTTCAAGGTAGAATTTAAATACTGGAAATTAGGGTTTTCGGAAATCCAATCCAATACAATGCTTTTAACTTGATTCATTCCCCACAAGTCACACATATAACCATAAATGTAAACTTGTTTTAGTGAATGCATATCCAAGTTTTTACTAAGTCCAATTGATTTGCAATGCATATGATGACATGGCAGGTTTTAGTATTTAAAACACCCGAGGTGTTACAATCTTTCCCCCTAAAAGAACCACCCGAGAGAAAGATACATGCGTGCCTAGATGAGTTCGTCTTCGAAGTTTCGGTTCGCAACAGAGCGTTGACACAGAGCTCGCAGCGCGTTCTAATGAACTTAGGCAAGTTTTTCCGAGCTCCACGTGACGCTCAACACGACTATAACCTACACCATTCTCGAGTGCTCACCTTGGGACAACCAACCGTACAAAAACACGAATCTAGTGTTTAAGAAATTTAATCAAAATTTCAATGCCAAAACGGCATCTTCGTTAGGTTTCCAGACTTAAATCGTTTAGTTCGAGAAGCTGAAATTATATTCCACTTTCAATTATTGAGCTATCAAAAATACCATAGAACAACATCTATTCATCAAATCAACAGTTGCATTTTTACCTACTAAACTTGCACTTCAAATTTTATTTAAGTACCAATTGCAAGTTATATGTTATTTTTGTTTATAATTCAATGTGTGCTTTAAACTTTTAAACCCGAAAACTTGTTTTGCTAATTTCTCTTAGGTATTAATCTAGGTGCTAAGCAAACCGGAGCTAAACAATCCTACACCTGGTATATTTAGTTGGGTGTTAGGAGACACTTGGGCCGAGCCTTGAGAGTCGACTCCTTGCTTTCATTTTCCCTGCGACTCCAAAGGGCTTGTTCTTAGTTAGGAATCTACCAAGGAATTGTTCCAGCTCATCAAACGTTATATAAATTCCTAGTGGTAGGAATTGTTGCAGGCACGGTTCCTGGGTAACCGCCTAAGGGTCTGTTCGTTTTAGTCGAAATCATGCTCTGAAAGATATCCACCTGGAACGACATGCTAATTTATATAGCAATTGAATAGCCGGAACAGATTCTAGCCTCGTTCCGGAACAACCCAATAGCCCCTAAAGCGTGCATAAAGCTTCATGCCACCGCAAATCACAGTATTTTGAGTCACCGAAGCCATCGATCAAGATTCATGAAACCTAACTGGCTAACTGTGTACGGAGTAGATTATTTCGGCCAGCAGCTAGACCCGGTGTCCGGGAGACCGGGGCCATAGGTGTAAGAACCAAGACAAGAGAACAATTCTGGAATGATTCCAGCGTCCGGCAGAAATCTGAGTGGCTCCAGTCCCCGTCGCCCCTGCGCCCAGCGTAGCACATCACTGGGGCGCGTTGGTAACCCCGTCGACGTCCTCGCGCTTCTCGCCGTGCATAGGTTTCCTCACCTCTTATTCGCGCCACGCCACGCCGATGCCAGTGCCCACACACTGACACACACCGCTGCGTCCACCTCCCGCTCTGGCCCCCAGACCAGATCACCACGGGCATGGAAACCTCGTCGCCTTCACTCGCCTCGTCGCCGGGAGCCACGCTCTCCGCCGTGATCGCTGAGGACCGCCGCCGGGAGGCCCGCCGCCGCCGCCAGGGGGCCTTCGGACAGGGCGGTCTCCTCCCGTACCTCGTCCCGGCTTGCGGGCGTCCGGCCGGCCAGATAGGCGGCAGGCCGCTGCACTCTGAGCTCATGATAAAACTGCACCGCTGGGGCGCCACCTTCCTGCCCAAGGGCGGCGGCGCCGCCGTCGCGCGCGAACACGAGGCGCGGCGCCGCGCGCCAAGCCCGCCACCACGGCCTAGACCGTCGATGGAACCGGCTGCAGCGGCGGCGGCGGAGGCGGAGGCGGTGCCGCGCCACGAGGCGCCCGCCGTGAGTGTCCCCGCGAGGAGGCCTTTGAGGGAGAGAGAGGAGCCGGCGGCGGGATCCAAAGCCATTGCCGAAGCGGACATGTCCGCCGGCGAGGGCGCGGGGAGCAGCGACCGGGCGACGCCGTTCGCTACCGTCGCGGGAGGAGGTGGGGGAACCTGGCTCAGAGTTTCGCCCAAGACGACAGTGAGATCTCCGTCACTGCAGACGGACACGAGCAACGAGTCCCCTCGGTCCCTCGCCGACTCCCCCGCATTGGCCGCAGTGGCCGACGACAAGTACATGTGGGCGGACAAGTACCGGCCCAATCTCCTCAACGAGTTCATCTGCAACAAGACCGTCGCCGACGAGCTCTACCAGCTGGTGATCACACGACCACATTGCAAACGTTGCTTCGAGTTGGCTTGCAGTTTCGTCTCAGAGCAGCTTTTAGGATTGTGGTGAAGTTCATTTGAATTTGATACATGGACAAGTTGGTTTGTTGCATGCAGCTTGTTGCACACCAGTGCAGCCATTTCATCTTTGAAGGTCCGCCGGCGGTTGGGAAGAGAAGCATGGTACTGGCACTTATAAGGGATGCTTTTGGCCCTCATGATCTCAGACTCAAGGTCACTATTACAAACTTGGCTTAAGTTACTAATCCTCATTCTAATCTAACAAGCTAAATGGCTAAACCTTGGTTTTCACAATTGCTTATGTTTGGTTCATTCTGACATGACGCAGATAGAGGAACAGACAAAGAGATTTGAGCTGAAGGTATTTTATATGCAAGAACGCGGTTTCCCATTTTTTAAATCCCTTGTCACTTTCGCTAAAGTTATCAAGTTCCTTTTTTCCTTCGTTGAAGTGACAAAGTTGTTGCTATTGTTGTGAATTCATAAAATGCAACCAATTCTAGAATCATCACTGACCTATTACCTATTTGACACTACAGGGAGAAGTTAGAAAGCACATCGATGTCAGAGTGAAGACCTCCGAGCATCATGTGGAGGTGAGCTTGGCTGATTTACATGGCTATGAGAAGTACGTCATAACTACTTTGTTGAATGAATCCATCCCATCACCAAACTCAGCTTGTGACCATACTAACTGCAGAGGTAACATGCAATATTTTGTTAATAAAACTAGGAATTTCAAACAATTACATGCTCAGCATTGATTTGGCAGCATTTTTACTTTGTGTGTTCAAGCATCAGTTGTTTACATACGTGCAGTGATTGTTATCCATGATGCTGACAAGCTCTCGTCCGATCTTCAACATTATATCGGTTGGTTTTTGGGGAGGTATGCCGGGTGCAACAAAATCATTTTCTGCGGTTCTGATGCTTCTAATCTTGAAGGCATCAAACATCTCTGTAAGGTTGTGACTCTTCAGCCACCTTCCTTTGACGAGGTACTTCACTACACAACTTGTTGATCAGTGTTATATCTACGATTTTTTTTTCACTTATTGCACTAGACTGTTTGCTGAAAGATGGTTTGCTCTTAGATAATAAAGGTTCTGGAGTACATTGCAACGCAAGAGACCATTGATTTGCCTCGTGATCTTGCTAGGAGAATTACAGTTGGCGCAAGAAATAATCTCCGACAAGCAATACGCTCTTTTGAAGCTACTTGGAAGGCATAGTAAGCACCTTAAGTAGATATTTCATCTTCCATTTTATACATAAGAAATAAAATTTTAAATTCGGATAGTAGGAATTTGGAGTTGTCATAATATTGGTTTGCATTTTTTTAGATGAAGTATAAATTCTGGCCTCTGCGCCAACTCGGATGCACAGCCATTAAACTTTCAAACGTCTAAATATGTGTGCTGATATTGCCATGTGAATAAAAAAACAATTGTGTATTATAGTTTTACAATGTGACTTTACTCCCCCTTGATTTCTGAACATTGCAAGTGGTATGGCATTTTTTTCCCGTAAAATACTGATCATTCATCAATTAAGGTGTATGTATATTTTTTCATTGTTGAGATGATTACGTTTTGAAACTGTGTTTGTATGACATTCTTTTTTCCCATAACAGTTATTGATCATTCATCAGTTAAGGTGTATGTATATTTTGTCATTGTTGAGATGATTAAGTTTGAAACTGTGTTTGCACGACATTCTTTTTTATGGAAGTTACTGATCATTCATCTCAAAGGTGCATGTATATTTTGGCCCTTGTTGAGATGATTACTTTTTTGCATAATGCTGAAATGAAGTGGCTGTTGGTGGAACTTCTGCATTTATCAATAAATCCACTTATAAACGCAGCTACCCGTTCATAGACGGTCAAGTTATTTTGACAGGATGGGAAGAGGAAATCTCTAATGTGGCCAGAAATATCATGGTGGAGCCAAGTTCAAAGCAGTAAACTATTCCTTGTGCCCTGATGTCTCATAGTTTAGCAAATGTGATTCGGGGGAAATGTTTAAACGTCTTAAGAGAAATGTTTTGTTTTGCTATGCGTACAGACTGTTTGCTATCCGGGGAAAGATCAGAAAATTGATTGAACATGATGTGTCACCTCATTTCATTTTCTCTGTAAGCTTTGCTTCATTATGAGTCTGTAATTTCTTTATTTCAGTAGCTTGTTTTTGTCAGATTGTATAACTATTCATCCTCCCTTTTTGTTATCCTTTACCCTTGACATGTAGTACCTGGTAGCTGAACTGAAAAGGGACAAGGATGAAGACTTCCAACACAGTGTTGATGAACTGGTCTTGGACTTGGACCATGTAACCAATGTTAGCATCTGCAATGATCGTCCTTTTTTTCATTTTTCAGACACCCATGTTGTGTCGACTGACACACATTGCTTTGTTTGGTTCCATCTGGCTAGTTTAAAGACTGCAAGCTTCTAAAAGGGCAGTGCAAAGGGAACAAATCACCGGAGGCAGATTTGAAAACGAAAAATATGAACATAGAAGATTTTGCCACGGAGGTTCATGACCATGGTGAAACCATGCAATGCTTCATAAAGATTGAAGGTATTAGCAATTCTTTCCATTTCATTTTTTATTCTGAACTTCAGTCTAGTGAAGCAACTTAAACCTTGCGATCCCGGCAGAATTCACCGTGAGGTTCCTGAGCTTCTACAGAACTATAGTGGCAAAGAACTCGAATAGAGGCAGTGCTCAATGAAGAACGACTCATCGCTTGTTTCTAAAGATCCCCTTGTTGGGGCTCTTGTACCTTAGGTAACTAAATAAGATGCGGTGTGTCTAATGTCTTCATATATTGTAAAATTTACCTGTATATGATGATCCCGTTTGTATGCACTTATGCCATACAGTTTCACATACATATCTTACTATCATATAAAAATAAAATTGTAATATGAAAAAAGATGACCTGTGGTTTGCAGTTGCTAATGCAAAAAAACTATACTCATCGTTGAACCGTTAGTCAAATATATTGCCGTATGAATAACATTTCCCTTTTTGGCATGTCAAAATTTCTTTTCGTTTTGAAACACTTTTGGATACTTTTGCTCCTTCGTCTACAGCATTTAATTAATTGTTTAGAATCAAGAATGCACCTGCATCCGTATAATGGAGTTTAAAATTAGTATTGTCCTAACTTTAGAATAGCCATGTTTATGTATGGCTATCAATCATCAGAGTCCTGGTTGGCTGGTTCGAGTGTCTCCTGTTCATAGCTCAAAACTCAGAACGCTGCGGCTTGAACAATTTACAATTCTGATTTTCTGTATTATACTAATGAAAAATATCTACATTTTCGTATCAAAATAAAATATTTACTTTCCATCAATGCATGAATTAGCATGCTTGTACATATCTGTAATTGGGTATGAACGTCTGCTTTGTTCATTCATTCAGCATATATAGAAAATTCACATACCAAAAAAATTCACATTCACATTTCTAAATTCCTGCAACACCCCGGCCGTGAGCTAGCTATCTTCTCAAACCTAACACAACACTAAAAAAACAAAAGAAAAAAAGAGAAAAGGATCTAAACAAGAAGCCGGTGGCCTGGCAGGCACTCGGCGGTTAGCCAAGATGTATGTCACCGGTCAGGGCGCGATTGCACGCCACCGCTCGCCGGGGGTGATGTCGTATGGTCTGTGTCCGCCACCGCCGCCGTGCTGGCTCCCTGATCGTCTACCACGATCGCGATGCGTCCACCGCCGCTGCAGCGGGGCGTGGCAGGCGGCGCGTCCAGTTCGGAGCGGCACACGGGCACGTGGTGTGTGCGCCGAGCCACGAGTCGATGCACGCCGTATGGAACGCGTGGCGACAGACGGTGAGCAGGCGCACCGCGTCGCCCGCGGCGAACTCCGACAGGCAGACCGCGCATTCAGCCTGCCCCGACGCGGGCTGATGCGTCTCCTCGAACCACCGCACCATGGGGAACGTGGCGAGGACCGCGGGGTCCAGACCGGCCGGCTTGTGCGGCGCATGCGCGTCCGGCGTGGTGTCGGCGCTGGCGCTGGCGCCGGACGCGGCGTCCGCATCGGCAGCGGCGCGGAGGCGGCGCCGGCGGCGCAGCCAGAGGGAGAAGAAGTGGAGGAGGTCGCGCAGGAGGAAGATGGAGAGGAAGCAGAGGAGGAGCACGAAGAGGATGAACACGGGCAGCAGCATGGGGAACGACTCCCGCGGCGGCCGTGGCCGCGCCGGGGCACTCGCCGCACCTTCGCCGTGGTGGGCGCGATGGTCGTGGTGGGTGCCATTGCCAAGGAGGCGGCGCGCGGCCGTGGCCACGACCGTGTCCATGGGCGCATGGGGCAGGGACGATCGGGGCCAAGGCTTTTAGGCGTCTCGTGGTGCTCGCGGGCGGGCGTTGGTTGGGCGTCGTCGGTGTGCAGCAGCGGGTGGAGGAGCCGTGGGCTTTACGGTGAGGCGAAGGCGACGCCGGGACGGCACGACACCGACATGTACCGCGCGTGCACGGGCACCGCCGCATGGCCCCCTTCGGCCGGTGGAGACGTGATGCGACGTGTAGGGGAAGGGGAAGGCAAGGCGGGCGAGGTAGCCGCGCGTGCTGCTATATTTGAGCTGCGTTCCCGTTCTTGTTCTCGTTCTCCTTTTCGCCTGTCGCTGGTCGCTGACAGTTGCCGCGCCCACATCTGACAACGACGAGTAGCGAGATCAAACAAGCGCAGTGTGGGCGCCATGCCGGGCTTTTCCCCCTCTATTGGCCTGTTTAGAACGCATGAATATAAAACACACGAATTGAACAAAACATAGGAAAGAGATATGAATGTAGTGTTAAAACAGAGGAATGAAAAACGTAGGAATTTTTAAAACATTGGCGTTTGGAACACAGGAATGAAAACCGTGCTAAAACTTGAGAGTATAAATATTAACTTATATTATTAGGCTTTTATATACAAGATTCTGGCCAGCTTATATGCCACCAGACATGCTAACAATGCCTCACTGTGCTTCATTGCATTGGACTTCGTGAAGGAAAGGAAATCAGGGCCTGTTTGGAACGTAGGAATTTCACATGAATCACACAGGAATTTCACAGGAATCAGTTCAATTTCACAGGAAAAACGCAGGAATGGGGAAAAAATCCCGCATTCCAAACAGGCCCTCAGGAGGTAGAACTAGATGTTCATTTTACTCCAAAACGTACAGGTACAAGAAACTTTCCTTCGAAAAGGAAGTGACTAGTCCTCCATTCCAAACATTGCTAAAGGAGCAAAAATATAGGAATGATGAATCCTTTAGAATTCCTTTGGAATTCCTCCAAACAGCCTCTGTATGCCTCTATGACAACGTCAGAGATTTATCACGAACCCGAGCATTTCCAGTGGTACGGACGGACCTCTCTGCGCTGAACCGATGAGTTAGACAAAACTGGACATTTGCGCCGTCACAAAATGTTGTGATAAAGAAATTTCTTTTTGTGGTTGTGTTTCATACGGTTTTTTGCCCTTTCAGAATCATACGGTTTTTTCCCTTTCGGAAGTTATTGTACTTGGCTAGCTTCCGCTCTCTTCGTGATGCTGTTTTACACAATGGCTAGCACTAGTTTTTTTTATACGCAAAAGACGTCATAGTTCATCTAATCATCTTAACAAAAAAAAAACAAAATTCCAAAAAGAAAATTACAAGCAGTTCTGAAGTCCTTTTCTCCACCACAATCATTGCAACTATAGTTAATCAGTGTTGTTCCTAGTCACCATCGATCATGCAGTAGATGGGAAAGGAGCAAAATTAAAAAACCAAGTGAGATCTAGATGAACGTAGATTGCACAAATGCATGGCTTTTAAAGGTAGCAACAATCGGCCGTCATGAAAAAAGGATCCATTGAAACACTACCATCTATTCCATCGGAACACTACCATCTATACAATTGCGCCCATGGAACGAAATTGAGATGACCAAGGAACTAACAACAGAAGATCTGCCATCACCGCCACCTCCGACGAATGCGAGGATAGATGAAAACCGCTACCCCCTTCTTTCAAGCTTCCATATGTATCAATTTGTAGAGGAATTTTAATAGGGTTTCATGCTTCAAGCAGCGGTAGCGGGACTTCGAGTCCACCCCACCCTGGTGCTAGATCCGCCCCTGCTCGTGATAGCGCTGAATCGGCCACTACGGCCTTTGACGGTTGGATCAAGGAAGTGCGAACGAGCAACGACTTGAGGAAGAGTTAGGGCTAGAGGCACAAGCTAGTGTGGGAAAGCTCGAGCAGCTTGCAGTGATGGAGAGACAACACCATGGAGAGGCTTAAAGAGAAGTAATAAAAACTTAATATGACATTTATATAGGTAGCCACAAAGAAAATGGTAGGTGGGACCTGTGATTAACTATGGCTAACAAAACAACATCACCACATCCCTCTCAGTCCCTCCTACCAAATAAAACAATAGGTGAACATATCTCATCAATCAATCATAGAGGTGGGACGATACCATCGTGAAAAATGAAGTACAGGACCATTCCATCTTAATTCCGAACTAAACACATGCATCAACTCTCGCGGGGGGGGGGGGGGGGGGGGGGGGGGGGGTTGTCTATCCTAGTTTTAATGGTTGACGCATAGAAAAACCATTCCTGAGAACCCCTATTAAGGCCATCAAATTCTCTTCTACTTTTCTTTTTCACAATTTCCTCTCCTACTCCCGTCCTGGATTCCGCCTGTGCCCAGTCCCTCGATTGTTGTTGCGCTCCCTCTAGTGGCATCCACCCCATTGCCCACCCTTCCCATTGCGTGCCTGCTGGTCCTGGCAGCCTCCACCGCATGTTCGTTGTCCCCAGAGGCCTCCACCACCATGCCCTCCCCTGACGCCCTCCAGCGCATCCGCCCTCAGGCGACTCCTCTAGGCACGACCTCCTTCCCCTTGGTGTGCCCTTCTCCTCACAGCGCAACTTCCACCTCGTGCGCCCTGCTTTCCATTGCCTTTATCCCTGGAGTGGCTCCACCCTTCTTCCTCCTTAGCCTCACCACTGTAGGGCCGATCGAGACCCCACTTCTTCCTCTCTGACGCATTTGATGTTGCAAGACCATGATGCACAAAGTGATGTACAGAAATGAGTCTAACTATGGATGTGAGAGAGGAAGAAGAAAAGAAAATAATTATTAGACCCAATGACAAGGTGCCACAAATTTGAGGGGTGAAAGTAGGAGCTATTGCTGGAGCTAATGATTAAATTTGATGGCTCAAAATGTAAGAAGAACCCCAAACCCCAAGTAAAAGTCCTGATTCAGGGGTCATCGTGGAGTTGCTTTAAAAACCTAACACACCATACGTAAAATTCATGCAAAAGAATATAAGACATGGATAGTTACCTGCCATTTAAGGTCAGTGTTACCTCTAGAGATGCCCATAAATTTATTTGTTAAATGTGTATTAATCAGATCATGTGAGTATTTTTCTATTATCATTAATCTATATCTATATACTATATATCTAAGATTAAAAATGATAAAATTCTTTGTTACGTGTCAATCTCTCGTCTATGTCTTTCCCTCTACTTCTTCTCGTATATCTATATACTTTTTTACAAAAAAGTATATCTATCGGGGTATAACCCTGGGGTGTCTCAAGGCATCGATTAGTTAGCAAGCCGAGCGACCCACGATACATCAGCCAACAAAAGCTCGAACGACCGAGGCTCACCTAGTCCAAGAAACCCAGGCCAAGCGCTAAGGCGGGAGCCGGCCACGACCCCTTCATCAGACTTAGCCGCACAGCGTACGAGAAACGCACAACCTCTCCACCGTCCCGACCCCTGGGAAGAACGGGGAGAGGTCGAGCGCACCCAGGCACGCCTGTTCTGACAAGGGTAGGTATGTCACTCTGACCTCGCAAGGACCAAGGGGACAGCGGTCACCTCGGTCCGGTCAGAGGCCATCCCTATGCCACGCAGCTCAGACAAGACAACACTGCCCAAGGCGGTGACGACTGGTACGATAACCACTGTCCAAATATGGGCCGACAAGACGCATGTACGATTCCACACACTATGGGATGGGATCCACGATGAAGGCCTTGACTTAGAGGCCATCCAGACTAGCAGGAGCCACGACCCCAATGATCGGGATCGTGGCCCTCAGCTCCACAAGCCAGCCCAGCGATCGATGACCTAGGGGTGGCTACCGACTCCTGTACGACGCCCCAGGAAACCAGGAGGTGATGACGAAGACCACGATAGAGACCACATCGCATAGGACGGCTGGCGAACCATCCCCATGCCTACAGTGCGAACACGACGAGCACAGTAGCACCACACCACACCATGCCGCGATGTGGCCACAGGACAGTGACGATAACCACGCCCGGACGTGAACCACAAGACGGCGTAGCTTGCAAGCCAAGTTAGCTGGACCTCCCTCAGCCTCATGACCCTTCGGTCCAGAGAACCTCCTTCTCTATACATGCCCTGGCCCCAAACTCTATGTAAGGGCAGCCAGGGCATTCTCCATCGTAGTAGAGCTCATGGTGCTTCCCTTCAGGCAGTCCATCTCCAAGCACTAGCTCTCCAACCTCTTCCACCATTCTTGCACCCCCATTGTCGGGTTCATAAACCTAGGGTCCCTCATGGACCTGCTTCCTAGCAAAGGCTCGGCCCAACAAACGACGTTGTGAACGACGCGCAACTCTTGGGCTGGCCCAAAAATACCTGAACGACAGGCTAGAACAGCGATCCGGTCTCCGACCGGAAGGTCTGGACAAGGAGGAACAATGCTCGCTTCCGACTCTAGGCTGCATCTCCGACCGAAAGGCCTCGCTTCTGACCAAAAGGCCTGGCCGAAGAGGAACAACGCTCGCTTCCGACTCTGGCCCGCCTCTCCGACCGGAAGGCCTGGCTAACGCCGCTTCCAACTCCAACCCACGTCTCCGACCGGGGATGCACCGAACCTCTGCTTACAACTCTTCTCTGACTGGCACAGTCAGAGCCGACTGGGACCAACCGACCGAGGACGCCCGCTCGGTGAGGACCAGGAAACGGGCGGAGCAAGTAAAGCAGGACGTTCAAGTCAACCGCAATACCTAAGACCGTATCCTGTACACCTGCACTACAGTATCGACAGAGCATGGCAGAAGGGCTCCCTGCAACCTTCTAGGCATGTCAGAACCCAAGCAGTGTTGTAGACACCGACGTTTTGCCCTACAGTGTTATGGGCGCCATCAATTCCCATACCAGGCGAACACGGTAAGACTCCCCACATGGCTCCAGGCATCAACAGTGTTGTGGGTGCCGTCATTTACCATACATGGTGAATACGGTAAAACCTCCCACATACGTCTAACAACAACAGTGTTGTGGGCGCCTACCATCATCTTGTACCCGATGGCATGGGCAACAAGACTCAGTAGCATACGCACTCTCTCTCACTTGTAAAGGTCGTCCCCTTCATCTATAAAATGGGATGCGCTCTCTCCCAACAGGGGGATCCAATTTCAGACAACAAAAAAACACACATCGACAATCCAAACAACCAAGGATTCCAACAGAGCACATGCTCAAATACTTAGCGCACGCAGGAGCTCCCATCACTCTCAGCCCTTTGGTCCAGAGTCCGACCGGGCCTCTTGCACCCCCCGTCTTTCTCCCTCTCGTTTGTAACCCCACCGCAAACTTTGAGCACCTGGGCTCAGGAATAAAGTCACCGACTGACTCAAACTGGACGTAGGGCACGCTGCCTGAACCAGTATAAACCTTGTGTCATTGAGTGCTAGGCCACATCCGATCACAACGTATGGCAAAACTACAAATATTTACGTGTTGGTCACTTTCTGCACCGACAGTTGGCGCCGTTCGTGGGGAAGACATCGTACGTTTGTGCTTTTTGGTCATCGGATGGCCCATTTATCCGCCATCTTCGCCATGGTGGGCTCAAGCGATACGACTCGCTTCGGCTCGCTAGAGTTTCCCGTACTCCCACCTGTTGGGATGTGGGCTCCATCCGTCTTCGAGCTATCCTAGGCCTTCATCTTTGGAAGCCTGGACTTCATCACCGACCGGCTCAGCGTGCTCCACCTCCATGAGGAGGCACCCATCCCGGCGCCCGTCGGAGGGGCACCCTCCGTCGGCTCTAGGACTCCTGGCAACTTCAACGATGAGGCGCCTGCACTTCGTTCCAAACATACGCTCTGCCCAAACCCCGTGAGTAACATACATACTATTATTTACTCGTTATTTACTATCTTCCGCCAATTATCCAGAGGGACCCCGTTGTCCGTGCCGCGATCGCCATGCAACCAGTTCCCCTACGGCCTCGTGTCCCCCATGGACGCGTACGCTTGGGGGCTCCAAAGGATGCTGGCGCCGCCCCCTCTCACATCCGAATTTGTAGGAATGGCAAGCTATGCTCCCACCACTTTCCATGAGCTCCTAGATGATGAGGTTGATAGCGACGGCTCCAGCATCGATGACGTAGCAGCTAGCCACCGTCCATCCTGGGAGTGCGCTATGGCGAATGCTCTAGGACAGCCACCGGTGGTAGCGGAGTCCTTGCAGACTCACACCCCTCTGGACCCTCATGTGGGGGCCCTCGGGCTCGCACAAGAGCACGGTGAGGAGCTACCACAACGGCGGCAGAACCAGCCACCACCTGCACCGGCGCGCTCGATGCATCATGTTGCGCCCCATGCGCATAACCCGGCGAGTGGCACTCGGGGTCGCACCCGTCAAGTTCAGCGCAACATCATCGACGGAGGGAACGATCCCCCACAGTTTGCTTGGGCTGGCTAGAACATCGCTGTGGTGGCGATGCTTCTACGTGACCTTCCCGAGCCAGACAACCCCTAGGAATAGGTGATCCACCAGAACCTCCGGGTACTGGTGGAGACCGCCGCCATTCAACAGGCAGAGAGCTCCGCATCGTGACACCGACTCATGGCCTCTCTCCCTACCAGGGGAGTGGGGACGCACCAGACAAATTGCTCCATCCGCTCACCTCTACAGCCACCGAGCGTGGCACAGGAGGCTGTAGCTGCGCCACGGCCTGACCTGGCGCCCGCTGCACATTGGCCCCCTGTGCGCGAATGGCTCGGACCAAACCAAGACGCTCACAGCGTCATCAGCAACCGACATCGGGCCCAGTGTGATGATGACGTCCATTGGGTAGCGATGAGGGTAGGTGGTTCAAGCCCTGGCCAGACCATCGAAGGGAGCGGTGAAACGCACCCTAGGTAGGGTCGCCGACCAGACGACCGGAGTCCCTGCTCGGATGGCCCGGGACCATGGGCCTTTGGCCGATGCATCCTGAGAGCGCCGTTCCCACAGCGCTTCCGACCGCCCACCAACATCGCCAAGTACACCGAGGAGATGAACCCCAATATATGGCTCAAAGATTTCTAGCTCGCCTGTCGAGTCGGAGGAGTGGATGATGACCACTTCATCATTTAGTACCTTCTGATCTGCGTGGGGGAATATGTTCGAGCATGGCTTGAATTCCTCCCGCATAACAGCATCCGCCACTAGGCGGACCTCAAGAGGCTTTTCGTCGGGCACTTCCAGGGGACGTATGTCCGCCCTGGGAACTCCTAGGACCTCAATAGCTACCAGCAGGAGCCCAGCGAGCCCTGTGGGATTACATCCGCAGGTTCTCCAAACAATGCAACTCCCTCCCTAATGTCATCGGCATGGACGTCATTAGCGCATTCCTCTCTAGGATAACCTGCGAGTCCCTGATCCACAAACTTGGCTGCCTGAAGCCTTGGACCACACGTGACCTGTTCGACATTGCCACAAACCATGCCTCTGGCGAGGAGGCCATCAGAGTAGTCTTCAATGGAGGCCGGGGGCCAAGCGCGAGGACCAGGATGAGGGCCCCTCCATGTAGAGGGGCAAAAAGAACAAGAAGGATTGGTGCCGACCGACCAACTCTGTGTTGGTCGCAGCGGCTGATCGCATGGGCAAGCAGCCCCAGCAGGGCCTGCCTGACCATTTTGATGAGCTCATGGAGAGCCCGTGTACCAACCACGCCTACCCCATCAAGCACCTCTACAAGGACTGCAAACTCCTCAAGCGCTTTCTGCGACAGGCCGGCGGGCCGAAGGAAGGAAAGGGCAAGGAGGTCGCAGCCAAGAAAGTGGGCGTGGTGGGCAGGGATGCGGATGACGGAAAGCCCCTATACGGTGACCAAAGTAACCTGACCGGGCGCCTACCAACTGAAGGACGATAACGGCGACGTTCTCACCAACACTTGGAACATCGGACAGTTACGTCGTTTCTTCCCCTAAAATTCGATCTTACCATTTTTTACTTAATGTTTGCTCCTATAAAGCACCCTGGCCCGAACACTTTTGGCCCGGGTCGCTCAGGGGCTCCATGGGGGTGCGATATCACCTCTCTTTTTTACTATGATATGGTAAATACATCTTTTTACCCGAACAAAAGGGTAGTCCGTTCCTTTAATTACCTTACGTAACTTTGCTTCAACATTCCGACCGATCGCATCCCGCCTCTACCTACGGTTACGAGCAGCTGAGCCTCGCGGGCCAAGCCCGGGCTCTTAAGGTTGCAGCCTACGGGACAAAGGGGTAGTTGCAAAAAAGAAAGAATAAAAACAGATCTATGCTAAGGTAAAACAAGGAACGGGCGGGACAAGCTTCCCCGATCGAAGTGAGTCCATCACAAAAAACAAAGTTGTTGTATTCATTAAAACACAAAAATGCTTTACACAGGGGGCTCCCCCATGATATTATCTTTTACATTTGCTAAGGTATTTCTACTCTAAACTTCTATTGTGGCTCCCCGGTGGCATCGGCTACCGGCTCGACCGACGAGGGTAGAGGCTGCTCGTCCTCTGGCTGGGCAACATTCGGCTCGGTTGGAGGTGGGGCAACGTGCGCTTTCAACCCAGGCTCCACCCCATCCGACGGCTGGGCAACATCCTCCTGGCGCACGCCTTCGGCCGCGTTCGTACGGTGAGCATCCATCACCCACTGCGCGGAGACTTGCTCGGCCACCAACTGTGCATGTGGTAGGGCTCTGAAACCCTGACCCACCGATAATAGGCCCACTGGGTGAGGACCACTCCCAGGCCACGACCCACGCCCCCTCACTTCAACCGGGGGGACGCGGCCCAACTGGATCTCGCTCGGCCCGCGTATCATCGCGACCGCTGGTTCGGGGCGCACCGACCGAAGCAGCTGGCAGGGCATCCCCCCATTGTAGGTCGCACGCTGGCACTGGCCCCAATGACACATGGGTGCGAGGCTGCTCCTCCGACTGCCTAGCCTATCCCACCGTGCCCAGAGCAGGTGGGGACAAGGCCGGTGATGCCTCCGAAGAGCGCGGCAACCGCGTCCGCTTCACCTCCCGCTCGCCGACAGTGTTCGAGCTCGCGGCGCTCTTCCTTGGTGTGGGAACATCGCCGCTCCTCTTCGCCTCATGCCCACCATTGGCAGACATGGCCGTAGGCTCATGATGCACTGCCGAAGTCATGACCTCCCGGCCCCTCTCGTTCTCGGAAGAGCTCACGTCGTCCCCCACCTCCGTGGGGTCCTCCGACTCAAGCTCCGACTTGACGTCGCTCCTGTTTTCCCCGGCCCGCACACACCAGGCGATCTCCATCTCCTTCTCATGCTTTCGCTGAGCCTTCTTGGCTTTCTTCTTCTTTCTCTCAACCGCCGCCTCCTTCAGGGTGGCCTACTGGGCCACACCCTCCGGTTACTTTGGAAGATGCGGCCGAGACTTGTAAGCTCCAAGTCCCTACGAAATGGTTGACACGAAGTCAAGAATAAAGGGGAGCGGGATCGAAAGGGACATGGAATAAGGAAAGGAGAACGTACCAGTTTGGACAGCTTCGAAGTGTTGAGAGCTCCGAGCTTTCCATCGAGGGTCTCCTTGGCCTTCAGTCACAGCACCCGGTCAAGTTAGCTCTAGACTTCGTCGCTCGCCAACTCCTCCGGCGACGCGTGGTTGGGGTCCATCGGGCCATTATACATCCACATTGCCCGCATCCTCTCCGCTAGCGAAGCGACCTGATGGTGGAAGAACATGTGGAACACATGCACCCTATCAAGGCCCTGCTTCACTAGCTTCTCGAGCTCCTCCCTAATGATCTCTAGCTTCTTCTTCTCCTAGCTAGAGGGGCCCCACGACCAACTGTCCCGCCTCTCCAGCCTTCTACCGGTGAACGACGAGAATGGTGCCTCCACTAGGTTCCTGATGTAGAACCACTCCCCATGCCACCCTCGGTTGGAGTTGTAGGGGGTGTACATGGGGTAGGCGCCCGACACGCTCGGTTTCTTCTGCAGTGCGAAGCCTCCCACTGGCGTGATCCTGAGCAGCTTCCCCTCCGACAAAGCTCGCCTAGAGAACATCCACTGGAAGAAGTCCATGTGTGGCTCCATCCCAAGGAAGGCCTCGCACACGGTGACGAATCCGGCGATGTGCAGCACCCTAGTCGGATTGAGGTGCTGCAGCTTCAGGCCCCACTCATTAAGGAGCCCACGCAGGAACCAGTGCGTAGTGTATCCCAACCCACGCTCATGGAAGGCGAGGAAGGAGACAACCTCGCTAGCCCGAGGCCACGGGAAATCCTCCCCCACAGGAGCCCTCCAGTGCGCCACCTCCTTCGGCGGCAGCACCCCCTTCTCGGTGAAGGTGGCCAACACCAACTCAGTCACAATGGATGACCTCCAGCTCGACATTGCGCTCTAGATTCACAAACGGATCTATAAGTTTCTCCTCTCCCTTGCTCTCTCCTCTCTCTTGCTTAGGAACCGCCGCAGCGCATGAACACTCTTGGCGAGAAGGCGGCAGATGGGGAATAGGTGAAGGAATGGGATGAAAGCCCTCTCCCTTCCCCTATTTAAGAAGGAGGTGCAACAGTTGGGGAAAGGCAAACAACGGGGGTGAAAAACCCTCTCCCTTCCCCATTCAATGCGGATGGGATACGACGAGATGCGCCCTGACTGATGGGACGCACCTTGCCCGACGAGACGGCGCCTAGTCAGGCGGGACGTGGCCTAGGCATGGCCCACCACTACCGCATGCCGGGCGTGGGAAACCAGGCACAACTGCGCGTAGGCGGCTCTCCGCCTTCCTAGGCAGGACCTAGAAGGGCCCAAGAACAGGATCTCCGCCAAGGAGAAACCAACAGGCCTCCTGAGTCGATCGGACGGCTCAAGCGAATGCCGAGAGATAGGTAAGGAGCAGATGGACGCCCCATGTGGGCCATGCCAACTCCGTCAGGAACGATGAGCGTGGATCCCGATCGGACATATCCGATTGGAGCTCCTCAGACCCCGTCACTCGAATCATCAAGGTAACATTACCAACCCCCACTATTTCTTTATATGACCATTAATTCATCAGCTGTCATTCATACATTCATACATGCATTCGCACATTCATTCATTCAAATCATCCATTCATCCCATACATCCAAAGCATCACATATGCAGTTAAATGCATCACAACGCTCCATGTTGCATCATGAAGCGGCAGTTGCCTCATTCAACATGAGCAACAACCGACCGGGGTTCGAAGGCCAGCCCACAAAGGGCTCGAGGCCGCCTCGCGTCAAACAGAGCCAGGGGAGAAAACACAGATGAGGCCCGAGCGGCCCTCGCCTAGTCTGCTCCGAAGCAGATAGGGTCATCTCAACCTTCTCATTCCATCCTAACCTCAAGCCATGCCCACAGAATCTCCATCGAGGGGAGGCTAGCGGGCCACCCGGGTCCGTCTTTGGAACGACCCAGGCATCTGCCGGGACACGGGTTAAGGAGTAGTGGAATGCCACATGAGGGCTATGCCAACCCTGTCATGAACGATGAACCCAGATTTCACTTGAACATGCCTGCTAGTGAGCTCACTGAGCGTGTCACTCGAGCCATCAAGGCAAATGATGTTAGCTTAGCCCCTCCTATTGCGGAAACCACCGACGGGGTAACACACGAAACTCAACCGACCCCTACCGAGCCCAACAGGGCTAAGGGACTCCACCTCGCCCGATCCCTCGTTGCGACCAGCGCTTGGATTTGTGATTCCACCTTGATCCCTCAGCACGTCCGACACCAGGATCCACGACTCTGGCTTGCCCGATCCTTCATTGTGCCCAGCGCCTGGATCCGTGATTCGGACTCGCCCGATCCCTCGACACGTTCGACGCCTAGATCCGCGACTCTGGCTTGCCCAATCCCTCATTGTGCCCAGCGCCTGAATCTGCAATTCTGACTCGCCTCGATCCCTCGGCACGTCCGATGCCTAGATTCATGACTCCAGCTCGCCCAATCCCTCGTTGCGCCCAGCGCCTGGATCCGCGATTTTGACTCGCCCGATCCCTCAGCATGTCCGACGCCTGGATCCACGACTCTGGCTCGCTCAATCCCTCGTTGTGCCTAGCACCTAGATCCATGATTCCACCTCAATCCCTCGGCACGTCCGATGCCAGGATCCACGACTCCGTCTCGCCCAGTCCCTCGTTGCGCCCAGCGCCTGGATCCGCGATTCTGACTCGCCTGATCCCTCAGCACATTTGATGCCTTGATCCATGACTCTGGCTCGCCCGATCCCTCATTGTGCCCAACATCTGGATCCACAATTCCGCCTCGATCCCTCAGCACACCCGATGTCTAGATCCGTGACTTCGGCTCACCCGATCCCTCATTGCGCCCAACGCCTAGATCCATGATTCCGACTCACCTGATCCCTCAGCACATCCAACGCCTGGATTCATGACTCTGGCTCGCTCGATCCCTCGTTGCGCCCAGTGCCTGGATCCACGAGTCTGACTCGCACGATCCCTCAGCACGTCGGACACCTAGATCCAAGACCCCGGCTCACTCGATCCCTCGTTGCGCCCAGTGCCTGGATCCGTGACTCTGACTCACCTGATCCCTCGATCGCGACCAAATACCTAGGATCATGCTCCTAGAAATGATGGGTCAGAAACTAGAAAGAAGAGGCTATGCCCGCCAAGGTGCACACACACACGCCCGCTGACAAACCCCCCAGACGATTCTGCCCGAATCGTCCGGAGGCTCGGGGGCTGCACCCGCGGGTGCGCTCGCGCACACCCACTATCGAAAACAAAAAATTCCCCCCACTAGCAACACGAACCCCCCCCAGACTAGCAGGAGCCATGACCCCAATGATTAGGATCGTGGCCTTCAGCTCCACAAGCCAGCCCGGCGATCGATGACCTAGGGGCGGCTACCGACTCCTGTACGACGCCCTAGGAAACCAGGAGGTGATGACGAAGACCATGATAGAGACCACATCGCATAGGACGGCTGGCGAACCATCACCATGCCTACAGTGCCAACACGATGAGCACAGTAGCACCATGCCACACCATGCCACAATGTGTCCACAGGACAGTGACGACAACCACGCCCGGACGTGAACCACAAGACGGCGTAGCTTGCAAGCCAAGTTAGCTGGACCTCCCTCAGCCTCATGACCCTTCGGTCTAGAGAACCTCCTTCTCTATACATGCCCTAGCCCCAAACTCTATGTAAGGGCAGCCAGGGCATTCTCCATCGTAGTAGAGCTCATGGTGCTTCCCTTCAGGCAGTCCATCTCCAAGCACTAGCTCTCCAACCTCTTCCACCATTCTTGCACCCCCATTGTTGGGTTCATAAACCTAGGGTCCCTCATGGACCTACTTCCTAGCAAAGGCTCGGCCCAACAGACGACGTTGCGAACGATGCACAACTCTTGGGCTAGCCCAAAAATACCTGAACGACTGGCCAGAAGAGCGATCCGGTCTCTGACCGGAAGGCCTAGACAAGGAGGAACAACGCTCGCTTCCAACTCTGGCCCGCATATCCGACCAAAAGGCCTCGCTTCCGACCAGAAGACCTGGCCGAAGAGGAACAACGCTTGCTTCTGACTCCGGCCCACCTCTCCGACCGGAAGGCCTGGCTAACGCCGCTTCCAACTCTGACCCGTGTCTCCGATCGGGGATGCACCGAACCTCTGCTTACAACTCTTCTCTGACTGGCACAGTCAGAGCCGACTAGGACCAACCGACCGAGGACGCCCGCTCGGTGAGGACCAGGAAACAGGCGGAGCAAGTAAAGCAGGATGTTCAAGTCAACCGCAATACCTAGGACCGTATCCTGTACACCTGCACTACAGTATCGACAGAGCATGGCAGAAGGGCGCCCTGCAACCTTCTAAGCATGTCAAAACCCAAGCAGTGTTGTGGGCACCGACGTTTTGCCCTACAGTGTTATGGGCGCCATCAATTCCCATACCAGGCAAACACGGTAAGACTCCCCACATGGCTCCAGGCATCAATAGTGTTGTGGGCGCCGTCATTTACCATACATGGTGAATACGGTAAAACCTCCCACATACGTCTGACAACAACAGTGTTGTGGGCGCCTACCATCATCTTGTACCCGATGGCATGGGCAACAAGACTCAGTAGCATACGCACTCTCTCTCACTTGTAAAGGGCGTCCCCTTCATCTATAAAATAGGATGCGCTCTCTCTCAACAGGGGGATCCAATTTCAGACAACAAAAAAACACACATCGACAATCCAAACAACCAAGGATTCCAACAGAGCACACGCTCAAATACTTAGCACACGCAGGAGCTCCCGTCACTCTCGGCCCTTCGGTCTAGAGTCTAACTGGACCTCTTGCACCCCCTGTCTTTCTCCCTCTCGTTTGTAACCCCACTGCAAACTTCAAGCGCCTATGCTTAGGAATAAAGTCACCGACCAACTCAAACTGGACGTAGGGCACGTTGCCAGAACTAGTATAAACCATGTGTCATTGAGTGCTAGGCCACATTCGATCACAACGTACGGAAAAACTATAAATATTTACATGTTGGTCACTTTCTGCATCGACACCCATTGTAAGAACTTTAGAGCATTTAAGTGAGGAACACGCACTCGATCATCTCTAAGACTAGACATAGGGTTCTGGCCTAAACCAGTATAAATCCTTGTGTCTTTTGGATGTTACCAATGTCTTCCTAGAGCAGCATGGCAATCATATAAATTTACTAGTCTGGTTTACAAAACACCAACAGTGGCGCGCCAGGTAGGGGACAGTCGTGCACTCTCGATTGTTGAGCAGGAAGCGATGGCTGCTCGCACTGTTCGTGGACTCGTTGGTGGAATGGCCCACGGTGGCCACATCCGCCGTGAAAACTATGAGTTTACTAGCGTCAAAGGGCTAGCGCCCATGCTCGCCTACAGCCATGGCCCAAACCTTAGCCACAGAGATCTGGGTTGAAAGCTCTAGTTTGGTTTTGGTGAATTGATGAAACCCTAAGTGCTAACCTAGTTTATCAAAGTTATGAGATAGGTGGCACATTCCAAGTGGTGAAGGAAATGAAGATTATGACATGATGATGGTGATGCCATGGTAATGATCAAGTGCTTGGACTTGGAAAAGAAGAAAGAGAAAAAAACAAAAAGCTCAAGGCAAAGGTGAAATTTATAGGAGCTTTTCGGTTTAGTGATCGAGACACTTAGCGAGTGTGATCACATTTAGGATTGATAGCCGTACTATTGAGAAGAGTGAAACTCGTATCGAAATGCGGTTATCAAAGTGCCACTAGATGCTCTAACTCATTGTATATGCATTTAGGATCTAGTGGAAAGCTAACATCCTTGAAAACATTTGTGAAAATATGCTAACACATGTGTACAAGGTGATACACTTGGTGGTTGGCACATTTGATCAAGGGTGGTGAAGTTTAGGGTCAGAAAGAGCTATTTCATATTGACCGGACTCTACCTTGGGTAGTGACCGGACTCTGACACTGCGTTCGGTCAGTGGCACGTAGTGGAGGCCGCCCTTGGTCCCTTGACCGGACGCTAAAGTGTAAAAGGGACCAAACGCGTAGGGGGTGCGTCCGGTCTCCTAGTGACATACGCTGACGCAAGCAATAGAGAGAGAGAGAGAGAGACTATGTTGATCGGACGCTACCTAGGTCCGGTCATGTGCCACCGGACGTGTCTGGGCGTGAAAAATTGTGAATGGAACCTTACTGGAAATGACCGGACTCCAGTGTTGGAGCGTCCGGTCACTTCGAGCATCACGTTCGGTCACAACTTAAGTGCACTGATGACCGTTGAGATTGGGTGATCAACATTTGAAGTTGGGGACACGTGGCAAATATCTAAGGACCGGACGTTGGGGTCCTGCGTCCGGTCAAACAGATCGGTGTGTCTGATCGCCCCAATTTTTCAGGGGACAGAGGAGCCAATGGCTCTATTCATGGGGGCTCTCTATTTAAGCCCCATGCCCGGGTCAAACTCACTCTCTTGGCCATTTGTATTGACATAGCAACCTTGTGAGCTTAGCCAAAGCCCTCCCACTCATCTCCATCATTGATTCATCATCTTTGAGAGATTGGGAGAGAATCCAAGTGCATTGCTTGAGTGATTGCATCTAGAGGCACTTGGTGTTCATGTTTCGCTGTCGGATTCACTTGTTACTCTTGGTGGTTGCCACCACCTAGATGGCTTGGAGCAGCGGAGGAGGATTGGCACGAGTTGATGATTGTTCGTGGCCATCTCCTGGTGATTGTTAGGGGTCTTGTGCCTTCCATGGTGGAGCGCCGAAAGGTAACTCTAGTGGATTGCTCGTGTCATTGAGTTACCTCACTTGTGGTTAGGTTCTTGTGATGTCCAATTGTGTGGATGAGGTTCGTGCAACACCTCTTAGCCACCGAATCACCAAGTGTTGGTCAACACAACAGGGACTAGCGTGCCGGCAAGCATGTGAACCTCAAAAGAAAAACATTGATTGTCTCTTGCCCTTTGGTATTCTCCCAGTGATTGAATTAGTATTCATCTTATGATTGGTTCACTCCTCTATGCGGTGGTATAATCACCTTACTTACTCTTTTACATTCCCGCAAACTAGTTGTAGCAAGCTCTTTAGTGTAGCTAGAATTGAGAGCTTGCTTTGTAGCTTAAGTTTATCTAGTGGAGCTCTTTAGTGTAGCAAGTGTGAGAGCTCTTAGTGAGTAGTGATCATAGTAACTAGAATTGTTGGATAGGTGGTTTGTAACCCTTATAGAGCTAGAGCAAATTTGCTTTTCACTATTTGTCATACTAATCAAATTGCTCTAGTTGGTTTGTAGATTTTTAAATAGGCTATTCACCCCCCTCTAGCCATATTAGGACCTTTTAAGTGGTATCAGAGCCATAGTCACCGTTTGATTGAAGGCTTAACAACCTCGGTATCAAATTATGGCTCAAGTTGTGTTCAACCATGTGGAGGGCAAACCACCGTTCTTTGATGGCACATGTTATGACTATTGGAAGAGAAAGATGAAGATGTATCTTGGTTCAATCAATAATCAAGTGTGAGATGTGACCGAGAGTGACTATGTTGTCATTGATCCCGACAATCTCACCAAGCAAGACAAGGCCAACAAGCAATGCAATACAATGGCTCTCAACACCTTATACAATGCCATTGATTCCAAGATGTTTGAGCAAATCAAGGATTGTGATAGAGCTAATGAGGTGTGGAAGAGATTGGAGGAAACATATGAGGGCAAATCGGCGGTGAACAGTGCCAAGTTGTATATCCTCAAGGACAAGTTGACAAGCTTCAAGATGAAGGATGATGAGAGCTTTCTGGAGATGTTCCATCGGTTGCAAGTGATTGTCAATGATTTGAAGGCTTTGGGAGAAAAGATCAATGATGATGATGTTTCTTCTCGGTTCTTCTTGTGCTTACCTCCAAGATTTGAGATGTTGAGATTGCTTATCATAAGAGGAGGATTGAAGGATATTACCCCTAACCAAGTACTAGGTGATGTCATGACATAAGAAACATACCGTGTGGAAAGGGAGGGGGTTGACAAGGATGACAAGAAGGAAGACGAAGACAAGAAGAAGAAGAGTGTAGCATTCAAGGCTAGCTCATCATCCAAGAACAAGAGCAAGTCCAAGAAAGAATCAAGTGATGATGAGAATCTTAGTGACATTGATGATGAGGCCATGTCTCTATTTGTGCGCAAGATGGGCAAATTCATGAAGAAGAAGGGCTATGGTGCAAGAAAGAGAAGAGATCACACCAAAAGCAAAGAATATGTGAGAAGATGCTACAATTGCAAAAGCCCTAATCATGTTGTAGCGGATTGTCCCTACAATAGTGACATTGACGAGGATAAGAAGAAGAAGCACAAGAAGGAGAAGAAGGAGAAGAAGATGACCTTCCAAAAGAAGAAGGGTGGAGGCTATGTGGTCACTTGGGATAGTGATGGCTCTTCAGATAGTGATGGCTCTAGTGATGATGGCAAGAAACCAATCAAGAAAGCACTAGCAAGCATCGCCATCAACAACAAGCCCTCCATCTTCGACACTCCATCGACATGCCTCATGGCAAAGCCTACCAAGGTAAAATATGATGTGAGTGATGATGATGAATGTGAAAGTGATGCTTGTAGGAGTGATGATGATGAGGAGGAGTACACCAAGGAGGAGCTCATGGACATGTGTGAGCAAGTGCACACTTGCGTTGAGATGAAGAGAAAGGAGTGTAAAGAATTGTGCAAGAAAGACAAATTTCTTGAGCAATCCTTTGATGAGCTAAATGCCACAAATGAGAGGCTAATAGAAGCCCATGAGAAGCTTGGCAAAGCTCACTCTAAGCTTGAAAAGGCTCACTCCTCTCTCATCGAACAAGTCAAGATGGAGGAAGCCAAGAAGGAGCAAGCGATTGTGTCATGTGATGTGGGACTAACATGTGATATTATTGATGAATCTTTTTATAAGCTCATTGTCGTTGCTCCCACTAACCCTTCTTGTAGCACTACTACTTCTACTTCACCTTTGAGTGATGGTTTCACTTATGATGCCTCACTAATGGTGGAAAATGAGACCCACAAGAAGGAGGTGAATGAGCTCACTCGTGCCTTAGGCAATGCCTATGGTGGAGATACCCGCTTGCTAAAATGCTTGGGTAGCCAAAGATTTTCTCTCAACAAAGAGAGACTAGGCTATACCCCAAGAAAGGCAAGGCTGCCTTTGTCACTCCCAAAGCTAACTTTGTGAAGGGCAATGGTCAGTTTTGCAATAGATGCAAGCAAGTTGGGCATATAGAGCAATATTGCAAGACTAACAAGAACAAGCAACCTAATGTATCCTCAATTAGATTTGATTCTTGTTACATGCTTGTTAAGGGTGCCAATGGTATGAAGGCTAAGTTCATTGGTACACCAATTATGGGCCCAAAGAAGAAGGCCATTTGGGTGCCAAAGACCTTGGTAACTAACCTTCAAGGACCCAAGCAAGTTTGGGTACCTAAAAAGAATTGATCTTCTTTTGTAGGTCAATTATAAAGCTGGAGGAAGGCATTGGGTGCTTGATAGTGGGTGCACACAACACATGACCGGTGATCCAAGAATGTTCAATTCAATCAATGAAAATAAGAGCAATGGGATTGATAGTATCACATTTGGTGACAATGGCAAAGGCAAGGTCAAAGGTCTTGGTAAGATTGAAATATCCAATAACTTGAGCATTTCCAATGTGCTACTAGTAGAGAGCTTGAACTTCAACCTACTGTCAGTAGCTCAATTGTGTGATCTTGGTTTCAAGTGCATATTTGGTGTGGATGATGTAGAGATAATAAGTGTAGATGGCTCTAACTTGATATTCAAAGGATTTAGATATGAGAATCTATACTTGGTTGATTTCAATGCTAGAGAAGCTCAATTGTCAACATGTTTGCTCACTAAGTCTAGCATGGGTTGGTTGTGGCATATAAGTCTTGGTCATGTTGGAATGAAACAATTGAACAAGTTGATCAAGCATGACTTAGTTAGAGGCTTGAAAGATGTCACATTTGAGAAGGATAAGCTATATAGTGCATGTCAAGCCGGAAAGCAAGTCGGTAACACATATCCTAGGAAGAGCATGATGATCACATCCAAGGCATTTGAATTGGTGCACTTAGACTTGTTTGGACCAACCACATACACTAGCATTGGTGGAAACAAATACGGATTTGTGATTGTGGATGATTTTAATAGATACACATGGGTGTTCTTTCTTGTTGACAAAAGTGATGTGTTTGCAACCTTCAAGACATTCATCAAGAGAATTCATAATGAGTTTGAAACAACCATCATGAAAGTCAGAAGTGACAATGGAAGTGAGTTCAAGAACACAAGAGTGGATGATTTGTGTGATGAGTTTGGAATTAGGCATCAATTTTTGGCCAAGTATACTCCACAATCAAATGGCCTAGTTGAAAGAAAGAATAGAACTTTGATTGACATGGCAAGATCAATGTTGAGTGAGTACAATGTGAGTCATTCATTTTGGGCCAAAGCAATCAACATGGCTTGCTACTATAGCAACCGACTCTATTGTCACCCCATGATGGAAAAGACACCTTATGAGCTATTGAATGGAAGAAAACCCAACATAGCATACTTTCGGGTTTTTGGTTGCAAATGCTATATCTTGAAGAAAGGCACTAGATTGGGCAAGTTTGACAAGAAATATGATGAAGGATTCCTACTTGGATACTCAACTACTAGCAAAGCATATAGAGTTTGGAATTTGGCTAGTGGTACTCTTGAGGAGGTTCATGATGTGGAATTTAATGAAACAAATGGTTCCCAAGAGGAAGATGAGAATCTAGATGATGTGAGAGGCACTCAATTAGTCAATGCAATGAAGAACATGGACATTGGTGATATAAGACCTAGAGAAGTGATTGATGTTGAAAATGACAAGAATCAAGTGCTCTCTAACTCAAATGTACAAGCTAGTGGTTCTCAAGATCAAAGTCAAGCAAGTGCTAGTGTTGACAAAGTGCAAGATCAACAACAAGTGGCTAGTTCATCATCTCAACCAAATGATCAATCAAGTGCAAGCAATTAAGTGCAAGTGCTCCAACCAACCAATGTAGCAAAAGATCATCCTTTCGACTCTATAATTGGTGATATTTTTAGAGGTGTACAAACAAGATCTAAATTGGCATCATTTTGTGAACATTTCTCATTTGTGTCATCCGTTGAACCTAAGAAGATAGATGAAGCTTTGAAGGATGTTGATTGAGTCAATGCTATGCATGAAGAACTAAACAACTTCAAGAGAAGTCAAGTATGGGAGTTAGTTGAGAGGCCTATGGATCATAATGTAATTGGAACCAAGTGGATCTTTCGGAACAAGCAAGATCAAGAAGGGATAGTAATAAGGAACAAAGCAAGATTAGTGGCTTAAGGTTACACTCAAATTGAAGGTCTTGACTTTGGAGAAACATATGGCCCGATTGCTAGATTGGAAGCAATTAGAATCTTGCTAGCCTAGACGATTTTGCCCAAATTGCCCGGGGGCTACACCCACGGGTGCGCTCACATGCACCCGCTGTCAAGACAAAAATCCCCTAGACGATTTTGCCTGAATCGCCCGGGGGCTCGGGGGCTCCTGTCGGGTTCATAAACCCGGGGTCCCTCGTAGGCCGGTTTCCCAACAAAGGCTCGGCCCAAGCAGACAGCGCGTGACTCATGGGCCAGCCCAAGTACCTAAACGATAGGCTAGGAGGGCGGTCCAGTCACCAACCAAAAGGTCTGGCCGAGGAGGAGCGGCACCCGTTTTCTGACTCCGGCCCACCTCTCCGACCGAAGCGCTCGCTCTGACTCCAACGCCTCCGGACGGCCTCTCCGACTGGAAGGCCTGGCGAAAACACTACTTACGACTCTGACCCCATGTCTTCGACCGGGGTACGCAAAAACCTTGCTCACTGCTCTTCTCCAACTGGCGCAATCAGAGTTGGCTAGGACCAACCGACCAGGGATGCCCACTCGAAAAGGACCAGGGAACGAATGGAGAAAGTGAGGCAAGGCGCACAAGTCAAACCACAATACCAGGGATCATACCCTGTACACATGTAGGAATAGTACTCTGCAAATGCCCTGACACAAATAGTGTTGTAGGCGCCGACACTTTCCCTACAGTATTGTAGGTGCCATTAACTCCCATAAGGTAAGGCCCCCCACATGCCTCTGGGCATCAACAGTGTTGTGGGCGCTGGAATTTACCGTACCGAGTGAACATGGTGAAACTCCTCACATGCCTCTGGGCATCAAAAGTATATGTAGGTACCGACATCTGCCATACCCGAAACAAGACGACGTAAGCTCCCACGTGCATCTAACATCCAAACAGTGTTGTGGGCGCCTACCATCATCGTATACCCGCCGGTGTGGGCAACAAGGCTTAGAAGCAAACATACTCCTTCCCTCTCACTTGTAAGGCCATCCCCTTCATCTATAAAAGGGGATGCACTCTCTCCCAAGAAGGTCAGTTGATTCAAGTTCATACAAGTCATTCCAGATTCATTAGATCGACCAAGTTCACTAGTTCACAACCATAGAACCGCCAGGTTCGGACCTCAAGCATACGCTTGAACACTTAGCTCATAGCGGAGCTCCTATCGCTCTCGGCCCTTCCGACCAGAGCCGACCGGACCTCTTGTACACCCTATCTTTCTCCTTCTCATTTGTAACCCCACTGCAAACTTCGAGCACCTGGGCTCAGGAATAAAGTCACCGACCGACTCAAACTGGACGTAGGGCACATTCCCTGAACCAGTATAAACCCTGTGTCATTGAGTGCTAGGCCACCTCGGATCACAACGTACGGCAAAACTACAAATATTCACTTGTTGGTCACTTTCTGCACCGACAAAAAGAATAAAAGATAAAAGGTTAAGCTAGGCTTGTAGTTAAATCAGCAACCGTTTCTCAGGCAACGACGCCAAAAAGTTTGTTGGTATTTATTAACGCACACAAATAAATATGTAAATGCACGGATACCACTGTAGCTTTCACCCAGAAGTATTCTAAGTATCGTATCTACAGGGAAACATGTGAGACTAACTATGGTCTAACTTAACTAAGGGTAGGAACAAGGTTAGGATAAACAGGAGCGTAGAGAGGATAACTAAGGTTCTCTTGTTCTGACTTTGGCAAGCTATGTCTTCTACTATTCAACTGGGGACATTACTAAGAAAAGACACAAACAGAGGATGCTTTCTCTCGTAATTGGGTCCTACTTGGCCTATAAATGGGAGGTGGACTATAGAAGACTCAACGAATGTGTCACACTTGCGTTCTAACGCTACTTCACGATCTACCACCGATCCGGAATGCAGGGTGCATCCATGATTAACCCAAATCTAAGCACCATGCTTACACTTATGATTAATACTTTACTCCCCCTAGGAAGAGAATAAAGCACTTAAAAGAGTCGCGATCCTGATGAACAATATAAATAAGATGCTTACTTGAATCAGAAGTTGATTGCCTAAGACATCTCAGAAGCAAGCTCAAGTAGAACTTGGATCCGCCAAGGTACAAGTCATAGAGAGAGCACCGACAGGCCGGTACTTCTTCCAAACTCTTTCCTCACTCTCTATCTCACTATTTCTATTTATAAGACTAGATCCTATGGAGGACTAATCTTCTCTTGATAGTTGGCTCTAATCCTAATGAGGAGGATATGAATTAGGGTTTCAGGATGGCTCTAGGGAGGGGGGTAGGGGGCGCCTTATATAGGGAAGATGGAGTAGGAGGCAAGGCATTGTCATGTCATCGATCCGCGTCAACTCCCTCGTTCACCATTGGATGAACCGACTTAAAAGGACGGTGTAGATGCAATCTAGGAGGCGGTGGAGAACTGACATTCGAAGTGGAGACTGACAGGAGGGGCCCACATGGTAGCCCCTCAGGGTCTCCTTTGGTGGGTTGCCTTCTGGTGTGTTCTAGATCCTTCCCAAGTAGTTTACGTCGCGGATAAACGTGATGTAATCTGACAATTAAGCCCCCCTTGATGGTTTTCTGGATAAACCCTGCTGAAAACACAGATTCACCAAAACTTATGGAATTTGTCAGTTTAAACCCCTATACCTATGTTTGGTGATGGAATTAAGTATATATGCAGGTTATGTTGATGGTTTATGATTGATGTTAATGACCGTCAACACCTGCCTAGGTCACGAACCCTAAAACAACGGCACACTGGCATGGCAAGGCTTAGCAGTCATGTACCACGTCGTCAAGGCATCCTGACAAGGCCAAACGCAACGGCCACCTATCGCATTGAACGCACCAACCCACGAGGGGTTGAGCGATGAAGCTCGAATAGGCCATGACTATGAACCCATGCACGAATACACACGCATCTTAGTGCTTTCACGATCACTTCGTGATCGCAAAAATGCTCAGGGGCTACAGTCGGGGTTATAACACCAGGGTGTCTCAAGGCATCAATTAGTTAGCAGGCCGAGCGGCCCACGATACATCAGCCAACAAAAGCCCGAACGACCAAGGCCCAGCTGATCTAAGAAAACCAGGCCAAGCGCTAAGGTAGGGGCTGGCCACGACCCCTTCATCAGACTTAGCCGCACTGCGTACGAGAAACACACGACCTCTCCACCATCCTAACCCTTGTGAAGAACGGGGAGAGGTCGAGCTCAGCCAGGCACTCCTGTTCTAACAATGGTAGGCATGCCACTCTGACCCCGCAAGGACCGAGGGGACAGCGGTCACCTCGGTCCAGTCAGATGCCATCCCTGCTCCACACAGCTCAGACAAGACAACACTGCCCAAGGCGGTGACGACTGGTACGATAACCACCATCTAAATATAGCCCGACAAGACGCATGTACGATTCCACCCACTACGGGATGGGATCCACGACGAAGGCCTTGACTTACAGGCCATCTAGACTGGTAGGAGCCACGACCCCAACGATCGGGATCGTGGCCCTCAGCTCAACAAGCCAGCCCAACGATCGATGACCCAGGGGCGGCTACCGACTCCTGTACGATGCCCTAGAAAACCAGGAGCCGATGACGAAGACCACGGTGGAGACCACGTCGCATAGGACGGTTGGCGAACCATCACCGTGCCTACAGTGCCGCCATGGCAGGCACAGTAGCACCACGCCACACCATGCCGCGACGTGGCCACAGGACAGTGACGACAACCACTCCCGGACGTTCACCACAAGACGGCGTAGCTTGCAAGCCAAGTTAGTTATGACCTCCCTTAGGCTCACGACCCTTCGGTCCAGAGAATCTCCTTCTCTGTACACGCCCTAGCCCTGAACTCTATATAAGGGCAGCTAGGGCACCCATCTCAAAACATCCTCTACCATTTTACTCATTCTCCATTATAGTAGGGCTCCCGGAGCTCCCCTTCTGGCAGTCCATTTCCTAGCACTAGCTCTCCAACCTCTTCCACCGTTCTTGCACCTCGTTGTAAGAACTTCAGAGCATTCAAGCGAGGAACACGCACTCAATCATCTCTGAGACTAGACGTAGGGCTTCGGCCTGAACCAGTATAAATCATCGTGTCTTTTGCATGCTACCATCGTCTTCCTAGAGCAGCGCGGCAATCGTATAAATTTACTAGTCCGGTTTATAAAACACCGACAATATCTATTATACCTAATATTAAAAACGGTAAGTTTCCTTCTTCCCTCTCTTACTTTCTCGCCCACGTTTCTCGCTCTTATCCTTCTCGGGTTAAGTTTATAGTCGTAAAACATTCACTCTCATCCTTCTCTTACTTTCGTCTCGTTGTGAGCTATCACCTAAGCTCATACTCTCTCTCCATGCCACAAAGAATGTCATTCTCACACTTCGTGAAAGTCAAACATTTTTTACTTTGATCAATTATATATAAAAAGAATATTAATATTTATAATACATAATTAATACTATTAAATCGTAAAAATATATTTTTATAATAAATTTATCTAGTGATATAAATGTTGCTAGTACTCCTTCCATACTCAAAAATCAAGTCATTTTGGACATAATTTAGCATACCAATGAGAGATTAATTAGGGTATATTTTTCTCTGTTTGTCCTTATTAAATATGGTAGCGGGTACTTTATGTACATCAAACGTTTACAGCTTACAGCTGAGCTGGTTATTGCGATTTGGCTCGAGGCATGACGTCCAGGGTTCTGTCTCTCTCTCTTGGATCGAATTTTTGCGATTTTTTTCCTTGCGCTCGCGCTGGCGCTGATAGCCTGATAGCTGCATGCCAGCATGGCACTGCGTGCGGATTTTTTTTTTTTTTTGAGCCTTGGCGCGGATAGCTGCATGCCTGCATGGCACTGGGTTGCCTTTGCGGCTTTAGCGCGGATCGCGCGCGATTTTTGTGCCTGTTTTTCGCTAGCTGTACCGGCCGGCCGGCACGACGTCAGCCTACGCGGGCGGCGGCGCGGGGCCGGGGCGCGACGGTCGTCGAGGCTCTCCAGGCACACCTGGGCACGCGCTCGCTCGCCTATGGGCGCGGCTGCGAGCAGAGACGGACCGGCAGCTCCGCAGCTGGGAAGGTGGCTCGGACGGCAGGGAGCGCGGCGGCCATGGCGAGCTCCTGGTCCGGCCATGGCGGGTACCGCTCCTGGTCGCTCCATCTTTGCATCTTCGCTTCCTCCGGAGCCTCCTCGATCGGCCGGTCTACACGACGCGACGGACTCCGGCGCGACCTCCAGCGCGACGGAGTCCGGCGCGATCTCATCTCTTCTTCGTCCTCCCATAGCAAGCAAGCGCAGTCTCTCTCCTAGGATGCGCGACGTGATCGAAGAGACGCGATTGATTTAATGCCCTGGGGTTACTAGCGTCGGGGCTCGGGGCACGGATAAGGCAGGATAACGAGCCGGCTCGACTTGTTCTGGCTCGTTAAGATAACGAGCTAGCTCGCTCGGCTCGGCTCGTTATCCTAACGAGCCAGAAAGTCAACTCGGCTTGGCTCGTTAAAAGCTCGAGTTGGCTCGTTAAGCTCGCGAGCCAGGTATAAAAAAATATACAAAATATAATATTTGCATTTATCTAAAGTTTGAGAATAATAATAATACAAAAGAAATGCATTTAACAACCTTAAATCCAATAAAAAATTAATATGTACTAATATATATACAAGTATAATAAAATACTATAGTATTCATGCATCTAACACCCTTAAATGATACTTTTTTTCTGAAAGCTTGGCTCGTTTAGCTCGCGAGCGGCTCGCGAGCTGGTTCGAGTTGGCTCGTTATAGCTAACGAGCTAAAATCTTGGCTCGGCTCGGCTCGTAACGAGCCGAGCCGAGTCGAGCCATCCACAAACCGAGCGAGCTAACGAGCTTCGAGTTTTTCGTCCAGCCTTAGGCACGGGAGACGAAGGATGGGGCAACTTCATCCAAAACAGTGTGGAGGGATGCTAAACGACTTCGGGGCTGTTTGGTTCCTTTAGTCCGCGGACTAAAGTTTAGTCTCTGGACTAAAGTTTAGTCTGAACCTTGTTGGGTTTCAGGGACTAAAGTCCATTAATATAGTTCTATAAAGACAATATTACCCCTGTGGATAGGCTTGGGGATCGGTGGGATGGGGAGTAACGAGGGGCATGAGTGTCTCCAGAACACTTTAGTCCAGTTTAGTCACCCCTTCATGGACTAGATGACTAAACCCTTTAGTCTAAATTTTAGTCCATGTATTTGGTATTTTAGGGACTAAAAGTAGGCATTTTAGTCCACATTTTAGTTTAGTTCGTGGAACCAAACATACCCTTCATTTGCGAAAACAATCCCAGTAGCCAAAACGACTTGATTTTTTTTAGTGTGAAAGGAATACTATCTAAGGAAACTATTTTTTATAAAGTTAATTAAACTTAAAAAAATTATCATCATAAATCTTATAGTGTCATTCTTTTTGGAACAGTATCGATATCGTGGCATGTATGCCTATGGCTTATATTGCATCTTTTTTGACTTAACGGCTTGCGGAGACAAGAGGCACCTTTTTTTTATAGTAGAGTCAATCTAGGATCAACCTCGTCCCTCGCCTCTCGAGAGTCGCGTCTCGAGCCCTGCTCCCGTTCGGCCCCACCGCCGCTGTGGACGGCTGGACGCGGACGCGAGGAGCGAGGACGCGCCGGGGCCCGCCTCTCCGTCTCCTCCTATTCCTCGCCTGCTCTCTCGCCCCTCGCCCTTGCTCCATCGCCCTCCTGTTCACCCCCGCCGCCGCTGCGGACGCGAGGAGCGACGACACGCCGGCGCCCGCCTCTCCGTTGCCGCCTCCTCCTGTCACGCGAGGAGGGTGCCGCTGCCTGCGCAGTAGCCTCTGGTAAGCTCCTCGAGTTCCGATTGTCCTGGTGCGGTCTGGGTTTCCCTTTTGATTGTTTGCCCTTGAAGCGTTTGATGCAATGTCTCAAGGCAGTGCGTGCTGAGCTGCTGAATATACCAAATTCAGATGCTTGTTTCTGATCCAACATTCTAACACAATGAAATGGCTTAGGTTTGCGTATAATGAAGAAACAAGTGAAGAGTTTGCTGTTCTGTTTAATTTGTACTGCATTTCTGTGTTGAGTGCTTTATATCAGAGACATTGGTCCAATTTTTTCTGCTACTTCTTTTCCTGGTAGGTTGTTATAATTGTTTACTTAGTTCTCCATGTAACAAAATGGAAGGTGCAGCTCTAATATGTGAGTGATAGGTTAAGGGATGAGATCAAGTTTCCATACAACATATGGATTACTTGAATGTGTTTCAGTAATATTGATTGCCCGTACAGATTGTGTATCTTACATTAGTTCCGTCAGTGCTTGTTTAGTTCCCAACCAAATTCATAAAAAGTGCGACAGTAGCCATCACATCGAATCTTGCGATACGTGCATGGAGCATTAAATGTAGATGAAAAAAAAACTAATTGCACAGTTTGGATGGAAATTGCGAGACGAACGTTTTAAGCCTAATTAGTCCATGATTGAACACTAATTGCTAAATAAAAACGAAAGTGCTACGGTAGCCAAATTCCCAAAATTCGCGAACTAAACACAGCCTCAATCATTTGTGGTACACACTATATTTTAAGGCAACAAGCCAACAACAAATCTCACAATGGCATTTGTGTCTCTTACATTAGTTCCTGTCAATCATTTGTGTTACTTAATCCATGACTATGCTATATTCACTCACAATTGTTGAATCTGAGAGTGCCATTGTGCATGTTTTTCGGGTGGGGCAGGGTCTCTAATGGCTCTTTTTCTTTGTCTCTTTGGTGAACATGACGTTCTGTTTATCTTTTAGCTGGGTTATGGTCACTAAACGAAACTTAACTTCAATGCTAATGCTATATGCTTCAGGGCATATTGCAGTTTCTTCACTTTGCACTTTGCGTTCTCCAGAAATAAAAATGTTTTCCTCTTGTTTTCCTAAACTGGAACAGAATAAACAGATTGCCCTTTCTATGCACTCATGACTCGTAATATCATTTCTTACGTAGCACTATTATCACTGTATTTGCATTAATTTGGAGTATCATGTTAACCCTGCATTCTTTTATCTCTTGCATCGCATAAAGTTAGTGAGCATTCCATCTTCTACAAAGTTTTTAAAATAGCAATCTTCTACAAAGTATGTACTCCCTCCATCCCAAAAAGCTGGGTCTGCATATGTTATCAATCCTCTTTTAGCTACCTCTTTGCACATGCTTCTAAACTCTTGTTGCTATAGATATTGAGCCACTTAAACTCAGTGTACTTGTGTTTTGACCATATATTGAAACTTTTAACTGTATATTGTGAGTTCCCCATAGACAATTGCTCTAATTCTGAGGCATATTATGTTAGTCGCTGAATTCTTACTCTTGGTAGTAGCAGAATTCTTACTCTCATCGAGAGAGGATGACACTAGGAGTTGGGGCAATTTTCTGGTTTATTTCCAAATGCCATGCCAACCTGAGGGGTTGGGGATACATATTTATAGGCTGCTAGCCAGCCAAGCATATGTCAAGATGCTAGTCTAAGATGCTAATATGCTGTCCTAGCTAAGATGCTGTCCTCCAGTCAAGGAGATGCTGTCCTCCAGTCAGTCAAGGAGATGCTGTCCTCCAGTCAGTCAAGGAGATGCTGTCCTTGCAGCCACAAGGACCTGCAGCCACCATATGCTGCAGCCAGCCCCACAAAGACCAGCACATGAGACTTATCCCATCATATTATGTATAGTGTATTTTTAGCCGAATTGGTGTAAATTCCTATAAAGATAAGAATGATCTTCATGCCCCTCTTTGTATTTTTAGGGTGCTGCAAATAAGGCTTTGTGTTGGTGCTATGTGAAGCATAAATCTCTAATTAAAATAAGGTTCATGATCAGAGACTATTTGTTGTTATAGGTTTTAGATGTTCTACGTTAAAAATTTTGAGGTTCCCATAGTAACGCAAGGGCATCTGCTAGTACTAGGCCCTAGCTAGTACCAAAGTAAAGCCCACACAAGAGGCACTGTGGCATTGGCAATGGTGGTCCTTAGTCCCTTTCTCTGGTTTCCTTTTGAGTCAATAAAAAAAAATCCCGATCCTGATGTGTTGTTCTTCAGCGGCGGCGCCAGCGCTGGCCTCCTCGCTACCTCAGCTCTGCCGGGCCAGCCAAGAGAAATAAGTCGCCGCGGCGCCGAAAGGTAAATCATTGGATTCTAGGTGGAGGAGATTCATGTTCACGAATGCGCAGCGCCAGGTCGAGCGCACCGGCCGTTCCGGCACTCCGCGATACCAATACCTTCAGGTCAGTCCTGTCCCTGGTCCCTCCCTTTGTTTTTTTCATTCCCCGTCGATTGGTGCTGGCGCTGGACATTCACCTTGCAAATCCGTTTCTCGCTGATTAACCTGTTCCGCTTGATTGCTTGTGCCCAGGATCTCGTGACCCAGTTCCAGAACACCACGGATGAAGGTTGGTGTCTACCTTACGCTTGGTTCTTTTACAGGCCACCGTTCAGCCCACACCCTACAGCCCAGTCTCTGTGTAATTCTCTAGCTTCTTGAGTGTCAGTTTAGGAAGCAATCTCAGCAGCAATGCGCTTTAGTCTGAAAATTGTACTAGTAATTTGTGTGATTAGAGGTGATGCTTTTTGCTCCTGGTTGATTGTTTCATTGGGATGGAATCTATTACATGGATTAGTTCAAGTGTAAAGATGTTTTAGTATTGAGTTATACTTCACTATTGGATACTATAGACAATTAGAGCAGATCTAGAGGGCAAAACAAAAATATGCAGCATAAGCTAAACTGGTGTAAACATCTAGAGAAAAAGAATGAAAATATGCAGCACAGACTAATTCAACCAAAACAAGAACATCTGGTCCGTGTGTCGGCAGTACTTGCTATATGTATGCTTTCTGGATGCTCTGATTAGGATTCAGACAGATGAGCATTGAAAAATTATCCCGTGTGGGCAATTTATAAAGGAGAAGCTCATGGAGATGATGTATTCTTTATGTTGAACTCTATAAGTTCCATGCTATTATAAATTGTACACTCACTTTATCTGTCTTGTTTCAGAATCTAAGGAGAAGATAGCTGCTAACTTGGCAAATTTTGCTTATGACCCTTTTAATTATGCCTTCATGCGCCAGGTTGATTCCACTAAACTTTTCTTTTGGAACACTTGTTGCAGATTTCCTGTAAAGACAATCTTGAATTGGCTTTATTACTTTACAACTGTTTAACTCTGCTTTTTATTTTCTCAGCTGAATGTTCTTGAGTTATTCTTGGACTGCATTACAGAGCCAAATGAAAGGCTTGTCGAGTTCGGCATTGGTGGAATATGCAACTCCTGTGTTGGTGAGCAACACAATACCTTGAATTCTATGATTTATTATTCGATGTGAATTCAATGAAGCACTCAACACCTTCTGTGTCCACCTTTCTACATGCAGATCCTGCAAATGCTTCAATCATTACTCAGTGTGGTGGAATCCCATTGGTTACACAATGCTTATCGAGCCCAGTGCGGAATACTGTAAGTATTTCTGAAGCTAATGACACTATAACATTGGTACCTCCAAATTCCGTACATGTAGTCCTCATGTGAACAATTTCCCTTTTGATGATTGCATGACAGGTGACTTATGCACTTGGGGCTTTGTATTATCTTTGCAACCCTTTGACAAAGAAGGAGATATTGAAACCAGACGTAGTTAGGACTATAAGAGAGAGTGCTTCAGCTGGAGCTGTCAACACTAGCTTCAGCAATCTGGCGAATGCTTTCCTGGAGAAACATGTTGATCCATGATATTCTATGAGTTTTACAGGGTAGAGTAAAGCTTACGCATTTCATGTACTTGTCCTGTTTTCATATTCTCGATATATGAACTAAAGAAGAGCTCAGAACAAATCTGATTTCATTGTTTTGGGTAGGATGCTTTGCAAAGTTGTCATAATGTTGTATATATAAGGGAATTGAGCAAGGGCTCCCTTTGGAACTCAGGAATTTCACACGAAAAGTGCCGAAAGCAAGAAAAAAATCCTGCATTCTAAACGGGGCCTAAAAGAGATTTAAAAATGAAAGTCGGTTTCCAGGCCGGGTTCGAAAACCTGCTATGCACCCATCTGATATTCGAGAATGTAGCTTCTTCTGTTCTTGGATTGTCATCTTGCCAATTGCTTGTGAATGAATATTCACTGAAGTCGCAATGTAGCATCGTGAGTTATTTGTTTTCGCTTTTCAATCGGCGCTGTAAGACTAGACTACCTAAGGTGGGACATGATGATCTTCCTCACAATTTTACGTATCAACTATGCTCCTGTCGATAAATAAGCGCATGCTTTAAGTATGGACCAATGCATATTTAGCTTGTTTACTGTGATAATTCTGGTGTTGTCAGAACATTTCAAGAATTGTTCTTTTTTTTTTCGAAAGATCAGAACATTTCAAGAATTGAACTAGCGCGATGCATGCAGGTTGCAGCATCTTCATGTTCTACTTTGCTCAAGGAAAACACACTTTTTTAAAAGGAAGGAAAAACTTTTCGAAGAGTGGCATTCTGCAAAAATTGGTTTATTCGCTCGCGGCTCGAGTCCGTTCTCCGTTCCATTCCATTTCCACACCGCTAGGGCGATGGGAAGGAACGAGGAGGTAGCATAGACTTCAGGGCCCATGAGCCGACCTGGTCTAAAAGCCCATATGGCATCAGGATTCAGGAGAGGCCTCGCAATTCCTTACCTGAGAAGCCCACGCGGTCGTGGACTCCGTCACCGCATTCGTCACCACCTCTGCCGCCTCCCCGCCGCCGCCTCCTTCCCCTGCGCTGCGATTACAAAATCCTAGGACAATTCTCCACCAATTCCTCTAATCCCTCGTCGCTAGGTAGTTCCTGCGCCTCCATCCCGATCCCCTGTTGATTCAATCGTAATCAGGATGCTGCCCGGATCGGCGCCGGCGGCCGGCGGCACCGGTATGTTCGTGCCGGCGGCGACGGCGGGCACGGTGCTCTGCTGCATGTGCGGCGTGTCCATGCAGCCCAACCCGGCCAACATGTGCGCGCGCTGCCTGCGCGCGCGCGTCGACATCACCGAGGGCGTCCCGCGCCACGCCGCCGTGGTCTACTGCCCCGATTGCTCCTCCTACCTCCAGCCGCCGCGGTCCTGGCTCCGCGCCACGCCCGAGTCGCCCGAGCTCATGCAGATCCTGCTCCGCCGAATCAACCGCCCGCTCGCGCGGCTCCGCGTCTCCCTCTCCGGCGCCGAGTTCGTCTTCTCCGAGCCCCACTCCAAGCGCCTCCGCCTCAAGCTCCGCCTCCGCCGCGAGGTGCTCCACGGCATCGTCCTCGAGCAGACGCACCCCGTCGAGTTCGTCGTCCACGACCGACTCTGCGACTCCTGCTCCCGCGCGCAGGCCAACCCCGACCAGTGGGTCGCCGTCGTCCAGCTCCGCCAGCACGTGCCCCACCGCCGCACCTTCCTCTACCTCGAGCAGCTCCTCCTCAAGCACCGTCAGGCTTCCCTCGCGATCCGAGTCGCGGCAGCCCCCGGCGGCCTCGACTTCTTCTTCGGCTCGCGCTCCCATGCCGCCCGCCTGGTCGACTTCCTCGCCACCGTCGCTCCTATCCAAACTTCTACAGCGAAGCAGCTCGTCTCGCACGACACCAAGAGCAGCGTCTACAACTACAGGTACACCTTTTCGGTCGAGATCTGCCCCATCTGCCGCGAGGACCTCATCGCGCTCGGCCCCCAGGCGTCCCGGGACATGGGTGGCCTTGGCCCGCTCGTGCTCTGTGTCAAGGTCACAAATGCCATTGCTCTTCTTGATCCCCTCACGTTGCGAGTGCACCACCTGGAGGAGAAAAAATACAGGGTGTATAATTTCAAGGCAGCTCTCACCAGCAAGCAGCTCGTGGAGTACATTGTGCTCGACATCGAACAAGAATCGCCTGAAATTTCCATTGATGGGTCTCGTTACCAATTGGCTTATGCGCAGGTTGCTCGGGTGTCAGATTTCGGGAAAAATGACACCATCTTTACTGTGCGGACGCATCTTGGGCACCTGCTGAACCCTGGGGATCATGCCCTTGGGTATGATCTCTATGGTGCCAACCTGAATGATGATGACATGGACACGGCTATGACCCGGTACAGCTTACCTGAGGTGGTTCTTGTCAAGAAGAGCTATGAGAAGAGGCCTCGCACACGGAGATGGAAGCTTAAGAGGTTGCCGGTGGAGGAAGATGCTGCTAACAAGGCCAAGGGCGAGGAAGAGAAGAGGCTAGATGAGTATGAGGCTTTCCTCAGGGATTTGGAGCTGGACCCAGAGATGAGGTTCAAGATGGATCTGTACAAGAATGAGGACTATAGGTCTGAGATGGCATCAACAGTTGGTGATGATATCCCTACGGTGCCAATTGAGGAGTTGATTGAGGACTTGACCCTTGGTGACGATGAGGAGGATGAAGGGGAAGAAGCTGTGGAAGGCAACACTCATGCTGGAATGGTGGAATGAGCAATACTATCTACTATTTGTTTCTGCATTGCTGACTGAGATGGGTTGGCCTGCCTGCCCCTTCAGGTCATAGGTCTGAGATGCGCCTGTCAGTTATCATATATGTTATTTTTCGTCGTACTGCTATAAGGCCTTGTTTAGATGCCATCCAAATTTAAAGTTTTTTCACTCTCTCTCCATCACATCAATTTTTAGCCGCTTGCATGGAGTATTAAATGTAGGTAAAAAAATAACTAATTACACAGTTTAGTTGGAAATCACGAGATGAATCTTTTGAGCCTAGCTAGTCGTCCACGATTGGACAATATTTACCAAATAAAACGAAAGTGGTACTATTCATCGGGTTCAAAAAAATTTGCAAAGTGAACCAGGCCTAAGTTAGAATTTTGGTGGTACTGCTTAAGTTTTGAATTCTGCTGTTTGTTGGAATCAACTTTATTTCAACCCTTATACTGTGTATTGGAGGTGTTACAACCATGCCCAGCTTTACATTAAATATTTATTAAAAAAAACTTTACATTAAAAGGATTTTCTATGCAGCTTGTGATCTGTTGTTTCCTTGTCACCTTGTTGCCCATCACAGCACTTCATAAGTTCTAAATTTTCGATTTTATAATTTCTGTTGATGATGCTGTCACCCTGTCTTTACCTGAGCACAGCGACTGTGACTCTTGAACAGTACTCTTATGTTGTTTGTTACTCCTTTACTCGTTGATCATTCTGATAGCGGGGCAAGAGAAGGTCTGAACTGGCTCATTACAATTACCATATATGTCCCTCCTGATTGTTAGAGTTTTCCTAATAAACGCTTCCATGATAAGCTGCACAAGATTATGGTCTGATTTAGTTTCTGTGTTTTAGTATATAAAATGAGAGCTATAGGGAGAATCATGGCTACAAAAGGCTCAATGCGTTGTTTGGCCTCTAGTTTCAATTTATTTTGGTTATAAACGGTTTATAGGCTATGTTTTAACTGGGATCGACCGCACTGTATTGGTGATCCGCACTGTATTGGTGGTGGGATGTTAACAACCATGTTTTGTCAGTTTCTCTATTGGTACTCAAATTTTCAGTTTCAAAGTTTCTTGTGCTATCATGATGATTGTTTTCATTCAAGTAATTCTATCAATTAATATGTTGTTCTAATTCACTGGTTATTCTATAGTTGATCAAATTTAAGTGGCACATACTAATTAAGCTGTATTTATTTTCAGAACATCAATTAGCTCATTAGTACCTGTTTCCCCAACTTCTCAATATTCTGTACCTCCCAAAATAGCCGTATACCTGGTCATTCCACTGATCATTCTGGTCGTTCCTTTCGTCTTGGTACTGGCCAAAAGCCCAAGATCCTTTGATATTGCACCAACCGCATCTCCTACGGGCCTGTTCGGCCTTACAACTCTTTTATCTTACCCAGGTTCGTTAGATATCGGCAAAATTCGACTCCCAAGAGCCTCGCCACTACCTCCATTTGCCGAGGCTCCTATCCCCGCAATTGTAGGTCCTCCATTTTGCCGAGGCCTCTATGGCCTCGTTCGCTGGTCTGAAACTTGGCTGAAACTGACTGAAAAATATTATTCCGGCTGAATCGTTGAGAGAGAGAAAAACACTGTTCCGGACAAAAAAAGATGTCGAACAAGCCGAATATGGGGTAAGCCGAACAGGGCCTATACCGCAATTGACGGTCGGACTTCCCCCATGCTCGCGCCGCTCCGCAGTGGGAGTTCCTCTGAATCTCAGCCGCCTCCTAATCTGAATCCGGCGTTCCTGAAACCAGGAAACACCAATCAAGTAGCTGAGCAACTTTGACTCCTATCCCCGTTTGGTTATCAATGAACTTAGTAGTAAAACTCTATTCATATATGTTAAATTTAAATATATGCACTTCAAGTTAATTGAGTAAATATCTGAACAGAAATCTGAATCCGAGACATCCGTTTTGCATTCATATTCGAAAATATTCGTATCCGTATTCGAATTCGAATGAAAATATGGTAAAAGGTGATATCTGGATGTGATTCCATATGAATCCGATCTGTTTTCGTCCCTGGGTGCAGTGCCGCCGTCGTCGTGACATTTGCCAAGTCGTCTCCCCTCGTCGGTTCGTTCTCCCATGCAACCACGTGTAAGCGTGGCAAGGTGCCGCCGCGTCACCATCGCATTGGGCGGGCCTGCCTGGTATGGACCCACGCACGGGCTGCGTTGACCTAAGGGGTTCTGATGTCAACGATGATGACCTTTGGGGTTCTCATGTACGGCACTGTTCTGCTACACTACTTGAGCAATATTTTTCAGTGAACGAATAGTGTTTTTCTCTCACAGAATTTCAGCGTAAGCCAAATTCCGTTTTTTATTTGAGAACTCAGTATATTTTTTTTGTTCGAACTCCAAACATAGCATGTAAATAATATATTTTACGATGGCCTCGATAAGCCCTTTGTACTGGTGAACTTCAGTTCAGTATTTGAGATTGTTTGCAATGGTGAATATTTGAATTACTTTTGAGTGTCTATTTTGCCTAGTTGCAAGTACTCCATATTATCTTTTAATGTGTATTTTTGGCATATCTTGCAAACAACTCAGTGCCATAGAAACTTTTGGAATTTATTAGTGGACCTCTAGTTTATAAAGATATAAAATTAAATGTTGTTGTTTTTGAAAAAAATATTGGCGGTCAAGTTATTTGAGTCAAGGACCGTCAACATTGATGAATGGAGATCATCACGCCGCTAGGAATTATGATTCAAGGCTGAGAAAGTCGTGATTTTCGGAAGCACCGCTGAGGATAGACGCCTCTGATACCAACTGTGTTTGCCTTTAGATGTCGGTAGTATATCGTCAATGTGAGTACACAAAGAGCGCAAACCAAGAATAACTTGAGAGGGAGAATGAACCTTTGTTAACTCTCCTTCCAAGTAGCATGTTTGTTTGCATGGCCCATACCCTCAGATTTCTCTGGTTCTCCCCCTCAGCTCGACCCACATGCTGCTCAAAGCAGTGTTAGGATTGATCTCCCACCAGTTAGGCCCAACGGCCTAACTGGGCCTTGTTCTCGCGCCCTGATCGGGGGCGCCCAACCCTACATGGTTGGTGGGCCCCCGTCGCACAGCGCTATAAAGGAAAGGTGGGGGCCGGGGCTCGCAGTACGAGGTTCACCGCGCCGCCAGTCACCCCACCGACATCCTAAACCCTAGACCCGATCGAAAGTAGGGGCGCTGCCAGCGACGGGAAGCACCACCGACGCCGACAACGCCACCCGATGCACACACCGCCGCCGAGGACGCCACAGCGCCGACTCCCTCTCCACCGACCGTCGCTGCCGGCGCGCAGATGGCGTCCGTCAACGAAACCCCGGCCAGAGCTTCAACAACTACGGCATTCGATGGTTTGCGACCTATCATCCTCTCTCTCTCTCTGTCAAATCCGAATGCTCTATTACTATGCTAAGTATCCCGATCCGATGAACATACCTAAGAACACTAAATCTAACAATGGTACTGGAGCCACGGTTCGTCAAGAAATCAGATGCGGATCGGGAAAGAAAGTCAAAAACCGAACCCTAAGACCTAACCCTAATTCCCAAAATCAAAACTGAACAAGGGATTGAAGAAGGGGAAAAGAGAGGGTCGGATTCCAAGAACCCTACAACTCTAATCCGAAAGAGGGGAAAAGGGGAAGAAGAAAGAAGAAGGGTCAAACCCTAACCCTAATCCCAATTTTCCATTCGGATGAACGAAAAGAAAGAAATAAAAAGCAAAGAAAATGAATCGGCAAGAACAAACTCTAAACCTAACCCTAGTTTTCCCCATTCGGATAAAACCAAAAAGAACAAACTCAAAAAAAAAGGGAAAGGGGAAAAATTAGGGTTAGGGTTCGTCGGGGATGAACCTCCACCGGCGCGGAAGAAGAAGAAGAATCGAGCCGGCTCTTTCGCCGGCGCCGGAGAAGAAGCCGAGCCGGGGCGTGGGCTCGCCGAGCTCGGCCAAGGAAGCGCCGCGGCCAGGCCGCTCGACGGCGGCGTGCTCACCCGTTGGGGAGCACGCGCGCTGGCGAGGGGGCCGGCAACGGCGCAAAGGACCGCTCGCTCATCGCTCCTTCGCTCTCGGTTGTGGCTCGCTGCTGCGGCTGAAGAGAGAAGAGAGAAAGAGCGAAGAGAGAGAAAGGGCGAAGCCGAATGAGCTAGGGTTTTCAGCCTCCCGCGCGGCGTCGGGTTTTATTCGAGCGAAGGAAACGGACGACCGTCCGATCAGATCCAGCGGCCACGGATGCTCGGGCCGTCGCCGGCCCAGGCGGGCGTGAGCATGCGCGGAGCTTTGCCGGCCCAGGCCCAGGTTGCGGCCTGGGTGCGGCCTGTGCGTGCGAGGACGAGCTGGGCCGAGCCGTTTTCAGCGAGCTGGGCCGCGCTGGGCTGAAATGAAAGAAGAAGAATTTTCCTTATTATTTTCCAGGAATCAATTCTAATGCATATTTTGATGAATTTGAATGATTTTGATACAATTTTCTGTGCAAATTTTATCCAACGATATTTTGCTCAGAAAACAGTGAATTTTTTAGTGCTTCTGGAAAATAATAATATGAAAAGATTATTAATGTTTCCGCTGTGCATGATAATTATTGTTCTCTTTGATTAAATTTGAACCAACGGGATAATTTAATTTTAAGAGAAATAAATTTCTGATAATTTTGATGCGATTATGATATTGTTATTTCCTGACCAACGTTGTTAATAACAATATTATAATTTTTGATCCATGAGAAATTGTGCATTAATTTTACTTCTACCCAACGGTGATGTAAAACATTTGCATGGATGAATTATAAGTTTTAATTTGACCAACGTTGAGTTAAAGCATGGAATTTTATGTATAAATGTTTCTTACTTACTCTGGTGTGATTTCAGGAGGCAAATGCATTGTGAACATTGCCAACATTCCGACACTCAACGGAACCAATCACCGTGTGTGGCGGGAGAAATATGAATTGGAACTTGCGTTGGGAGAGGTCGATTTTGCCATCACCTCACCGTGTCCTACTGAGCCTGAGGACCCGGTGAGAGGTGACAATGAATCTGACGCTGATTTCGCTTCTCGAAAGCGTGATCATGCTGAAATAAGAATGAAATATGACCTTGAACATAGGCAATGGACTCTCTCCAACTGCAAGTGCCTGTTGGTAGCCAAAGCCACCATAGAAGAACAGATAAGGGGCTCAATCCCTGAATGTGCTACTGCCAAAGAATATCTTGAGAAAATCAAGAGTCAGTTTACTGGGTCTACCAAGGCCACAGCAAGTTCACTGATTAAGAAGCTTGTGAATGAGAAATTCACTAGTGGTAGCATAAGAGAGCACATTTTGAAGATGAACACTACGGCATCCAAGCTAAAAGAAATGAATTTGAAGGAGGAGGATTTCCTGATTCATTTGATTTTTGCTTCTTTGCCGAAAGAATATGACACCTTCATTGTGAACTACAATATGCAGCCTGAAAGATGGGGCATAGAAAGACTCATCTCAATGTGTGCTCAAGAAGAGGAGAGGATAAAGTCCTCACAAGGTGAATCTGCTCATTTTGTGAAGGACAACAAAAGAAAGAACTTTAATGGCAAGAATTCTAAACCACAAGGGAAACCTAAGTGGGATAAGACCTCTTCCTTCAGTTCACAGGGAAAGAAACCCCAGAATTCTGAGAATCAGCAGTATGGTGGAGCAGAAAAAGATCAGTGCAATCACTGCTTCAAGAAGGGACACTACAAGAGGGATTATCCAGACTTCCTGAAATCTCTGCTAAAGAAAGGTGATGAATTTATTACATTTGTAGATGAATCCCTGTATTTATGTTATGACAAATCCACTTGGTGGGTTGATTCAGGAGCAACTACTCATGTTGCAAATTCTTTACAGGGGTTAAGTGGGACGAGAACCTTGCAAAGAGGAGAAAGAACGATTAAAGTTGCAAATGGACTGCAAGCCAATATTGAAGCCATTGGAGATTTTTCTTTAGAATTGAATAATGGTTTTGTACTTAGACTTAAAGAAGTACTTTATATTCCCTCTTTGCGTAGAAATTTGATAAGTGTTTCGAAACTTGATGATGATGGAATTAATTGCCATTTTGGTGATGGCAAGTGTAAGATACTGGTTAATAATAAATGTGTTGGTCTTGCCTTCCGACAAGACAAGCTTTATTTATTATCTCTTGCTGAGAATGCGAACAATGTATGTGATGAGAATGTGAATGATTCCCCATCTGCGGATGTAACTAAGAAGCGAAAGAGAATTGATACTGTCTCTTCAAAATTATGGCATTGTCGCTTGGGCCATATTTCGAGGGGGAGAATGGAACGATTGGTTAAGGAATCAATTCTCCCGCACTTAGAATTTTCAGATTTAGAACAATGTATTGATTGCATTAAAGGAAAGTATGTCAAGAAAATTAAGAAAGATACCAAACGAAGCACAGGAATTTTAGAAATAATCCACACAGACATATGTGGTCCTTTTCCTGTGAAAAGTGTGGATGGTTATGACTCGTTTATAACATTCACAGACGACCACTCTCGTTATGGCAATATTTATCCAATTAAAGAAAGATCGGAAGCATTGGATAAATTCAAAATATTTAAAGCTGAAGTTGAAAATCAGCACAATTATAAAATAAAGATAGTACGATCAGACCGAGGTGGAGAGTACTATGGGCGACATACCCCATATGGCCAAATTCCTAGACCATTCGCAAGGTTCCTACAGGAAAATGGCATAGTTGCTCAGTACTCCACACCGGGGGAGCCTCAGCAGAATGGAGTGGCTGAAAGACGTAACCGTACCTTAATGGATATGGTAAGAAGCATGATGAGTTACTCCACATTACCGATTAGTTTATGGATGGAGGCACTAAAAACCGCCATTCACATACTTAATCGAGTACCAAGTAAATCGGTGCCTAAAACACCGTATGAATTATGGACAGGAAGGGAACCCTCGCTTAACCATTTGCGTGTGTGGGGCTGTCCAGCTGAGGTAAAAGTGTTTAACCCAAACATAGGAAAGTTAGACTCCAAGACAGTCAGCTGCCATTTTATTGGCTATCCAGAAAGTTCGAAAGGATATCGCTTCTATTGTCCTGACAGACATACGAAGATTGTAGAAACAAGACACGCTGTGTTCTTGGAGGATAACATGATCAGGGGGAGCATGGTGGCACGAGAAATCAGCCTACAGGAGAAGCGGGTACATGTACCCACTCCGATGGTTGAAGAACCATTCTTCACGCTACCTGCTGCTGTTGCACCGACAGTGCAGGACACTGTAGTGCCAACACCTGTTGCAAGTTCTCCCGTGGCGACAATGAATGAACATGAGGAACCTGTCCTTGAGGAACCTATCCCTGAGGAAACTATAGAACCAAATGTTGCACATGAGGAAGAACAACAATAGCCCAATGTAGAACAAGTGCCGGAGGCACCTAGAAGGTCTCAAAGAATAAGACGATCAGCTATTACTGATGACTATGAAGTTTATGAAACAGAAGAATGTCAGATGGGGGATGATCCCACCTCATTTGAAGAAGCCATGAGAAGCGACCACTCATCAAAGTGGCTTAAGGCCATGGAAGATGAATTGAAATCAATGAGTACCAATAAAGTTTGGGACTTAGAAAATATTCCTAAAGGAGCCAAAACAGTAGGCTATAAATGGATCTACAAAACGAAATATGACTCCCAAGGGAATATAGAAAGATTTAAAGCGCGACTTGTGGCGAAAGGCTTCACGCAAAGAGAAGGGATTGATTACAATGAGACGTTTTCTCCAGTCTCATATAAAGATTCCTTCAGAATTATAATGTCACTTGTAGCCCACTATGATTTGGAGTTACATCAAATGGATGTAAAGACGGCTTTCCTAAACGGGGATTTGGAAGAAAATGTATATATGGCACAACCAAAAGGTTTTGTCGTAAAAGGAAAGGAAAATATGGGATGCCGCCTGAAGAAATCAATCTACGGATTGAAACAAGCTTCAAGACAGTGGTATTTGAAGTTTGATAGAACGATAAAAGGTTTTGGGTTTGAAGAAAATGTTGAGGACAATTGCGTTTATGCAAAGTTCAGGAATGGAAAGTACATATTCCTAATTTTGTATGTGGATGATATCTTGCTGGCTAGCAGTGATATCAATCTACTAATGGAAACAAAGAAATTCTTGTCCTCGAACTTTGATATGAAAGATCTCGGTGAGGCCTCGTTCGTTTTAGGAATAGAGATTCACCGAGACAGGAGAAAATGGGTTCTAGGATTATCGCAAAAGACATACATAGAAAAGGTCCTAAAGAAATTTAGTATGCATGCGTGCAGTCCTTCACCTGCTCCTATAGTCAACGGCGATAGATTTGGGGAACATCAGTGTCCCAAGAACCAATATGAAATTGACCGAATGAAAGCGGTACCGTATGCTTCAGTTGTTGGAAGTTTACAATATGCTCAAGTGTGTACACGCCCTGACTTAGCTTTTGTTACCGGGTTACTTGGCAGATATCAAAAGAATCCAGGAATTGAACATTAGAAATTAGTGAAGAAAGTCCTGCGTTATTTGCAGGGTACGAAAGGCCTCATGCTTACGTATAGAAGATCTGATTCCCTGCAGATAGAGGGGTATTCAGATTCTGATTATGCGGGAGATGAAAGAAAATCCACGTCAGGATATGTATTTACTCTCGCAGGAGGGGCTATATCGTGGAAAAGCTCCAAACAAACCGTGACTACATCCTCGACAATGTATGTCGAGTTTGTGGCATGCTATGAGGCAACGGAGCAGGTGAATTGGCTGAAGAAATTCATACCCGGATTGAAAGTGATTGATGATATAAATGAACCACTGAGATTGTATTGTGATAACAATCCAGCGGTACAGTATGCTCACAACAATAGGTCAAGTGGTGCTGCCAAACACATTGACATAAAGTACTATGTTGTGAAAGATAAAGTTCGGGATCATATAATAAATCTTGAGCATATAAGTACAGAGAAAATGCTCGCGGATCCGCTCACAAAGGGCTTACCACCCAACGTGTTCAGAGAACACGTAGCCGGTATGGGTTTAAGGGAAAGCCTATGATACCCGAACATACGAAGGGCCCAAAGAAAGTTTACATTTCAAAACGGAGAATTGTATTGTGGCTGTTAGTCTAACGGCACTAATTGCTGTGACGATGGGACAGTTCTATGCACTAATCTGTGATGAAATAGGATGGAAGCAAGAAAAATATGAATTGAAAGTTTTGAGTATGAAATTAAAGAACGAAGAATAGATGAGAGATCAAGGGGGAGAATGTTAGGATTGATCTCCCACCAGTTAGGCCCAACGGCCTAACTGGGCCTTGTTCTCGCGTCCTGATCGGGGGCGCCCAACCCTACATGGTTGGTGGGCCCTCGTCGCACAGCGCTATAAAGGAAAGGTGGGGGCCGGGGCTCGCAGTACGAGGTTCACCGCGCCGCCAGTCACCCCACCGACATCCTAAACCCTAGACCCGATCGAAAGTAGGGGCGCTGCCAGCGACGGGAAGCACCACCGACGCCGGCAACGCCACCCGACGCACACAGCGCCGCCGAGGACGCCACAGCGCCGACTCCCTCTCCACCGACCGTCGCTGCCGGCGCGCAGATGGCGTCCGTCAACGAAACCCCGGCCGGAGCTTCAACAACTACGGCATTCGATGGTTTGCGACCTATCATCCTCTCTCTCTCTCTCAAATCCGAATGCTCTATTACTATGCTAAGTATCCCGATCCGATGAACATACCTAAGAACACTAAATCTAACAAGCAGCTCTTGGCCAGGCCGCCCAGGAACGAAATTGGACTTTGTTTTTTTAGGGCCAGGCTTGTTGTGCGCTCAAGCGTGCCAACCGCTGCGTCTGGCATCACCTCCACCGAAGAAACGAGCTCGGTCACCTCCGCACGCTCGCCCATTGTAGCCTCGCCCGAGGGTGGCGGCGGCTATGGCGCCCACCCTGCGCCTCGCCCTGCTCCGCCGAGCCCCAGCCTAGCAGGAGCACCACCTCGTTGTTGCCTGCCCTCGCCCTCCGCCGCCGAAGGCAGCTACCACGAGCTTGTCGCTGCCCGGTACGAACCTGAGGTCAAGCCCGAGCTCATGGCACCGCCTCCGGCTCCTCCCGAACCTGTGCCCCTGCAAGCAGAGCAGGACTAGGAAAACAAACAGTCCCATATACACGCCAATACCGTTCTTTCAGGGCTAGTTTGGATCAATCACTTCTCATGGGGATCGGAGGAGATTGAGAAGAAAATCAGTTCATTTTCCCTTTAATCCAATCCAATCTCAACGTAGAATGGATGTATCCAAACTAGCCCTTCCGTTTGCGTCCTAGCTGTTAGCCTGCACTGCCGGTGCAGTATTGACACACTGCTTCCCTCTCGTGTTGCAAGTTAGTGGAACGTGGCTCTCGTAATATTGCACTGCGCGCATGCGTTTGGTGGCTTTGTGTTGCGGACTCGCGGTTGCGGTGGTGACTGACTCAGTGTGCACCGTCTGATATTCTGATTTGACATGTATCTAAAGTGTGCATCAGCATTAGGTTCCAGCCGATACTTTCGTAAACTAAAGTGTTGCAATGTGATCGGCTAATCCTGAACTTAATTACGAGATTAATTAAGGGTTAAGTTTTTGTCCACCTACTCATCATTTATTTCTAACTAAATAAGAACTGCCGTGAACGGCGGCAACCATTAGAATTCTAATGGTTCGGCCCCCTAGCCCACAGCACGATTATAAATAAAAGAAGCACCATTGGCGTCACTATCTCTCTAGTCCCTGTGACTATTCATATAACCAATCGATTAGGCGCTGGAAGGTTTAGGAAGGCCGTCTACCCACGTCCATCCAGGTATTGCAAGATCTTCATCGCGTTCTTCACCAACTATGAGCATCAAGCCCCGATCTGGTGAAGACTAAGATCTACTCATCTACATCAACTTCATCACATCTCCAGCGATACAGATGGCGTCCACATGATCTGGTTAGTATCTAAGATTAATTTTCGCATTTAGATGAGTTAGTGATCATGTTTAGGCTAAGTTAATATCCTGTTAATCTAAGTTCTAATTGAACAATCGGTATCAAGAGCCTACTTAGACCTAACATAATCCTAGGCCAGAGTCAATTTTGTCTTACGCCTCTGTTATATTAGATTAGTTTCGGCTAAGTCAGATTAGATTCATATCAGTTTTTATTAAGATCAGTATTATCAGTCACATGCATGATTAGCCTCTGTGATGTATGTTTATGCTATCTAAGCGTCAAATTAGATTCGTATGAGTTGTCAGTAAGAGATTAGACTTTAATTAGATCCGATCTGAGTTTATGTTCATGATTAGTCTAAGTTCATGGTTAAGTTTTTTCTGATTACAGCAATTAGTCTCGGTTTAAGCCAAATCATGATACTAAGTAAGCATTGAGAAGGAGAGGATTCCGCAAAATATGAGAAAAGACCCTAACCCTAAGGTTAAACATCTAAGATTGAGATTGAGATTAAGGGCGCACATGTGCGGTTCGTACCTGGTTCTAGATCGAGTCGCCGCTCTAAGTCATAGTGGCTCGTACTCGGTTGAAGGCCGGGTCGCCACCTTCAGATGGTCGCGCTCAGAAGTGCGAGTGCGTGGCTCATACCCGGTGCCTTGGCCGGGTCGCCACCGCCGCTGACTGGGCCGCGCCACCATGAGACGCGCCGCCACCACGGGCCGAGACCCGCTGCTGCGCGCCCGGACCTGAGAGGCGCTGCCGCCGCGCGCCTTCGGGGCCAGCAGCGCGCGTGCCTTATGGGGCTGCCACCGCCACGAGCTGCGCTGCACGTGCCCTTGGGGCAGTGCCGCCTAGGACCGGCCACCGTCGCACCATGAGCAAGGGCCGCCGGCTGTAGGCTTGAGAGCACCCGGCGAGCCACCTAGACGGAGCCGTGCGCAGGTCTTGCCACACGAGCGCGCCGCCTAGAAGGCCGACCGGTGCCAGTCACTCCGCGCCGTGCGTTGCTCTGGTCGGCGTGCGCTCCGCCTCTCTCTATGTGTACGGCCATGTGTCTAAGAAAGAGAGGAGGAAAGTGAGACTGAGAAGAGAGTGGAGATTAGTCTCGCCTCTCTGCGGCTGTGTTGTTTGCTGCGTGCGTGCCTGAAGCAAGTGACAATGAGTGAACCATATCTGTTCGATTGAGATCAACAGATGAGATTTGCTCTCATTAGGGTTTCCTAAGATGGGCCATTTTATGGGCTTTAGGGGAGGACCGGCTGGGCCTTTTCTCGGCCATGTTTTCAGCGTACACAAGTGGGCTGCTGCTGGGCCTCGCCTCAGTAAAGGCCGATTTTGAGTTTCCCCTTTAGGAGAATATAAGTTTTTTTAGTATTTGTTTTCAGCGCACTAATTAAGCATTTTAATTAAGTTTTGACTAAGTTAATGCTTAATTTCCATTATTTATGAGTTTAGTTTATGTTAATATAAATTTTCTCACTGAGTTTTATGAATTCCCTATGTGGCTACTGCACGAAGAAGCATAAAAGAACTAAGTAACTGTGGATATTAGGGTTTTGGCCGGGTATTTATACCCATAAGTTTTTGTCCTGGCTAAATCCTAGTCATCCGTGAAATTTAATAGATGAGATCATCCCAGCCACTAGGGTGATTCTAAGTGGGTCATTTATTGGATTTCTAAGGGGAGAGCAGCCTCATACAGTACCTTTGAACTACTGTTGGGCCTATCCTTTAAAAGTAGATCTAAGTTTTAATTTTAGAATATAAGTTTGCCTTGCTACTTAATATAAGCACATTATTTAAGTGCTTTAATTAAGTTTTTTAAGTTTTAATGCCCTTAGTAATTTAGCTTTAGTTTTATTATCAGCAACTTAATTATTGCTTTAAGCGTATAAAATAAGTCTAAACCCTCCTAATGTTTTATATTCCCACTTCATATAAAGTTTAAGTATCCTTTTTTTATTTAGTAATCTTTAAGTTATTTTAAGCATGTTTTGGGAATATGTTGCTTAGAATGTTTAAGTTTAAGAATTTTTTCTTTAGTGCAATTTACTCGGTTAATTTTTTATGCACTATTTGAATAAGTTCTAAGTCTCAGTTTTTGCTTCAGTTCCAGTATTAATTTATGTTTTCATGAGCATTTTATGCCCTAAGATTAAGTTTTGCATGAATTTGCATTCTATTATAACTGCTTATATATACATATATATCCACCACTGTATAATAAGATGGTCTCTGGTTAAATGGAACCAACGAGAAGTTTAATTGGAGATTACTCATAGTTAATTTCTGACCAACGTTGACTTTAATTATGAGTTATTAAGATGGATTTTTGTTTGTTTCTGTCCAACGGTGATGCAAATTAAAGTCCTTAAGCATGTTGTTAATTCTGACCAACATTGATTTAATTACATGCTTTAAGTACATCTTATATACAGCTTACTAATTGAGACATTTTTTCCTTCAATTTTTAGTAAATTATGCTGACTATATAAGTACTATAGAACCCCTAAGTTGCACTAATTTTCCTACTTGGAATAATCAGGTGCATGCCATTCTCAAGGAGCTGGATCTTGATTATGCGCTTAATGAGGAAAAACCACATGCTCCTTCTCCTATTTATGAGTACTATGCTAAGAGGATGAAGGAGTACATCCCAAAATTAGAAAAATGGGAGAAATCTAACAGGATTGCTAAAATGATAATAAGATGCTCGCTCTCAGTTAACATGATGAGGAGGTTTCTTTCTAATGAAAACAACACTAAGGGATTAAGTGCTAAGGAGCTTCACAACTCCATTAAAGCACACTTTAGAAAGGTTTTTCCTCTTTGATAACTTACTTAATTCCCGTTATGATGGGATAAATGGTCTGGGTAACCACATTAAAAGCTTGTTTGATATGGCTTATGTGTTGAAGGCACTTGGATTAGATGTGTACAATGAGTTTATGGTAAATTGCCTTATGAATTCTATACCAGAAAACCATAACAAACATGCTCAAAATGATAAGTTTCCAATAGTCTGCAAATTTTGCAAGTTACCAAATTGATGATAAGTATAAGAATAGCTTTCGAAAGACAGGTAACTTAAGTTGTCTCATAAGTTTTACTTAAGATATTTCTCCAACATATGGTGGATTAAGTAAGGTGCAATAATGCATATCTTAACTTCTCCTCAGGTCTTGCCAAACCAGGGGAGCAAAATCTAAGAAGCCATTGATGGAATAAAGATAAAGTCGAGCCTTAGAGCTTCACATTAGATTAGTTTTAAACTTAGTTCTTAATTATGCTTATGTCATCTTAGTATGAGATACTTTGTGTTTTGAACAAATGTTCTTGAATTTTGGAGTTTATGAATACATCAAATTTATTCTATTATGATTTATCTTATTAATTGGCAAAGAGATTTATTTCCTGTAATATGAGTTTTTCTTTATAGTCAGTTTTATCTTTAAGTTAATCATTAGTCAAGATAATGAGACTTTATGCAAATTGTGTCACTATATTTAAGCCATATTTCGAAGGGGAGAATGGAATGTCTCATCAGGGTTGAGATGCTCTATTTAAATAAGATTATAAAGCATGAGATTTGAGAAATAAAAAACATACTAATTTTGTCCATTAGCCCAACATTAGTATCTAATTGAAGTATGGCTTGTTTGCACTATTTTTGGCCAATGTTGATTAGTGTTTGCATGTCCATCAAGTTTCTTATTCTAGTTTATTCTGGCCAACGCTGATTAGACTAGTTCATAGAGCTTGTTTTTTGAGACTTATATGTCTTATTTTTGTCATTCTAGGCCAACGCTGATTGACAAATATTTGACCATAAAAGTTTTACTTGGCAAAAACCTTAGCAAGACATAAGTACTGTCAAGCTAAGGATAAGAAATAAGATTCTAAGTAAATGAGTTGTCCACATGGCACCCTAATTATTTTCCTAGAGAACACAGAAATCAGTGGGAGCAAAGTCCAAGGGATTGTGTTTCTACTGTTATAACTATTTCACTAAGTTAATATTTGATGAATGTGTTCCTAGAGAATGCAAAAATCAGTGGGAGCTAGTGGGAGTTCACAAAGGAGGAAGATTAAATCTTGAAGAGATACAGGGCTTAGTTTTCTATATCAATGACTCAAGAAGACATAAATATTCTCAGTTTGTGCCATAAGTCATTATGTACACCTACTATTTAAATTACTACTAATTTCTATTATGGATTTTCAAGAGTCAATTAGTGTGCCACAACAGATATATGTAGCAACCATTAATTGATAATTAGGCACATAAGTAAACCTCTATTGTTATTAAACTGCTTGTGATCCATGATAAATCTATGAGATGATCACATCAGAAGAGGAATTTTGTTATTCTAAACTAAGCAATTTCATGAGCTTAGGTCCATAAGTATATTTAAAGTGTGTCTGTTAATAAGTTTCCTAATGAAGTCAAACCAGTAGGCTACAAAAGGGTCTACAATTCTAAGTGTGGCTCCAAAGGAAATTTTGAAAGATTTAAACTAAAAACATAGCCCACTATGGTTTAGAATTTCATTGAGTGGACAATTATGTTTAAAAAAAGATGGAAAAGTTTATTGTCCTAATACTCTACATGGGTGAAGTTGAGTTATGTGGCAATAGGAATGTCACGTAAGAGTTTTCTACTCGCTCAAATTTTTTAATATGATATATTTTGTGAAGCCTCTGAGTTTTTAGTCTATTAAGATACACCAATACAGGACCAAATGAGTACTAGGATTATCATGAAAAGCATATCAAGTATATGCATAAGTGATAGATTTGAATAAGTAATGTCACGTCTGTCTATTTGCATAGTGCAGTTGCGCAACGCAGTAAGTTTTCCCAAATATTTGAAGAATAAGTTAGTAACAGTTGAAGAGGAAGACGTTCCATATGCTTCGACTGTCATTAACTTTAAGAATGCTCCAAGTCAATACTAGTCTAGACTTGGCATCGGGATACTTAGCAAAATATTAGTTTATTAATCCAGAACAGGTCCACCGGTAGGTGTTAAAGAATTTGAAGATATTGATGAAGCACCAAAAGAATCATCATATCACTTATAAGAATTAAGTATTTTTTATTGCCAATTCTCTTGAGTATGCATAAGAAAGTGCACATTTAGATTATCCCTACTCTTGCAGAAAAGGTGATTTTCATTGAAAGCTCCAAATATAATTAGTCTTATGATGAGCTCAATTAGTGGCATGTTTAAGAATGAATGCGACAGGCCATGTGGCTTAAGAATATTATCCCAAAATTGAGTATTGACATACTGTTATATGTGGCAGAATCATCCGAAATAACACGCTTTCGGAGACGCTCGTCTTCCACTAGACACTAAGCACCTCGAAAGTGAGCTACATCGGACAGTTCCGTCGAGCACGCCCCAAGGGAGAACTCGAAATAATCCATGTTTTACATCCATAATCCAATAATGAGTATGAGCTTACAACACTTAGTCCATTTCATACAACAAGAGTTTTTGAAAATTATTTATTACAATACTAGAGTTCAGAGTGCGATAATTAAACAGCAAAATAAAAATAAACATCTAGCGAAAAACAATACAAGGATCCGTCTGTGCCCACCAGAAGAATCCTCCACACAAGAGCTACTCCTCAAGCTGCACCTGCAACAGGGGTAAAATAAACTCTGAGTACATAATGTACTCGCAAGACTTACCCGGCTAGTGGAAATAGTTTCCTGACTCTCAAGAATATGATAGGCAATATGGGTTTACTATTTTCTTTTTGTTTGCGAAAAGCATTACTAATAGTTCATCCTTACAATCAAGTTTTATTAGCAGTCATGATTACTTCATTAGCTAACTATTCTAGGTAAGCACCTGTTCTACTTTTAAGCAAGAGTAGAGCAATCAGAACCATTTCACCATCTTTCATCTTCTAGTTCTTACTACGGTGTTAGACCATAGCCAAGTCATACCGTCTCACGGAAACGGCGATTCGCGAATCAATGTATCCCAGCTAGGTACCCCAAAACACATGCTCTATTTGTACCCCAAGCACAAACAAGACCAACCCCTTCCACTCATATCACGGAGTTCAGGTTCTCGTCTAAACTTGGACTCCAAGCCCCCACACATGAGACCCGGTCTTAATATGGTGCTTAGACCTCCACCTTTCCCCACCTCCAATCAGTCGGTTCGGAAAGAGCCGGAACCCACGACAAAGAGCGTAACGAGCCTTCCCGCTCCCATAAGCAAGTATGTGCTCAGGATAATAAGTCTGTGACCTGACTACCATCTACAACAACGGACGGTCCTTAATCGACACGAACAGGGAAAACAGTGTAATCAAGCTAAGCCCCGTTGGTCGCGGGACACAACCTGTTACACCCACCAATATCCATACTATATCCCTATCCGGTCTCTATTTTCTTTTCATTATTTTATTATGAGAGTAATAATAATAATCACCTATTGTGAGTAACGGCATGTTACTCACGCTACCAAAAACCTAAGCATAGCAGCTACTCGAACCTACACTAGTAAGACACTTAGGACAGGTATATCTATGCATGTGGTTCCATAAAATTCATGTAACGTAAATGCATATAACATATATAAATAGTGATTATAAAAAATAAGGGGTTATGCACCGGGGCTTGCCTTGGGCAGGCGCGGTGTCAGCTGAGTCAGTCAGTGGCGGCTTCTGGACCTCCTTCTACACGAGAATCTCCTCCTCATACTCCTCGATAATCTCCTCGAACTCGTGATCGCTGGTAGTCACGATCTCCGTCAACTCGTTCTCTACATGCATGCGATGATGATGCAACACTTAGCATTTAGGCAATAGCAACTTTTAAACTAAGAATACGCATACTAAGCTACTAAGCTAGCTCTAATGACTAAGGTACTAAGCTAACTATCATCTTTACCAAGCAAAGTGTTAGGTTCAACTAACAAATACCTAGCTTTACAAATAAAGGATATATCTTTATTTCTACTAATAATTTAATATATATTTGAAACAAAGAGCATTTAACTACCCTAATGCTTAGTTTATTCTAAAGCTACAAAAAAATTACGGTGAGCACCTAATAATACTATAAAGCTACTATAAAAATTTTAGGACCAAGGCTAGCACCAATTTACCACAAAAATTTCTACAATAATTATCCTAATAATATTAAACATTTTCAAATGATTTAATAGCTCTTGGTATCAACATGTACATATATGAACTAAATACACTAACAGATAGAGCACAATTTTAGGAACCTAGCAAAATTTTCAAATGTGGCATTGTCTAGTTGTCTGTACACTTAAAATCTTCTAAGTCTATGAGCTGAATTTGATTATAAGTTGTATTTCTAGGCTATTAGAAATGTTAGTTAACAATGTTATTTTTCTACAACAAGTATTTCATTGCCATCTATAAAGTTCATATTCCAAACTTTATTTAAGCGCTACACATATGTTCTATAGTGTTTTTGTCAATAAAAATTAGTTTTAAACCCTACTTGATATACATGAGCTATTGAATCGACTTTCATTTAACATTTTTATTTGTCATTTTAGGTTACAAGAAATTAATCTACACACTCCGTCACATGCATTATCACATAAACATGATGCTCATGACATGGTTTAGTAATTTGTTTAGGGCGTAACACCGAGGGTGTTACCCTATAGGCCTACAGTTGAGTTGCTGTATTATTTCGAGTAACAACACATCAAATATTGATGTCAAGCACATTGATTAATTGTTGTGAAAGAAAGAACCCAGGATCATATTATTTAAGCTTGAGAAAAATAAGAACTAAGCTGATGCTAGCATATTTGGTTATTTGAATCTTAACACTTACCCATTTATGAGCGCGCAAATCAATTTGGGTTTTAGTGTAGTTTCTAACTTAATTTTCGGTAATAGGGCCATGTACTCCCAATAAGTAATAAACGTTCTAACAAGGTATTGCAGTGAACTATGGGTAATGGGGTCCCAGTGACGATTAATGTTGCTGACGACGTATTGATCTTACTGAGTGTGAACATAAGTGTAAGGCGAATATTAGTTGCATAATTGCATTAGCCATTCGATCAAGTGGGAGAATGTTGGAATGTGATCAGTTCGGCTAATCCTGAACTTAATTATGAGATTAATTAAGCGTTAAGCTTTTGGTCCACCTACTCGTTATTTATTTCCAACTAAATAAGAACTGCCGTGATCGACGACAACCATTAGAATTCTAAGGGTTCGGCCCCCTAGCCCACAACACGATTATAAATAAGAGAGGTGCCATTGGCGTCACTATCTCTCTAGTCCCCGTGACTATTCACATAATCGGTCGATTAGACGCTGGAGGGTTTAGGAAGGCCGTCTACACACGTCCATTCAGGTATTGCAAGATCTTCATCGCGTTTTTCATCAACTAGGAGCATCAAGCTCTGATCTAGTGAAGACTAAGATCTACTTCATCTACATCAACTTCATCACATCTTCAGCGACATGGATGGCGTCCACAGGCTCTGGTTAGTATCTAAGATTAATTTCCGCATTTAGATGAGTTAGTGATCATGTTTAGGCTAAGTTAAAATCTTGTTAGTCTAAGTTCTAATTCAACGTAAAGCTGATGTGATATGGAGTTTATTGTTTTTGGTTTGTGGTTGCTGGCGTGTTGCCACACTTCGAATAATAAAATAGATCGAACCTTTGTGTGGCCGGAGATTATCTTGCAAGTGCTTTGGTGCATGTTGATCACTCGATCAGGCTAGTTTCCCCTTCATGAACCTTGAACCGTTCCTTGCCCAGATTTCTTGTGTTGAGATCAAATTGCGTCGTTTCCATGCTGTAGCCAGTTTATAACCCATCTCTCTCTCTCTCTCTCTCTCTCTCGGGTGTGTGTGTCTTCCTCTTCTTTTGAATGCCAAGCTTTTTAGAACCTTTATATCCTGCATAAAAGCACTGCCTGGTAGCAATTGGTTGGGACCTGCGTAGTGCCGTAGTGGAGTGTGTGGCGTGCGGCGGCACGCACTTGTGTGAACCAACAAACTAGGGAAAGGCAAGCTCCAAGCCACACCAAACGCCACCCATTTGGGGGAACGGATGAGGGATAATCATATATCACGCAAATGGATTAATGGCCTGGTAGCTGGTACGGTGCGGCGGGTTCTCCGGCTGGATTGGCAAAGAGGCACTGCCGAGCGAGTTGGCCAACCAAATCGGGCACTGATGCCTGGCGCCATGCTGCCTTTGTCGGTTTCTCCATGTGCGATCTCATCGCGTGTACAAATCACGTGCGCGGCATTGCAGTTGCAGGCGCTGCTGCTGCTGAACGTAGAGAAAACGAGTCTGTTTCGTTCACTTGTGGGCAGCCTACCTTACCCGGTGGCGCTCCGGCACCGGTATCAGGAGGAAGCAAGAGTTTGTTTGATCAGCTGAGACGTGAGGGCATGTGGTACTTGGGATGGACATAGTCCATTTTCCTGTCCGCATCCATCCACCCATTCGCCCACTAACCCCCGGATCAGAGGTTCTGGGGTTGGCTGCTGGTTGACGCTTTTTTTTGGGGGCTGAACACCGTACTGCGCCATTTCAAACGGACCCGACCCGAAACGTGCTGGATTGGTCGCATCGCTGGTAGGTGAAGGTGAAGTGCCTGTCGAGCGTCGACTGTCGTAGTCGTAGCGGTAGGCTTTGCCCATGGCCATCCGCATCCTCGTGTCCGCAGGCCGCACGGGCCCAAGCCCTATACACTCCGGCTCGCCCACCCGCCGGCCTGCGGAACGGCCCCCGTGAATCAACCAGCCTCCCGTCCCACCTCCCATCGTCCCACCTCCCACCTCCCACCTCCCACCCAGACCCAGGCACCCACGCCCGCGACCGCGACCGCGAGCGACCAACTCCCCTCTTGAACGCTTTCGGGCCTTGGCAATCGACAAATCCATCAATCAGCACCCGGCCACCCGATCGGATCAAGCCAGAGTCCCAGGAAGCGGAGCGCGGCGGCGCCCACCTGGCCCCAACCCCAAGGTGAGCCGCTCCTCCTCCGCCGCCGCCCTCCTCGTCTCGCCGCATTGCTCATCGGGTTGCTCGGTTAGGGTCTCCCTCCCTCTCGCATCGTTCCCCGCTCTGCTCGCGCTCGTGCGTCATATCATATCTGGGCCTGCGCTGAGTCTGCTGCACAGTTTGCCGATTCGTCTGTGTGATCGTCTCATCCCAGCGATTTACTCCGTGTGGCCGTGCGGTGACCTGCCCTGCCACTGCTTCTGTTTGCGACGCCAACAGGGGGCCGCATGCGATTCACTGCGCCGTCTGCCCTCTAATTTGGTTGGTGTGTTTAGTGAGGTTTTCGACTCCGCGGCTTTGCCTTCTGTCTGAAGACAGCGGGTGTCCTCAACCCTGATGGCACATCATGTCATGTGCATGATTGGTTCATGGGGACTCTGATGGTTCACAGCGCTTGTTCACCTTCTCCATCAAGGGTTCTGTACCCCTTATATATTCTGTAAAAGTGTCAACCACACCACGGTGTGATTCTCTTTGACATGTCCATTGACGACTGCCACACTGTACATTTCTGAGCTTTGCCCCAGCTTACCTGTCTTGTTGTAAAAGGATCAATAATGCCATGGTGGTGCATTTTTTTTTATTGGGTCAAATTGATTGGTATTTTGCTTTCTCGGCTCATTCTGAATTTTTCATCCAGACCAGACAACCCGGTGTTTGATGTAAAAGTTTGCTGTGAATCTTTACTTACATTGTGAAAAATAAGTCGCTTGTAGTTTTCTCATAGTTCTTTGCAAATTGAACTGAATCTTGTTGCATTTAGCAGATGGGGGACGTTGCGAAGGACTTGACGGCTGGGATCGCGGGAGGGGTTGCCAACCTCGTCGTCGGGCACCCGTTCGACACCATCAAGGTCAAGCTCCAGAGCCAGCCTACCCCTGCTCCTGGACAGCTCCCCAAGTACGCTGGCGCCATCGATGCTGTGAAACAGACGGTCGCGGCTGAAGGCCCAAGGGGCTTGTACAAGGGGATGGGGGCGCCTTTGGCCACTGTTGCGGCCTTCAGTGCTGTCTTGTTCAGTGTGAGGGGGCAGATGGAGGCCCTTCTGAGGTCAGAGCCTGGTGTGCCACTGACTGTGAAGCAGCAGGTTGTTGCCGGCGCTGGTGCTGGAATCGCAGTTTCCTTCTTGGCGTGTCCAACAGAACTGATCAAGTGCAGGTCAGTGGAGTCAGGCCAATTTTTCATCATTACGGTGTGCCACTGACTGTGAAGCAGCAGGTTGTTGCCGGCGCTGGTGCTGGAATCGCAGTTTCCTTCTTGGCGTGTCCAACAGAACTGATCAAGTGCAGGTCAGTGGAGTCAGGCCAATTTTTCATCATTACATTTTTCACTCCCTCCTTGCAGGTTGCAAGCCCAGAGTTCCTTAGCCGAGGCAGCTGCCGCTTCCGGTGTGGCTCTTCCCAAAGGGCCGATCGATGTGGCAAAGCATGTCGTCCGGGACGCCGGCGCCAAAGGTCTCTTCAAGGGCCTGGTCCCAACCATGGGGCGGGAGGTCCCTGGCAATGCAGTAATGTTCGGCGTGTACGAAGCCACGAAGCAGTACCTGGCGGGCGGCCCGGACACGTCGAACCTCGGCAGGGGCTCCCAGATCCTAGCGGGTGGCCTCGCCGGTGCCGCCTTCTGGCTGTCCGTGTACCCGACGGACGTGTTGAAGAGCGTGATCCAGGTGGACGATTACAAGAAGCCCAGGTACTCCGGGTCCCTCGACGCGCTGAGGAAGATCGTGGCGGCCGATGGGGTGAAGGGCCTGTACAAGGGGTTCGGACCCGCCTTGGTGCGCAGTGTTCCGGCCAATGCCGCCACGTTCGTGACCTACGAGATCACGAGATCGGCGCTAGGTTGATTGGTGCTGCTGGCCTTTGCCATGGCGCTTCGCTGTTTATTCATTCTCCTTGCGCCGCTGGAGCAACGCGAACAATGCCAGACATTTTTTAGGGAGGAAAGAGATAAAACTTTCACTTCAGTGATGAGATGCTTTAATGAAACAAAGCTTAATTGAAAGTCTGTTCATGTGGAGTGAGTGGTTGGTAATAGATAAATAATACTGTACTGGCCTTGTCGTAATGGTTGGCCTGGAGCGGATTGGGCATCCGACGGTGATCCGATGGCGTGGGAGTGGCTGTGCTTGTGATGGTGAGATAGTGGTGGCCTGTGGCCTGTGGCCCGTGGTTTTGTTGGGTTGTGGCGTCTGGTGGTGGTGGTTCACCCTCGTCATCTCGCATTCGGCACTCTTTTACCCCCACAATCCCACATTGGCCTTGCCTCCATTTCTTGGCCTGAATTTTGTTCCCTCTTTTTTTCATATATATTAATATAATAGTATACCGTTTCCCTTTTGCTACTGGCACATGGTTGTTCCCTAAGCCCACGTTCGGTTGGCAAGTATTTAATTCACCAGGGGAACCAATCCAGGGAAGGATTGAGTGAATTCGTCCATGTCACTCAAACCCTCTTGCGGATTAAATCCCTTTCTTTACGTATTCCCTTCCTTATGTTCGGTTTTGGATGAGAACCAATACTGGGGATACCTCCATGTTTCAAGTCACATTTGCACAAATGTAGCAAATTGTTATTAGCTCAGATTCACACAAATGCATCAGTGAGGACACAAGAAATCAAGAGTGTGGCAATGGAAACTTGCAGTTGCAGAGGTAGAAATTAAAAGGGGGAATTCTTTATTTGGCACCGAAACAAATCACTCTTCCGTATTTGACACTAGAAAATTTTGAACTTCTTTATCTAGCATCAACTTGAAAATTCCTTCTGTATATGGCACTTCCGTCCATTTGATGTAGTAACGGTGTCAAGTGCCACCTAAAATGACATATATGCCCCTCTATGTACCAACAACATGTAGTGCCAGATAGGAAAAAAATAAATGGACATAATGTCAAATAAGAAAGCACAAATATGACAAATATACTTGATGCATAAGCTTCACAAATTTGACCACATTGTCAGCATATCTACATAGAGAATCACATTACAGTTCACATGTCCAGGTTCATAAATATGCATACATTACCAGGTTCATAAACATAAACACATGAAGGTTCATACATAGGGGGTCTAAGTTCACATTACAGTTCATAGAGCATATGCCTTACACATTGCCAAACACATCTACATAGAGAAACACAAGCTCAAGAAGGTGAATTTGTAGCAAAAAGGTGAATTTTGAGCAAGTAACTTGTATCTGTATCCATTCTGTATGTCCAAACAACAAAACAGGAGTTGATAAATAGGAGATAGCTGAAACACAGAACTTACAAAACAGCCTTTTAATGGAAGTCACGCGACAAACATAAGCTCATTTTAACAGAAGCCGCACCCCAAACATAACTACATAAGCTCATTTCAGCTACTGAGTTTTGATGTTCCAGAAATGAATAACAATGGATTTGTAAATTTGATTCTGATCAGGAAAACTCAAAAGTCTCCTGCATATAGATTCTGCTATACACAAAAACAAGTAGAAGCAGTGAATTTCAAATTCACACTCATATTTAATAACTTGCAGGTATTGTACAAACATCACAAGGTTAAATTGTCACTGCAATTAGAGTTTATGATGTTGCAGGTTAAATTGTCGTGCAAAACTAAAAGAACAGGTTATATACAAGAGAGGCTGAAATTTTAGTCTGAATGATGTCATCAGACAATCTAAGCAAAAGCTAAGAAGAAAATTGGTGTTCACTCAATATAGCCAAAAAAAAGCAGATTACAGTAGTTTTGTTGTTAAGGGAATAATCATGAATATGCAGCCACAGTAGCCACTTTCATTCATGAATAATCAAGCAAGCTGTAAACCAGACAGCTACATGGTGCCCCCAATTTTATCAGCTACCATTGGCATGCAGTGCCTAAACTCAATCAGAGGTTGGGATTCAGCTCTGTGTGCATCGAACACATATTTCCAGCTCCATGTTCAATCCACATAATGCAAAAGGTTCATTTTTGGTGACAATTCAATAGTAGTTCAATTAACTTGTGGTTGCGGTCACTGAAACAAATTAGCAATAATGTGATACATTTGCTGCATAGCTTCACCAAGCAGTACTCACTCTTCGGTGGCAGTGGAGCCTTCTCCGCGACGGGCTCCGGCATCGCAAGCCGTGTGGTGGTGACAGCGGCCGCCTCCCGCGCCGTTGGACGAGTCGGCCGTTGCGCCACTGGGACTGCTGCTTGGGGAGGCTGCCACGCCCAGTCCGCCGCGCGGTCTGGCCGGTGCTCCGGTGGGTGAGCTCGCCCCGCCACGTCTGCCGCGCTGCGGCCTGCACCCCACGCGGTCGGGCGAGGCCGCCCCGCCGCGAGCTACCGCCGGGCGAGGCCGCCCCGCCGCGCACCACGCGTCGCGAGATGGGGCCAGCATCGGTCGCGAGCCCGCGCCCGCCACCCGTGTTCCCCGCCGGACCCGTGCCTCGATCGGCGACCATGGGCGAGCTTGGCTGACTGTGGGGCGCCTCGAGCTAGGGGACCCGCTCCGTGAGTTCCTAGGCACCGGCGGCCGACGCCTCCTTTTCCCCATCCTCATCTCCTCCGGCCTCCATTCTCTCTAGGGTTTTGTGTCTCTGGTTTTTAGAACAGAGGAGCGACGGGAGAAAGGAGAGACTCGGGGGAGATGGACGCACGCACGAGACCGACTAAACATGGGCATTTTGGTACTTCTAATGAAAAGCTGACATGGTCTTCTAGTCAACTAACGGAGGGATGCCTCAAATGGACGGAAGTGCTATATACGGAAGGAATTTTCAAGTTGATGCTAGATAAGAAAGTTCAAAATTTTCAGTGTCAAATCGGAAGAGTGATTTGTTTCGGGCCAAATAAAGAATTCTCTCAAATTAAAACCATGGCAACCTGCAGCCTAAGCGTCAAATTAGATTCGTATGAGTTGTCAGTAAGAGATTAGACTTTAATTAGATCCGATCTGAGTTTATGTTCATGATTAGTCTAAGTTCATGGTTAAGTTTTTTCTGATTACAGCAATTAGTCTCGGTTTAAGCCAAATCATGATACTAAGTAAGCATTGAGAAGGAGAGGATTCCGCAAAATATGAGAAAAGACCCTAACCCTAAGTTAAACATCTAAGATTGAGATTGAGATTAAGGGCGCACATGTGCGGTTCGTACCTGGTTCTAGATCGAGTCGCCGCTCTAAGTCATAGTGGCTCGTACTCGGTTGAAGGCCGGGTCGCCACCTTCAGATGGTCGCGCTCAGAAGTGCGAGTGCGTGGCTCATACCCGGTGCCTTGGCCGGGTCGCCACCGCCGCTGACTGGGCCGCGCCACCATGAACGCGCCGCCACCACGGGCCGAGACCCGCTGCTGCTGCGCGCCCGGACCTGAGAGGCGCTGCCGCCCGCGCTCTTCGGGCCAGCAGCGCGCTGCCTTATGGGCTGCACCCCACGAGCTGCTCTGCACTGCCCTTGGGCAGTGCCTCCTAGGACCGCCCACCGTCTCGCATGAGCAAGGTCGTCGGCTGCAGGCTTGAGAGCACTCGCGAGCCACTTAGACGGAGCCGCGCGCAGGTCTTTGTCGCACGCGTGCGCCGCCTAGAAGGCCGACCGACGCAGTCGCTCCGCGCCGTGCGTTGCTCTGGTCGGCGTGTGCTCGGCCTCTCTCTATGTGTGCGGCCATTGTCTGAGAAAGAGAAGAGGAAAGTGAGACTGAGAAGTGAGTGGAGATTAGTCTCGCCTCTCTGCGGTTGTGCTGTTTGCTGCGTGCGTGCCTGAAGCAAGTGACAATGAGTGAACCATGTCCATTCGATTGAGATCGACGGATAAGATTTGCCATCATTAGGGTTTCCTAAGATGGGCCATTTTATGGGCTTTAGGAGAGGACCGTGGGCCTTTTCTCGGCCATGTTTTCAACGCACACAAGTGGGCTGCTGCTGGGCCTCGCCTCAGTAAAGGCCAATTTTGAGGTTTCCCCTTTTTGAGATAATATAAGTTTTTTTAGTATTTGTTTTCAGCGCGCTAATTAAGCATTTTAATTAAAGTTTGACTAAGTTAATCTAATTCCATTATTTATGAGTTAATATGTGTAATATAAATTTTCTCACTGAGTTTATGAATTCCCCTATGTCGCTACTGCACGAAGAAGCATAAAAGAACTAATAACTGTGGATATTAGGGTTTTGGGCCGGGTATTTATACCCATAAGTTTTTTGCTGGCTAAATTGAAATTAATAGATGAGAATCATCCCATCCACTATGGTGATTCTAAGTGGGTCATTATTAAATTTCTAAGGGGAGAGCAGCCTCAACAGTACCTTTGAACTACTGTTGGCCCTATCTTTAAAGTATATCTAAGTTTTAATTTTAGAATATAAGTTTGCCTTGCTACTTAATATAAGCAATTATTAAGTGTTTTAATTAAGTTTTTAAGTTTTTAATGCCCCTTAGTAATTCAGCTTAGTTTTATTATCAGCAACTTAGTTATTGCTTTAAGGGTATAAAATAAGTCTAAACCCTCCTAATGTTTTATATTCCCACTTCATATAAAGTTTAAGTATCTTTTTTTTATTAGTAATCTTTAAGTTATTTTAAGCATGTTTTGGGAATATGTTGCTTGGAATGTTTAAGTTTAAGAATTTTTTCTTTAGTTTACTCGGTTAATTTTTTATGCACTATTTGAATAAGTTCTAAGTCTCAGTTTTTGCTTCAGTTCCAGTATTAATTTATGTTTTTATGAGCATTTTATGCCCTAAGATTAAGTTTTGCATGAATTTGCATTCCATTATAACTGCTTATATATACATATATATATCCACCAATGTATAATAAGATGGTCTCTGGTTAAATGGAACCAACGAGAAGTTTAATTGGAGATTACGCATAGTTAATTTCTAACCAACCGTTGACTTTAGTTATGAGTTATTAAGATGTATTTTTTGTTTGTTTCTGTCCAACGATTGATGCAATTAAAATCCTTAAGCATGTGTTAATTCTGACCAACATTGATTTAATTAGCATGCTTTAAGTACATCTATATACAGCTTACTAATTGAGACATTTTTTCCTTCAATTTTTAGTAAATTATGCTGGACTATATAAGTACTATAGAACCCCTAAGTTGCACTAATTTTCCTACTTGGAATAATCAGGTGCATGCCATTCTCAAGGAGCTGGATCCTTGATTATGCGCTTAATGAAGGAAAAACCACATGCTCCTTCTCCTATTTATGAGTACTATGCTAAGAGGATGAAGGAGTACATCCCTAAAATTAGAAAATGGGAGAAAATCTAACAGGATTGCTAAAATGATAATAAGATGCTCGCTCTCAGTTAACATGATGAGGAGGTTTCTTTCTAATGAAAAAACACTAAGGGGATTAAGTGCTAAGGAGCTTCACAACTCCATTAAAGCACACTTAGAAAGGTTTTTCTCTTTGATAACTTACTTAATTCCCGTTATGATGGGATAAATGGTCTGGGTAACCACATTAAAAGCTTGTTTGATATGGCTTATGATGTTGAAGGCACTTGGATTAGATGTGTACTAATGAGTTTATGGTAAATTGACCTTATGAATTCTATACCAGAAAACCATAACAAACATGCTCAAATGATAAGTTTTCCAATAGTCTGCAAATTTTGCAAGTTACCAAATTGATGATAAGTATAAGAATAGTTTCGAAAGACAGGTAACTTAAGTTGTCTCATAAGTTTTACTTAAGATATTTTCTCCAACATATGGTGGATTAAGTAAGGTTGCAATAATGCATATCTTAACTTCTCCTCAGGTCTTGCCAAACCAGGGGAGCAAGGGAGCAAAGTCTAAGAAGCCATTGATGGAATAAAGATAAAGTCGAGCCTTAGAGCTTCCTATTAGATTAGTTTTAAACTTAGTTCTTAATTATGCTTATGTCATCTTAGTATGAGATACTTTGTGTTTTGAACAAATGTTTCTTAATTTTGGAGTTTATGAATACATCAAATTTATTCTATTATGATTTATCCTATTAATTGGGCAAAGATGTTTATTTCCTGTAATATGAGTTTTTTTTATGTCAGTTTTATCTTTAACTTAATCATTAGTCAAGATGATGAGGACCTTGTTGAAATTGTGTCACTATATTTAAACCACATTTCGAAGGGGAGAATTGGAATGTCTCATCAGGGTTGAGATGCTCTATTTAAATAAGATTATAAAGCATGAGATTGAGGAAATAAAAAACATACTAATTTTGTCCCTTAGCCCCAATATTAGTATCTAATTGAAGTATTGCTTGTTTTTCACTATTTCTGGCCAACGCTGATTAGTGTTTGCATGTCCATCAAGTTTCTTATTCTAGTTTATTCTGGACACGCTGATTAGACTAGTTCATAGAGCTTTTTTTTGAACCTTATATGTTCTTATTTTTGTCATTCTAGCCAATTCTGATTGATGAATATTTGACCATAAAAGTTTCACTAGTAAAAAATCTTAGCAAGACATAAGTACGTCAAGCTAAGGATAAGAAATAAGATTCTAAGTAAATGAGTTGTCCACATGGCACCCTGATTATGTTCCTAGAGAACACAGAAATCAGTGGGAGCAAAGTCCAAGGATTGGTTTCTACTGTTATAACTATTTTCACTAAGTTAATATTTGATGAATGTGTTCCTAGAGAATGCAAAATCAGTGGGAGCTAGTGGGAGTTCACAAAGGAGGAAGATTAAATCTTGAAGAGATACAGGCTTAGTTTTCTATATCAATGACTCAAGAAGACATAAATATCTCAGTTTGTGCCATAAGTCATTATACACCTAATTTAAATTACTATAATTTCTATATGGATTTTCAAGAGTCAATTAGTGTGCCACAACAGATATATGTAGCAACCATTAATTGATAATTAGGCACATAAGTAAACCTCTATTGTTATTAAACTGCTTGTGATCCATGATAAATCTATGAGATGATCACATCAGAAGAGGAATTTTGTTATTCTAAACTAAGCAATTTCATGAGCTTAGGTCCATAAGTATATTTAAAGTGTGTCTGTTAATAAGTTTCCTAATGAAGTCAAACCAGTAGGCTACAAAAGGGTCTATAATTCTAAGTGTGGCTCCAAAGGAATTTTGAAAGATTTAAACTAAAACATAGCCCACTATGGTTTAGAATTTCATTGCGTGGACAATTATGTTTAAAAAAAGATGGAAAAGTTTATTGTCCTAATACTCTACATGGGTGAAGTTGAGTTATGTGGCAATAGGAATGTCACGTAAGAGTTTTCTACTCGCTCAATTTTTTAATATGATATATTTTGTGAAGCCTCTGAGTTTTTTGTCTATTAAGATACACCAATACAGGACCAAATGAGTACTAGGATTATCATGAAAAAGCATATCAAGTATATGCATAAGTGATAGATTTGAATAAGTAATGTCACGTTGTCTATTTGCATAGTGCAGTTGCGCAGCAGCAGTAAGTTTTCCCAAATATTTGAAGAATAAGTTAGTAACAGTTGAAGAGGAAGACGTTCCATATGCTTCGACTGGCATTAACTTTAAGAATGCTCCAAGTCAATACTAGTCTAGACTTGGCATCGGGATACTTAGCAAAATATTAGTTTATTAATCCAGAACAGGTCCACCGGTAGGTGTTAAAGAATTTGAAGATATTGATGAAGCACCAAAAAGAATCATCATATCACTTATAAGAATTAAGTATTTTTTATTGCCAATTCTCTTGAGTATGCATAAGAAAGTGCACATTTAGATTATCCCTACTCTTGCAGAAAAGGTGATTTTCATTGAAAGCTCCAAATATAATTAGTCTTATGATGAGCTCAATTAGTGGCATGTTTAAGAATGAATGCGACAGGCCATGTGGCTTAAGAAATATTATCCCAAAATTGAGTATTGACATACTGTTATATGTGGCAGAATCATCCGAAATAACACGCTTTCGGAGACGCTCGTCTTCCACTAGACACTAAGCACCTCGAAAGTGAGCTACATCGGACAGTTCCGTCGAGCACGCCCCAAGGGAGAACTCGAAATAATCCATGTTTTACATCCATAATCCAATAATGAGTATGAGCTTACAACACTTAGTCCATTTCATACAACAAGAGTTTTTGAAAATTATTTATTACAATACTAGAGTTCAGAGTGCGATAATTAAACAGCAAAATAAAAATAAACATCTAGCGAAAAAACAATACAAGGATCCGTCTGTGCCCACCAGAAGAATCCTCCACACAAGAGCTACTCCTCAAGCTGCACCTGCAACAGGGGTAAAATAAACTCTGAGTACATAATGTACTCGCAAGACTTACCCGGCTAGTGGAAATAGTTTCCTGACTCTCAAGAATATGATAGGCAATATGGGTTTACTATTTTCTTTTTGTTTGCGAAAAGCATTACTAATAGTTCATCCTTACAATCAAGTTTTTATTAGCAGTCATGATTACTTCATTAGCTAACTATTCTAGGTAAGCACCTGTTCTACTTTTAAGCAAGAGTAGAGCAATCAGAACCATTTCACCATCTTTCATCTTCTAGTTCTTACTACGGTGTTAGACCATAGCCAAGTCATACCGTCTCACGGAAACGGCGATTCGCGAATCAATGTATCCCAGCTAGGTACCCCAAAACACATGCTCTATTTGTACCCCAAGCACAAACAAGACCAACCCCTTCCACTCATATCACGGAGTTCAGGTTCTCGTCTAAACTTGGACTCCAAGCCCCCACACATGAGACCCGGTCTTAATATGGTGCTTAGACCTCCACCTTTCCCCACCTCCAATCAGTCGGTTCGGAAAGAGCCGGAACCCACGACAAAGAGCGTAACGAGCCTTCCCGCTCCCATAAGCAAGTATGTGCTCAGGATAATAAGTCTGTGACCTGACTACCATCTACAACAACGGACGGTCCTTAATCGACACGAACAGGGGAAAACAGTGTAATCAAGCTAAGCCCCGTTGGTCGCGGGACACAACCTGTTACACCCACCAATATCCATACTATATCCCTATCCGGTCTCTATTTTCTTTTCATTATTTTATTATGAGAGTAATAATAATAATCACCTATTGTGAGTAACGGCATGTTACTCACGCTACCAAAAACCTAAGCATAGCAGCTACTCGAACCTACACTAGTAAGACACTTAGGACAGGTATATCTATGCATGTGGTTTCCATAAAATTCATGTAACGTAAATGCATATAACATATATAAATAGTGATTATAAAAAATAAGGGGTTATGCACCGGGGCTTGCCTTGGGCAGGCGCGGTGTCAGCTGAGTCAGTCAGTGGCGGCTTCTGGACCTCCTTCTACACGAGAATCTCCTCCTCATACTCCTCGATAATCTCCTCGAACTCGTGATCGCTGGTAGTCACGATCTCCGTCAACTCGTTCTCTACATGCATGCGATGATGATGCAACACTTAGCATTTAGGCAATAGCAACTTTTAAACTAAGAATACGCATACTAAGCTACTAAGCTAGCTCTAATGACTAAGGTACTAAGCTAACTATCATCTTTACCAAGCAAAGTGTTAGGTTCAACTAACAAATACCTAGCTTTACAAATAAAGGATATATCTTTATTTCTACTAATAATTTAATATATATTTGAAACAAAGAGCATTTAACTACCCTAATGCTTAGTTTATTCTAAAGCTACAAAAAAATTACGGTGAGCACCTAATAATACTATAAAGCTACTATAAAAATTTTAGGACCAAGGCTAGCACCAATTTACCACAAAAATTTCTACAATAATTATCCTAATAATATTAAACATTTTCAAATGATTTAATAGCTCTTGGTATCAACATGTACATATATGAACTAAATACACTAACAGATAGAGCACAATTTTAGGAACCTAGCAAAATTTTCAAATGTGGCATTGTCTAGTTGTCTGTACACTTAAAATCTTCTAAGTCTATGAGCTGAATTTGATTATAAGTTGTATTTCTAGGCTATTAGAAATGTTAGTTAACAATGTTATTTTTCTACAACAAGTATTTCATTGCCATCTATAAAGTTCATATTCCAAACTTTATTAAGCGCTACACATATGTTCTATAGTGTTTTTGTCAATAAAAATTAGTTTTAAACCCTACTTGATATACATGAGCTATTGAATCGACTTTCATTTAACATTTTTATTTGTCATTTTAGGTTACAAGAAATTAATCTACACACTCCGTCACATGCATTATCACATAAACATGATGCTCATGACATGGTTTAGTAATTTGTTTAGGGCGTAACACCGAGGGTGTTACCCTATAGGCCTACAGTTGAGTTGCTGTATTATTTCGAGTAACAACACATCAAATATTGATGTCAAGCACATTGATTAATTGTTGTGAAAGAAAGAACCCAGGATCATATTATTTAAGCTTGAGAAAAATAAGAACTAAGCTGATGCTAGCATATTTGGTTATTTGAATCTTAACACTTACCCATTTATGAGCGCGCAAATCAATTTGGGTTTTAGTGTAGTTTCTAACTTAATTTTCGGTAATAGGGCCATGTACTCCCAATAAGTAATAAACGTTCTAACAAGGTATTGCAGTGAACTATGGGTAATGGGGTCCCAGTGACGATTAATGTTGCTGACGACGTATTGATCTTACTGAGTGTGAACATAAGTGTAAGGCGAATATTAGTTGCATAATTGCATTAGCCATTCGATCAAGTGGGAGAATGTTGGAATGTGATCAGTTCGGCTAATCCTGAACTTAATTATGAGATTAATTAAGCGTTAAGCTTTTGGTCCACCTACTCGTTATTTATTTCCAACTAAATAAGAACTGCCGTGATCGACGACAACCATTAGAATTCTAAGGGTTCGGCCCCCTAGCCCACAACACGATTATAAATAAGAGAGGTGCCATTGGCGTCACTATCTCTCTAGTCCCCGTGACTATTCACATAATCGGTCGATTAGACGCTGGAGGGTTTAGGAAGGCCGTCTACACACGTCCATTCAGGTATTGCAAGATCTTCATCGCGTTTTTCATCAACTAGGAGCATCAAGCTCTGATCTAGTGAAGACTAAGATCTACTTCATCTACATCAACTTCATCACATCTTCAGCGACATGGATGGCGTCCACAGGCTCTGGTTAGTATCTAAGATTAATTTCCGCATTTAGATGAGTTAGTGATCATGTTTAGGCTAAGTTAAAATCTTGTTAGTCTAAGTTCTAATTCAACGTAAAGCTGATGTGATATGGAGTTTATTGTTTTTGGTTTGTGGTTGCTGGCGTGTTGCCACACTTCGAATAATAAAATAGATCGAACCTTTGTGTGGCCGGAGATTATCTTGCAAGTGCTTTGGTGCATGTTGATCACTCGATCAGGCTAGTTTCCCCTTCATGAACCTTGAACCGTTCCTTGCCCAGATTTCTTGTGTTGAGATCAAATTGCGTCGTTTCCATGCTGTAGCCAGTTTATAACCCATCTCTCTCTCTCTCTCTCTCTCTCTCGGGTGTGTGTGTCTTCCTCTTCTTTTGAATGCCAAGCTTTTTAGAACCTTTATATCCTGCATAAAAGCACTGCCTGGTAGCAATTGGTTGGGACCTGCGTAGTGCCGTAGTGGAGTGTGTGGCGTGCGGCGGCACGCACTTGTGTGAACCAACAAACTAGGGAAAGGCAAGCTCCAAGCCACACCAAACGCCACCCATTTGGGGGAACGGATGAGGGATAATCATATATCACGCAAATGGATTAATGGCCTGGTAGCTGGTACGGTGCGGCGGGTTCTCCGGCTGGATTGGCAAAGAGGCACTGCCGAGCGAGTTGGCCAACCAAATCGGGCACTGATGCCTGGCGCCATGCTGCCTTTGTCGGTTTCTCCATGTGCGATCTCATCGCGTGTACAAATCACGTGCGCGGCATTGCAGTTGCAGGCGCTGCTGCTGCTGAACGTAGAGAAAACGAGTCTGTTTCGTTCACTTGTGGGCAGCCTACCTTACCCGGTGGCGCTCCGGCACCGGTATCAGGAGGAAGCAAGAGTTTGTTTGATCAGCTGAGACGTGAGGGCATGTGGTACTTGGGATGGACATAGTCCATTTTCCTGTCCGCATCCATCCACCCATTCGCCCACTAACCCCCGGATCAGAGGTTCTGGGGTTGGCTGCTGGTTGACGCTTTTTTTGGGGGCTGAACACCGTACTGCGCCATTTCAAACGGACCCGACCCGAAACGTGCTGGATTGGTCGCATCGCTGGTAGGTGAAGGTGAAGTGCCTGTCGAGCGTCGACTGTCGTAGTCGTAGCGGTAGGCTTTGCCCATGGCCATCCGCATCCTCGTGTCCGCAGGCCGCACGGGCCCAAGCCCTATACACTCCGGCTCGCCCACCCGCCGGCCTGCGGAACGGCCCCCGTGAATCAACCAGCCTCCCGTCCCACCTCCCATCGTCCCACCTCCCACCTCCCACCTCCCACCCAGACCCAGGCACCCACGCCCGCGACCGCGACCGCGAGCGACCAACTCCCCTCTTGAACGCTTTCGGGCCTTGGCAATCGACAAATCCATCAATCAGCACCCGGCCACCCGATCGGATCAAGCCAGAGTCCCAGGAAGCGGAGCGCGGCGGCGCCCACCTGGCCCCAACCCCAAGGTGAGCCGCTCCTCCTCCGCCGCCGCCCTCCTCGTCTCGCCGCATTGCTCATCGGGTTGCTCGGTTAGGGTCTCCCTCCCTCTCGCATCGTTCCCCGCTCTGCTCGCGCTCGTGCGTCATATCATATCTGGGCCTGCGCTGAGTCTGCTGCACAGTTTGCCGATTCGTCTGTGTGATCGTCTCATCCCAGCGATTTACTCCGTGTGGCCGTGCGGTGACCTGCCCTGCCACTGCTTCTGTTTGCGACGCCAACAGGGGGCCGCATGCGATTCACTGCGCCGTCTGCCCTCTAATTTGGTTGGTGTGTTTAGTGAGGTTTTCGACTCCGCGGCTTTGCCTTCTGTCTGAAGACAGCGGGTGTCCTCAACCCTGATGGCACATCATGTCATGTGCATGATTGGTTCATGGGGACTCTGATGGTTCACAGCGCTTGTTCACCTTCTCCATCAAGGGTTCTGTACCCCTTATATATTCTGTAAAAGTGTCAACCACACCACGGTGTGATTCTCTTTGACATGTCCATTGACGACTGCCACACTGTACATTTCTGAGCTTTGCCCCAGCTTACCTGTCTTGTTGTAAAAGGATCAATAATGCCATGGTGGTGCATTTTTTTTTATTGGGTCAAATTGATTGGTATTTTGCTTTCTCGGCTCATTCTGAATTTTTCATCCAGACCAGACAACCCGGTGTTTGATGTAAAAGTTTGCTGTGAATCTTTACTTACATTGTGAAAAATAAGTCGCTTGTAGTTTTCTCATAGTTCTTTGCAAATTGAACTGAATCTTGTTGCATTTAGCAGATGGGGGACGTTGCGAAGGACTTGACGGCTGGGATCGCGGGAGGGGTTGCCAACCTCGTCGTCGGGCACCCGTTCGACACCATCAAGGTCAAGCTCCAGAGCCAGCCTACCCCTGCTCCTGGACAGCTCCCCAAGTACGCTGGCGCCATCGATGCTGTGAAACAGACGGTCGCGGCTGAAGGCCCAAGGGGCTTGTACAAGGGGATGGGGGCGCCTTTGGCCACTGTTGCGGCCTTCAGTGCTGTCTTGTTCAGTGTGAGGGGGCAGATGGAGGCCCTTCTGAGGTCAGAGCCTGGTGTGCCACTGACTGTGAAGCAGCAGGTTGTTGCCGGCGCTGGTGCTGGAATCGCAGTTTCCTTCTTGGCGTGTCCAACAGAACTGATCAAGTGCAGGTCAGTGGAGTCAGGCCAATTTTTCATCATTACGGTGTGCCACTGACTGTGAAGCAGCAGGTTGTTGCCGGCGCTGGTGCTGGAATCGCAGTTTCCTTCTTGGCGTGTCCAACAGAACTGATCAAGTGCAGGTCAGTGGAGTCAGGCCAATTTTTCATCATTACATTTTTCACTCCCTCCTTGCAGGTTGCAAGCCCAGAGTTCCTTAGCCGAGGCAGCTGCCGCTTCCGGTGTGGCTCTTCCCAAAGGGCCGATCGATGTGGCAAAGCATGTCGTCCGGGACGCCGGCGCCAAAGGTCTCTTCAAGGGCCTGGTCCCAACCATGGGGCGGGAGGTCCCTGGCAATGCAGTAATGTTCGGCGTGTACGAAGCCACGAAGCAGTACCTGGCGGGCGGCCCGGACACGTCGAACCTCGGCAGGGGCTCCCAGATCCTAGCGGGTGGCCTCGCCGGTGCCGCCTTCTGGCTGTCCGTGTACCCGACGGACGTGTTGAAGAGCGTGATCCAGGTGGACGATTACAAGAAGCCCAGGTACTCCGGGTCCCTCGACGCGCTGAGGAAGATCGTGGCGGCCGATGGGGTGAAGGGCCTGTACAAGGGGTTCGGACCCGCCTTGGTGCGCAGTGTTCCGGCCAATGCCGCCACGTTCGTGACCTACGAGATCACGAGATCGGCGCTAGGTTGATTGGTGCTGCTGGCCTTTGCCATGGCGCTTCGCTGTTTATTCATTCTCCTTGCGCCGCTGGAGCAACGCGAACAATGCCAGACATTTTTTAGGGAGGAAAGAGATAAAACTTTCACTTCAGTGATGAGATGCTTTAATGAAACAAAGCTTAATTGAAAGTCTGTTCATGTGGAGTGAGTGGTTGGTAATAGATAAATAATACTGTACTGGCCTTGTCGTAATGGTTGGCCTGGAGCGGATTGGGCATCCGACGGTGATCCGATGGCGTGGGAGTGGCTGTGCTTGTGATGGTGAGATAGTGGTGGCCTGTGGCCTGTGGCCCGTGGTTTTGTTGGGTTGTGGCGTCTGGTGGTGGTGGTTCACCCTCGTCATCTCGCATTCGGCACTCTTTTACCCCCACAATCCCACATTGGCCTTGCCTCCATTTCTTGGCCTGAATTTTGTTCCCTCTTTTTTTTCATATATATTAATATAATAGTATACCGTTTCCCTTTTGCTACTGGCACATGGTTGTTCCCTAAGCCCACGTTCGGTTGGCAAGTATTTAATTCACCAGGGGAACCAATCCAGGGAAGGATTGAGTGAATTCGTCCATGTCACTCAAACCCTCTTGCGGATTAAATCCCTTTCTTTACGTATTCCCTTCCTTATGTTCGGTTTTGGATGAGAACCAATCCTGGGGATACCTCCATGTTTCAAGTCACATTTGCACAAATGTAGCAAATTGTTATTAGCTCAGATTCACACAAATGCATCAGTGAGGACACAAGAAATCAAGAGTGTGGCAATGGAAACTTGCAGTTGCAGAGGTAGAAATTAAAAGGGGGAATTCTTTATTTGGCACCGAAACAAATCACTCTTCCGTATTTGACACTAGAAATTTTGAACTTCTTTATCTAGCATCAACTTGAAAATTCCTTCTGTATATGGCACTTCCGTCCATTTGATGTAGTAACGGTGTCAAGTGCCACCTAAAATGACATATATGCCCCTCTATGTACCAACAACATGTAGTGCCAGATAGGAAAAAAATAAATGGACATAATGTCAAATAAGAAAAGCACAAATATGACAAATATACTTGATGCATAAGCTTCACAAATTTGACCACATTGTCAGCATATCTACATAGAGAATCACATTACAGTTCACATGTCCAGGTTCATAAATATGCATACATTACCAGGTTCATAAACATAAACACATGAAGGTTCATACATAGGGGGTCTAAGTTCACATTACAGTTCATAGAGCATATGCCTTACACATTGCCAAACACATCTACATAGAGAAACACAAGCTCAAGAAGGTGAATTTGTAGCAAAAAGGTGAATTTTGAGCAAGTAACTTGTATCTGTATCCATTCTGTATGTCCAAACAACAAAACAGGAGTTGATAAATAGGAGATAGCTGAAACACAGAACTTACAAAACAGCCTTTTAATGGAAGTCACGCGACAAACATAAGCTCATTTTAACAGAAGCCGCACCCCAAACATAACTACATAAGCTCATTTCAGCTACTGAGTTTTGATGTTCCAGAAATGAATAACAATGGATTTGTAAATTTGATTCTGATCAGGAAAACTCAAAAGGCTCCTGCATATAGATTCTGCTATACACAAAAACAAGTAGAAGCAGTGAATTTCAAATTCACACTCATATTTAATAACTTGCAGGTATTGTACAAACATCACAAGGTTAAATTGTCATGCAATTAGAGTTTATGATGTTGCAGGTTAAATTGTCGTGCAAAACTAAAAGAACAAGTTATATACAAGAGAGGCTGAAATTTCAGTCTGAATGATGTCATCAGACAATCTAAGCAAAAGCCAAGAAGAAAATTGGTGTTCACTCAATATAGCAAAAAAAAGCAGATTACAGTAGTTTTGTTGTTAAGGGAATAATCATGAATATGCAGCCACAGTAGCCACTTTCATTCATGAATAATCAAGCAAGCTGTAAACCAGACAGCAGCTACATGGTGCCCCCAATTTTATCAGCTACCATTGGCATGCAGTGCCTAAACTCAATCAGAGTTGGGATTCACTCTGTGTGCATCGAACACATATTTCCAGCTCCATGTTCAATCCACATAATGCAAAAGGTTCATTTTTTGGTGACAATTCAATAGTAGTTCAATTAACTTGTGGTTGCGGTCACTGAAACAAATTAGCAATAATGTGATACATTTGCTGCATAGCTTCACCAAGCAGTACTCACTCTTCGGTGGCAGTGGAGCCTTCTCCGCGACGGGCTCCGGCATCGCAAGCCGTGTGGTGGTGACAGCGGCCGCCTCCCGCGCCGTTGGACGAGTCGGCCGTTGCGCCACTGGGACTGCTGCTTGGGGAGGCTGCCACGCCCAGTCCGCCGCGCGGTCTGGCCGGTGCTCCGGTGGGTGAGCTCGCCCCGCCACGTCTGCCGCGCTGCGGCCTGCACCCCACGCGGTCGGGCGAGGCCGCCCCGCCGCGAGCTACCGCCGGGCGAGGCCGCCCCGCCGCGCACCACGCGTCGCGAGATGGGGCCAGCATCGGTCGGCGAGCCCGCCCCGCCACCGTGTTCCCCGCCGGACCCGTGCCTCGATCGGCGACCATGGGCGAGCTTGGCTGACTGTGGGGCGCCTCGAGCTAGGGGACCCGCTCCGTGAGTTCCTAGGCACCGGCGGCCGACGCCTCCTTTTCCCCATCCTCATCTCCTCCGGCCTCCATTCTCTCTAGGGTTTGTGTCTCTGGTTTTTAGAACAGAGGAGCGACGGGAGAAAGGAGAGACTCGGGGGAGATGGACGCACGCACGAGACCGAATAAACATGGGCATTTTGGTACTTCTAATGAAAAGCTGACATGGTCTTCCTAGTCAACTAACGGAGGGATGCCTCAAATGGACGGAAGTGCTATATACGGAAGGAATTTTCAAGTTGATGCTAGATAAGAAAGTTCAAAATTTTCAGTGTCAAATACGGAAGAGTGATTTGTTTCGGTGCCAAATAAAGAATTCTCTCAAATTAAAACCATGGCAACCTGCAGCGCTATCATGTTAATTAGCACACATACACTGTTGTTGCATACTCAGACACATTAGAACTTGGACAGTACAAGTGTCGATGTTTTACCACCGATAGCCTGCCACGGGGGTCCCCGAGGCAGTATGTTTGGGCTTCAGCGTATGCAGAACTCGATGGTGAACGCAAGAGACAGTCGATTTATCCTGGTTCAGGCCCTCGACTATGGTCGAGTAACAGCCCTACGTCCAGTCGGCGTTAGCCACTGCGTTGGATTGATTATGAAGTGTCGTACAATTGTTGTTCAGTTGTTCTTTTTCCCCAGGAGCCCTGCCCTCCTTTATATAGTCAGGAGGCTAGAGTCCTAGTCGGTTTATAATGAGGGTTCCTAGTAGGATTACTGAATAGTACTACTACTAAGATTACATGGGAAGGATCCTAGTTGGACTAGATCTTCTTTCTCCCTTGCGGGGTATCCTGTGGGTCCCGCATCGACAAGCCCCCGAGCACTTCATGGTTGAGCTCTGAAAGTCTCGTTTTGCTCCTTTAGGTCTTATTGAGTAGGAACAAACGTCATCCGAGTGCTTTCTGGAGTGAAACCTTGTAGCGCTTCTTGGGACCTTCGAGTGGTGAGTGCTTTTTGAAGAAAAAGTACATCCATCTGGTTGTAGCCCCCGAGCCTCTTGCTATTTGGAACAAGGAGCTGGAGGATCTTATCTTGAAGTTGCTCTGATTGTTCGTTGAAGTTTTATAAAAAAGAACTCGAATATGGCTCGTTCCGGGTTCTTTTTGTCGTAATGTCTTGAAGTGGTCTGTGTTGAGGAAGTCTTTTAGTGACGTGCGCTTTTTCGAAGAAAAAGTGCACTCACTGAGTGTAGCCCCCGAGCCTCTTGCTATTTGGAACAAAAAGTTTGAGGGTCTTGAATCTTTATGTTGTTTGAAAATTTGTGTTCTGAAGTAGTCCCCGAGACTTGGATTATGTCATCATCCGAGTAGTTTTGCGGCATCTTTCCGAAGCAGCCCTTTAGTCTTGGATTAAACCATCATCCAAGTAGTTTCGCAGCATGCAGCCTCCGAGCATACATCCGTGTTGTTTTGTTCAGGAAGAACTCGGATGCGAGGTCTTGGCGTATTCTTTGATAGTCTGCTGTTGTCAGATGTAGTTGTATGGTGGTGGTTGAGTGTAAATGCCTTTTGCTCACGGGGTTGTACTGTGCTGGTATATTCTTCCGAATATGCTCGTCTTCGAGTACTGTTCCCTCTCGCCCGAGTCTTCCATTATTGAGTCCTGTCTTTTCACTGTGTCCTTTGTTAGGCTTATTTCGTTGGTACTCCTAGTCCATGTGCACCGCTCCTTTGATCTATAAATACTCTCTCGGAGTGCTTGTTTTCATCCATTGAACATTCTGTTGAAACCTTCGTGGTCATGAACATGGTAGTTTGTGAAGTAGAGCAGCCCCCGGGCATATTTTGTAGTTCCTGTGTGTCTTGTCGTAGCTGAAGGAAGTCTTATGATAGGGATTAGAGGTAGGCTAATCCCACGATAGCATCGTATCAGGATGCACATGGCGATAGTTGGAGGAAGTCTTGTGATGTGGGCTTCGTTTCTTCATCTGGCAGTCCTGGGTTGATCCTCGTCGCCTGTCCTGAGACTGTCCGGCGCAGATCAACACCATATCCAGCATCACATCGGTCTTGGGTAGACAGATGCCCGCTGGCCTTCTCTACTCCATGTTGTCCTACCGTGCTGCTGATTTCTGCCTTGGATGCACTGCGTCCGTCCTTTGAAGAAAACAGTGTAGCTGATGGCGGTTTGTCCTTCCGAGTAGCAATTTGGGACACGTAGTCGTTCCAGAGCCTAGCCGTGTCCGTGTTCCTCTTTGCTACTTTGCTTTTTCGTGGTACCGAGATCGTTGGGTCTTGTAGGATTTGTAATCTTCTATTTTTGAAGTCGCTTGTAATGGAACGAATCTTGTCTTCTGAGTTGTCCTTTACTTCTCTGCTGTGATCCCTATCGTTCATGAGATTACCGAGTTCTTTTTTAAATAACCGGGTTCTTTTGTTCTTTGCGAGGTAGCCCTCTATTTCTTCTTGGTTGACGAGTTTTTCTTGTAGTGATCTGATAACCCTGCCGTGGTGCTGGACGGATAAGTTTGAAATCTGCCCATTGGATTGTACCGTTGTGTGGATTTGTGCCCTCCGTCGTTTTAGCTGCGTCGGTAAATGGACCGTTGCGTTCTCACACGGTGTTTTAACTGGCCTGGTGGGCCACTATAAAATCTATTTATAGACCCTTCATCCTCTTTTTCTTTACTGCCTTTCTTTTGCCTTTAAACCCTAGCTCTTAATCATCCGCCGTTGCCATTACCGCCGCCATCCTTAGCGCCGCCATCTAGCTTCATCTTCCCCAGTACCTTTTTGCTTCCACTAGTTCATGGGTAAGAAGAAAACCGCGAGCAAGTCCCAGGCGACCTTCATGGACGAGGAGTCATCCCTTTCTTTGATCGAGAACCAAGAGTTCGTGGCCATGAGGGCTGCTCAGAAGGTTTGGCCGGCTCCAACAACAAGCGAAGATCAGCTGCGCGAGCTCGTCAGTGACGGCTTGATCCAAAGCAAAGTCATCGTTGAATGGAGAGTTCCGGGCGAGCATCGGGTTCCTGCTCCGGGTCCTGGTGAGATTGTCCTCTTCGTTTCCTTTGTCCGCGCCGGACTTTGCCTTCCTGCTTCCGCCTTCCTTCATCAGTTTCTTGGTTATTTTAGGGTTAGTCTGAACCATCTAACCCCTAATGCCGTTCTCCATCTTTCCGTTTTCGTTCATCTCTGTGAAGCTTTCCTTGGAATCTCTCCTTCTCTATCTCTTTTTTGCTACTTCTTTCGTCTGAAACCTCAACCCCCGCCGTGAAGAAACCAGCGTTTTTGGCGGTTGCGGGATTCAGTTTCGCCAGGGTCTTAAGAGCAAGTTCTTTGACTATGACCTGGTTGATTCTATAAAAGATTGGCGTGCCGAGTGGTTTTATGCTGCCAATTTGATCCCTTCCCTTGTCGTCCACTCTGGATCTGGTCCTATGGTGAATGACCGATGGGACAAGAAACTTGAGTCTCCTGCTGAGATTCAAGTGATCCAGCCACTCCTTGATAGGATTAGCATGCTGAAACAGCAGGGTTTAACCGGTTTTGGTATTGTTTTGAGTTTTCTTTGTCGCCGAGTTCAGCCTTTGAAAGAGCGGGAGCACCTTGGCTTCGAGTATTTTGGGGCCGAGGATCCTTCACGCATGGTCCCAGCTCTTGAGCTGACCGATGAGGAGGTACTCGAGCGTCTCCAGAAGATGCTGAAAGGAGTGAGCGTTATTCCTCCTGCTATCTCCGAGTTCTCTGCCAACAACCTGCCCCCAGCTGTGAGTTGTTTATCTCTTTGTTTGGATACTTTATGTACTCTTGCTGCATCCATTTTTGCTTAGCTTTTCCTTGTCTTGCTATTTTATCCTTTTTCGTAGGAGCTTGGGCAGAACTTTGTTGACCCAATCCCTCTTGATGTTCTCCCTGCCGTGGCGGAGACTGGGGATAAACTTGCTGGAACTTCTGCAACTAGTAAGTCCCCATCCTCCACAACGCTTCCTGGAGTTACTTCCGGATTTGTTGATGTATATGAAGAATATGTTCCTCGTCTAGTCCCTCGCGGTCCTCGTAGTGTCCCGAAGAGGGGGCGAACAAATGGGTCTTCATCTGGCCTGCCTATCTCCAAGAAGCCTCGCAAACCAAGTACTCTCTCAGGTACTCCAGTTGTTGCTAGCATGCTCTTAGGTGAGCACATTTAATACTCTTTGTTCCTTTGTTTTCCTGTTTTTCTCTTGAACCGAGTACTTTTTATTCTTTTTTCAGCAGGTGCTCTGGTTTCCTTGGCTGAGGGAGAGGAGGATGATGAAGTACCCCTCATCATGCGTGTAACATCCCTGATGTTATAAAGTACTTAAAAGGTGATCATGTCATCATTATGCATAATCATCATGTATCAACTCATGAATGCATTTCATGTTTAATTTATAGCATGTAAATGTTGTTATGAAGTGTGTTATATGTTACATGAAATAATAGTGATTAAGAAACTTTGTGAATTTTAATGTGGGAATCTATTAAACAATTCAAATTCTTCCTTAATAAAAGTTTGATAATTTTTGTTGCAATGCTTGGTGTGAATATTGTTTTATGATATGTGTTGACTTGTATGGTTGAATCAATTTCAAAACAATTGTGTTGAATTGGATTTTCGAAAACCCGAATTTGCAGCATTTAAGTTTACCCTGGAAAACCCATTTCAAAATCTAAGTACATTTTGGGGTTGAGCCTTAAAGCAAAAGTGTAGAGCTTGTCGAGATGTACAAAGTTGGTTTTTGGAGTTTTCAAAGTTGTTTAGTAAAAATTGAAGTAATTTGAAAAGGCGAAATTCTTTAAATGTCCCATTTTTGAATTCAAATTTGCATTTCAAAATGTAGACCGAATTAGGGGTTGGTTATAAAAGCAAAGTTGTAGAACTTTGAATTTTGAACAACTTTTATTTTTGGAGATTTTTGAGTTACCATGTAATTTTGGGAGTAATTTGAAGATTTTGGCGAATGGCAATTCTGTAATTTCGATGAACAGTAACCACGGAAGCCAACTCACCGACGGCGAGCTTCGATTGTCTTCCAGTCGTCGTCGTGGCTGCCTTCAGCTCCGTGCTGGCTTGGAGAAGCTTCTGTGCGTCGTCTTCGTGTCCTTGGCCGCGTTATAAAGCCAGTCATCGTCGCCGTTCTCCTCCTTTCAACTCCTCTGTTTTTTTTCCCGCCGTCGGCCGAGCTTTCTTTGCCGGTGAAATTCATCGCCGATGATCAACCATCACCCAATAGCTCGCTCACCCAGCTTCGCTTGCTCCTTGCGATGCTCCCTCACCCTTATATGCTACTGCTTCCGGCTAAATTGCCCGAGCGTTTGATTTTCGTCGCGGCCGAGCTGCCATGGTCGCCGAGCTCCACCTCTCCGTGGCCAGAGCGCTCTGGTGCCTATCTCCTCCTTCCGAGTATGGTTCTGAGCTCTCCGTGATGCCGTGTTGCTCGTTGACTTATTCGTTTTACCTCTACCGCACCGAGCACGCGGGAACGACATCGCCACCGTTCACGCCGCGGCCATCCGTCATGGTCGCCGAGCTCGCCTCCGCCGTGGCCGGCCTACTCCGGCTGCTCTCGCTCCTTTCTCTCTCTTGTTTTGCGCTTACCTCTGTGCCGTGATGCTCACAAGCAAACCGGTTGCTCGTCTTGTCCACAGGACACGTCGGAACGCAGCATCGCCGCCGTGTTTCCTGCGTTGCTCAGCTCGGGGAGGAAGACGATGGCACTGTAGCGATGCTAAATGAAAAGTCCGTGATTATTTTAAATAGTGCCGTGATTTGTTATTTTTGTGTAGAATTAAATAGAGCTCCAAAAATTATGAAATTTTTTATGTGACCTCTCTGAGATGTAAACTATTTAGGAAAAATATGAAACCATGAAAATCAATAGTTTTTGGATGATTAAAAATTAGTCCTTTTAATTAAGAAATGCTTGCTGTGTAATTTTTATAGGCCAAAATAAATATCCAGTGACCATGAAACTTTTATTGTATCTGTTTATTGTTAAAACTTGCCTCCACAAAAAGTTTGGGATTAATTTGATGATGTTTAATTATACTCTTATTTATATGCCTTAATTATTAGTTAATAATTGTCAAAATGATAAGCATAGATCATAAGATGTCCTGATTGATTTTTGGAGTTGATTATAGATCATGAGACACCCCACCCCTGCTGTGTCATGGCCAAGTGATTACCTTCTTGATATGTTTAGGTTCGCCCTTTAGTTAATAATTCTAAATGACTTAGTTAAGAATTTCGTTAGTAAATGCATGTTAATAAACTTGATTGCTTCTTAGATGCAACCTCTTGGGTAAAAAGTAAAAGTTATACATTTCCTGGTATATTGTTTATACATGTCTTTTCATGATGAGGCTTTAGTTGGTAAGCATGTATAATAAGTGAACCTTTGACTTATTAGAAGAACGACTAAAAATGCTTTATGATAATTATTTGTAACTGTACCGCGAAGGAAAGTTGTATTCAAGTTATTAACTTTTGCATCCATCATCGAGCATCATGTTTTATATCTCGCATCATGTTAAACATGGCATTGTTACTACGTGTAGTGAACGAAGGTGAACACGTGGTAGTTAATCAAGTGGTTGAGGAAGTTAATCCGTCTGTTGAGGTCGGATCAGATATTTGTGGAACGTCACAGGAACCGGACTTTTCCGTCAACGAAGGCAAGCCCCGGATGCATACAACCCTACCTTGTGTTTTACAAATTAATTTCGCTTTTGCTTTCCTATACTGCATTAAGTGATTAGAAGTCAAGTGGAAACCTAATTGGTGCATTACCAGCCTTGCTTTTCCATATCTACCTTGATTACCTATTTTATTCGTAAATGACTAGTTATGCTTAGTCATGCTTAGTCGGGTGATTACCTGTCACCTGCGAGTTTTAAATGGATCTTTGGTTACTTATGTTATCATGAAATATGAGCATGTGAAGTAATAAATCTAGACCAGGCGGACTCGGTGGGTGTGAGCCATAAGACATGGAGGTCTTGTGAGCAGGTTCTTTCCGCCTGTGTCGATTAAGGTCCGTACCGTTGTTGAACTGCGTGCGGTGAGACTTTGTAGTACTAACCACATACTCTGGTAAGCCTTAACTTGGCGATTCTATTACGAGAATGGCTACTCGCGCACTGGGAGTGGAGAGATGGCGGGAATAGCGTATACCCACGTGGCAATGGGCTGGATTAGTGGAGTACTGTATTCTCGGGTGGCGCGGACCCGTTCTTGTTTTAGAGGACCTAAGGGTAGGTTGGTATATGTAGGTCGGGGACCTGCATATATCGTGTGGTTTGGAATCCCCAGCTGGGTTTATAATCAGTTCGAATCGCCGTTGCTCCTCGGTTATGGAGACTCACTTCTCTGTTCATCATCGTAGTTTAATAACTGGAACTCGAATAAGGTTTGTGAAGGTGTTGGATATGAAGTTTCATGATCTCATTACGGATCGTGTCAGCTTTGTATATGATCTTATGAAATATTTAAATGTTGTTATAAATAATTTTGTTAAAGAGCTTTTACGCAAAAGAACCTTGATTATTGCTAAAGCCATACCTTGAATCCCTGAACCTGCATTCCTGTGTTTTATTAATTCTTATTTCGGTTAAGTCTTGTTGAGTACTTTTGTACTCAGGGTTCGTTGACCCTTGTTGCAGGTGAGGTTCATGAGCAGATCTGTTTTGGATCGTGCTGCATGACTATTGTTCGATCTGATGATGAGAAGTTGTGTGGCCCTTGGGCAGGGCAACTGTTATTGTGTGTTTTGCAATATATTATAATGCCACTCCACTACTTTGGTTTGTCATAATTATCAAACTTAGTTGTAAGGTTTGAAACAACTGGTTTGTAAAACTAAGTTATTGTAATGCTTCCGCTATATTTTACTCTGATGTATCTACTTGAATAAAACTATTGTAATACTGCAATGACTCTGTAATGTGATCCTGCTCAGAAATCGTGGATGATTCGGGGTTCCACGGGGACACCCGACAGTCTTCTTAAGTTACTAGGAACATATGCATAGTCGTCAGAGGTCGTTGGACAGTGACAGGTGCATGTGGGTTCTATAATTTAGGAGGTTCTGCCACAATGCGGCGGTGAGTTGTTTTCATATTCCTGTTGCATTGAATTTTTCTTCTTTGTCTTGACTTTTAGTCTTGAACTTTTTGAAGTAACCGGACGTCAGGTACGAATTCTTCTGAGGCTCCCGCGCCGACTTCTTCTGGAGCTCCGGTGTCGAGTTCTTTGGTAGCCTTGGTACCGAGCTCTACCGTTCCTCCAGTGCAGAGTTCTTCCACGGCTCCAGCCCCGGCTTCTTCTGTGGCTCCGGTATCTGCTATCCCGCTCCCGTCGTCAGGTGGCGGGGACGTTTTCGCCGTCGTGGTCCCCCCCTGCGAGGCCTTCTTTTGGCTTCACGAAGAAGAAAGTAGCTGGGTGAGTAGATTCTGGCTTCATCCTTTTGCTTTTGTCTTCTTTCTTCTGGTTCTCATCGGTGCTTTCTTTTATCAATTTTCAGTCTTTCGTCTTCTCTCGTTTCTTCATCGACTTCTTCTCAACCTTCCGCCGTGTCATTGAGTTCCGAGCCTCAGGACTCGCAACATACTGTTGGTGAAGTTGCTGCGGGGGCTTCGGAGCTACCTGGCGAAGTTGCGGACTTGGCTGCCCTGGAGGTGACTGTGGCCATCGCGTCGGGTCCTTCTGAGGGATTGGCTTCGGCTTCCCGGGAGGTTGCTTTGGTCGTTCCTTCTTCGCCCCAGCCGGCCTCTCCTTCCCCTTCTCTTGCTTCTGGCGGTCCCTCTTTTACCGGTGATGTGGTGCAACAGTTCGATGCCACTCATCGGCTATCGGAGCTGACCGTAGCCTAGGGGAGCTTGGCGTCCTCTGCGACTTCTTTCGGGGAGAAGCTTTACGTAAGTTTTTCTGAGATTCTTTCTTAGGCCATTTGTTTTGCCTTCGTCCTTACGCCTTATTTTTTTCTTTCTTTAATTGTTTAGACTTTCTCTCGTGACCATACCGGCTTCTTCTTTTCGTCTGAAACCGAGAAGAAGTTGTCCTCCGAGGTAAGTTCTCTGAAGACTGACCTTGACCTCCTCCGGGCTGAGTTGGAGACTGAGCGTAAGTCGCATCAAAAGGAGGAAAAGGCTCTCCGTGCCCGGGTGGTAGAGGTAGAGAAACAGAGAGACACTGTTGCCCAGGAGTTGGAGAAACAAAAAGATGCTGCTATCCGGGAGGCTTCAAAGAACTCGGAGGCCATGAAGAGCTTGGAAGCCATGAAGAAAGAATGTAAAGGTATTCCGAGTTCTCTTTGTTTCTTTCAGTATTCAAACTTTTCCCTTCTGCTGACTTGTTGTTTGGTGTCTTGTCCAGCTCTCCGAGTTGAAGGAAAAAAGCTCTCGGAGGGCATTAATGAAATGAAGACTCTTGTTCGTACAAGTCATAACCAGGCTGAGGAGGTAATTATTCATGCTGAGGAAGAACTTGCACTTGCTAAGTTGATCAGGCATGGAGCTAATAAAGATCTTGTGCAGGCCCAAAAGACTATTGAAGACTTGTCTGGGAAGCTGGCGATGGCTACTAAAAATTGAAACATTTTATGGAAATCCTTTCGTTCAGTAGCTGATGTTCTCCGGACTCCAGCGGATGACGGGCAATCTTGGGCTCAGTTCATTCCTCGGATTCTGACTCGTTTCCAAGAGTTCGCGAAGAAGTGCGCTCAAGTATGTACCAAGAATGTGCTGGCCCAGGTCCGGGTCCTTGCTCTAGAGGCGCCTCTGTCCAAGATAGCAGAGGAAGCTGATAGCCAAGAATACCTTGATGCCGTTGAGAGGATGGAGCCTGAGGTCGAAGGTTTAGCCAGTAGGGTTGTAGATAGTCTTAATATTGATATTTCCCTTCCTGATGACAATGCCTGATCCAATTGACCAGCCTCTTGTAATATTACACTCCTCTTCAAATGAAGATTCTTTATTTTCGTTGATGTATTCTTTGCCCGGGTGTGGTCGGAGTTACTCGACTTGCTGAGTACTTTGTCCCGTTTTCGTCTCTGCTCTGTAAACAACTCTGTGCGTTATCCTGACGAAATCCCTCGATTTGTCGAGTACTTTTCTTTTCTTCCTCTTTTGTGATCCGTTGAGTGCTTTATCCGCGCTATGACTTGTTAGGTGTAGATCTTTGTGTTGACAACCTTTCGTCCGCGCTATGTAAAACGACTCAGCATAGAATGTTGCCTTGACAAACTTCGGCATCCGAGTGCTTTCTTGAGTGGCGCTTGTGCTTTCCTAAGGAAAAAGTATTCCTATCTGGATGTAGCCCCCGAGCCTCTTGCTTTTCGGAACGAAGAGCTGGAGGGTCTTTTTAAGCTTAATTTTGGTCGACTAGTTTTAGGTGTTAGCTTTTAGCTACCCTCATCGGCGGGCTCAAGCGTCTTTTCAGCTATTTTGCTCTCGGCCGTGATGCTCAGGCATGTTTTCAGCCATTTTGCTTTTTTGTTTCGGGTGTTAGCTTTTAGCTACCCTCATCGGCGGGCTCAAGCGTCTTTTCAGCTATTTTGCTCTCGGCCGGGATGCTCAGGCATGTTTTCAGCCATTTGCTTTTTGTTTCGGGTGTTAGCTTTTAGCTACCCTCATCGGTGGGCTCAAGCGTCTTTTCAGCTATTTTGCTCTCGGCCGGGATGCTCAGGCATGTTTTCAGCCATTTTGCTTTTTGTTTCGGGTGTTAGCTTTTAGCTACCCTCATCGGTGGGCTCAAGTGTCTTTTCAACTATTTTGCTCTTGGTCGGGATGCTCAGGCATGTTTTCAGCCATTTTGCTTTTTGTTTCGGGTGTTAGCTTTTAGCTACCCTCATCGGCGGGCTCAAGTGTCTTTTCAGCTATTTTGCTCTCGGCCGGGATGCTCAGGCATGTTTTCAGCCATTTTGCTTTTTGTTTTAGGAAAAAACTCGTTGAAAGTCATGACAAGACATGCTGTGGATGAATATCATCTTTATTGATCATGAATATAAACTAATACATATGTTGTCGAGGAATATTGTCCTTTGTCGATTGTGAACGTTGGTCCCTTGTGGCTTGCATATCTGTTTTTTCTTGAGTTGTTTTTACGTGTAGAATCTTCTTAGCTGGCTGATGTGCCATGTATTGCTGACTTCTCTTCCATCTTCGGTTATTAACTTGTATGTGCCTGGTCCGGTGACTTTTGTGACAATGAACAGACCTTCCCATGGACTGAGTAGCTTATGTCGTTCGTCAGTCTTTTGTATCCTTCTTAGCACTAAGTCTCTGACTTGTAATGATCGAGGATGGGTACTCTTGTTGTAGTGTCATCTTAAACCTTGTAGGTATCTGGCTGATTGGAGGGTAGCGTTTACTCTGACTTCTTCTGAGCTGTCGAGTTCTAATCTTCTTGTGTGTTCTGCTTCTCCTTCATCGTATTGTTCTATCTTTGGTGATGTCCAGATCAAGTCGGCAGGCAGTACGGCCTCTGACCCGTAAACTAGGAAGAAGGGTGAGTAGCCTGTTGCTCTGCTTATTTGAGTTCGTAGCCCCCATACTACTTTAGGTAATTCTTCAATCCATTTGGACCCATAGTCCACTAGCTCTTCGTATAACCTTAGTTTTAATCCGGCTAGTATGAGTCCATTAGCCCTTTCTACTTGTCCGTTTGCTTCTGGATGTGCAACAGACGCATAGTCTATACTGAAACCACAGTCTTGTGCCCAGCTTTTGAATTATGTAGCTGTGAAGGGGGAGCCTAGATCTATGATGATTCGAGTGGGCATGCCGAAGCGGTGCATAATGTCTTGGATGAACTCGACTGCTTTGGTTGCGCTGTATTTCGCGAGTGGTTTATATTCAATCCACTTGGTGAACTTGTCGATTGCTACAAAGATGTACTCGAAGCCGCCTTTTGCTTTCTTTAGGGGTCCTACTTGATCCAGCCCCCAGCAGGAAAAAGGCCAAGCGGGTGGGATGCAGATAAGATTGTGAGCTGGTACATGGGCTTGTCTTGCAAACATTTGGCAACATTTGCATTTTCTGACAAGTTCTTCTGTGTCTTTCAAAGCGGTTGGCTAGTAGAATCTGGTGCGAAATGCTTTGCCAACCAGTGTTCTTGAAGTGGCATGATTTCCATAGCAACCTGAGTGTATTTCGTCTAGGATCTCTTTGCCTTCTTCAAATGAAACACATTTTAGGAGTACTCCTAATGATGCTGCTCTTCTGTAAAGTCTATCTCCTACTAGAACGTAGTTTTTGCTTCTGCGAACAACTTGGGTGGCTTCTGCTTTATCTGCTGGCAATTTATTTTCTTTGATATAGTCGATGAAAACTTGGCTCCATGAAGTGTTGATTACCAAGATCTGAACGCCTTTAGCCTGAATTTCAGGGGTTGTCTTGCCGGGTTGTTTGATAGAGGGAACTAATAGCTCTTCTATGAATACGTCGGGTGGAACCTTCGCTCTGTCTGATCCGAGCTTGGCGAGGACATCTGCTGCAATGTTGGAATCGCGCAGGACGTGTAGAATTTCTAATCCTTGGAAATGTTTTTCAAGTTTCCGTATTTTAGCACAGTAAGCACCCATGTTTTTTTTGATGCAATCCCAATCTTTGTTGACTTGGTTGATGACTACTGCTGAATCGTCGTATACGAGTAATCTCTTTATTCCGAGGGTAATTGCCACTCGTAGCCCGTGGATGAGGGCTTCATATTCTGCTTTGTTATTTGTAGCTTGCCATAATATCTGAAGGACGTACTTGAGTTGTTTTCCTTCTAGAGAAATGAGGAGAACGCCTGCACCGGCTCCGCCTAGTTTGAGTGACCCATCAAAGTACATCTTCCAGTGGTCAAGGATTGTATCTGATAAAGGCTGTTGAATCTCTGTCCACTCGGCCACAAAATCAGCAAGGGCTTGAGATTTGATTGCTTTCCGTGGGGTGAAATCGATGTTAAGAGCTCCGAGTTCAACTGCCTACTTTGATATGCGTCCCGTCGCATCTCTGTTGTGTAAGATGTCTCCGAGCGGGAAGTCTATCACCACTGTGATCTGGTGGCTTTCAAAATAGTGGCGAAGCTTGCATGAAGTGATCAATAGGGCGTAGAGTAGTTTTTGTACATGTGGGTACCGTATTTTTGATTCAGATAATACTTCGCTGATGTAGTATACGGGTCGTTGTACTTTATACACGCGTTCTTCTTCTTCTCTTTCTACGACTATTACCGTGCTGACCACAGCAGTAGTCGCCGCAATGTATAGCATCATATCTTCGTCTTTCCTTGGGGGTGTGAGAATTGGTGAGGATGTGAGGTATGCCTTAAGTTTCTTGAAAGCTTCGTCGGCCTCTTTTGTCCACTCAAACTTGTCTGTCTTCTTTAGTAGTTTAAAGAAAGGTAACCCCTTTTCGCCGAGTCTTGATATGAAACGGTTGAGGGCCGCCATGCATCCTGTTAGTTTCTGCACATCTTTGATACTTCTAGGTGGGCCCATTTCTGTTATAGCTCGAATTTGCTTGGTGCTGGCTTCAATCCCATGCTGACTGACCAAAAATCCGAGTAGTTGTCCTGAGGGAACTCCGAATACACATTTATTTGGGTTCAACTTCCATCTCCATCTCTTCAAGTTTTCGAAGGTTTGCTTTAAATCTTCAATCAGAGTGTCTGGGTTCTTTGTTTTCACCACTACATCGTCCACGTATGCCTCCACATTTTCACCGATTTGATCCCCAAGGCAAGTTTGGATAGCTCTTTGGTATGTGGCGCCAGCATTCTTTAGTCCAAACGACATGGTCTTGTAACAGTAAGCATCGAATGGAGTAATGAAAGATGTCTTGCTCTGGTCTTGTTCTTTTAATGCGATCTGATGATACCCTGAATAGCAATCGAGAAAGGATAATAGTGCAGACCCTGCTGTTGAGTCGACTATCTGGTCGATGCGTGGTAGCCCGAACGGATCTTTTGGGCAATGTTTGTTGAGATCTGTGTAGTCGACGCACATGCGCCACTCGTTCGTGTTCTTCTTCTGCACAAGGACCGGGTTTGCTAGCCAGTCTGGATGAAGGATTTCTCTGATGAATCCGGCTGCCATCAGTTTTGTGATCTCCTTTTTAATCGCTGCCTTTTTGTCGGGTGAGAATCATCGTAGCCGTTGCTTTACAGGCTTGGAGCTTTCATTAACATCAATTCTGTGCTCAACCAACTCTCTTGGGACACCTGGCATGTCGGCCGGCTTCCAAGTGAAGATATCTTTGTTGTCCCGAAGAAAGTTGGTGAGCGCGAGTTCCTATTTTGCCGAGAGGTGAGCACTGATGGTTGCTGTCTTGGAGGTATCGCTAGTGCCCAAGTCGATTTGCTTGACATCGGCTTCTTTTGGTGGTGTGATGATGCTAGGCTTTTTAGCCGGTATTTCTAATTCTTCTTGGCCCATCTCTGCAGCAATTGTGGCTATTTCTTTTCTTCCATTGTCGGCTTGTGCTTTGGCTGCAATTTGGATTGCCTGAACGTCGTAGTCAAAAGCATGCATCAAATCACTTCGAAGAGAAAGGATACCGTTGGGTCCTGGCATCTTAAGCAGTAAGTACGGATAATGTGGTATTGCCATGAATTTTGCCAGTGCTGGGCGCCCGAGGATTGCATGATATGACGAATCGAAGTCTGCGACCTCAAATTTGATAAACTCTGTTCGGTAGTTCGAAGGAGTTCCAAAAGTAACAGGTAAAGTAATTTATCCGAGCGGCATGGCTGCTTTGCCGGGTACTATTCCGTAAAAAGGTGTGCTTGTTGGTGTGATCATCCCGGCGAGTTGTAGTCCCATCTTCCTTAGTGTTTCTGAAAAGATGATGTTGAGTCTGGCTCCCCCGTCGATTAGTACTTTGGTGACAGTCATACCAGCAATAGTTGGATCTAGAACCAGTGGATAATGGCCTGCGTTTCCCATGCTAGTCCATTGGTCTTCTCTGGTAAATTGGATCGGATACTGTGACCAATTGAGATATCTTGGTGTAGCCGGTTCTGCTGTCATGATAGTTCGTAGTGCTAGTTTTTCTTGATGTTTGCTTCTGCAATCTGGAGCCCCTGAGAAGATCACTGCTACCGTTCCCCTAGGTTTTTGGAATCCTTTGTCCTCGTGGTTGTCTTCATCTTTTTTCTGATTGTCCTCTTTGGTGTTCTCCTTACTATCTTTTCTTGTGTATCGATCATTGAAAGTGTAGCAATTTCCGATGGTGTGTCTCCCATTGGGGTGCAATGGGCAACGTATGTTTTCAATGTCATCATATCTTCTGGGTTTGGAAAACTTCTTTGATTTGTCGGCCATTGCTATGGTATTGTCTGGTCTACGTTTTCTTTCTTGATGTCTGCTATTTCGATGATTTTGCTTGTCCGGGTTGTCCTGGTTGCTTCTATCCAGGAACCTCTCTCGTGTTTTTTCTTCTGCAGTAATCATCTTTTCCACCGTTCATCTGAATTCTTTATTGTTTCTTGGATTTTCTTTGCAGAAGTCTTGAAATTGCCACCTAGCCATGATTCCGTGAGAGAAAGCTTCAATTACTTCTCGTTCGGTGATGTCATGCACTTGAGCCCGTAGTTCGCCGAATCGTCGATAGTAATTTCTGAGACTTTCGCCTCCCTTTTGCTTGAGTCCTTTCAGTTCTGCATGAGTGATTGGGTGTGTAATGATTCCTGCGAAATTTTCACAAAAAGCTCTTTGCAAGTCTTCCCAATTTCTGATAGATCCTGGATTTAATTTGTCGAACCATTGGAGGGGCATGGCTTCTAGTGCCATGGGAAAGAACAGGGTTTTGATATCGTCGTCTCCTCTGGCTAGTTCAATTGATTGTGAATATATTCTGAGCCATTGCCTTGGTTCAGTTTTGCCATCATACTTGGAGTGGTTAGACAGTTTGAACTTGTGAGGTAATCGTACCGATGCAAGCCTGTTCGCAAAACAGGGGAATCTATCGTGTGTTCCGGCTTCTTTGAATTCGGATTTGGCACCTCCTTCTGGCCAACTGTTGTTTTGATGGGAATAAGTCTGCGAGGCTGTCTGGGTAGGCACCCTACTCCTGGTCTTTCTTGGTTGTTCAAATTGGTGGCCTTGATTATGTTCCTTCCTACTTTCTCTGTTATGGCTTCCACCTGGCCCAAGTCTTTCGAAAGCGGACTTCCTTTGATTTTGATCTTCTTGCCTGTGGGTTGTTGATCTGGCGGGTAGTCTTGATTGGGCTCTCTCTTCATGCGTTCTCGGGATCGTCGTCTGGAGCAAGTCTTGGAGCTGTTCATACTTCTCACCGGGATATGAAGTTGCCCTGAGTTCTTCTAATGCTTCTCGAATCTTATCGTAAGGCGTATTTGCCATGCGTCTTCCTTTGACTTCTCGTTGTGATTTTCTTCTATCGTATTCAGCCAACTCTGACTCATATCTGATCCAGGCTTCCCTGCGCTGCCTAGCACGGTGTTGGCGCCCTTGCTTCAACTTGTTTTTTCTTTCTCTAGCTTGTTTCTGACTCTCGGTTTCTCCATCGTAGCCCTGGGCAAAGGGTGATATGTTGGATTCTGATTCATCTGATGACCTGACATTGGGTGCTTCTGGGGGATTTAATGGTGACCGAGGACGTCGAACCATGAGTACTTCCCATGCGTGAGTCGTTCTGTTATTGGTGTTAGTTTTCATACTGTCAGAGTTGCTGATGACTTTAGTAGATGCCTCGATGTCGCAGATCGAGTCTCCTTCTTAGTAAGGTAGAATAGCTGTTGTTGTGCCGACTAGTTGGGTTCCGCTATTTTCAGGAACAAAACCTGGCCAGTGGATGATACAGTCTTGCGATGTTATCGTTAGCACAAGACCCTTCTGGGCTCCTATCAGTGGTATCCCAAGCATTGGATTGAAGGATCTTTTGAACTGTCCCTGATAGGATTTTGCCATGTTGTCGAGCCCAAACGGAAAGGAACTCGACTTCTTGAAAGAACTCTGAATGTAATCCGAGTTGTTTTGGGTTGTGCTCTGGAATTCTGCCGAAAAAGAACTCGGTTTCTTGAAAGGACTCGGATAAAACTTCACCTTGGACACGGAACTTGAATTCGAGTCGGATGCGCGTAGCCGTGAAATCTGATTTGAATCGGATATTATGAGCTGCGTGAATCTTCTGGTGAGCTGATCCGTCGTAGTTGTTGAAATAGGAAATTCTCCATGATGATCCGGATCTTTGAGGAGATGGCCTTGAAGCTTGCCGTAGTTGTCCGCCTCGCAGATCCATGAGCCGAAGATGAAAGTTGATCCCGTCGGGAAGATCATGTTATTGAGGTCCATCGAGCTCTCGGATGCAAATTCACCGAAAGCCCCTACCTGGCGCGCCAGCTGTTGATGTTTTACCACCGATAGCCTGCCACGGGGGTCCCCGAGGCAGTATGTTCGGGCTTCAGCGTATGCAGAACTCGATGGTGAACGCAAGAGACAGTCGATTTATCCTGGTTCAGGCCCTCGACTATGGTCGAGTAACAGCCCTACATCCAGTCGGCATTAGCCTCTGCGTTGGATTGATTATGAAGTGTCGTACAATTGTTGTTCTGTTGTTCTTTTTCCCCAGGAGCCCTGCCCTCCTTTATATAGTCAGGAGGCCAGAGTCCTAGTCGGTTTATAATGAGGGTTCCTAGTAGAATTACTGAATAGTACTACTACTAAGATTACATAGGAAGGATCCTAGTTGGACTAGATCTTCTTTCTCCCTTGCGGGGTATCCTGTGGGTCCCACATCGACAACAAGGCCTCAATGTGAGAAGTTGCAGAGTACGGAATGTGAGAACTTGAACTTGTTATGGTGCCCTTTTTGGACAGTACAAGAAACTCTAATAAATAACAAAAAAACCCTAGAAAAGGTCTCCAACACATTACAGTGGCACTTGGATAGTGCAAACCGAAAGACCTTCCAGTAAGGACACTGAGTTGCAGAATCAGCCTTGAACTTAACCTTGAAACCCTACAATTACACAAGAGAAGATCAAGGATATAAGGTTATAAGATATAAGGCTATAGGTTATAAAATGAACATTTCAGGCTACACAAAAACTGAACCAAAGTAGTCATTTGCAGTTGCTCAAAAATTGAACCAAAGAATAAAAAAACTAAACAAAAAACTGAACTATGCAGTTGGTTTACTGAAACTGAATCTTCAGAAGCTCTTCAATCTATTTACTTAGAAGTGACTAGATCAGTACTAAGAAGTATTGAGGCATAGTTAATAAGGCATTAGATTCTATATATGAATGGAGTAAAAGACATAGCCTTATTATACAAGGATGGCAGCCAAGGCCTATTAATAGATGCATCTTACAATACTTAGAAGTGACTTCTCAAGGGCCGGATTCCAGTCCGCTCTTTGTTTTACTACTACACATAGTATTCAGAAAAAAATGGGCATATGGCTGGATGAAATGGTATGGTGCAAGGAACTATCTTTAGTATCTTATGAATCTCACTCACTACACAAGAATACAACCACAAGGAGAAATCACAGTTGGTACGACAAGTAGTTAATTGTCAATGATAGAATCTCTAGAGGACATCTTTTGCTGCCCAGCATATCATTGATAAGAAAACAGCACAGGTGGGCCACTCTTGGCTATCTAATTCAGTTATATAACGATTGTTAAAAAAAGGCATTGAAAACAGCACAATGATCTTTTATTATTTAGTAGCATTTAAGTTTGACATTGCCACATCATTACAAACCTACTACTAGCAGACTGCAGATATACTCCTTGAACTAGTTGGGTGTAGGCTCAATAAGATTTGGTGAATCACAATAAAACCGAGTATGGTTCTTGTCAACCTTTCCAAATTAGCCAACTGGGCTAAATGAAATATAAAAGGTGGGGGATATATCACGGATCAATGAGATTTATGATACACACTGCACTAAATGTGTAGACAGACAGACAACAATAGCAGAGAAATACTACAAAATTTACAAGCTCTCGGAGAACCTCCGGTCTTCTTTGCCCTACTGCAGTTAGAAGACGCCTACTTTTTAGTACCACTTGTTGTAGTATTAGATCCTTGGTGCGAGTGGTGGTGCATGAACATATGGGAATTTGAAGGCGATAGCTTAGAAATCCCAAGTACTTCTACACAAAACTAAAACGGTTTTAGCAACTTGTTTAATACAAAGCTAGTCTTTGACTCTAGTCTTTAACAAATGGCTTTGCTTGACTTCATTTGATCTGATCATTTGAATGAGGAGCATTTATTGGAAACTAGAAGAGAATGCATATGTACTGTACTGTACAATTCTAAGTTTCAGAGAAACAAAATAAACCACAATATCATGGATTCCCATGTACGCATCACTTTCAGACCGCAGGTAAAGAAACTCAAATGTTTTGCCTTTTTTATTCTTCCTGGTAACCTTGCACTCAAAGTCCAAAACTCAAGGACTGTTAGAATAATAGGCAATTTCCATGTCATTTTAATTCCATAAACTAACAGCATGATGATGACATATAAAAGAAATATTAATCATTGACATCATGATATCGATTATCTCATCGGTGAAAATACAGGCTAGATCATATATCATGTGAAACATATGAAGATCAAAAACATGTGAACATGATTCATGAACCATAACAGAGAAAAATTGGCATGATATACATCTCATATTTGCAACAAGCATAAGGCTACATATGAAGCCACATGACTGTAAAAATAAAACACATACGTAGAGCATATATTTGGCAGAAACGGACATAGGATATCTTATAAATCGACAAGAAACAAACTGATGGCAACATATGGAACAACACAGAAGAACTGCTGAAACATGTAGAAAGTAAAACAGAGAGAAGATGAAACGATCATACCCTCCCGCCCGCAATTCAGAAGTTCCAGCACTCGACATGTCATAGGAGAAGAAAATGTTTCCTCGAGGAAGGCGACGCCGGCGATCGGGAAGAAGACGACGTACGGAGACAGAGACTCTCGGGCAGTCGCGTAGACGCTCCCCAAAAACCTAATTGCCGATCCTCCGTGCGCGCAGAGTTATGAGATGAGGAAAGCCATCGAGCAACTGAACTGATGTCCGAAATACGTATGTTCTCTATTTTAACTGGAGTTGGAAGACTCGCCGGGAAGACGAAGAGGCCACAGAAGCATGCGCCGGGAAGACCGAGAGACTCAGGGAGATCAAGCGTCAGGTCGAGTTAGTGGGTGCTAAAAATTAACACACCACACCACGCCCGCCCACCTGCCTGCCTGCTTGCCTCGCCTCGCCACGCCACGCCCCGCCCCACCCCGGCCCGAGCCCGAGCCTGAGCCTGGCCCGGCCGGCGACGGCGGCGGCGCGCGCGTGCGTGTGGCACGCCTTTGTCCGTTTCTCAACCTCTCAAATTAAACGGATTAATTCCAATCATTTAAGTTGAGTCAACATCCTTTTAACTTCCAATCTGGTACAAATAATAATACCCACAATTACAAGCCATAGAGTTATTGATTTATTGAATATATAAATGGGCCTAGCCCATAATAAATCCAACAATCCCCACCAAACTCTAGGGTTTGTAACTGTATAGTTCCAGAATCACAATTCTTTGATATACCAGTGTTTCGATGAAGACTGTTAAGTTGAACATCCACCTAGAACAAGAGTTTCACTCAGTCACAACTGAACAATGGACTATGCCTTGAATTGATAGTTTTGTGTGAGGTGAGATTCACTCAAGTCCTTTGCTGGTACTAGGTTGCAACAATCACCCCGCTGTTTGAAGCATATAAGTCACACTTCTATGCCTTTCATGAGTGTTTAGGGATAACCCAGGTCCCATAGACTATGACCAGCAGTCTGACTCATATAGGTGTACTTCTCAAAAGATGTTCTGTAGGACAACATCTCATCTTTATAAGACTCTCGGAATACATTAAGGTAAATACCATCCTGCCTTACAGAAGGAAAGATATGCATCAGAGATAGGTTCATAGGGAACTTTCCTCTCAATCTACTTATAGCTTGTTTCACCACTCTACTTCATGGGATCTCCGATCACATAGAACAGGTTACCACTACAGTAGACATTCACGTGGGTCTCATACCCATCTCTCTCGATGCACTTTCTATCACATTTTGTGACAGTCCCTTAGTGAATTGATCTGCCAGATTATTCGACATGTGAACATAGTCCAACGTTATAACTCCAGAGGTTTTCAACTTTCTGACAGTCTTTAATCTTCTTTTAACATGCCTTGTGGACTTCATGTTATTCCTGGAACTGTTGACCTTTGTAATCACAGTCTGGTTGTCACAGTTCATTGAGATAGCCGGTATCGGTTTTTCAACTACCGGTAAATCCAACAGGAAATCACGAAGCCACTCGGCCTCAGCTCCAGCAGTGTCCAATGCAGTGAGTTCTGCTTCCATTGTAGACTTCGTTAAGATAGTCTGCTTGCAAGACTTCTAGGAAACAGCGCCACCTCCAAGCAGAAACACATATCCGCTCGTGGCATAAATCTCATCAGCATCAGAAATCCAGTTGGCAACACAATAGCCTTCCAGCACTTTTGGATGTCCAGTATAATGAATACCATAAGTCATAGTACCTTTTAGATAACGCAACACTCTTTCAAGAGCACGCCAGTGATCATCTCCCGGGTTTGACACAAATCGGCTCAGCTTGCTCATAGCATATGAGATGTCAGGCCTTGTCGCACTCGCAAGGTACATGAGTGAGTCAATGATCTGGGAGTATGTCAGTTGATCCCTTGCTATTCTTCAATTTTTCCTCAATAGCATGCTAGGATCATAAGGCGTGGGAGCAGGATCACAGTCACTAAAACCAAAGCGACTTAATACCTTTTCCACATAGTGGGACTGTAACAGAGTTACCCCACCATCACCTTCTCTAATAAGCTTGATGTTTAAAATAACATTAGCTTCTCCCAAATCTTTCATTTCAAAATTGCTCGACATAAGTTTCTTTACTTCCTTAATCACATTGAGATTTGATCCAAAGATCAGGATGTCATCAACATATAGGCACAGCATAACAGCTTCACCCCCACCATATCGATAATACACACACGTGTCAGCTTCATTCACAGAGAAACCGTTAGATATTAAAGTATTATCAAACCTTTCATGCCATTGCTTAGGTGCTTGTTTTAGGCCATATAATGATTTTAACAACCTGCACATCTTGTTCTCTTGACCATCCGCAATGAACCCTTCTGGCTGATCCATATAGATCTCCTCTTCTAACTCTCCATTCAGGAAAGCTGTCTTAACATCCATCTGATGAATGATAAGACCATAAGAGGCAGCCACAACAATTAAGGTGCGAATTATAGTCAATCGAGCAACTGGTGAATAGGTGTCAAAGAAATCTTCACTCTCTTTTTGAGTATATCCTTTGGCCACAAGCCTTGCCTTGTACCTCTCAATTGTACCATCAGGCCTAAGCTTTTTCTTGAAAATCCATTTGCAACCTATAGGTTGACACCCATAAGGACGGTCAACGACCTCCCAAGTTCCATTAGACATAATATAATCCATCTTACTCCTTACTGCTTCCTTCCACAAGTCAGCATCAGGAGAAGAATATGCCTCTCTAATGGTGGTTGGTATGTCTTCCACAAGGTACACTAAATAGTCATCACCAAAGGATTTTGCAACCCTCTGTCTCTTGCTCTTTCGAGTGACTATAGTGTCATCCTCCTCAGGGATGTGTACATGAGATTCTTCAGCATGATCTATTGGAATAGACAGTTCATGTTCATGGGGAATTATAGTCTCATGACTTGTTTCACTAGGTGTATTCTTCATTGGAAATTCATTCTCAAAGAATGTGGCATCTCTAGATTCCATGATTGTATCAACAAATATATCAGGAACTTCAGATTTTATAATTAAGAACCTATAACCAACGCTGTGAAATGCATAACCAAGGAAAATACAATCAACAGTTTTAGGCCCAAGTTTACGCTTTTTGTTGATTGGCACATTTACTTTAGCCAAGCAACCCCAAGTGCGCAAATATGAGAGATTTAATCTTCTCTTTTCCCATTCCTCAAATGGTGTGATCTCTTTATTCTTTGTTGAAACTCTGTTCAGGACATGACATGCTGTCAAAATCGCCTCACCCCACCATTCCTTGGATAATCCCGCTGTACTCAACATGGCATTCACTAACTCTGTTAGAGTGCGGTTTTTCCTTTCATCAATCCCATTGGATTGTGGTGAGAATGGCGGTGTCCTCTCATGAACAATACCATGTTCCACACAAAACTCATCGAAGACATTAGAGAAATATTCTCCACCTCGATCGAACCTTAACCGCTTTATTTTCCTCTCAAGTTGGTTCTCAACTTCAGCTTTATAGGTCTTAAAATAATTAAACGCTTCATCTTTTGTTTTTAAGAGATACACATAGCAAAACTTGGTGGAGTCATCTATAAACATGAGGAAGTATCTTTTACTGCCTTTAGTCAAAATTCCATTCATTTCGCACAAATCAGAATGAACAAGTTCTAGAGGTGCTAAATTCCTCGCCTCAGCAGCCTTGTGAGGCTTGCGGGGTTGTTTTGATTCAACACATACATGGCACTTAGACTTTTTGATCAAATTGAATTTAGGAATTAAATTTAGATTTGCTAACCGCATAAGACAGCCAAAACTTGCATGGCAGAAATGTGAATGCCATAAATCTGACTCATCAGAAATATTAACACAATTCACCATTTTATTACACACATCATGCAGTGATAAGCGGAACAAGCCTCCGCAATCATATCCTTTACCAACAAAGGAACCATGTTTCGACACAACACATTTATTCGACTCTAGAACAATTTTGTAGCCATCTCGACATAGCATAGACGCACTAACAAGATTCTTCTTGATGGAGGGCACATGTTGCACGCTCTTCAATGGCACCATCTTTCCCGAAGTAAACTTTAGAATGACCGTACCAACACCAAGAACATGAGCACACGACCCATTTTCCATCAACAAGGCACCAGACCTCTCGACCTGGTAGGAAGAAAACAGAGAAACATCAGCACACACATGAATATTTGCACCACTATCCATCCACTACTCAGGTGAATTACATACTGAAAGAACAAATGGTAAAGAATTACCATACCTAGTTGCTCCTTCTCCAGTATCAGTAGTGACAACATTTGCTGATTTCTTTTCCTGCTTGAACTTGCGCTCAGGACACTCACTTGCCCAGTGCTGTTCACTGCCACAAACAAAGCAGCCTCCATCTCTCTTGTTCTTCTTCTTCTTTTTAAACTGTGCTATTTGAACAGGCTTAGTTGTGTTCTCTTGCTTGTTCTGGTTTTTCTTCTTTTTATACTTGCGGAATCCAGAGTTTCTCTTCTGTACCACATTAGCAGTAGAGGTCTCAACACTCTTTCTATTATCTTTTGCTCTCGCTCTCTCCTCAACATCAAGAGTACCAATGAGCTCTTCAATATTGAACTCATGTCTCTTATGTTTGAGTGAGGTAGCAAAGTCCTTCCAAGAAAGTGGTAACTTGGCGATTATACCGCCAGCCACAAACTTGTCAGGTAAGACACATGGAAAGAGCTCAAGTTCCTTAGCTAGTGCCTGAATCTCATGAGCCTGTTCCACTACAGATCGGTTCTGAACCCACCATCTTGTAGTCATACAGCTGCTCCATGAGGTACAGCTCGCTACCAGCATCGGTAACTCCAAACTTTCCCACAAGTGCATCCCACAGCTCTTTTCCTGTAGGAAGGATGATATAGCTTTTCTGGAATTTTGGATCAAGTGCGCTAATCACTGCACCTCGAAAGAGGTTGTCATCAGCCTTAAACTTAGCCTCATCCTCAGGAGGCAAGTTAGCAGGTTTGCCCTCAGAGACATGATAACATGACATTGCAGTGAGCCGCAATTCCATCTTAGCTTTCCAGATCAAGAAGTTTTTACCATCAAAAGGATCAGGCTTTAACACAGCAGCAAAACCTCTAACAGAAAACTACCTAAAATTAGGTTTTTGGATTGTTAGAATAATAGGCAATTTTCATGTCATTTTAATTCCATAAATTAACAGCATGATGATGACATATAAAGAAATATTAATCATTGACATCATGATATCGATTATCTCATCGGTGAAAATATAGGCTAGATCATATATCATGTGAAACATATGAAGATCAAAAACATGTGAACATGATTTATGAACCATAACAGAGAAAAATTGGCATGATATACATCTCATATTTGCAACAAGCATAAGGCTACATATGAAGCCACATGACTGTAAAAATAAAACACATACGCAGAGCATATATTTGGCAGAAACAGACATAGGATATCTTATAAATCGACAAGAAAAAACTGATGGCAACATATGGAACAACACAGAAGAACCGCTGAAACATGTAGAAAGTAAAACAGAGAGAAGATGAAACGATTATACCCTCCCGCCCGCAATTCAGAAGTTCCAGCACTCGACATGTCGTAGGAGAAGAAAATGTTTCCTCGAGGAAGGCGACGCCGGCGATCGGGAAGAAGACGACGTACGGAGACGGAGACTCTCGGGCAGTCGCGTAGACACTCCCCAAAAACCTAATTGCCGATCCCCCGAGCAAGGTCCCGAACGACAAGGGCTTCGGAGGCACCTGCCCTCTCGCTTCTCCGTGCACGCAGAGTTACGAGATGAGGAAAGCCATCGAGCAACTGAACTGATGTCCGGAATACGTATGTTGAGTTGGAAGACTCGCCGGGAAGACCGAGAGACTCAGGGAGATCAAACGGCAGGTCGAGTTAGTGGGTGCTAAAAATTAACACACCACGTCCCGGCCTGGCCGGCGGTGGCGGCGGCGCGCGCGCGTGTGGCACGCCTTTGTCCGTTTCTCAACCTCTCAAATTAAACGGATTAATTTCAATCATTTAAGTTGAGTCAACGTCCTTTTAACTTCCAATCCGGTACAAATAATAATACCCACAATTACAAGCCATAGAGTTATTGATTTATTGAATATATAAATAGGCCTAGCCCATAATAAATCCAACAAGGACCTCACAGCTCCGAGCTATATAGCGGCATGGGATTCTCTCAGACACTGAAAGTGCACTGCTGATGGAAACATGAACTTTGAGTTCGATTAAAGACACTGAAAGTCCCAAGCATGGACTGAAACATTTCTTATCCTTAGTTCGACACTGCAACTTCCCTCATGGCAGACCAATATGCTGCAGACACAGTGTATATAACTCCTCCATCAAATGTCATTAGCAAAAGCTACAGAGTCAACGACAATGCAATGGGTTCCACCTACTCCGAGCTGCAAGCCAGCGCACTCTCCTTGCTCGTCTTGCTCCCCCTCCTCTACATCTCCTTTTTTTTAACCTCTCCTCTACATCTCCTACAACCTGACGACCAAGAAGAAGAAGAAGCCCACCACCCATGGCCTCACCGCACACCCACTCCTGGGCCACCTCCCGGCGTTCCTCAAGAAACGCAGGCAACGGATCGAGGGACGACAAGAAAGAACCCTAGCGCCCGAGGGAGAGAAGATGGCAAGGAAAACATGGGCAACGTGTTACCGGCGAGAAGGCGGCGGATAGCGTGGACGTTGGATGGGAAGCGGTCGCCATCGCCTCCCCTCGCGACGCGACGCGCCGTCGCCTCCACTCGTGTTGCCAGGATAGGTTACGGACATACGAGGGTCCGTCTCCATTCCGAGCCAACGAGGGGGAAGAAAGGCCCAGATTGTGCCATTTTCATTCCGGGCCGTATCCAACCGAACGGGCATTCCATGTCCGACTTGACTTTGAACCGGGCCATGCCGATCCGGGCGGAACAGGCCGCGATCCGGGCCGAAACGAACGAGGCCTAAAGCTTCTCAGCAGCGGCAGCACCACTCCAGCAGCAGTAGTCAAGTTGCCGCTCCGGTTGCGGAGAAGCCACCGCAGTCATACTTGGTGGAGTTGGAGTGGAGTCGTCTCGTTGGGTGAGGAGGACGAGGCAGGCACCCATCCCTCGGCTCCGCCTCCATTGCCGATCTCCGCGGCTGCCGCCATTGCCGCTCCTGTCATTGCACAAGTATGGATTTTGTCCCTTGCAGATTACCTTGTTCGTTGCCAGACCAGTGTTTGTATTCCGTTGTGCATGGCATTGCTGGCTCGCCCTCCAGCCCCTCCTCATGCCGATTCGGCTGGCGGACCTGATTGAACTAGTATGGTAGTCCAGATTTGTCCGATGGTAGCATAATCAGCCTGTGTGATTTTTCTTTATTTCATTCATACTGGAGTATCTCGGAAAGCAATCTGTCCTCTTTCACCTCAGGCCTCCTAGAACCTGATGCGCCTAATCTATGAGACACTGCTCGTCGCCGAAAGGGTTCGCCAGGTAGCGGGGCATATTGTGCAATGCTTGAACATCTACGTGTTCCCTTTTGTGTCTTCTTCTCTTGTTATAGAACAAAAAACGAAAAAAAAATTTGTCTCTCCACCCTCGTAAAACTTGTCTGCTGCGAAGCCGTAGGTTCGTACCTTCGTAAGCTAGTCAATGATACAACAAGAAGCACCAGAGACTGTATGCACTGGATGATGCAAAAGGGCAAAAAGAGTTTCATTTATCTAAAAATTCATATGAATTCTCACTAGGTGACTGTTCATTTTCTAAAAAAAACGAGGTGACTGCAAACGGCGAAGTATTTCTGCTCTGATGTCTGATCTCTCTGCATTCCCGTCCGTATAAAGTTCAGCATCTGTTAGTACTAGGTTCAGGCAAAAGGAGACAGAGGAACAGATAGCCAGCCTGTTTGCTTCGGCTGAAACGATCGTAGATTATTACTGCTGACTGGTTTGGTGTGAGAGAAAAATACTGTTCTGACTTATAATCCACGATCGTTTACGACCGAGCGAACGGGCTGAGCGTCTCTCCTGATCACAAAATGTTTATGTGCTTCTAGAAGCAGCTGTGAGTGAATGTGACCTTCTACAATTATTCGAATGTGTCATGTGTTTTCTGAATAATACAAATAAGAGCACGAAACAAGAATAAGGTGTTGATGTAGAGTGTTTTTAGTTTGGCAGACAGCACAGCACCCAAATGAAGTTTGCAAGCGTGCGTGTGCACGGGGCAGATGGGTGACGTGGGCAAGGACCTGACGGCCGGCACGGTGAGCGGCGCGGCGCAGCTGGTGGTGGGCCACCCGTTCGATACAGAACCAGCCCACGCTGCCGCCTGGCCAGCCGCCCCGCTACGCCGGCGCCGCCGACGCCGTCCGGCAGACGCTGGCGGCCGAGGGGCCCCGCGGCCTGTACAAGGGCATGGGCGCGCCTCTCGCCACTGTGGCGGCCTTCAACGCCGTCCTCTTCACCGTCAGGGGACAGATGGAGGCCGTGCTGCGCTCCGAGCCAGGCGCGCCGCTCACCATCGGCCAGCAGGTCGTTGCCGGCGCTGGCGCGGGAGTCGCCGTCTCGTTCCTGGCGTGCCCCACCGAGCTCATCAAGTGCAGGTCAGTTGCTTGTCACACCCTGCTGCTGCTTGTTTCCTTCTGAACACCCTTTGCAGAGCACTGGTCCTTGATCCCATGTCAGGTTGCAAGCCCAGAGCGTCTTGGCCACTGCTGCTCCTGCGGCCGCTGCCGCCGGCGCAGGAGGCGTCGCAGCGGCCACCATGACCGCGGCAGTGAAATACGGCGGCCCGATCGATGTGGCGAAGCAGGTGCTCAAATCGGAAGGCGGCACGCGCGGGCTGTTCAAGGGCCTCTTCCCGACGCTGGCGCGCGAGGTCCCCGGCAACGCCGTCATGTTCGGCGTGTACGAGGCGACCAAGCAGGTCCTCGCCGGCGGGCAGGACACGTCGCAGCTCGGCCGTGGGTCGCTGATCTTGGCGGCCGGGCTCGCCGGCGCCTCCTTCTGGGGCTCCGTGTACCCGACCGACGTCGTCAAGAGCGTGATCCAGGTGGACGACTACAAGAACCCCAAGTACTCGGGCTCCATGGACGCCTTCCGGAAGATCCTCGCCGCCGACGGCGTGAAGGGCCTGTACAAGGGGTTCGGCCCCGCCATGGCGCGCAGCGTGCCGGCCAACGGCGCCTGCTTCTTGGCGTACGAGTTGACCAGGTCCGCGCTAGGGTGATGATGTGGCGTCGTACGTCCTCGCTTTGCTTGAACGTGCCGTTCTGATTTTTCTTTCCCGCTTCTGCTGATTCATTCATGTCATGACGACAACTGGTCTGATGTCAACATTGTCGTGACGACAACCATGGCCATAGTCTGATGTCGACAGTGTAAGGCATGTTTAGGTCACCGGACTAAAGTTTAATCCGTCAATAGATAACAGACTAAATACGAATTAATTAAAATTTCTTTTTTCTAATAAGTTCTACTCATCAGTTAACCTCTATTAATTAGTTTATGTTAGACCGTAATTAGTTCATGTTTAGATCTTCTATTTGGCATCTAAACTATGGACTAAAGTTTAGTTTATTCTATCCAAACACCCCTAATTACCTGTGAAATAAAATTTCTCTATGAGGGGCTTTGCGCTCGCTCGCTCTCTTTTGGCGCCATGGACATGAGATTCGTGAGGCTGATAATAAAGCTTGCCTTGAATTTGATGGATCTGATAAGAGGAGGTATAATAAACGACACTCTCAACAGCCCGAGCTATTTACTAAATCATAGGTAACTCTTTTAATAATACTAACTTTTAGTACATAGCTCCTAACATAAATAACTTCACTATATAATCTTCGCCAGAACCAATAAATTATGTGAGAGGAATAAGTAGTTCATAGATGAACTAATTATTACATAAGTGACAAGTTTACATATAGTCAGGAGCGAACTATATTATTAGTCTTGCTCTAAGACGCGGCTGATGCTCGCGTGCCGCGCTAGAGTTTGCGGTGACAGTGAACAGCGTGCGTCTGTCCTGCAACATCAACTGTTGTTAAATTTGTGATGCTGACTTCATTGCTGTTGTCTCAGAAATTGCTGTCAATTTTAGTCCGCCGTCGTCATGGTATCTAAAATCTTTAGAAAACCCTCAGCCTAGCATAACACCAACGGGGTGGTGGCGCAGTTGGCTAGCGCGTAGGTCTCATAGCTAATTGATGAGTGATCCTGAGGTCGAGAGTTCGAGCCTCTCTCACCCCAATTTTTTGCTCTCCTTCAGGCAACTCTTGACATGAAGTTTTATGGTTTTTTTTGCCCCTGACTTGATGTGATTTGGTGACCACCCCAATTTTTAGTTCTCCGTCAGGCAACTCTCGACCCCGAAGGTCCTCTTGGCTTGTCTTATAATTCATATTTTTTAGCTTATTTTTTTAAATAAGAATAGTATTTTTCTCTCACAATAAATTAGCTGAAACAGTGTTTTTACTTTTTTCAGCGAAGTGAACGGGTGAAGTTTTATGTTTTTTTTTTGCACCTGACTTGATGTCATTTGCTGATCACTATCTGTCAGGCAACCAACTTTTAACCCTGAAGTTTTTTTTATGTTTTTTGCCCCTGGCTTTATGTGATTTGGTGATCACTATCTGTTGGACTGTGAGAAAAATAATATTATTCTCATTAGTTGTGCTTGACATGATTGTATCCTGGCCAGCTGAGCTATGGGCTGAGGCGCATAGCAGAGGACACTCTTTTCTTGCTTTGATTATTAGGCCTTGTTTAGTTCCAAATGTAAAGTTTTGAGGTGTCACATCGGGTGTCACATGAAGGTGTTGTATGGGATGTTTGGATACTAATAAAAAAACAAATTACAGAATCCGTCATTAGCACATGTGTTGTAGCATTTTATTGCCAAATTATGGACTAATTAGGCTTAAAAGATTCGTCTCGTAAAGTAGTCGCAATCTGTACAATTAGTTATTTTTTTAGTCTATATTTTAATACTACATGCATATGTCTAAACATTCGAAAGAATAGGTTGTAAACTTTTGAGGAGGAACTAAACAAGACCTTATTAGTGCAAGTTGGGCAAGTTGATGACGGGTGGTCATTGTCCGAAAGACAGCACCATGTGAGAGTGCAACTGCGTCCCAGGCTTTTAATTTCCTCCCTCGTCATCGCCAACGCCAGCGGCACGGCAGCCACTAGTGTACGCCTCTGCTTCTGTCACGCAGGACGACATTTGCAGATTTCGATGCATGCAAGATTACGCAACTGCACGATGACCACCGGCTAGATACGGGCCGGCGAGATGAGAGTACGATCCTACCCACTACGGGATGGGATCCACGACGAGGGCCTTGACTTATAGGCCATGCAGGTTGGCGGAAACCATGACCCCAATGATAGGGATCGTGCCCCCCTCCCCCGCTCCTCAAGACAACAAGGCAACAAACGACAACCTAGGGGCGACCACAACTCCTGTGCGATGCCCTAGGAAACCAGGAGACCACGGTGGAGACCACGTTGCATAGGATGGCTGGCGAACTACCATCGTGCCTACAGTGCCACCACGGCAGGCACAGTAGCACCACCCCACACTATGCCGTAACGTAGCCACAAGACCGTGACGACAGCCACGCCTGGACATGCTCCGCAAGACGGCGTAGCTTGAAAGCCAAGTTAGCTAGGCCCTCCCTCAGGCTCACGACCTCTCGGTCGGGAGAACCTATTGCTTTGTACGCGTCCTGGCCCCGAACTCTATATAAGGGTAGCCAGGGCACCCCTCTCAGGAGGATTCTCATCCTCTACCATTTCATTCATTCTCTATAGTAGTAGGGCTCATGGAGCTTCTCTTCAGGCAGTTCATCTCCTAGCTCTAGCTCTCCATCCTCTTCCACCATTCTTGCACCCCCACTGTAAGAACTTCAGAGCATTCAAGCGAGAAACACACACTCGATCATCTCTGAGACTGAACGTAGGGCTCAGGCCTAAACCAGTTGTGAGAGGTCGAGATGGCAGACAAGAGGGGGGTAAATAGTCCTTTCTAAAATTAATCACATCGGCTAACCGAAATAAGTGCAGAATTAAAACTATCGGTCTAGCCAAGACTACACCCCTTTATTTATGTTCTCTAGCACCTTCCAAAGATACTAATTAAGCAACAAAGGTGCCGGGCTAGCTAGAGCTCACCTAACCAATTCTAGAAGCAAGGTCACACAAACCTATGCCGCTAGTACTTTAAGCAACAAGGGAGCTCCTACGCAAGCTAGTAAGCAAAAGCACAAAGCCACTTAAGCTCACTAGCAATGCTCAATAACAAGGCAACCAATGCTAAATTAGAGAGCGCAATTACTTAGCTACACAAACTAAGTAATGTGACTAACAAAGTTACACAAACTAAATTAGCCACGCAAGGGAGCTACTTCTATGCTACACAAACAAGAAGGTAACTAGTAAGCTACACAAGCTAACTAATTATAAGAGCAACTACACAAGCACAATATATAAGAAATATAAATACAAGCTTGTGAAAGGGGATTGCAAACCAATGGGAAGAACAAGGTTGACACGGTGATTTTTTCCTGAGGTTCACGTGCTTGCCAACACGCTAGTCCCCATTGTGTCGACCGCTCACTTGGTGGTTCGGTGGCTAATTGGCATCACCCGCCAAGCCCGCACGTTGGGCACCGCAAGAACCTACCCCGAAAGTGATGGTAGCTCAATGACACGCTTTACTAGAGTTGCTCTTCGCGACTCCCACGGGGCGAGCACAATGCCCCTCACAAAGCTCTTCTCTGGAGCACCGCACAAGCTTCTTGCGGGCTTCAATGGAGACCACCACCAAGCCGTCTAGGAGGTGGCAACCTCCAAGAGTAACAAGCACTACCGGCTTGCAACTCGATCACCTAGTGTCACTCGATGCAACCTCATGATGTAATTGCACTAGAATCGCTCTCACACAATCGGATGATCACTATCAAGCATATGTGAGATGGAGGGCTCCCAAGCACTCTCAAGCATGGACACAAAGTCCTCCGAGGTGCTCAGCACCATCCATGGCTGAGACCCCCCTTCTATTTATAGCCCCACAGGCTAAACTAGCCTTTACCCATTCACTGGGCGTTTTTCAGGTTGACCGCCGGTCATATCGACCAGACGCATGACCTCAGCGTCCGGTCAATGGATGCTCGCCACATGTCGCCACCATTCAAACACAGTCGCTTGATCTCAACGGTCAAGTGATGACCGGACGCAGCTGCTTAAAGTGCAGTAAGGTTCTAGTCATGACCGGACGCATTCGGTCGGTCACGATCGGACGTAACATCAGTGTCCGGTCCTTCTCCAACTTTTCTTCGTCGTCTACGTCACCATACGTCAGCCTGACCGGACGCACCCTGCCAGCGTCTGGTCACTTTCAGCGCCAGCATCTAGTCGAAGATCGAAGCCTACGTGCGCTCTGCTGCCACTGACCGGACGCAGGACCCCGGCGTCCGGTCACTACATGACCAGCGTCCGGTGTACTCTGTGAGACCCTGTCTTTTCTGTATAGGGCGTCGGTGGCACCGTCGGACTGTACGCACTCTACGGGCGAACACTTCGCCAGTGGAGTTCCAAACCCCTCTCGCCTCTGTTATATCGCCGAGTTGATCCACATCAACTCCAACTTCTTCTCCTTTGCAAATGTGCCAACACCACCAAGTGTACACCACCATGTGTATGTGTGTTAGCATTTTCACAATCATTTTCCAAAGGATTAACCACTCAACTTGCCACGCCACTCAATCCTAGCGACGATGCAAAGTTAGATCACTCGAGTGGCACTAGATGACCGACATGCAAACAAGTTTGACCCTCTTGATAGTGCAGCCATCTATCCTAAACCCGGTCATAAACTTCTCTACACACCTATGACCGGTGAAATAAAATGCCCTAGGTTATACCTTTGCCTTGCGTATTCCATTCCACCTCCTCTAATGTCGATGCAACACATGCACCAACATGATCAACAATGATATGATCCACTTCATATCATCATGTGATCATATTGGTTCATCGATCTTGACTTCACTTGCTTTTCACCGTCGCCTTCATCCATTGGCGCCAAGTCTTGCTCAAGCTTTACCACCACGCGGTCCATCACTCCAAAGCCTCCGACTTGCCCTTCACGCTTGCAACCGGTCCATCAAGCCAAGTCTTGTCTTGATCTTCTCCACCTTGATCACATGACTCAATGTCATGTCTCATGTGCAATAAGCTCCTTCATCATCACATGTGTGAGCTTTGCAACATCACCAAACCATTTTCACTTTCACGGCATATGTTGATCACACACATATACTTGTGGACTAATCACCTATATATCTCACATAAATACAATTAGTCCACCTAGGGTTGTCACTCAATTACCAAAACCACACAAGGACCTTTCACCAGTATAAATCCTCGTGTCTTTTGGATGCTACCATCATCTTCCTAGAGCAGTGCGACAATCGTATAAATTTACTAGTCTGGTTTACAAAACACCAACAAAATATTTTCTCAAAACACTCCAGTTCCACATAATCTACTCCACCAAAAAAAGTTTAAAATGTTTTAAAACTTATTGCAACAAAAACATAATAAGCAAGTAACATGAATTCATAGCATGAATGCATTCAACATTAATTTATATTGCATTCATGCTAGTTGCATCTCATATTTTTGCCGTGTAAAATTTTTTAAAAATGTTGATTATCATATTTTTGGAACTTTATGGATTTTTGGATGTTTTCTCCTAGAGCTAAATATATTATTTAAAGCATCTAGAGATATTTTCATGAGCTCTAAATATTTTATTTGGATTTGACATATCTCAATCTATCTCTATAATTATTTACAAATTTTTCAATAGTGTATAAGCATTTTTCTGCAGTTTAAAACCCTTATCAAGTATTTATTGATTATTTTAACTAAAAAAGATAAAAACCACCTTCAAAACTATTCCTAACCAAGACATGAAGGCAATTTAAACGGTTTGAGAATTTAGAAGGGGTAAGATATTTTATTTTTAGAGTAGAGGGTAACATTATTTGATTTTAGAGTTAAGGGTTAACATGTTTTATTTTAAAATTCAAGAAAAAATCAGACTTAAGGAAGGTACAATAGACTTTTTTTTGTTAACATGGTACAATAGACTTTTTTGTTTATAAATTGTCTCATCAAAGCTATTGAGAAGAGATAGCTGGACCTACAGGCCCATCTTCCCAACCTTCATGCACCCTTCGGAAAGGCCCAACAACAACATGGGTCCACATGTCAGAAACCACCGGTTGGGGGACATTTAACTCTTTGCCATCCTTACGGATGGCACTCCTTCGTTTGCCATTTTTACACAGACACCTACACATTTGCTGTCGGGGACTTAATACCGGGGTACCTAATGAGATGGAACTAATGATCGTCGAACGTTGACACTCCCGATCAGATGAGAGTGTTACTACGTCTCTTGTCCGAACGACAGAAGACTGGTTCCGCCTCGCCCGACCCCCGAGGGCTAGGCTCCACCTCGCCTGACCCCCGATGGCTAGGCTCTGCCTCGCCCGATGTTTGAGGGTAGGCTCCGCCTCGCCCGACGGCCAAGGGCCTCCTCCGCCTCGCCCGATGGCCGAGGGCAGACTCCACCTCGCTCAACGGCCAAGGGCCTCCTCCGCCTCGCCCGATGGCCGAGGACAGACTCTGCCTCGCCTTACAAGTACACCCTGCGCCTTCATAAGGATGAGCACAGGGTACGACATGACATTCGAGTCAAACGCAGAACCAAAGACCATGCCCTGCGCCGCGGCAGGAAAAGTACCGCTAGGGTACGACAGGATGGGAGCTTTAGACCATTCCGGCATTACAGAGTTCGAATAGTGTTGTAGGCACCACCTTCAGCCCTCAGACATGGAACCTGACATAGACATACGACAACCACTATGGTCTAGGAAGAGACTCGCACCCTCTATAGTGATGGATGTACTGTCACCGCACCGTGGTTCGAAAGGAGTGGCGCCCGCTCGACGACCCCTTGGGCCCACCACTCCGATCGGAGGACTCGCTTCGGCCTCCAGCCACCTTCGGACATCCTCTTCGATTAGAAGGCCTAGCCCAAAATGCTACTTCTGACTCTGACCCCGCGTCCCTCTGACCGAGGCTCGTAGGAACCCTGCTCACCGCTCTTCTCCGACCGGCGCACTCAGAGCCGACTGGAGCCATCCAACCAAGGACGCCCACTCAGTAGGAACCAGAAGACGTGCGGAGAAGGGCATGGCAAGGCTTACAAGTCAAAACCACTGTACCAGGGACCATACCCTGTACAGAGCAGTACTCTGCAGCCACCCTGACACAAACAGTGTTGTAGGCACCTACCATTATCTGGTACCCGCCGGTGTGGGCAACAAGGCTCGGTAGGTGTGGACAACGAGGCTTGGTAGCATACGCACCCTTTTCCCTCTCACTTGTAAAGTCGTCCCCTTCATCTATAAAAGGGGGTGCGCTTCCTCCAACGAAGAGGACCGACTCTTGATGGATAAGTTGAACACACACGACACTTTATACACAGCTGAGCAGTGACCAAGCTCTCGGTGACCTTTTCGATCATTCCATCAGAGACTTGAGACTCGTCCCTCTCTCGACTGTTTTGTACCCCCTACTACGAACCATTTTCTGTATTAATAACATGAGCAGCAGTAGCAAACTGGACGTAGAGACGTTCAGCCCAAACTAGTATAAACCTCGTGTCCTTTAGTGCACCATCCGGGCCTAACGCGCAATAATCATAAATTTACTAGCCGGTGTTTGTTCGAAACACCGACAGTTGGCGCGCCAGGTAGGGGCCTTTGTGTGTTCCAAATCAGGCCTCGGATGGCTTACCACGCAATTAGCTAGGTCTCGAGCACACATATGTGTTTCGGTGACCTGGACTTCATTGTCACATTGGGAGGAGAGTTGGCACTGGCCCCCGCGGCAGTCCAGTCTCTCCCCTCTGTCAACTTCAGCTACCGGAGGCTTGAGGGCTGGTCCGGCGTCTCCCTTGGACCCTAGCCATCCAGGGAGGCCCTATGCCACATCACCCTCTCTCCGAAACGCTCCACATGGCACGCCTTGATGGTGTTTCTATTCGGTCTCCGCAACACCACGGTGACCATAAGCCACCTTGTGGCCCAGCGCGCGATCCCATTTTCCGTGAACAACGAGTTCGTAGGGATGATCGAGAGCGCTATGGAATCCCTCCACGGCCTCCTCGCGGAGGGGCCAGGGTCAGACTCTGACTCTAACTCTGGTAGGGGAAGCCATCATCCCTCTTGAGAATGCTTCATGGCGGAAACCTCCGAGGGACACATCGAAAGCGCCTCTAAGGATCACCGGGTCCACCGCGAGATTCGCACGCTACTTGAGCGTGCGGTAGCACAGCAGGCAGAGAGCTCGATGTCTCAGCAACACGAGCCCGATGCCAGCCAGCGTACCCCTCGGTGCACCTCGCCAGGGACACATTGGTCCACCAAGCGCCGCAAGGCGACGGGCAGCGCACTGCAATCCCGGTGCGTCAATGTCTTGGCCACAACCGCGACGCACGCAGCACCCTCGACGCCTACAGATGCGCCTATAGCGACCTAAGGGAAGGAGCCTGTCGCGGCTATCACCCTCGATGCGGCGGACGCTACGACAGCAGCGAGGACCAAAGCTTGAGCCCCGGCCTGCCAGGCCCTCAGGCCTTCGGCCGACACATCCTCAACGCCGCGTTCCCACCAAGGTATCGACCACCTATCAACATCCCTAAGTACTCCGAGGAGATAAACCCCAGACTTTGGCTTGAAGACTATCGGCTTGCCTGCCAAGTCGGTGGTGCGGATAATGACAACTTCATTATCCGCAACCTTCCACTGTTCCTCGCCGATTCGGCACAAGCGTGGTTGGAGCACCTTCCATCCGACGCCATCCAGGGTTGGGCGGACCTAAGGGAGATCTTTGTGGGGAACTTCCAGGGCACGTACAAACATCCTAGGAACCCTTGGGACGTCAAGAACTATCGCCAGAAGGCCGGCGAAACCCTTCGTGGGTACATCCGACGCTTCTCCCGATAGTGCAATGAGCTCCCTAATGTCGCTAACGTCGACGTGATAGGAGCCTTCCTGTCCGGGACAACCTGTGAGTCTTTGGTTCACAAGCTAGGACGCAAGGGCCCATGGACCACCAAGGAACTCCTAGAGCCATGCCTAAGGAGAAGAGGTGGTCGGAGCAATCTTCGACCGTTCCAACACCAAGGCAAGGCGAGACGAGGGTGCCGGTGAACGCACCTCCAATCGTTCTGCCAAAAGGAAAAACAAGAAGCAATGGCGCGAGGACCCACTCATGGCTGCTGCTGACCGTAAGGGTAGTTGGAAGCCCACGGAGGGCGCTCCGAACCATTTCGAGAAAATGCTCGAGGGGTCGTTCCCGAACCATGCCTTCCCCATAAAGCATCTGCTCAAGGACTGTGGCCTCATGCGGAAGCTCTTGGCCGGAAGCACCAACAAGGGGGAGCAGGGGAAGAAACCCACCCCCACTGCTGACGACGCCGAGGAGAAGGACGATGGCTTTCCAATGCCAGATGGCTGCCTCATGATCTTCGAAGGATCAACAGCCTACGACTCCAAACGTCGTCAGAAGGTCGCACACCGCCAAGTCTACATGGCCCAACCGGCCACACCTCTTTTCCTCCGGTGGTCGGAGTCCGCCATAACCTTCGATCGGACCGACCATCCGGACGTCGTCCCGCACACAGGAAGGTATCCGCTTGTCGTCGACCCGATCATCGGCCCAAAGCGCCTCACCAAAGTTCTAATGGACGGAGGCAGCAGCCTCAACATCATGTACGCTGTGGGGGTATGGCCCCCGGTATCCTCAAGACAAGACATGGGCCGCACCATCAGAGGTGGCCCGGCCCATAAGATCGAGGCGTGCACGGCAAGATTATAAGTTGTACTAGATATTGTAATAGTACCAAATAGGATACTTTACTTGTAACTTTGTCCCTTCGGAGTATATAAGGAGGGACAAGGGTCCCCTAGAGGACAGGTTAATCTGTATACATCTCCATACAATACACCAAAGACACAGGACGTAGGGTATTACATCGACCAGACGGCCCGAACCTGTCTAAATCACTGTCTCTGTGCCTTGTGTCACCATCTGGTTCCTGATTACACGCACCGTCTACCGATAATCTACCACCACGGGCACCCCCTCGGTGGACTGCCGACCATATTTCGTCGACATACACAAAGATGCTCGACAAAATGGGCGTCGACCGAATGCACCTCCGCCCAATCTGAGCGCCTTTCCATAACGTTGTCCCCAGGAAGCAGACCATGCCACTCAGACAGATCAATCTACCCGTTACCTTTGGGGATCAGTTCAATTATAGGACTGAGACCCTCACCTTCAAGGTAGTAGGGTTCCCCGGAACCTTTCGTGCCATCCTGGGACGTCCATGCTACGTGAAGTTCATGGTCATCCCCAACTACACCTACCTCAAGCTAAAGATGTCAGGCCCACACGGGGTCATCACTGTCGGCACCACCTTCTAGTGGGCCTACGAGTGTGAGGTCGAGTGCTGCGGCCACGCCACAGCAATCGTCGCCTCCGGGGAACTCGCCACCCTCAAGGAGAGGGTCGTCAAAGAAGCGCCCGACGCAAAGAAATCAACCAGGTCATTCGAATCGGTAGAGGGCTCCAAGGAGGTCCTCATAGACCCCAGCAGCTCCAAGGGTAAAATGGTACACATTGGTACCACGCTCTCCTCCAAATAGGAAAGCGTGCTCGTCGACTTCCTCCGCGACAACAAAGACATCTTTGCGTGGAAACCCTCGGATATGCTAGGCATCTCGAGGGAGGTCGCCGAGCATACCTTGAAAATCCACCTAGGCTCCAAGCTAGTGAAGCAACATCTGTGCCGCTTCGACGAGGAAAAGCGCGGGGCCATCGGTGAAGAGATAGCAAAACTGTTGGCCACTAGATTCATCAGGGAAGTACACCACCCAGAGTGGTTAGCAAATCCCGTTCTTGTATGAAAGAAGAACAGGAAATGGAGGATGTGTGTCGACTACACGGGTCTTAACAAGGCATGCCCAAAGGACCCATTTCCTTTACCACGCATAGACCAAATAGTCGACTCTACCTCAGGGTGCGAAACCCTCAGCTTCCTTGACGCGTACTCCGGCTACCACCAAATCGCGGTGAAAGAGTCCGACCAACTCGCGACGTCTTTTATCACCCCCTTCGGATCGTTCTGCTACATCTCAATGTCGTTCGGTCTGAAAAATGCTGGGGCCACTTACCAGCGTTGTATACTCAATTGCTTCGGGGATCTCATCGGGCAAACCGTTGAGGCCTACGTCGACGACATCATAGTTAAGTCCAAACGGGCTGACCACCTTGTCGCCGATCTTGAGCAAACCTTTGCAAAACTCTAGGCAAATTGCATCAAACTCAATCCCGAGAAATGTGTTTTCGAGGTCCTGAGGGGCATGCTGCTTGGCTTCATCATCTCCGAGCATGGCATCAAAGCCAACCTAGAGAAAATCTCAGCCATCACAAGGATGGGCCCATTCCAGAACATAAAGGGGGTTCAACGTGTCACAGGGTGCCTCGCCACCCTCAGTCGATTCATCTCATGCCTCGGCGAACGAGGACTCCCCCTTTATCGACTCCTGAAGAAAGCCGACCGCTTTGAGTGGACAGCCGAGGCCCAGGAGGCGCTTGACATGGTCAAGCTACTTCTAACAAAACCCCTGGTCCTAGTTCCTCCGAGCAACGGAGAATCCCTCCTGCTGTACATAGCGGCCACCACACAAGTGGTCAGCGCCACCCTGGTATTAGAGCGGGAAGAAGAGGGACACGCCCTCAAGGTGCAACACCCTATGTACTTCATCAGTGAGGTACTATCCGACTCCAAAACCCGCTACTCCCAAATCCAGAAACTCCTATACGCCATCCTCATCACCAAGAGGAAGCTATGCCATTACTTCGAGTCACACCCTATGACTGTCGTAACATCATTCCCCCTCGGCGAGGTTGTCCATAGCCAGGATGCCATAGGAAGAACCGCAAAGTGGGCACTCGAGCTGATGGATCAAGGCATCGCGTATGCCCCTCGAACTATGATCAAGTCCTAGGTGCTGGCTGACTTCATCGTGGAGTGGACCGAGGTCCAGATGCCACCGGTGGTCATCGATCAAGAGTACTGGACGATGTACTTCGATGGGTCACTAATGAAGAAGGGCACCGGTGCAGGGCTGGTCTTCGTATCACCCCTCGGGGTCTGCATGAGGTACATGATTCGGCTCCATTTTCCCCCATCAAATAATGTGGCCGAATACGAGGCACTCATCAACGGCCTACGCATCGCCATCGAGCTGGGCATCCGATGCCTCGACATTTGGGTGACTCTCAGCTAGTCGTTAACCAAGTCATGAAGGAGTCCAGTTGCCACGATGCCAAGATGGCCATGTACTACCAAGAAGTTCGATGGCTGGAGGAAAAGTTTGACGGCCTCAAACTTAATCACATCCTGAGGCGCCTCAACGAGGCGGCCGACGTACTCACGAAGGCGGCATCCGGTTGAGAGCCAGTGCCAACGGGTGTCTTCGCCAGCGACCAACACAAACCCTCGGTGCACTATGAAGGGTCGGAACGGGCCGAAGATGGCCCGTCTGATCCAGCCCCGAGGGCTGATCCGCCGACTACTCCGTCCGACCCAGAGGTCATGGAGCTTGAAGAGGATCTAGCTGTAGAGCCCGACCCTCTGGACGACTGGAGAATGCCCTACCTCGACTACCTCCTCCACGACACACTACCAACGGATAAGACGGAAGCTCGACGGCTCGCACATCGCGCCAAGTCTTTCATTCTTGTAGAGGGCGAACTCTATAGATGGAGCCACACCGAGATCCTACAGCTCTGCATCCTCGGTGAACAGGGAAGACTTTTGCTAAACGACATCCACGGTGGGGTCTGCGGTCACCATGCCACGCCGAGGACCTTGGTTGGAAACATATTCCGATAGGGCTTCTACTGGCCCACTGCAGTAGCCGACGCCGAGCAAACTATATGCACCTGTGAAGGGTGTCTATACTACGCTCGGTAGACTCACCTCTCGGCCTAGGCACTCCAGATGATCCCCATCATGTGGCCCTTCACGGTCTAGGGGCTCGACCTGGTTGGGCCACTCAAAAAGGCGCCCGGGGGCTTCACCCACCTGCTTGTCACCATAGACAAGTTTACGAAATGGATCGAAGCTCGACCGATCTCCACGATCAAATCCGAGCAAGCTGTTCTGTTCTTCCTCGACATCATCCATCGCTTTGGAGTACCAAACTTCATCATCACAAACAACGACACATAGTTCACCAGCAAGAAATTCATTCAATTCTGCGATGAGCAACACATCCGGATCTATTGGGCGGCCATCTCGCACCCCCGGACAAACGGGCAGGTCGAACGCGCAAACGGCATGCTCTTTCAGGGCCTTAAGCCTAGAATCTTCAACCGGTTGAACAGGTTCGGCGCGCGCTGGGTCGCTGAGCTCCCGGTGGTGCTCTGGAGCCTAAGGACAACTCCCAGCCGGGCCACCGGCTACACACCTTTCTTCATGGTCTATAGTTCCAAGGAAGTTCTCCCAACAGACCTCGACTATGGAGCGCCAAGAATCAGAGCATACGACGAGCAGGGAGCCGAGGCATCCCACCAAGACGCCCTGTAACACCCTAGGTGTTTGGCTCCCACAAAATTGCATTTCATTTCATAAACATGTGCATCATCTATCTCATCATGCCATTGTTACTGAAACATGTATGTGGAACATTCTCAATTATGTTTGTTTCATACTTGATTGCTTGTGAATGGTAATTAATGCAACATGTGAATGCAACATGAGTTTCTCATACCTTGAAACATGGCAACATGGTAGTGTAATATGACAAGTTTAAAATTGCAACAAAGTCATGAAACATGTGAAACATGGATTTGCAACATTAGGGTAATTTGAGTGTTTTGTTGTTTTATCACATGTGATACTTAGAAGTTGGTGTAGCACTTGTGTAGAGTGGTTAATTATGGTCTAATACACCTTAACTACACTTAGGGTAATTGATGGGACATTGTTCATGTGGACCAAAATGACTAAATTGCCTTCTAGGTGGAGGTTTGACTTAGAATGACCCATAGAGTGACTCTATTTGACTGATTAAAAAGTCCAACCTAGAGACCTTGCATGGATGTGCACCCTTTACCAAAGTTGTAGCCAATTTATCAAGGAACAAAAGTCTCAATATGACCATCTCATGAAAATGGCTAGAGCATGCTCAAACAGGGCCCACAATTTAGGTTTCCCTGCTGATTTCAGACTTAGAAAATTTTTCTAAGTCCTAATGCAGTTTCAGTTTGATTGAGCCAACTTTGGCTTGATACAACTCATGATCCATGGAGAATTGGCTGTTGGTGTCTCAAGCATTGTTGGAGCCCTATCTTAACTCTACAACTTTCATGTACGTTTCTACCACTAACTCGTCACGGTTTAAGAGATCAAACATCGTCAAGTCTCACTGTCAGTCGTCACCATCGAGTACTGAATCGAAATTTCAGATCGCTATAGTGACCCGACCGTTCAGAAGATCACCGCCGCGTGGCGCCACCCATCGCCGATCACCTGAACGTGCAGCCATGCGCCGCGGGCGTCCTGGCACGGCTGGCCACGACATGAACCCCCCCCCCCCACGCGCCTGTCAACCAACTTGCCAGTCCAATTTCCATTCCCTCGGCTTCCTCCGCTCGCCCGTAGCTCCGCAGCAACAGCCACAGCAACTCTGACGAGCTCGTGCTTGCTCACCGCTGCAAAAACGCGAACTACGTCTTCACCACAGCTCCGCCGTGTTCTCCTCTACCTTCTCCACCTCTCAGCCGTGCCGATTGGGTCTTGGTAAGGGCGCATTTGCCGTTTCCACCACCGCCGCCATGACGGGGTCTCGTCGGAGTTGGCGCTCCACGCGGCCAACTACCACCGAGGCTTTCCCGTCCCCTTTTCTTTGCTTGGGTAGCATGGTAGTGACCTCCTGAAGCTCGTACCGAGCTTAGCCGCGCCCTACGGGGCCGGACCTCGCCGGAGCACCATCGGACCACGCAGCCGTCCGCCATGCACGCCGTCGTCCTTGCTAGGGTTTGGTAGAGGTTGAAGTGAGGGCATGGATGAGTGTGCATCATTGTGGGGAGCACGCCGGTGCCGTCGGTTTCGCCGGAGGAGTCGCCGTCGGTGAGCTACCGCCGTCGCTCTTCTTCCCTCCCCTGTCTGTCTCTCTGACTAGCGGGGCCCGCTTGTCAGCAGCCACGCGCAGGCGGGAGCCGACCTTGGGCCGCGCCGTGTTTCTGGGCCGTGCTGGCGCGTGCGTCGCGGGCCGCAATGGCTTTCCGGGCCGGCCCAGTAGCTGGTTAGGGTTTCCATTTTGTTTTGTTTTATTCTTTTTCACAGATTTGGGTACAGATTCAAAAATGTATATCTCTTGGTTGGTAGATCCAAATGATGTGGTTCCAATTTTGTTGAGTCCCTGGTAATGTCTAGTTTATATTAAAAATATAATTTATGCCATGTTCTGTTATGAAAAATGGAGTTGCTAATTATCTCTTTTTATCATGTGGGAAATAGGGGTAATTATATCTTTTTCTGTGTAGCTCCAAATGGCATGAAATTTTTATGGTGTACTGCTCATATCATGAATAGCTTGTAGTTAAATTTTCATACACTTTGGACACTGTATGTAGGAGTTAGGTAATTCTCTAGTTTGCATGGATGGATCTTGTGTGAATTTTCATAATTTTTCTATAGATCTAGTAAAGGTAAAATTTGGTGAGTGCTATTCTTATCCTAGAATGATACTAGGAAAAATATGAAATCTGTTGCTTGACACTTTTCAATAGGGTTTCCTAATTATGCTAGAAACAGACCTGCCATCTGTTATTTTTGATACAGCAAGTTCTGCTTGTCCAATTGCTTTGAAATTTTTATGGTAGTCTATGTGAAGTATGAGGTAACTACTATAATTTTTGTAGATTTTTCTGTACAGTTTTACTATATGTTGCTTTAATCACCTAATTAACTAAATAAATTAGAAAAGGGCATTAAATAATTTATTTAGAAGTTGGCACTATACTTTCTGATGTTCCTCTGGTATGCACAACAAGTTGGTAAACTTGGTTTGGTCCAAATATGCTTTTGCATCATCCCTAAATATTTAATTTAGTAAACCTGCCATTTCTGGATAGATTCTATGTTTACTTTAATTCGATTTGGTTAACATAAGAATCATGCTTTGATGTTTACAAATGATTTGTAGAGAATTTCGTAAGCTTTCCAGAATATCCTCATGCCAGCCATTTGAATTTGTAGAACTCTTGTTGTGATTGAATTAAGGAACTGCTCGTTTGCATATGAAACCTCAACTTTTGATTTAAGTATGCCTTTACTATTCTTAAGCTTGTGGTAATATTCCTAGGTGTTAGGCCTTTAACTGAAGATGAGCATCTTTATCTTAGGTTATGCAAGTTAGGTAAGTTGATCTTGTTCTTCAAGTTAAGTTAGATACATGTTTTAAAGTGATTTGAATAGAGCTATTCTTAATCGGTAAATGAGTGTCCAGTGATGTTTTTGTTAAACACTTACTGTGATCCATTCATCATGAGCATCATGTCATTCCTTATGCATCCATGATATTTATCTTGTGCATCGGCATGCAATAGGTGTACCGGAAGGAGTGACACTGCTAGAATTCGAGGAACCGAGCGGGGAGCAGCAGCAGCCAACACCGGAGGTTCAGGAGGTGCAGCCCTCAGGAGAAGTGCCAGACGAGGTCGCCATTGAGTGCCCGGATCACCGTCCGTGCAACTTTGTGAAAGGCAAGCCCCGGAGCATATTAAGCCTCTTAACTTCTGAAATGCAATTAAAGTATTATTGTTACATATATATTGTTGCATTAAGTTTAGGTGTTGGATGCAAACACTTGCTACATTGGTTATCCAATCCTTGTCCAGATATTGATACCCTAAATCCTATGTAGCTCAGGCTCGTGTAGTGCTTAGCCTTGCTTAAACACGGTAGAAGTCAGGTGATTTCCTGTCACCTACGAGCTTTAGGGATATACATATGGCACGATTGGCTATATTTGCTATCGTGGAAAAGAACATGTCTTAATTTGAAATAAAGACCAGGCGGAGGCTTGCCGGTTTGTAGTGACTCCGTCTGTGTCGCTTAAGGACCGAATCTTGGAGCCTTTCCAGTTCATGTTGAACGCATGCCTTTCTCTTAGTTGGCCGGGTCTAGAGACCGACCACGAAGCCGAGTAGCTCACCTCAGGCCGGGAGTCGATAAGTATAAAGTACGCCTCGGAAGGGAGCCGTAGGCGTGAGTCCAAGGGCAGGTGATTTAAAAGTCCTGATCGTCCTGGCAGAAGGGTAATCCCTTAGAGTGCTGGCGCTGATCGAACCTGCGAATTTGGTTCCTGAGTTGTACCAAAGGTGACCCACGGCTACCCTTGCAAACTATGTCAGGGTGAGAGTTAAGAATACCCCCTCAGCTGAGTTGTAATTCGATTCGAGTCGCCGTCTCTCACCGGTTAGTGAGAACTTGACGGGCTTATCTCCAAAGTAGAAACACTAAATAACATAATGGTTCAGAAATAATGATATGATGATGACAGCCTTATTATACCTGCTATGGTTAATATTGTTTGCTCCTAATAAGTGAGTGCTCTAGTACAGGTGCTAATCTAGTGGACAGGTAAATGATGATAAACTTGATGCTAAGTTTAAATTGGTCACTATATTCATAAGCTCTTTTATGCAACTGTGTCAAGCTAGCCCACCTCACAAGCCTTGCATGACCCTTGCTGTCCTTTATTTCTGGTTTTGATGGGTAAGTCTAGCTGAGTACCTTCTCGTACTCAGGGTTTATCTCCCACCTGTTGCAGATGACTAGTTCTACTTTGGTTGCTGCAAGTATTGCCTTCTCCCGGCTGGGGATGAAGACTAGACCATTGGGCGTGGTCTCTTCTAGTTCTCGTACCTAAAGATGCTTTTGGTGGGACATGACTAAGATCTGGCAATGTATTTGAAACTATGAAGTTATGTACTAAACTATGTTGCTTCCACAAATTTGAACTTGGTTTGTAATATTTTATTTGAACTTTGATGGATGTAATCCAATGCCACTTGTGAAATGTTGTAACGAATGATGTATTGTGTTGAATCACTACGGTCTTGGTTTGTATGTCGAGAGTTGTTTGAAATCCTTCATGATTTCTGGACTACCGGGATTATGGGTGCTTAAGTACAGGAATTTAATCACTTCGGTGATTATTTTTGTACTTACATTCTTATAATTTGGTCGGTTCTGTTACAGATGCCATGGACCAACTAGACGAAGCCCGCGACATCGCCCTCCTCCATTCGGCCAAGTACCAGCAGGCATTACGATGGTACCACAGCCGATGGGTGTGGGACCGAGCCTTCAATGTCAGGGACCTTGTCCTCTGCCTCGTGTAGAGCAACAAGGACCGCCACAAGCTCTCCCCACCCTAGGAGGGGCCATACGTTGTCGCGGAGGTACTCCACCCAAGCGCCTACAAGTTGAAAACCATCAACAGCGCGGTCTTCACCAACACCTAGAACATCGAGCAGCTATGTCGTTTTTACCCTTAAATAAACGCATACTTCTTATCAGTTCTTGTCTTTACAAATCCCCGATCTTTAGTGACATTCGACCCCTGCAAATTGCGAGGGGTCAGACCTCACTCGGGGGCTGATACAAATGATACAAGTATGTTTATCTTGCAAGCACTTCCTATGTTACCTTTGCAAACATTCTCTAAGTTTTCCACTCTTCCCGTAACCAGTCCTATGGGCTAGGATTTCAGAAATAATTTCTAAGTACAACTGGTAGGACTACGGGAAACCTACGCCCCAGTGGCTACGACCTCCTTGTTCACCAGCGTGATCAGAACTTTTTCACCCGCACTCCTAGCCTTTACAGCCTGAGCCATGGGAAGGGTCGGAGGGCACCAAAACCTCTTCTACAAAGAGAGGAAGCTGAAAAGACTGTTTGCCATAACAAAAGATGAAAATTTGTTAATTGTTCATTCTTTGCACCAATTCGCCACTTACAAAGTGATTTCATCACAAAAAGGACTAATGTACTCTTAAAATCAAAGGACTGTTCACTCGGGGGCTCCCCCACAAACTTATTTAATTACAGTCTCTGCCTAGCTTTACTACGAGTACTACTACGGTCACCGCGCCACACTCTCCATCGGCAACGTCCGGGCATGTACATGGGCCAGTTCATCTACTGTCGCTGCCGCACCACGCTCTCCATCGGTGATGTCCTACCGCTCTGTGGGATCCTTGAAGGCATCATCATCTGCAACGTCGAGCACCACGCCGGTGACTATGGTGCCCCTCCACTGGGGCGTCTAGGGACTACGCCATCGTCATCTGCCATAGCGCCAACAACGGCGTCTGGGCAGGGGCGCCTCCCGCCGAAGGAAGGCCGCAACACACGACGGCAAAACCGACGATGTTCGGCACCCTCCAGCGCTCCTCCTCCTTCGATAGCAGCGACCCTCCTCAGCACAGGTGACCCGCACCATCTCATCTACGTTGGATGACCTCCAGCTCGACATCATGCTCCAGATTCACGAGCGGATCTATGAGTTCTTCTCTCCCTGGCATTACCCTCTCTTACTTAGAAACCGCTGCATTCGGTGGAAAGGAAGGAGAAGAGGTGGCAGCTCAGAGGCTGGCGAGGAGGTGGGACGAGAACTCCTCTTCCCCCCCCCCCATTTAAAGAAGGGGCTTAGCAGCTGAGGAAAGGCAACAGGTTGGGACAAAAAACTCTCTGCGTTCCCCTATTCAATGCAAATGTGAAATCAATGCTGGCAGAAATCCAAGGGGACACACCGAAGCTGGCGGGATACGCTCTGGTCGACAAGACGTCGTCTAGTCAGACAGAACGTCGCCTAGGTGTGGCCCGCCACTAATGCGCCCCGGGCGCAAGGACCAGGGCACACTTGCATGCAGGCCACTCTCCACTTCCCCAGGCAGGACCGTGGAACGACCCAACGATGGAACCCCCATCTAGGGGGGGGCAACGGGCCTCCTAGGTCGATCGGGCGACCTAGGCAAAACAACAAACGAACGACCTCTGAAAGATAAGCACTCATGTTTACTTACTTTGAGTGTTAATTTCTTTACCGAGCCTCCGACCCAAGCAACAACAAAGGCACGGACATTGCTTGGGGGTTGCCGAGGGTGTCTATTTGTTTAGACACCCTCTTCGCCCAACCCCTCCTTACATTTAAAACCAGAAGCGTGGTGTGTGGATATAAAACTTTGAATACAACTGGACGAACCGCCAGACCCCACACCTTGGCGGCTACGGTGTTTTTTGTTCACCAGCATAAATCAAACTCATAGTTCCCCACACCGCAAACCTCGGCTCCCGCCTTCCTGAGAAGGGTTTGGAGGGGTCTCCCTACAGAACCTCCTTTGAGGAGAAGCTGTCGGGTCAACTAAATCAATCGAGCGGCTCGGATCGCCGCCGAGAGACAGGAAACAAAAAAATAGTGATGCTTATGCAGGTTACGCTGACCTCATTGCAAACATCAGGCCTGAACCCCACACAGACATGTCTGGTAGGAGCTTCCCATCGCTCATATCACCAAGGTAACGTTGCCAAACCCCACTTTCATTTCAATTAAGTGATACACTAATTCCATACGTCTAAACATTGCATATGCAAATCTCTGCATCTAAACGCTTCATGTCGTGTCACGAAGCGGCAGCCGCCTCATTTAATATGAGCGGCGACCGACTGAGGTTCAAAGGCCGGCCTGTGAAGGGCTCGAGGCCACCTTGCATCAAACAGAGCCAGGGGAGAAAAATAGGGACGAGCCCCAGTGGCCTTGCTCGACCCCACTCAGAAGCGGACAGGGACATCTCGACCTTTCTTGTTCGATTCTAACCCCGAGCCAAACTCAAAGAATCTCCATCGAGGAGAGGCCAATGGGCCACCTGAGCCTATCGAACGACTCGGGCATCTGCCAGGAGGCAGGTTAAGAAGTAGTGAAATGCCATATGAGGGCTCTACCAACCCCGTCAGCGAATGATGGACCTGGATTTCAAACGAACATACCCGTTAGTGAGCTCATTGAGCGCGACACTCAAGCCATCGAGGCAAGTGTCGTTAACTCAGCCCCTCTGATTGCGGAAACCGAGGATGGGGTAACGTGTGAAAACACGGCCGACCCCTATTAGACCCTAAAGGGCTCAGGGGTTCGAGCCAGATCGAGAGACCGAGGTTCGAAGACTGACCTATGAAGGGTCTAGGGCCGCCCCACGTTGAACAAGAGCAAAGGAAGAAAACATAGATGAGCCTCAGCGGCCTTTGCCCAACCCGCATTGAGGCAGATAGGGTCATCTCAACCTTTTAGTTCAATCCAGCCCCTAGCCGAGCCCATAGAAACCCCATTGAGGGGGAATCCATTGGAAGGCGGGGCAAGGAGCAACGGAATGCCACCCAAGGGCTTTGCCGACTCTGTCGCAAAGCAACAGGATCGAATTCCGCATGAACATCCCCATTAGCAAGCTCATGAAGCATGTCACTCGAGCCATCGAGGCAAGTGACGTCGCCTTAACCCCTCTAGTCGCAAAAAACCGCTGACAGGGCGACAGTCACAAAACATGCCGGCCCTTGACCGAATCCTCACCATGCGCGGGGGCTCGGGGAAGGCTGGACAAGCAATGAGACCGAACGTACGGTCATGCAGCGATTGCCGAAATCACAAGTAAGGGGTACGTGCGAATACAAACGTAAGTTCACTTCCCTCGCTCCGGTCTCCAGTAACATCCGACCCTAGCAACCGCAAGGGGTCGGATCTCACTCGGGGGCGGATAAAGGTACGGGTACCTCCTTTCTTTTTTTGAAAAAGTCATTACAGCAGACCTTTTCCTCGCACCAAGACTGGCGGCAAAGTTTAGGGGAACAGATTGGTAAGACTGCAAAAGGCCCACGCCCAGACGGCTATGGTAATTTTACTCACCAGCACAATCAAAATTTCCCCTAAGCACCTCGGGCCCTACGGTCTTAACAATCACAAGGGTCGATCGTGTAAATCCTTTTTCATCGCAAAAAGGGAGGAAGGTAAGATCAAACAAATGAAACAAAATTGCGAAACAAAGCCATGAATCTATTTTCAGACACAAAAGAACCAACAGTAGTTCACATATTACGGATAAATGTTTATCGAACTGATTCAACTAACTACTTCTACGGAGGGAGAACCGTTTCTTTCAGCCTATTCGCTAGGTTCTGCGCAAGGGGAGTCACCGCCCTCTCCATCGCATCCAGCTCAGCATCTTCATAGACAGGCACGAAGCCTTGGCTCATTACCTCCAAGTTGATCTCCTGGTCATAATGGGAACAAGCAACGACAAAGGCCTGGGTGATCCCGGCGTGAAAGGCGTCCTCCTCAAGTTGGCCTACCCACGAGGTGATACCCGCGGCACGAGCCACGAGCGAGCTAGTTCCCTCTGGCTGCGCCACCCTCAGGGCATCGATGACCACCCCGACAGCGGCTTGTAGAAGGTCATGCTCATCACTCTCGGTCTGAAGGATCCCTCGCACTTCGGCGAGCTCCTCGACCAGCCCGGCTGAGATGCTCTCGGCATCTAACCTTCAGCTCACCGTGGCTCCAAGATCCGCCTGGAGGGATTTGACCACCTGACGTGCCTCATCGCGCTCTCGAACGGCCCGGTCGCGCTCCTCGCGGGCCATGTCGTGCTCCGACCGAAGTCTTTCTTTGGTTCGGCGCAGCTCGTCCCGCTCCCCACGCAACCAGGCGATCACCTCGGCGTCCCGGTCCGCCCTCTGCTGCAAGGCCGTGGACCTATCCTTGGCCTTCCGCCTAAGATCCCGCTCTGTCTCTAGCTCAGCTAGGACCTCGATGGCCCGCTCACTGGCCACGGCATCCTTCTGGAGCAGCTCGTCCCACTCCTTTCGAATCCTGGCGGCCTCCCCCTCGTCCAACTTTACCCTCGTCGATAAGTCCTCGAACATCCCATGGACCTCCTCTGCGTCCCTATGCGCCTTGGCCTCCCGCTGCTGGGTGGGAGCAAGCTGCGCGCCCACATCTCCTCGCAGTCGGGCCTCCTTGGTAAGGCAGTCCCATTCCGCCTTTTGCTCATAGAGAAACCGGGACTTATTCCGGCTATAAGCAATGATACACTAAAAAGAAGACCGGTATCAAAAATATGAAAACACAAAAATGCGTAAAGAAAGAAGAAAACAAGGGAGAAGATCAAGCGGATACCTGGCTAGTAGGAACGAGGATTTCACGCAAGGCACCACTGGCCTGGTTCAAGGCATTCATCACAGCCGAGAACCCAATGTCAAGATTTTCCCGCTCCAAGCTCTCGATAGCATCGTCAAGCGAGAAAAGAGCCGATGTTGGGTCCTCGACAGCCATCCACTAGAACAGCAGCTCCCCCCACGCGGGGGAGTGGCTACCCCCCGATAACAAGGCCGGGGCGACCTCCTACAGGTCCTCTCCACTACCACCACGATGCTTGGAGACCTTCCGGTCGTGTCCTCCTCCAACTAGCCCGCCTCGGGCACCGTAGCCTAGGCCACCGGTGGCACGGATTATACCGCCCCCTTGGACGCCACCATGGCTGCATCCGACTACGCCTGGCTTGTCGGGGTTGGGGACCCTCTGGCCATGTCCTCCTCCACCTGGCCCACATCGGGCGTCATTGCTTGGGCCATCGAAGGCGCGGATTGCGTCGCCCCTCGGACACCACCATGGCTGTGTCCGGCTGCTCCTGGCTTGGCGCGGTCGTGGCCACCCCCACCGGTGACACCAGACCCCCGGCTGGCGGTGCCACACCCGCCATGGAAGACACCGCCCGCTCGGCAACCATCGAGGGCACAGGCGCCACCACGGGCGCCACCAGATCGGCCAATGAGGCCACAGTATCAGCGTCGCTCCTGCCTGAAACAGGGACGATGTCGGGCAGCGCCGTCCATCCTGCCTGAAGGGCAAGGCTTTTCTTGGGTGCCAGCCCAGAGAGTGGCCCCGTCGTAAGAATCTGCAAGAGGAAAAAAGGCATAAGGTCAAAATAGAAAAATAAAAAGGGGAAAAATGGGGGAGTCAATGGCCTACTCTGATGCCTTTGGGCAGTGGGAACGTTTTGGGGGACGAACCCCCAGACCACTGCCCCGAGCCATCTAGGTGGGATGGCTTTGAGCCTGCCCCCTGCTCCTGGGCAGAGGGGCTTATCTCCCTGATCTCCGAGGGCGTGGCAATGGAGCCGCCCCTCTCTGTCGATGCCTCGGACGTGGCGGTGGACCCGCTCACCCCCGTCAGCTCGTGGGGCACAGCAGCAGAGCCGCCCCCTCCATCAACACCACGGGGGCAGCGGGCGACACGTCTCCTCCCATCCACCGATCCTCCGACGGCACCCTGGATGGGGCGGCAGACTCTCCGGCTCCCACCGGCCCCGAGGACTCTCTTCCCTCCACGTGGAATGGGAAGGGTCCCTGCATGGTGAAAGGATCAAGATGCCCAAGAGGGAGGGTGAATTGGGCTAATTCTAAATTTCTTCACAACAATTAAATCCTTTGGTTAGCCCAATTAACCCCTTGTGCCTAGAAAGTGTTCCTAATTGTTCTACCACACAAAAGACTTGCAACCTAAGTTCCAATCCTACTCTAGCATGGCAATTCTAAGAATGTAAAGACATGAATTAAATTGCTCAAAGTAAATGCTCAAAGTAAATAGAGAGGAAGGAACGCGGCGATGTTTTGCCGAGGTATCAGAGAGTCACCACTCCCCACTAGTCCTTGTTGGAGCACCCGCGCAAGGGTGTAGCTCCCTCTTGATCCGCGCAAGGATCAAGTGCTCTCTACGGGTTGATTCTTCGACACTCCATCGCGGTGAATCACCCACAACCGCTCACAACTTGAGTTGGGTCACACACAAGCTCCGTCGGGTGATCACCGAACTCCCAATCACCACCAAGCCGTCTAGGTGATGGCGATCACCAAGAGTAACAAGCACGAACTCTCACTTGACCACGACAAGCCTAATGAGAAGGCAGATGCACACTTTGCTACTCCTGATCTTCACTAATGAGGGCTCTCTTTGGGATTCTCAAATCTCAATCACCTCACTAGGACCTTGTTCTTCTTAGCACTCTCTAAGGTGTTTCTTAGCTGTTGGAATGAGCAAAAAGTACCCCCACACACGAGCGGAGGTGGTATTTATAACACCGGCTAAAAAACAAACTGTTATGTGCCTCTGCGGGGTGACCGGACGCTCCGGTCATGTTGACTAGATGCACCGGTCAGTATACCCCGAGCTCCAGTGGTTATGAGTTGATCGGACGCGTTCGATCACGTTTTCCCCTCACTAGAACCTTACTGATGTCGACCGAACGCTGGACCTCCAGAGTCCGGTCACTTCCTAAGCAGCGTCCGGTCAGTAATCGGAACCTGATCAGCGTCTAGTCAGCATTGATCGGATGCGTCCGATCATGATTCTCCCTCTTTGGGACCTTACTAGAGTCGACCGAACGCTGGCCCTCAGCGCCTGGTACCATGACCTCATAGCGTCCGGTCACTTCTAGATGATTTCACCTTGGTCAAATGAATTGACTGGACTCTGAGCCAGTGTCCGGTCAGTATTTGACCCTCCATTCACTTCCAACTCTCGAACATATGTGAATGAAGTTTGCTCCATTGGATCAAAGGGCTGTTATGGAGCTACCTAGTGCTACTTTTAACAAGTGTGCACCACACCTAACTCACTATTCTCACCTAGGTCAAGCTACCCATTCATACCCCCCTTAATAGTATGACCAAAGGAAAAACAAAGTCCTAAACTACTCTAAGTGTCTCTCTAACTTCGATCAACACTTAGAACTAGTCCATCCTTAACCTTGTCGTCCATCCTTTGAAAACCGAAACGATTTCCATTGTAGGGGCATGATAACCATGATTGCCCAATCGATCTCCATTACCATGACCTAACTCAATTGTTTCTACAAAACACACGTTAGTCACAGTGATCATGTATTGTCATTAATCACCGAAACCCAACTAGGGGCCTAGATGCTTTCAATCTCCCCCTTTTTGGTGATTGATGACAATACTACCTCGAGTATGTGAAAGAGATGAGGTTTTTAACATGCTTGGTTTATATAAGCTTTAGGCAATAAGAACAAAGGTGTTAGATAAGCTTATATGATCCAAGCCAACATGATGTACTCAAAAGATATGAAATAAGCATAAGTACAAGTAATAAAGCTCATTTGCATCAGAGTAAAGCGCAGAATCAAAGGCAAATGAGTAAAGCACAAGTGATATGACATATAAAGAATTCAAAGTAGAGAGTACACATGTCATATATCACGATCACATAGATATCACTATCACATAGATATAGTAGTAAACATGAATGCATAATGTATCACACACACAAAAGCATAATAGTGTATCTCACAAATAGAAACTCCAAATATAAATAGATAAGCTAATATAATAACTAAGCTCCCCCTAGATAAGTAGCTCCCCCTAAGCCTAACATACTCGAACCCTCTCCCCCTTTGGCGTCAAACACCAAAACCTATGGGTCTGTCGGCGGGGCTGCAACGGACAAGCCGAGCGCTGAGGTACGAGGAGCAAGGTGGCACCAGGTGCCATCATCGTCTGATCCTGAGCCCTGGGCTATCTGACCCTCTGAAGCTGGAAGTGATACAAAAGCAATCTGGGTCGGATCAGGAACTGGTGCTGCTGTAGGCTGAGCTGGTATAACTAAAGCAACTGGCTCTGATGATGCCACTGAAGAGGGGAGCGTCTCTGTCGTCGCTGTGATAGGTGCAGCCATAGAAGGACCTAGAACATGTAGGTATGGAGGAGTGGGCTGCCCTATCAACTCACTGAAGGAGGCTCCAAGACTCCTAGAGACTAAAGTGTTTGGCTCAAGTAGCGACGACGTCTGTGCCGGTGTGAAGCCCATCTGGAGTGGTGTGAACTGTGGGGCTACCACTAGCGAAGCGAACCACTGGGACACCTGCTCTGTCGGTGAAGCATACTATACTGGTGGCTATCCCTGACTCTAAAGCCCACTAGGCTGTAATGCTGGAGTCATCGAAGTGGTGGCAGGCTGACCAAGCTGGGGCAAAGCCTGTGGCGGTGGGACCCTAATCACTATCACTACATGCTGCATGAATCCAAGAAGCTGCTGCTTGTAACACCCTCTGTGTTACATTGTATTATTCCTGCTAAACATTTCATGAGCATCATAATTATGTGCATGTGTGTATGACATGAATGATAATTCGATGTTTGGCACCTGAAACATTCATACGAAACATGAGACAAAGGTTATGTTTCATATAATATTGTTTAGTTTTCTAATCGAATTGTTGTCGAAATAAAAATGCTACAAAATGTTTGACTAACGGCGATGTAATAGGTGCGGTCGCGAACAAGGATAGCTGGTTAGTACATCGAGTAGGCCAGATTTGGGGTTCGACGCGAAATTGTTCGTAACGACGCCCATTCGCATAGGTTTGAAAGAAGGTCGACGAAGCTAACTTCGGCCAGTTTTGTAGAACAATCGGCTTAGGAAATAGCGCAATGTCACTGCTTTGATTGATAGCTTGATGTACCCTCTTGCGCATCGAACAAGTAGTTTGGCGTTTGGAGCTTTGCAGACAAGTTTTCTACTTGCTTTAAAATGCATGCACGACACTTGAGTTGGCATGGGCGCGGTCATCGCTTGGCCTGGCACGCTGCTGGCTCGCCAGCGCACTACCACACCGGCCGTGTTCCACCGCCACGCCGGTGCACATGCACGGCTCTAGCGCTATGCACCAGGGCCATCTGTCTTCGCTACCGGCCACGCACGCCGCTGCTGCTCGACCACTGCCACTGCCAGGCCTACCATCGCTGCTAACTCATCCTGTGCGCCGAGGCACAGACCACGTCTTCATGCTGCCATGACGGCGAAGCGCGCTGACCCTACACTACTGCCTTGGCTGCTTGCAGCCTCGCTAGCGTGTGGGTCACCTTGCCGGCTGATGCGTTGCGCCCAGGCCACCGACCAAGCTTCGCCGAGCCTTGTCCTGCCCCGCTTTGGCCATAGGCGCACAGGGTCCCACATTCACGTCACCAGCGGCCACGCACGGTACTGATCGCTGACTTCCCTTGGCTACTCGCTCGAAGGATGCCTGCCTGCTTCGCCATCCCCTCCACGTCGCATCGCACTGCGTCATTTGTCTGGCGCTGCCCGCCGCGGTGGCGCCATACCGCGCTCGTCGCCTTGCCGCAGTGGCCGTGTAGACAGCCGTCTAGGGCACGTCCCGCCTATCCCACTGTTCCCGTAGTGGTGTGTTGGCTCGTTGTGTTGACATCGCAGACGGACCAAGCCAAGCCATGACAGGACCCCCCTGCCTCCGCTGTCTCCATGGCCGCCGAGACGTTTCTTTCACATTTGCCGTGGTAGCAGTGTCTTGATTCAAATTGACCACGTGTTCAACTCTGCTAGGTAGCCTGCAGCCCTATCGACCCCACATCGCCGCATGTAGTTCAGTCCTATGCTCCAATTTTGAATCGCCGCTCGCCGGGTCCATAAGACCATGGTTTCCTGCGTCGTCGGCTAACCAAGCAACCAAGGCATCTCGGTCCAATTCCTCGCGCTACTAGCCTCTCCTCCAGTCAGGTGTCACCGTGCTCGCCACATCCTAAGCCCTCCCGCCATATAGCAATCCCTGGCACAGCCGTGCCATTGCCGTGCGCCGCCGCACCACATCGCGCGCACGTGGCCAGCTCGGTTTGAGCCATCTCTAGTCGAGTCGCCACATCGGAAGGTTCCATGGTGAGTCGCTGGTGCTCATCTGCTACTTGTTTGGCCTCGGCCTTGCTGACGTTCACCGGAATGGCGTCGCCGTGTTTGCAGGGTGCCCGTCGTCATGGTCCGAGCCCGCTGTTGCGTCTCGGTGCGCGTTTCCTCTGACCTACACTTCGCGTTCGCATCTAGGTATGAGTTGGCTTGTTGGTTTAGGCGGGGGAGGCCTGTGGTGGCTGGCGTGGGTCGCTGGTGCTAGCCCCACCGCGCCGGTGCGCATGGGTGGCCACAGGGGTGTCGCCAATGAGAGGACAAGAGTTTCGGAGGGCGTAGCTATAAAACCATAGACTAGGGAAATAGTGTCCTAGAGCTCGCGGTGATTACCTAGTACTTCGGGGGTGTCCGTGCATAACTGCCACCGTGCGTGGGCCTTCCCCCGTCACGGGCCGTTGGCCGACTGGGCCGCGCCTCTACGTGGGCCGCACGGTGGCCTGCTGACGCGCGCGGGCGGGAAGGCACTTTGGGCCGGGCCAGCGCGAGTGGGCCGGAGGAGTAAGATTCGGGTTTCATCATTTCTAGTAAATAAGAAAAGTTTATTTGTTTTAGTTATGAATTGAACTTCGATAAATCATAGTAAATTGCGTGGTTGTCCAAAAATAGTGAGACTAATTTTGTTAGGTTTGCAAAAACACCATCTATCCGTTAGTGTAGTTAGTTCATAGTTAACTGTTATGATTATAGGCTCATAAATTCTAATTAGAAAGCTTAGTATTATGTAGATTAATATTTGTAGGAATTCTTGTGGCAAAACGGTAATAGTTTTAGCTTTCAAAATTTTACAATAGGTTTCTGAGGATGTTATGTGCTCGCTGTAAATTTGGTAGCATTAAAAGGTGTCATTAAATAAAGTAGCTATTACCCATGTTTATTGGTATATAACCTAAATCGGCATTAGGAGTGAAAATACCGATAGTTGCTGGAATAACGATGAATGCCTTACTTGATACTTGTCGTTGATAGCAATAGATAATTGAGCACCATGGTCGATAGTACTAGCTTAGTAGTTAAATCGATGTACTTCTATTTTAAGAGCTGTTGTTGTTATATTATTAAACATTACTTCATCATTTCATGTAGATCACGAACTGGTAGATTTCGTGCCTGCCGGCGAGCTGAAGTACGACGAGGTGATCGAGGAGTACGAGGAGGAGATCTTCGCACAGGAGGACGCTCAGGAGCCTGTTGGTGCTGACTCTGCTGACCCAGCGCCTACCCAAGGCAAGCCCCGGTGCATAACCCCTATTTTTAAATTATCACTGAATATATATATGATATGCATTTACATTACAGGCATTTTATGGAAACTACATGCATAAATATATCTACCCATGAGTCCTACTAGTACAGGTCGAGTAGCTGCTATGCTCAGGATATCGGTAAAGTGAGTAACCTGCCGTTACTCGCAAATAGGTGATTAAATATGACCACTCATGATAAAATGTTGGAAAGGAAAGCGGTGACCGGGCAGGGATATAGATTGGGTACTAGTGGGTGTAAGGGGTTGTGTCCTGCGGCCAACAAGGCATAGCTCAGTTACATTTTTCCCTGTCTGTGTCGATTAAGGACCGGTCGTTGCATATGACTCTAGGCAAGTCACAAATTATTATCCCGAGTGCATACTTGGGTATGGGTACAGGGAAGACTTGCTGCTCTCTTGTCGCAGATCCGGCTCTTTTCGGACCGACTGATGGGAAGAGGAGGTGGTGGAGGTCCTTGCACCACACTGAGTTCGGGACTCAGGGGTGGGGGCTTGGAGTCCAAGTTTGGACGGGGACCTGGACACCCGGGATAGGAGAGTGGTGGGTTAGTCCTGCTTATGCCTGGGGTATAAACGGGGCGTGTGTTTTCGGGGCACCCAGCTGGGCACATTGATTCGAGAATCGCCAGGCGATCCGGTACGGCTTGTCTGCTGTTTAGCACCGTAGTAAGAACTGAAAGTGGAAAGGAGAAGAAATATAACTGATTGCTCAACCCTTGCTTGATAGTAGATAGGTGCTTATATAGACTGGCTAGATGATAACTTAATATGGCTGATAATAATAATACATAAATAAGGACTCATTATTAGTATTGCTTTGTGCTAAAGAAAACCAGCAAACCATAAAGCCTATCATATTCCTTAGAGTCGAAAAACTATTCCCACTAGTCGGGTAAGTCTTGCGAGTACATTATGTACTCAGGGTTTATTTACCCCTGTTGCAGGTGATGCTTGAAGAGTACCTTGTGTGGAGGATCCTTCTGGTAGGCTCAGACAGAATCATCGCCCCTATCGCTAGATGTTATTTTTAAATTCCGCTGTTTATCATTCTGAACTCTAGTATTTGGTATTGTAATAATGTACTTTTTAAGAAACTCTAATGTATGAAATGTACTTGTGTTGTAACTCGTTCTCATTATTGGATCCTTGGGAAAAATGTGGATCTTTTGGGTTCTCTCTCGGGGTGTGCCCAACGGACACCACTCGATGTAGCTTGCTTTCGGGGTGCTTAGTGTCTGGTGGAAGATGAGCGCCTCTGTAAGTATGCTATTTTGGGCGGTTCTACCACACTGCTGCATGAGGATCTGCTGCTGATGCATAGCCTACTGCTGCTGATGTAGAGCCTATGTCTGCTGCTGAATAATAAGCTGCTGGTGCTGGAACTCGTCCTGCCGAGTCTAGAACTATGCAAGTGTAGCAGCTGTCTCCTGAGCCTATCTGGCCTGGTCCTGCCTCATCCGCTCAAGTATATCCAGAAGAGTGGGGTCAGTCTGTGGGGCAGGTGGCGCTGAACTGGAGCTACCGGCCTCAGCATCATGTCATCGTGGAGGCATCTATGGAATGGGCTGGTAATCATCATTAGAACTATCACTAGGCTCACTAGTGACCAACCCCTCCTGCTGAGCAAGCTCCTCCTCCTCTATAGCTGTAATACCCCTGATGATCTCATCCTACTGGGCAGTAGACTCTGGCACATTAGGACGACGGCATGGCTGACTCGGTGCCTGTGGTGTACTATGGTGGATCATCTGAGATAGGTTATAAGTAGGGAACTCTATCGTGGCACCACTGTATTCAGCAATCATCTCAGGTGACTTAACTAACATAGCTCTATGGATAAGGAATGTGACCTAGTGAGCGTAGGGTAGCTGCCTATGACCTCTGAAGCCCTCAGTTATAGTGTCCTCCATCTCTGATAGAAGAAGATCCCAGATGCCGAAGACTATCTGCTGCATCAAAGAGTTGAGAAGCCATAGCTGAATCCGAGTCAATCCCTCTCTATACCCCATCCTTAGGAGTAAAGTTCTCCTCATAACAGCCTCAAGCACGCGAGCAGTGGGCGTGAGATCACTAGGATTCCTCCTCGAACCCTCGCCAAAAGGCTCTGTAAAGCAGTGACGAACCAAGTCTGTAGGGGGTACCATGCCACCATGAGGGTGTCTAGGGGTGCAGTCTGTCCATAGCACACCTCATGGAGCCTGACTGGCTGCTCCTGAAGTCTAAGAATCTCCCTGGCCCTGGTGCTCATCAACCGATAGTCTCTGCCACCAAATGCAAAGTGAATAAAGTTATGGTGCGGGCCAATAAAGAGAGAAGCATAGAACTGCCGAACCCAAGATGGAACATATAATCTGGTCTGTCCAATTAGATCTATCAGCCTCGGCAGATATGCAAGGTAGGGGCGAATGTGCTCTCTAGCTGCTGCAATAATAGACTCTATGTTGCACACTCTCTGTGGCCTGAAGACTACTCCACTATTTAGATAGGCATTGTAGAAGTCCTCCTGAAGGGGTGTATAGAATCCCTCTGATGCTCTCATCCCTCTTAGGTGGAAACCATACCTCAAAGTCAACAAACCTCAACTGCTGCACCTGCTTGGCCATGGCGGCCCTCAGGTCAAGATGGGTCACTAAAGGCGGACCCTATGGTTGAGGTGGTGGATGAGAACCCCTCCTCTGAGTGACTGGCCTCAGTGAAACTGGGACATGAGTATGACCAGAGCAGCATAACTATGGCTGTGGTGCCGCCTCTGTCTCCTTGGACTGCTGGACCTACTGGCCCTCCTGAGACTGTTGTGTCTACTATGGCTCCCCCTGAGGCTACTCTGCTGGCGGTGCCTGCTGCTGTGACTCCCTCTAAGGCTGAATCTCATCAATAGTATGACACCATCCTGCAACCATGATGGTCCTAGGTGGACCACCATGAAGGCACTCAACACGCTCGATTCCCTCCATCGCTCTAGGTGGAAGCGGATCGGCAATCTAGACTCCACTATGAGCGCCTCCTCTCTCGACACGCTCTGCAGCCTCTGCAACTACGGCGGCTCTCATTGTATTTGCATCTGGATACTTATGCTTCCTGACTGCCAGCTTCTTGGTCGCCTTGCCTTTAGGTTCTGTAGGCTGGCGAGGCAGGGGCCTCGAATCCTCATCACCTGGACCACCTCCGACATTCTTCATACGAGCCATCTGAAAGATCTGAGATGAATCAACTGCCCTGACAAAGAAACAACTATCATTAACACTTTCGAGGCTTGGCCTCGTTCTGTACTCGTGAGCTTGGCCTCGAGTTAACTGACAAATGCCACTAACACCTCAATGGAACCGGCTCGCTGCATGATGGAATAAATAGGATATACAAATAAATACAATATACCTAATAGATGCGAAACCCTAGGAAGCAAGCAATTTAGATACGAAATTGAAACGCGGGGCTTGCTACCTGTCAAAACGGCAAAATGGCGAGAGGAGTTACGGATCGAGGGACACCGAATCGGCTAGGGTAACGTGATGCGCTGAAACGGCGTGGATCGACGGCACTGGATTGCAATGGAGGTTACTGGCGAGGATGCACCTTGGGGCGCTAGGGCACTGTAGGGGTACGGCGACGTTGGGCGGTAGTGGGGAGCAAGGAGGCGTGGGAGGTGCTGCTGGCGGCAGCGCTGGTGAGGAGTACGGCGGTGATGGCGCACGGTGCTGCTACGGTGGCGGCGTGCGGGCTGCAGCGGTGCGTCGGCGAGCGGCGGCGGCGTGTGTACGAGCGGCGGCGATGCGCGGATCTGGCGACTTGGGCGTGGCTGTGGCGGCGGCGTGGAACAGCGGCGGCGAAGGCGAGCTTGGTGGAATAGGGCTCGCGGGCGCGCACGTGGAATATATGAGGGTCCCTCGACGGATTAGAAAAGGAAATGGGAAAAGAGACCGTAAGCCGCACGTTTTCTACTGACCGGACGCTCCGGTGGTAGCGACCGGATGCTACCATCCAGCGTCCGGTCGATTCTAGAGAGGTCCAAATCTTCTGGAATCATGACCGGACGCGTCCGGTGGACATCGACCAGACGTAGCAAGAGTTCGGTCACCTAGCCTTGACGTCTTCATCATCGACCGGACGCTGAAGCTCCTTTTGACCGAACGCTGGAAAAACACTGTTTCAGCGTCCGGTCACTCCTTCGGCAGCAGGTTCACCTCCTGTGAACTGACCAAACGCTGGACACCAGAGTCCGGTGCAACGTCCGGTCACTCCTTCTTCAGCAAATCTTCAAAGTCCTTCGCGCTGCCTATTACCAATCAAGTCTCAACTCCAATAAGATCCAAATAAACACCAATTGGGACTGATGTGAGTGACCTCTCTCAAACCCTCAATTTTTTTAAAATATTTTGCCTTAGGCTATAATTCTTTATAAGAAAATAGGCAATAAGAGAGCAATTTAAAGACAAACGACAAACAACAATCATGCATATGCAATGCAATACTTGAAAGTAAATCTAGTTGCTTGTCAAGTTTGATCCAAGGTTAAGCTTCTTTACACGCTTTTCGGCGGTTATCTTAACCATGTTAGACAAGCCCTATATGCAATATAAAGCATTAAACATGTTGTATATTACAATGCAATGCAAGGGACAACACAAGCTCAATTTTTAGTGAAGTTACTAAAATCAAGCACATTTAGTTCATTCCGTAATCTACAAAATGTTGCCTTATCTAGCGGTTTAGTAAAGATATCCACCAATTGATCCTCGGTCCTTACACCTTTTAGTGATATATCATTTTTAGCAACATGATCTCTAAGAAAGTGATGGCGGATATCTATGTGCTTGGTGCGAGAGTGTTGAACCAGATTATTTGCAAGTTTTACCGCACTTTCATTGTCGCACAAAAGAGGTACTTTATCTAGAACTACACCATAGTCTAGCAAAATTTGTTTCATGTAAAGTATTTGTACACAACAAGCACCCGCGGCAATGTATTCCACTTCGGCGGTGGACAAAGCCACACTATTTTGCTTCTTGGAGGACCAAACACAAGTGATCTACCAATCAAATGGCACCCTCCGGATGTGCTCTTTCTATCAACTTTACAACCGTCATAGTCCGAATCGGACTAGCCAACTAATTCAAATATAGCTCATATGGGATACCAAAGGCCAATACTTGGTGTGTGCTTAAGATACATAAGGATTCTTTTTACGGTAATTAAATGAGTTTCCTTAGGATTAGCTTGAAATCTTGCACACATACACATACTAAACATGATGTTGGACCTAGATGCGGTCAAATATAACAAGCTATCAATCATAGAGCGGTAGAGAGTTTGATCAACCGGGTTACCTCCCTCATCTAGATCGAGATGTCCATTAGTTGGCATTGGTGTCTTGATTGGCTTACATTCATCCATCTTGAATCTCTTGAGAAGATCATTAGTGTATTTTTCTTGAGAGATGAAAATCCCTTCTCTCATTTGCTTGACTTGAAAACCAAGAAAGAATGTAAGCTCTCTAATCATTGACATCTCGAACTCCTTCGACATCAATTCACCAAATTCTTTGTATGAATCTTCATTTGATGATCCAAAGATGATATCATCAACATACACTTGACAAATGAAGATATGCCCATCAAGCTTCTTGGTGAATAGTGTGGCGTCGACCTTCCCGATGGTGAAGCCCTTCTCAGTATGAAAGTCCCGAAGGTGCTCATACCAAGCTCTTGGGGCTTGCTTAAGCCCATATAATGCCTTGGACAACCTATAAACATGATTAGGATATCTAGGGTTTTCAAACCCGAGAGGTTGATCAACATAGACTAGTTTATTAATAAAGCCATTTAAAAATGCGCTTTTTACATCTATTTAATAAAGTTTTATTTCATGATGTGATGCATATGTAAGGAGGATATGGATGGCTTCTAATCTTGCAACCGGGGCAAAGGTCTCTCCAAAATCCAAACCTTCAACTTGAGAGAACCCCTTTGCAACTAGTCTTGCCTTGTTCCTCATAACAACACCTTGATCATCTTGCTTGTTTCGGAACACCCACTTTGTTCCAATGACTCTTGCACCTTTTGGCCGCTCTTTAAGAGTCCAAACTTCATTGCGGGTGAAGTTGTTTAACTCTTCATGCATGGCATTTATCCAATCCGGATGTTGAAGAGCTTCTTCTACCTTAGTAGGCTCAAAGCAAGAGACAAAAGAGTGATGAGCAATAAATAAAGTAAGTTTTTGAGATCGAGTCATTACACTCTTTGATGGACTCCCTATGATGAGATCTTGTGGATGATCTTGAAGTAGGGGTGTATTTCTTCGATTGACCACTTCAGGGGGAGGTTGTGGAGCATCAACATCTTGTGCTTATATCACCATTTGTTCATGGAAGACATGAGTATCTTCATTTTCTACTCTCCTATCTTTTTTATCATCTTGTGGCACACTTAATGAAGAAGGTGGATCAATCACTTGTACGTCATCTTCATCATCTTTAGGCTTGATGTCTCCAACTGGAATGTTCTTCATAGCCTCCCTCAATGGTTCATTACCTATATCATTAAGATTCTCATGTGCTCTTTGGGAGCCGTTAGATTCATCAAATTCCATATCATATGTTTCTTCAACTAAGCCGGTGGCATGATTAAATACTCTATATGCTTTCGATTTTAATGAGTAACCAACAAGAAAACCAATATCACAACGTCTTTGAAACTTCCCTAGGTGTTGCCGCTTCTTGTAGATGTAGCATTTGTAATCAAACACCCTAAAGAATGAGACATCTGGCTTCTTCTCATTGAGCAACTCATAAGGTGTCTTGCCAAGGAACTTTTGAAGGAATAGGTGGTTGGATGCATAGCATGCGGTGTTGATTGCTTCCGCCCATAAAGCTTTGGGGTGTTGTACTCATCAAGCATTGTTTTTGCAAGAGTGATCAATGTCCGGTTCTTCCTCTCAACTACACCATTTTGTTGAGGAGTATATGTTGTGGAGACTTCATGTTTGATTCCAACTTCATCACAATAAGCTTCTATGTTTGTGTTGTTAAATTCTTTCCCATTGTCACTTCTTATCTTCTTGAGCTTCACTTTAAATTCATTTTGTGCTCTCTTGGCAAACTTCTTGAAGCAAGATGCAACTTCGGATTTGTCATGAAGGAAGAATACACATGTATACCTTGAATAATTATCAACAATCACAAGACAATAAAGATTTTCTCCCAAACTCTTATATGTTGTTGGTCCAAATAAATCTATGTGAAGGAGTTCTAGCACTCTTGCGGTTGACATGAAAGCTTTTGTTGGATGGGTATTTGCAACTTGCTTACTGGCTTGACATGCACTACAAAGCTTGTTCTTCTCAAACTTCACATCCTTCAACCCTCTCACCAAATCATTCTTCATAAGCTTCTTGAGTGAGCTCATCCCAACATGAGCAAGTCTTCTATGCCATAGCCACCCAAGTGTTGTTTTGGTGAATAGGCATGTCTTCAAGTTTGCATCTTCGGAGGTGAAGTCCACTAGATATAGGTTGTTGTATCTAAACCCTTTGAATATAACATGATCATCATCCTTCTTGGACACAACAACCTCCTTATCGGTAAACAAGCATTGAAAGCCAAGATCACACAATTATCCAACGGATAGCAAGTTGAAACTCAATGAAGCAACATATAGCACATTGAAGATGGAATGATCATTTGATATTACCACTTTACCCAATCCTTTGACCTTGCCATTTGAGTTATCTCCAAATGTGATTCTTTCTTGCCCATCTACTTTTTCATCTAGTGAGGTGAACATACGAGGATCACTGGTCATATGTTGTGTGCAACCACTATCAATAACCCAATGACTTCTACTGATCTTGTAGTTCACCTACACATAAGAGATCAAGCTTTAGGAACCTAAACTTGTTGAGGGTCCTTCACCTTCTCAACAAGTGACTCTGCAACCTAAATTTTCTTAGGCCTATTCTTATTTGGAGGTCTAAGAACATCACTTTCATCTTTCTATTTGAATCATTTCTAAGCATGTAGTGAGCATTGAAGGCAAATGGTCTAGCATGCTTAGGCAAGGGTTGTGGTGGTGGAGTTTGACACTCATGAGCAAAGTGGCATTCTTGTCCACACTAAAAGCATCTCTTTGGCTTTGGATTTGGCTTTGATTGTTGTTGTTGAGCTTGAGCCTTCTTCTCTTTGTTTGCCATATACCCAATGTCATTTCTATCCATCTTCATGACGATATTCATTAGAAGCTCACTTTGAAGATACTTGCCTCTAGTGAACTTGCTCAATCCAATCTTGAGATGCTCTTTTTCCAACTTGAGCTTCTTGTTTTCTTCTTTGAGAGCATCACTACTTTTATCTTCCTTGAGTGCAACATTGTTTCTCTCTTCCTTGAGTTTCTTGTTTTCTTCTTTTAGCTTCTCATTCTCTAGAGCCAAGTCACCATCATGATCAAGAGTTTCTAGCATAATGGTGTTGTGGATTTTGAGCTCTTCAAACTCTTTCTTTAACTTTTCATTGTCATGCTTGAGCTTGACATACTCATCATAGTCATTGCACTCAACCACTTGCTTGCCTTTGACACTAGATCCTTGCTCAATGCTCTCATCAATTAAATCATCACATGATGTAGCTATATCAACCTTTGGTTCGGTTGGCAGAGAAGATAGGAGAGAGCATCGGAGGGATAAGAGAGAGTGTGTGAAAAAAGATTCACATTTATTGCATGAAGACCTCTACACTGTGGGATAGTTTCTTTGGTGGCCAGAGGTTGAAGATGAACCTCACTGGTGGGGCCCACATGTCACCGAGTGGAGGGAAAAAGAAGCAGCAGCGGGAGGAGAGGCGCTGCCACGCTGGCTGACTGCGTGGCATGCCACATTTGTAAAAATAGCAAAAAATTAAGAGAGTTACTATTTATGATGATAAATGTATAGACGTCCATATAAAAATAACAAAAAAAAGAGTGACGTCCGCAAAAAGTTAAATGTCCCTCGGCGGTGGTTTGAGCCGCATTTCGAATCGAAACTCAAAACCCCCCCTTTTCCTCATCTTCACTCACCCGCCGAAGCCGAACCCAACGTTCCCCAACCCGATCGATTGCAACATTCCCCCGCCGTCTAGGGTTTCGGTCCGAGGCTCCGAGCCCTCCCTCCCAATGGCCAAGGTCAAGCGGTCGACTCCAGTGACGGCGCCCGCGCCCTTGGACCCGGGGGCTACAGCCGCCAAGGCCAAGAAGTCGGCGTCCCCGGGGGTGGCGATTGCGGCCGGGAAGAGCCCCGCGGCGGCGTCGCCACTGATTGTGATCGAAATCCCCTCGTCGCCTGACCGCTCCACGGGCGGCAGCCACTCGACGAAGAAGGCGCGGAAGAGGCCCGCGCCGCGGACGCTCGACCTCGACGACGAGATCGAGATGCGGACCCCGCGGCAGAAGCAGCGCCACGACGAGGACTGCCAGATCCTCGCCGGAGACCCCTTCTCCTCCACCACCGAGGTGGCCCCCTCCCCCGCCGCCGCCAATGACGAAATTGCGGTCGTTGCAGAGCGAGGAAAGGTACGCTTGCGATTGCGACAAGACTCCAGAGGATGGGCTTTGTTTTTTTCGGCTCCTGTGAGGGCGCGGATGAAATGCCTAACCGTCAATCTGAAATGTGGGATCTTTCTGATGTGGTGTTCAAAGGGCGAGCCGTGAATCTTTAATTTCAATCTTTCGAATGTGGTATTGCAGATTGCGTGCAGAGATTACCCACATGCGAGGTCTGCTTGTGCAAAGCACCCATTTAGTAGAACCCCTCATGAACGCTATTGTGACAAGGTAACGTTGCGCCAAGCCTCGCACTCCTTGCTCGTGATATTTTACCTGGAGTCAGTACTGCATTGTTCTCAAATTTAACAGTAGCTGTGGCTAACTGAATAAGCTTACAGTGTGCATTATTCATTAAGTCAGGGGAGGATAGAAATGAAGCTCTTTGTAAATATTATATTATAAATGGTGCTCTGTATATTGTGACTTGAAAATTTGTTGCTAAAGTTGCAAAGGATAACAGCCATTTGTTGGTCATCATGTCAATAACAGTTGGTTGCAAGAACTGTCTATTGAGCGTCGAGCAGCATGTTTAAAAGCCTTAACATACTGTGTTGCCTTATCTCAATGCAGTCTAATTTGCTTGCTTAGCTGTCGGGGTTTCAAATTGATGTCCTGTTTGACACTTTCAACTTACCTGCTGTCATGGTAAATTACAACACCATTTAAACCTATTGAATGGTAAAGCAAATATTTGCTTGCTACTAGACACCTCCACAATTTTCCTAAAGTTTATCAGATTGCCACCAAATAGTTTTTACCTTGTGTGGCAGTGTTTCTACTTTATATGCAACATCGGTGTCCCATGTGGGCCTGGCGGACACTGCTGGGTTTCGAATTGTGGAATAACGACGAGGTCATGAAGGGTCTCATTATTATTACAGTATTATGCTCAAACTTATCAGAAACTTCTGATAGCATAGCAACTGTGCATGATTGAATTGTTCATTTTAAGTTTGAGTATAAAAACAAAGCCATTTGCAAATCCTTGCTTGTCACAACGTAAATGGATCGTGTTAACAGTAGCAAGCACCGTGTTCTGACATTTCAGCCCAGTTTTTTCCTAGATGAATTAATGAGATTCATTTAAGCTGAAGGAATGAAATGGAAGCTTTTGTAAATATCATATCATAACCAGCTATTCGATAATATGGTGATCAGTAAATTACTTCCTAAGTTGCAATGTGTAGCACTATAGCTCATACCTGTTGGTTGCCATGCCAATATTGTCTTCTAGAATTTTGGTTCTTGGAGTGGCATGCTTGAATGGGCTCGATTACCATGTTGCCTTAGCTCAGTATGATCTTGTTTATTTTGGTTAGCTATATGAATGAAAATATAGGTGAATTAGTGTTTTGTTAACACTTCAACTTGATGCACTATTTTGGCAAAGAAAATTGGCTGTGTTTCCATGTATTTAAAAGAAAAAGGAAAGAAAATAATATACTACTTCCAGAACTCAAAAGCGCAATAAGGTTATTGATTACTATTTGAATCTGTACAATGTTAGAGTTGCATTGCTGATATTACCTATCAGATTTGGCTGCTGAACTGTGTTCATCTTGTTTGCAGTGTTTCTGCTATGTTTGTGACATTGCTGCCCCATGTGTGTCCTGGAAGGGGCATGGAGGGCACTGCCACGCTTCGGACAGGGACAAAAAGTGGAAGTCTATGAGGTTCTTGATGCAAAAAGTCAAAGAAAGCAAAGCCTAGTTGATTTTGTCCCCGATGCTAGATCGGGCAAACTGCATTTTGCAGTCTCAGCTTGTTCTGATGGGAAGGTTATTTTGGAGTAACTCGTAAATATGGTTAGTGCTGGTGATAGATCTCATCCCAAGATTTGGTGCATGCATCTGTGTACTGCCTATCACAAACTGAATGATGCTCCTATATAATATAACCTTCTATGGAGTACTAGTATCAGTCTTGTACTCTTGTGTTCCACTTAATTCCAGCACATGTATGCGTCTCGTGGTCTCTGAAACCTTAGGGTGTGTTTGGTTAATTGGTTGCCTGGCTTAGGGCCTAGCCAGGCTTCCATAATGCTAAATCTGTTTGGATTAATGCTAAGTCTGTCTGATGCCTGGGTAGGCCCTAAGCCAGGCTTGTGGAAGCCAAAAAGGGTGGCCAAGGCTGCACTGCGTTTCAGCTAAGACAGGCTTGTACAAGCAGGTGGCCCACCTGTCGGTGCTCCTGCCGGTAAGAACTGGAAGGGGAGAGAAGGCAGCGAGCGAGGGAGCTCCAGCCATCTCCGTCGTTGTCCATCTCCCTGGTTCCGGCCACCACCCGCTGCGGCTCCGGCCAAGATCCGCGTCCTTCGCCGCGGTGTAGGGGCACGGACGCGGCGGACGCAGCCCAGATCCCGTGCGGGCACGGCGGAGGGCAAGGGGCGGACGGGTGCAAGTGGACGGGCAGGTGGCCACGGGCGCGGTGGAGAGGTAGCATCTTCCTGAGCTCCAGCGAAGATCCAGGTGGGCACGAACGCGGCAGAGACAAGAGGCGCGTCGGCGGAGGTGGAGGTGGAGGTGGCCACAGGCGCGGTGACCATCCATCTACGGGCACGACGGACGCAGGCGAAGGGGAAGCATCCATCTACGGGCACGACGGACGCAGGCGAAGGGGAAGGGAAAGTGCACGTGTGCCGGCGAAGGGGAAGTGCGCGTGTGCAAGTGCAAGTGCTAACCAAGGCAACCAAACAAAAATAATTCTAATATAGGCTGGGCTAGCCAACTAAACAACAGCGTTTTTTTTTTGTTGCATTGCTCAAGACAGCCTGGCTTAAAATTTTAGCCAGGCTAGGCTAGCCCACGTGACCAAAGACACTCTTAATGGTCCTCTCCAATTCCAAATTCGTTTACCCGTTGGGACCTGCAAGAACACTGTTTGGACTAAATTATTGTGAGAGAAAAATACTGTTTCTGTTGGAAAAAAAACCGAAAAAACCAAATATGGGTAAGCCGAACATGGCATTAGATTTTGCAAGGCCGCTAATAATCGTATTAAATGGCTTGCATTTATGAAAATCCGTGTGCCCCTTCGATTCTCACGTGAGGCTCCTCGTTACCTTGTATGCCATTTCGAATTCTGCAACAAGTTTTATAGTGGAGAAAGAAATAAATGGGTTTTGTGCTGCCGTCTGCTTATATAAACGGGCATGCTCTGTGGTGATTTTCCATCCACTAGTGGTGGAGAGAAAGGGCCTGCCAGGGAAAAAAATGGTGAAGATCGTGGAGGTCGAAGAACAACATGATGCAGGCCCCGACGATGATTGCTACGAGATAAGTCTTGTGGAATTCGCTAAGAAAGTGATCCTGAAGGAAGATGATGATGTGATTCTCATCGCATCAAAAGGAAAGGTTAGTCCTATCTAATCCTTTGCTCCTTTCCTTTTCTATTAATAACTTCACGGTAGGTTAAATCTATACAGCTATTTTTTTTTTACATGTTGTAAGTCGTGGTCATCTCTTTGTGATTTTTATAGCTTTATTATTATTCTGTTAGCTTTCTTGCTGCATATTATCAACTTTGAAAAATTCAGAACCAGTACCCAAGGAATTTTGCACTCTGAAATTCATCTGTGATCCAACAAAACCCATAAACAAACTACCACAATATCTTTCCTGTCATGATCTGTAGATGGCTAAAGTGGAAGCAGATCAATCGGAGGACTCGCCAAAAGCAAGGGCGAGAGCTCATGCATTCTTGGCTCTGGTGGTAGAGGGCAACAAGCTGCTGCTGGTGATTGCGTGGACAACCCATGTAAGATCGAAGAAGATGAGACGAGTCTCCTTAGGCCCCGTTCGGTTCCTAGGGATTAACCCCCGGGAACCATTCGCGGCCGAGTTTCCTTCGACAATTTGAATAGCGTCGAAACCGGCCCGGAACAGCGATAACCGAACAGGCCCTTAAGGTTAAAGTTGAGGACATGTTTGTGATTGGGAAGCCTTCTGGTGTCTGCGACAAAAATGAGCGCAGCTGCAACGCTGCCAACGTAATTCCGGGCGTGCTGGTGCCTGCAGTGAAGTGCGAACCTGTTGGTGGCAGTGGCGTGGAAACTGCCGAAGAAGATTCATATGACCACTGCCTTGAGGTGGCCCATGAGAAGCGGATATTTGACGAGGACGTCGTTGTAGTCTGAGATCGTCGGCCCCTGTCCCTGATGGCTTGCAAAACTCTACCAGATCAGAAATACTGTGTATTCAGAACTAAGCATTTTCCCAATGTGATTTTTTTTTTATGTTTTATCTAAAAGTATCTTATGTTCTTCGAATTAATATCCGATGAAAGAGACCATTTAGGTTTCCTCAAAAAAAAAAAGAGACCATTTAGTTTCTTGTGAATTGAATAGTCTCATCTTTCGATGATTGTGGCTGAATACATACATGTATACATACGGCATACATAAATCTCTAACATCGGCCTGGATTAAATAGGTGGGGCACTGAGAGACTTCCCTCACCCAAGGCACTTGTGTGGTAATTTTCCCTTCGATACGACACTTCACTAGAACCATTGCAGCAAGGTAATTTCAACAGTCATTCGGTGCATCTCTTCGTTCATGTCTTTGGTCTTGGCGGGCATCTATGACATTCATGCGAACAAACAATTGCCCTGCATGATGCAGTGCTACTGTTCCTTGTGCGAGGTGCCTGCTTCCAACTGTTTGAATTGGGAAGGAACAGGAGGGCATTGCCATGCTACACACAGGAATAAATGACCAAGACTGTAAGTTGCAACCGTATTTTATTCTCAATTATATTCTTTGGTATAGATGCAATATATCGGATAAAAAATTAAGAATAGAGACAAATCACTGGAACTAGGAATGGCCATCTCGAATCAATTAATTCTACCACATAATTTGAACTTCTTGAAGCACATGTGTTTTCATTCAAGATACATAAGCATTATCCATCCCAGGAAGACATTATTCTGGGTGCTTGTCAATGAACTGTGAGGGGGTGGTTACACTTACACACCCCAAATTGCTCCCAGATAAATTGTAATAATATGTTCTTTGAGCTTTTTTCGATACTGATAAATCAATGGCCTGGCTTGAAGCCATTAACTGCAGGCACCCCACTAATTGACGGGGCTGCACCTCTATTCTTCTTGAGGTATGCAACATATTCACCATAGTGCATGGTGTACAGGGTGCTCTGGTAGCGGGTGACTTTGATTTTCTTCCTCAAGGACTCAGTGATGGTACCTTGGTAACCTGCCTTCCTCATGAGTGAATCAATAGTTTCTGCATGAGTCCATCCTGCCAAAGATGAAGCCTAAGTTACAAATTATTCAATACAGATGTTGAATGTGCTGATCAGTTGACTCTTTATTTTACCGTTATTGCTAATTATACTGTATTTGGTCCATGAGGACTTGAAAAATGATGAAATTACATATTTGCTTAACTGATTTCTACTTATTATCCCTTGTAAAAATTCTAGAAACTAAAGAACTCTGTAAAAATGAAAAAGCGTGCATCAGATAGATGAAAAAGAAAATGTTCACCTTCATGGCCCGCAACTTCAGGCAAATAGGTTGCACTGCGTCTTATGTTGTAGTCTGGATCTGTAAAGTCAATAATTAAACCATGCTTTCCAACCTAATTCACAAGAAAGAAAGGCTTTGATGTAAAAACAGCTGAAACAATAAACATAACAGGTGAGTGAGAAGAGCATCTGAACATGTAGATTTAAAGTGCGTGCAAGTATACCTCCCAATCAAGGTAGTCCTCTGCAATTTCATAATCAGTGAGTATAGATACTGTGCACTCTAAGGTTGGGAGCTCCTTTGATTGTATTGGGGGAAAGCGTCGGTCCCTCAGGGCACTGCAAGAGGATATCAAGCTTACCGTATATCTAAACATTATCCAATACGAAGTGCACAATTGCTTTTCTACTTATTACAGCATAAGTCCATCAATGTTTTGAGCGCCGAGCAGAGATTTCAGCATTAAATCAGAATTTCAATACTGAAACATCAGTCACCTAGTTAGGGCGTAATCCTTAAAGCCACTGACAATCTGACGGGGCTCCAGGGTTCCTATGCATCCCCGGAGGCGTGGTTCTGAACCATTGGCAACCTTCTTCCAGGTCACAAACAATGGGCTGAAGTTACAAAAAGAAAAAATTGACCCAATGAGTTCAAACATGTATGCTAGAACAAGAATGTCTTACAAGACAGATATTAAAAGCCATACAGCTTAATGTGCACTACATGGTTGCAAAGGAACTCAATTAACAATCTGAATCCTGGAGCACGAATAAGAAACATCAGTGCGCCATATTCAGAATGCGCAAACTCATCGTGTTTAAGCTCCCAACTCCACAAGTAATATGAATGCCTTGTGATTAAACTGGCTGTCCTACTTAAATTATAATCTCAGCTGTGCAGCAGTGAGATTACTTGTCCTCCCCCTACTCTCCGTCAGTCAATCGCAAGAGGCAGGAAGCTTGCAATCTACCGAAAGGCGAGGTACGTGGCCATTGAAGTGTGGCTACTTTGCTTCGCCTCTGCCTTGCAACGGAAACTAAGGGCACGCGATATGATCAGATACCGCAATCGCCAGGACCAACAAGCAGTCAATCAAATCGGATATCGAATCAGTTGCAACAGGAGCCGAGCCGAAACCAAATCTACCAAGGCGCGCCGCCTTTTGCCCAAACCTAACACGAATTGGCCGAACCCCATATCGAAATCGCTGCAAAACCACCTCCTCGTGATGGGGGCAACGCGGCCCGGGTTCGATCGCTGCGGGGGGAGGCTTACTGGTTTCCATCCTCGAAGGCGGGAGGCGGCGGCTGCTCGCCTGTGTAGTGGGCGACGAGGGTGTCAAAGCAGTAGACCGCCATTTCCTCCGTGGCCACCACCATCCTGCCGATCGCCGGGGGATCCTACGCGGGGGTGCTGCGTCGTCTCCCACGCGGGCGAGGGCACGGCGAGGGCGGCGACCGCCTCGGGAGTCGGGCGATGGGGGGAGAGGAGGTTGGAGGGACAAGGAAGCGAGCGATGCGTCTGTTTCTTCTCCCAATATCCCTCGGCGTGGGGCTTTTCAGGGCGTTCGGCTGGTCACTTACTGTTTGAGCTGGATTCGGTTTATTCTTTTTCACGTAACACTATTAAATTAGCCGGAACCATCTGAAATTTACTGTGCATAGCACCATCTGGACACGTCTTTGCCTCTGCGGAGTTGTCCTTTTCAGGTCCGGTTTGGTTTTCATAAGTCAGGTGATCGAAAACTAGTGACTTATAAGTCATGCCTGTTTGATTGTAGATGACTTATAAACTCATACCTGTTAAATAAAAGGTATGGGCTCTACGTGGAAAAGGGTGGCTTATAAGTTTTAAGCAGGGGTGAGCTAGCTTATTTCTTATAAGCAGAGGTGACTTATAAATTGGTAGTATTTGGCAAAATCAGTCACTTATTTCACTTTTTAATTTATAAGTAGATAATTTATTTAGAACCAAAGACCCTCAATGGACGGTTTTGCCCTCTGCAGGTTCTTCTCCAACTCGGCAACTCGTCTTCAAAAGCTTTTGCACCGTATCAGCTTCATCGTCAGGATAAATTCATCGTAGCTGCTTTTACTGAAACTTTGGAGTTATAAACTTTCGATTGCAGGATAGCACAATCCCCTCATTGTTTTTACATTTGAAATAAATCAGTACTCTAATAATCTTGGTTCACATGGTAAACAAAAAGGCTGCCATGGTTTCATTCGTGGAAAAAAATGACTTCTTTTTTGAGATAGTAGACACCAGCATCTGATCTGATTCCGATTCATCGCCAAAGGTACATGACTCCGCCACGTCAACGATTCTGGCAGTACGTCTAACTTTTCGTTTTCCCTCTAGGATAACTGTTCCACCCTGTTCGTTTGATTATATCGGTCATGCTTATTAGTTATGATATGACAGTTAATCGTAACATGTTGCGTAGCCTGCTAGTTCTCTTGATTCTTTACTGTCCACCCTGAGTGCGTATGTTGCAAGCAGCATCTCAATTTTTTAAATATATAGTACTCAGTATATTATGAATGAAAGGCTTGATAGAAATAAAGTTAATCAAGTAACGTCTTTTTCGTTTGGTTTATAAGCTATACTTTTTCAACCAACAAACAATATTTCTCTCTTACAATAAATCAGCCAACAATACTTTCAGCCATGACTTATTAGTCAAAAGAACAGAGCATAAGACAGCCACGGAATGTCAACATGATTTGCTGCTTTAGGTGAATCAATCAGTGCCAAAGATATTATTATATAGCAACCTTTCCCGTGTGACAGCGATGTTTGACCCAACCAGATCGAATACAATCTCACAAAGCCGGATTGCATTACAACAAATTTCAGTTTGACGAAGGAATACAAAACAGAGTAGGAAAAAAACGCAGGAACAAGATGGAGTGAATAGTGGAAAACTATATGATTTTAAAACACAGGAATGAATATTTTGAGCTGTTTGGAATGGAGGAAAAAAACTACAGGAACATGAGCAAGCATAGCCAGAGATGAAGAGTAAAGATTCTTTTCCTTAGGTCGGAGTGGATGTTTTATTTCCTTTCAGCCTGTTCGGCTGGGCTTATACGATCATGGATTATAAGCTGGAACAATATTTTTCTCTCACACCAAACCAGACAAACCAGTCAGCAGTAAATAATCCACGATCGCTTACGACGAAACGAACAGGTTGTTTGCTTTGCACTACTATGGATTCCTTTCCTTTGAAATTCAACATTCCTTCATTCCAGCGATTCCTTTCCTTTGGAATTTATTCCTCTAAAATTTCTTTGAAAATCCTTTGATCCAAACAGAGGCCCTCACTGCGGTTTCAGTGGGCCGCAACTTTTGCTTCCTTCACATAAAGGCCAACATGGCATCATTCATCCATTCCCAATGAGAACAGGAAACATGAGCTATACCATTGTATTTTCCATGCCCAATGAAATATATGTACTTCCAATTATGGCAATAATTAAGGATGGAAAGGGACATCAAGTGGGCGAACAAGCTTTATCCAGCTCGGCTGAATGCCCTGAACAAATGTACTAGACCTACTAAGAAGGTAAGAGATGTATGTACATATATACATTTCTAGGGCTTGGACTAAACCAGATACAATCAGACGTGTTTGCAAAGTGATCTATTCAAACATCTGAGCAGAACTCCAAGCTATCCAGGTGATGCGCAAACGATTCAGCCAGTCCGTCGGCGTCCTGAACCCGCAGGCGTGTGCCTTGCTGCCCGATGACGACAGCAGCTACCCGCGAGGCCAGTAGTCCTATGCCTTTCAGGTCGGAAGCACCCCGGAGGATGCCATACAGAATACCAGAAGCGTATGCGTCGCCAGCGCCACAAGTGTCCACTGGTATGCAGGATGGTGGAGGGATGTATATTGCTTCACCTTTCACGCCAATGTAGGAGCCATGCATGCCGTCAGTCACAGATACTAGGGGAACGGAGTGGCTTAAGTATCTTGTGGCTGACATGGGGCTGTCTGTTGAGGGTAGCTCGCAGAAGGCCCTTGTTCCATTGGCGTTGGCAAACAGTATATCTGCATAGTTTCCTACAATATCCCTGAAAATGTTTGGTCCGTGGTCATTAGTGTCATAAGATGAGGCCACAATACAGCTGCGTTAACTAAAAAATGATGGGTTCTGGAAACATAAAAAACACTTTAATGGTACTAATTGATGAACAATTATGCCCTAAGATTCTTTTGCTAGTTTCAGTGATAAAACCAGATATAGAATAAGGTGGCCTTTGTGTAGCACACAAAATAGACTTTAGATGCTTAGCCCTCCTCTTTTTAGAGTCAATATGCACTATCAATGGAAGCAAGTAAAAGATTGGTCATTTAGGTCTGGGAATGTGTGTAGCTGGGCCCAGATGGTCCCAAGCTGTGAATCTGACAGGAAATCCTTTGAAAGAAGGCTAGCCTCACCGAAAGTCATTGTAGCAATGCTTGATGCAAGATACATCTGATGCAGTAACAGCAGTGAGTGATCCAAGTAATCCATAGATTACCGTGAAAGGATGGAAGCCAACACGACCCAAATAAACCTAACTTAAATTACATTACAAGAAAGTTGTGCAACCAATTGGGCAGGTGCCAACGAGACTAGCAAGCCTCCTCGAACATACACTCGAACCCCGCCACATTGATATTCATATGGTTTAGATATGATATAGACTCTTAAGAGGCTAGATAGTGAACTGCTTAATGTCCAGACACAGGTTGGTATCCTGAGGTGTCTAAAGAGTGTAAAGAGGGCTGAGAAGGCATAGCAAGCAAATGTAACTGGAATAATATCTAACAAGTTCAGATATAGAAGAGTTGTCAGCAAAGGAAGTAAAGGAACTGACCTGACACACAAGCATAGTTCGCTGTGCGTCCGGCGTTGTTAGAACAATAACGGTTCCAGTGGTTCCATCATTGACCGGCTTAGACAAGAAGTGCACATTAGCACGGCGCAACTTTGCCCTAAAAGCGTGATTGAACAAAATGCATGATATCAGCCAATACTCTAAAGGCTTGTGCAGAAATAGGATATCAGGATCAGCTGCAAACCTGCAACAGAAATAGTGACAAATTAGTGAATTACCTGTAGAAACTACCTAGTGGGTCACTGCCCACACTGCCGGCCATCACAATTTTAAGCTCAGGGTAGCCAGCAGACTGGCTACTACCAAGCCTTGCCAGCGCCACAAGCGAGTTGGACAGGGAGCCTCCAGCTGCAGCCTTGTAGCTGCACCCATCCATGGCACGCAAGACCCGTCCCCTCTCCTCATGGTTTATGACCTTTCTTGTGCCCTTCTCTATGCTCAGTCTCTCAAGGAACTCGTCATCCACCATCCCTGAGAAGTCAACCTATTTGCCCACAAAACAGTCACAAGTCAGCATTGATCTCAACAACACATCCATACAGGCACAAGTTCGAACTACAGTTCACAAGTTGTATCTTAGATATTTGGCAGATAAAGCACAGATCAAGAACCACTATCATTAGTCATGTTATAATGTTGCACAAGTCCCTAATGTCATCAAGCGTGTTCCTGTTATATAACTGAGAGGAAAGTACAGTAATAAACTCAACAGTTTATTTAGGGCATCTAATTATAATTCTAGCCTAATATGGAGTCAAAGCATCTCGAGTTTGTTCAAGTTTTATATAAAAAATATCAATACTTATGATAGCAATAAGTACCATTAGATTCTCCATTCTTCATTGAAAATATTTCCGTATTATATCTATTTGATGTCATAAATATTATTTCTTTTTTCTATAAATTTGGTCAAACATTAGATAGTTAACTAAGGACAGAATTGTAATTGCATTTTTGCCGGGACTAGAAGGTAGTACTAGGTACTACTGCGTCAGCATTCAGTTTCTTTGGGTGCGGGCGTGCAGCCAGCTGCGTCTTGCAACTGGAGAGCAACATCGCAAGGAATCGACTCTGGCTATCGCTTATTCCGCAATCGATCCAATAACTGAAAACAATTTTACAGGACTCGCGGAGGGGGAAAGGGGGAGAAGACAAGGGTTGCACACACCATCGCCTGCCCGAGGCCCAGCACGTCCCATCTCTCTGGGCCGACGGCCGCCGCGGAGAGCTCCACGGCGTCGTCGACCTCGCCCTCCCGCTGCCCCCCTCGCAGGGCGTTGTCCTCCTCCTCCTCGTCGCTCTCACTGGCGCCGGCGTCCGAGAATCCGCCGAGGAGCGCTCGCGCCCTGACCATCCGGCGCACCACCACGAGCCGGTGCCAGCTACAGGCGCGCGGGGAATTCCCGGCTCCTCGGCGCGGGGCGAGGGGGAGGAGCGAGGAAGGGGGGCGAGAGTCTGGAGAAGAAGAGAAGCGGTGGATGATTCGGGAGGGAGAGGAGACCGTGGCGGCGGTTGCGGCGGAGGTGAGCGCCATTGCGGGTAGTAGCGCGCCCCCGTGGCGCGGCGTGGGCGTGGCGTATTTGATGAGGAGACGAATTGGGGTAGTCAGCCCCGACTCCCGAGACGAGGGATATTTAACTTTTACCATCGATCACGCCTCCTCAAATAGCAGTTTTAAGTTTGATGATGCGTTTTTTTTTTCCGTAGGAAGAGAAAAAACGATAGGTATTTATTATTTATGCTCGCGTGACATGCTAGCTTCGTTGTATAGCTCAGATCAAGTCAGCAGGTTCAGATAAAAAGACCTCTCCTGCCCTGGCGTCTTTATCCCCCTCTCACTGACACGCGGGCCCCAAGTAAGATTCTCCTTCATTCTCTAGCCATTGCCACCGATTGCCTCCTTGTACATGATTCGTTCAGACATAGGAGGCAGCCACCGGAAGAAGTTGATCACCGCACGGCCACCATCTTCACGGGCACCATGTACAGCACCATGCCCACAAGGACACACAACGCGACAAACAACACTGCGGCAGCGTGGAGCGTCAGCGTCGGCACAACGAGGTCCAGGTGCCATGCGAGGAGGACCGGCACGGCGTGCGCCATCGCGGTTGCCGTCGGGTACTCCGCCACGATCGGGTGTCCTTCCATCCAGAGCGCGGCGTCGGCGACCCAGGAGAGCACGGTGAAAGGTCCTAATATGGCTAGAGGAAGGGTGGTAGCCTATTTAAAAATCTACAAATCAACTAGAGCAATTTGATTAGTATGACAAATAGCGTAATGCAAATTTGCTCTAGCTCTACAAGGGTTGCAAGCCACCTATCCAACAATTCTAGTTGTAATGATTACTTAGGCACACAAACTTGCTATGTAATTACTCACTAAGAGCTCTCAACATTGCTACTCTAAAGAGCTCAACTAGATGAATGTAAATAATAAAGCAAGCTCTCAATTCTAATTACACTAAAGAGCTTGTGTCAACTAGTTTACAAGAATGTAAATAAGTGAGTAGGGTGATTATACCGATGTGTAGGAGATGAACCAATCACAAGATGAATATATAGCCAATCACCGGGAGAATGCCAAAGACAAGAGACAATCGATTTTCTCCCGAGATTCACGTGTTTGCCAATACGCTACGTCCCCGTTGTGTCGACCAATACTTGGTGGTTCGGCGGCTAAGAGGTGTTTCATAAACCCCGTCCACACGATTGGACACCGCAAAAACCGACCCACAAGTGAGGTAACTCAATGACACGAGCAATTTACTAGAGTTACCTTTCGACGCTCAGTTGGGGAAGGTACAACTCCCCTCACAATCACCGGAGACGGCCACGAACAATCACCAACTCGTGCCGATCCTCCACCGCTGCACCGAGCCGTCTAGGTGGTGGCAACCATCAAGAGTAACAAGCGAAATCCGCAGCGCAACATGAATACCAAGTGCCTCTAGATGCAATCACTCAAGCAATGCACTTGGATTCTCTCCCAATCTCACAAAGATGATGAATCAATGATGGAGATGAATGTGAGGACTTTGGCTAAGCTTATAAGGTTGCTATGTTAATGAAAATGTGCAAGAATTCTCCCTTGAGCCGGCCATGGGGCTATAAATAGAGCCCCCACGAAATAGAGCCGTTGTACCCCTTCACTGGGCAGAACGCGCTCTGACCAGACCCTGGACACAGCGTCTGGTCCACAGATGTAAGCCACGTGTCATTCTGAGTTAAACTTGAGCCGCCAGATCACAACGGCTATTAACTGACCGGACGCTCCGGCAAAACTGACCGGACGCTGAACCACCAGCGTCCAGTCATTTACAGTAAGGGTCCAAATCCGGTTTTCTTCGATCGGACGCGTCCGATCCACCTTGACCAGACACAGACCAGTGTCCGGTGCTAAAGCCTAGTCACTGTGTCGCCATGTCAGTTTGATCGGACGCAGAAACCAACATCCGATGCATCTCAGGTCCAGCGTCCGGTCAGTTGACCGACGCCAGCGTCTTCGCGATCAACTCATTTTCACTTCTAACTTCTTCACCCTTGCTCCAATGTGCCAACCACAAGTGTCGGGGACCTAATACCAGGGTACCCCAGAAGGTGGAACCAATAACCACCGAACGTTAAAAACTTTTGGACGCATAAGAGCACCGTTTCATCCCTTGTTCGAATAACAGGAGTTTGGTTCCACCTCGCCCGACGCCTTTTGAGATAGCTCTGCCTCGCCCGAGGGCTCAGGGTTAGTCTTCGTCTCGCCCGACGCCTTTGGGGTGGGCTCGGTCTCGCCCGAGGGCCGAGGGATAGACTCCGTCTCGCCCGACGCCTTTGAGGTGGCTCTGCCTTGCCCGAGGGCTCAGGGCTAATCTCCGTCTCGCCCGACTCCTTTAGGGCGGGCTCGGTCTCGCCCGAGGGCTGAGGGATAGATTCCGCCTCGCCCGACCCCGGAGGAGCAGGGTCGGTCTCGCCCAAGAGATAGGGATTGGTCTCCGTTTCGCCCAGCGGCAAGGAATGAGCCTCACCCTGCTCCATATCGAAAGACTAGATTCATCTTACCTGACAACTTTTCCCCGTTCCCTCAAGATGATAGGCACAAGGCGAGACAAGACGTTCGGGTCAACCATGGCCCCAGGGACCATACCCTGCACCCTGGCAGGAAAAGTACTACCAGGGGATGACGAGACAGGTGCTTTAGACCCTTCCGGGCGCCGCAGAGCCCAAAAGGTTGCATAGGTGCGTGTTCCTCACCCTATAGAGTTGTAGGCGCCGCCTTCAGCCCTGGGACACGGAACCCGACGAAGATATATGACAACCACTACGCTCCAGAGAAGGATTTGCTACCTCCATGAACGACGGATATCCCGTCGCCACGCTATGGACCCGAGGGAGCAGCGCCCGCTTCCCGACCCCTCAGGTCCGCCAAGTCAGAAGGCCTTAACCACGGCGTTACGCCGAACCCCGACCTCTCGTCCCTCCGACAAAGACTCATAAAAATTAGAAGGCGTGCGGAGCAAGGCTGGGAGAGGCTCATAAGTCAAAACCACTGTACTACAGCCCATACCCTGCGTAGGGCAGCATTCTGTAATCAACCTGACATTCTACAGAGACATCGACAGTATTGTAGGCACATATCTTCCTTCACACTCATCAGGATGAAAAACGAGGCCGGGTAGCCGTGAGCTACAAGATTAGGTAAAGCCCTTATCCTTGTAAAGCCAGCCCCTTCATCTATAAAAGGGGATGCGCTTCTCCCATCAAGGGGAGAAAAACTGGGGACCGAACAAGAAGACACACCTACATATAGTCAAGCTGCTACGAAGCTCTTGGCCTCCTTTCAACCCTTCCATTAGAGACTTAGGACCAGTCCCTCTCTCGATTGTTTGTACCCCTTACTACAGACCATTCACGGTGCTAATAACACGAGTAGCAACAAGCTGGACGTAGGGACATTCGGCCCGAACTAGTATAAATCTTGTGTCCTTTAGCGCACCATCCGAGCCTAACCCGCATTACTATAAATTTACTTGCCGGTGCTCGTACGAAACACCGACAGTTGGCGCGCCAGGTAGGGGGCTTTGCGCATTCCAGAAAAGGCCTCGGATGGCCACCCATGCAATCAGCTGGGCCCCGGGCGCACACGTGCATTTCGGCGACCTAGATTTCATCATCACACTAGGAGGAGAGCTGGCGCTCACTCACACAGCCGCCCCGTCTCTCCCTTCCATCAACCTCAGCCGTCTTAGGCTTGAGGGCCCGCTGGGCAACTCCCTTGGACCCTAGTCATCAAGGGAGGCCTCTCACAACGCCACCCTATGTCCGGAAGGGCCCGTACGGAGCGCCCCAACAGCGTTTCCATTCGGTCTCCGCAACGCTGCAGCGACCGCTGGCCACCTTCTGGCGCTACGTATAGTTCAGTCACCCATGGACATCGAGTTCATGGGGGCAATTGAGCATGATACAGAGACCCTCTACGAGCTCCTCAACGAGGAGCCAGGATCGTTCTCCAGCTCAGATTCTAGTAGGGGGAGCCACCACCCTTCCCGGGAATGCTTCATGATGCAGACCCCCGAGGGTCACGTCGAAAGTGTCTCCAGGGAAGAGGTCACCCCTATAAACAACCCTGACGGTGGATCCGGGGAAGAGACGGTAGCCCCATCTCACCTAAGGATGGAGCAGCTAAGGTCCCGTCAGCAAGAGATCGATGAGGCCGGGCAAGGGCTTGTCCGGGAGTACGCGGACATCAATCGCGAGATTAAGCGCCGCAAAGACGGGGGGCGCGCGCGTGCCATGGCCCGCACCGTACACCAAAGGATCCTCATCGATGATGGGACCCTTCCTCACTTTGCCCAAGCCAGCCAGAACATCGCTACAGCAACCGCCTTGCTGCATGGCCTTTCGGAGGCCACGACGTCTGAGGATCGCCGCGCTCGCCGAGAAATTCGCACGTTGCTCGAGCGTGCGACAGCGCAGTAGGCGGAAAGTTCGTTGTCTCAACGATGTGAACCCAACACCAGCCAGCGCACGCCCTCATTGCGTCCCACCAGGGACGCATCCATTCACCAAACACCGCCAGCCGGCAGGTAGCCCTCTGCCGTCCCAGTACATCAACGCCTTGGCCATGGCCACGACGTACGCAACATCATCAACGCTCAGAAGCACGCCCATGGCAACGATGAAGAAGCAGCATGCCATGGCTATCATCCCCGACGTGGCGGACGCTACGACAGCAACGAAGACCGAAGCTCGGGCCCCGGCCTGCCAGGTCCGCAGGCCTTCGGTCGGCACATCCTCAACGCCACGTTCCCCCTAAGGTATCGACCGCCTACCAACATCCCTAAATATTCTGGTGAAACAAATCCCGAGCTTTGGCTCGAAGACTATCGGCTTGCATGTTAGGCCGGTGGTGCGAGTGATGACAATTTCATTATTCACAATCTCCCGCTGTTCTTGGCTGATTCGGCGCGAGCATGGCTGGAGCACCTACCGTCCAATGCTATTCAGAGTTGGGCGGATCTGACAGAGATCTTCGTGGGCAACTTTCAGGGCATGTACAAACGCCCTGGAAACCCATGGGACCTCAAGAACTGCCGCCAGAAGGCCGATGAAACCCTTCGCGGGTACATTCGGCGCTTCTCTCGGTAGTGCAACGAGCTCCCTAACGTCGCCAACGCCGATGTGATAGGAGCCTTTCTGTCCGGAACAACCTGTGAATCCTTGGTCCACAAGTTAGGACGCAGGGGCCCACAGACTACCAATGAACTCCTAGACATCGCCACCAGTCATGCCTCTGGAGAGGAGGCGGTCAGAGCTATCTTTGATCGCTCCAACAGAAAGATGAGGTGGGACGAGGATGCCGGCGAAGGTGCCTCTAGCCATCCCGCCAAAAGGAAAAATAAGAAGCAACGGCGCGACAACTTGCTCGTGGCCGCTGCCGACCGCAAAGGTGGCCAGAAGACCGTGGAGGGCACTCCGAACCACTTCGAGAAAATGCTCGAGGGGCCGTGCCTAAACCATGCTTTCCTGGCCAAGCATCTCTACAAGGATTGCGGCCTCATGCGCAAATACTTGGCCGAGGGTCTTAACAAAGGGGAGCAGGGGAAGGAGCCTGTTCCCACCACAGACGACGCAGAGGGGAAGGACGACGCCTTCCCAACACCGACCGGTGCCCTCATGATCTTCGGAGGATCAACGGTCTACGACTCCAAGCATCGCCAGAAACTCACGCGCCGCGAAGTCTATACTGCCGGACCGGCCACGCCAGCCTTCCTCCGGTGGTCGGAATCCGCCATAACCTTCGACCGGACCAACCATCCGGATGCCGTCCCACATCCAGGAAGGTACCCGCTTGTCGTCGATCCGATCGTCAGACCAAAGTGGCTCACAAAAGTACTGATGGACGGAGGCAGCGGCCTCAACATCATGTACACCAAGACTCTCGACAAGATGGGCGTCGATCGAACGAACCTCCACCCCATCTGAGTGCCTTTCCATGGCGTCGTGCCTAGTAGGCAAGCCGTACCACTGGGGCAGATCGACCTGCCCGTCACTTTTGGGGATCGGTCCAATTACCGGACTGAGACCCTCACCTTTGACGTAATGGGGTTCCCAGGGACTTTCCACGCCATTCTGGGATGACCATGCTACGCAAAGTTCATGGCCATCCCCAATTATACGTACCTTAAGCTGAAGATGCTAGGCCCCCGTAGGGTCATCACCATAGGCATCTCCTTCCAGTGCGCTTACGAGTGCGAGGTCGAATGCTGCGGACACGCATCCGCAATCATCGCCTTCGAAGAACTCACCACCCTCAAGGAAGAGGTCATTGAAGAGGCACCCGACACGAAGAAATCAACTGGGTCGTTTGAATCAGTAGAAGGCTCCAGGGAGGTCCTCTTGGACCCCAGCAGCTCCGAGGGCAAAAAAGTCCGTATCGGGACCGCGCTCTCCTCCGAATAGGAAAGCGCGCTCGTCGACTTCCTCTGCGACAACAAAGACATCTTTGCGTGGAAACCCTTGAATATGCCGGGCATCCCGAGGGAGGTCGCCGAGCATACTCTCCAGATCCTCCTGGGCTCCAAGCCGGTAAAGCAACGCCTACGCCGCTTCGACGAGGAAAAACGCAGGGCCATCGGCGAGGAGATAGCCAAACTGCTAGCCGCAGGATTCATTAAGGAAGTATACCACCCAGAGTGGTTAGCAAATCCCGTTCTTGTGCGAAAAAAGAGCGGGAAATGGAGAATGTGCGTCGATTATACCGGCCTCAACAAAGCGTGTCCAAAGGATCCGTTTCCTTTGCCACGAATAGACCAAATAGTCGATTCCACCTCAGGGTGCGAAACCCTCTGCTTCCTTGATGCATACTCCGGTTACCATCAAATCATGATGAAAGAGTCCGACCAGCTCGTGACATCTTTTATCACCCCTTCGGATCATTTTGCTACATTTCAATGCCTTTCGGTCTAAAGAATGCTGGGGCAACGTACCAGTGTTGTATGCTCAGTTGCTTCGGAGACCTCATCGGGCGAACAGTTGAGGCCTATGTCGATGACATCGTAGTCAAATCCAAACGAGCTGACCACCTTGTTGCCGACCTTGAGCAAACCTTTGCGAAACTCCGAGCAAACAGCATCAAACTCAATCCCAAAAAATGTGTTTTTGGGGTTCCGAGAGGCATGTTGCTCGGCTTCATCGTCTCCGAGCGTGGCATCAAAGCTAACCCGGAGAAAATATCAGCCATCACAAGGATGGGCTCGATTCAAAACATAAAGGGGGTTCAGCAGGTCACAGGGTGCCTTGCCGCCCTCAGTCAATTCATTTCACGCCTCGGTGAACGAGGACTCCCCCTTTATCGACTCCTGAAGAAATCTGACCGCTTCGAGTGGACAGCCGAGGCTCAGGAGGCGCTTGACATGGTTAAGCGATTTTTAACTAAACCTCCGATCCTGGTTCCTCCATGCAACGGAGAATCCCTCCTACTATATATATCGGCCACCACCCAAGTAGTCAGCTCTGCCTTAGTGGTAGAACGAGAGGAAGAGGGGCACGCTTTCAAGATACAGCGCCCTATATATTTCATCAGCGAGGTGTTATCCGACTCCAAAACCCGCTACTCCCAAATCTAGAAACTCCTCTACACTGTCCTCATCACCAAAAGGAAGCTGCGCCACTACTTTGAGTCACACCCCGTGACAGTAGTAACGTCGTTCCCCCTCGGCGAGGTTGTCCGTAGCCATGATGCTACGGGAAGAACCGCAAAGTGGGTACTCGAGCTAATGGATCAGGGCATTTCCTATGCCCCCCGAACAGCTATCAAATCTCAGGTACTGGCTGACTTCATCGCAGAGTGGACCGAGGTCTAGATACCACCAGCACCCGTCGATCAAGAGTACTGGACAATGTACTTCGATGGATCGCTGATGAAGAAGGGCGCCGGAGTAGGACTAGTCTTTGTATCTCCCCTCGGGGTCCACATGAGGTACATGGTTTGGCTCCATTTCCCCTCATCAAACAATACTGCAGAATATGAAGCGCTCATCAACGGCCTACGAATCGCCATCGAGCTGGGCATCCGACGCCTCGACATCAGGGGCGACTCCTAGCTGGTCGTCAACCAAGTCATGAAGGAGTCATGCTGCCACGACGCCAAGATGGAGGCATACTATCAAGAAGTCCGACGGCTAGAGGACAAATTCGACGGCCTCGAACTCAATCACATCCTAAGGTGCCTCAACGAAGCAGCTGACACGCTCACAAAAGCAGCATCCGGCCAAGAACCAGTCCTGACAGGCGTCTTTGCCAGTGATCAACACAAACCCTCGGTACGCTACGCGAGGTCAGAACAAGCCGACGATGGCCCTTCTAGTCCGATCCCAGGGGCCGATTCGCCAACTGCTCCGCCCGACCCCGAGGTCTTGGAGCTTGAAGAGGACCCAGCAGCGGAGTTCGACCCTCTCGGTGACTAGAGAAAGCTTTACCTCGACTACCTCCTCCACGACATACTATCGGCAGACAAGACGGAGGCCCGACGGCTCACACGACGCGCCAAGTCCTTCGTTCTTATAGAGGGCAAACTCTACAAACGGAGTCACATCAGGATTCTGCAACTCTGTATCCCTGGCGAATAGGGAAAACTCCTGCTGGGCGACATCCACGGTGGAGTCTGCGGTCATCATGCCGCACCAAGAACTTTGGTTGGAAATGCATTCCGACAAGGTTTCTACTGGCCCACCGCAGTAGCCGATGCCGAGCAAATTGTACGCACCTGCGAAGGGTGCCAGTACTACGCTCGGCAAACATACCTCCTGGCCCAGGCTCTCTAGATGATCCCCATCATGTGGCCCTTCGCGGTCTGGGGGCTCGACCTAGTTGGGCCACTCAAAAAGGCGCCCAGGGGCTTCACCCACCCGCTTGTCACCATAGACAAGTTTACAAAATGGATTGAAGCTCGACCAATATCCACGATCAAATCCGAGCAAGCGGTGCTGTTCTTCCTTGACATCACCCATCGCTTTGGAGTACCAAACTCCATCATCATAGACAATGGCACGCAGTTCACCGGTAAGAAATTCGTTCGATTCTGTGATGAATAACACATCCGAATCAACTGGGCAGCCATCGCGCACCCTCGGACGAACGGGTAGGTCAAGCGCGCAAACGGCATGCTCCTTCAAGGCCTCAAACCCAGAATTTTCAACCAGTTGAACAAGTTCAGCGTGCGCTGGCTCGCTGAGCTCCCGGCCGTGCTCTGGAGCCTAAGGACAACTCCTAGCCGGGCCACCGGCTACACACCCTTCTTCCTGGTCTACGGTTCCGAGGCCGTTCTTGCAACGGACCTTGACTATGGAGCGCCAAGAATCAGAGCATACGATGAACAGGGAGCCGAGGCATCCCACCAAGACGCCATGGACCAGCTAGAAGAAGCCCGCGACGTCGCCCTCCTCCGTTCGGCCAAGTACCAGCAGGCGTTGCGATGGTACCACAGCCGATGGGTGTGGGATCGAGCCTTCAACGTCAGAGACCTCGTCCTCCGTCTTGTGCAGAGCAACAAGAACCGCCACAAACTCTCCCCGCCCTGGGAAGGGCCATACGTCGTCGCGGAAGTACTTTGCCCAGGCGCCTACTGGTTGAAAACCATCAACGGCGAGGTCTTCACCAACGCCTGGAACATTGAGCAGCTACATCGTTTCTATCCTTAAAATAAGCGTACACTTTTCCTTATCAGATTTTGTTATAACCAAACGCCAATCCTTAGTGACTTCCGACCCCTGCAAGTCGCGAGGGGTCAGACCTCACTCGGGGGCTGGCATGTGATCATAACATGTGACATATGTAATACAAGTATTGCGCTTGCAAAAACCTCCTGTGTTATATTTATAAACATTCTCTAAGTTTTCCATTCCTCTCATAAACGAGTCCTAAGGGCTAAGATTTTGGGAACCAATTCTGAATACGACTGGTAGGACTGCGGGACACCCACACCCCAGCGGCTACAACCTCTTTGCTCACCAGCTCAATCAAAATTAGTTCGCCCACGTTCCTAGTTTATTATGACTTAGACCATGAGAGGGGTCGGAAAGCACTAAAATCTTTTCTACAAAAGGAGAAAGATAAAAAAAAGAAGAATGCTTGCAATAAGCAAAAGATGTAAATTTGTTCATTTTTTGCACAAATTCGTCACTTACAAAGCGATTTCATTACAAAAAGGAACAATATACTTGTAAATTTAGAGGACTATTTACTCGGGGGCTTCCCCACAAAGTTATTCAATTACAGTCTCTGCTTAGCTCTACTACAAGTACTACTACGGTCGTCGCGCCACGCTCTCCATCAGCGATGCCCGAGGCGTGTACACGGGCCAGCTCGTCTACTACGGTCGCCGCACCACGCTCTCCATCGGCGACGCCCAGGGCGTGTACACGGGCCAGCTCGTCTACTGCGGTCGCCGCGCCACGCTCTCCATCGGCGACGCCTGGAGCATGTACATGGGCCAGCTCGTCTACTGCGGTCACCGCGCCACGCTCTTCATCGGCAACATCCTGATATCCTACCGCTTCGTAGGATCCTCGAAGGCGCCGCCATCTGCAACGCCTCCGCCGGGGCGTCCGGGGACTACGCCATCGTCATCAGCCGCAACCCCGACAACGACGCCTCCGCCGGGGCGTCCGGGGACTACGCCATCGTCGTCAGCCGCAACCCTGACAGCGACGCCTCCGCCAGGGCATCCGGGGACTACGCCATCATCACCAGCCACAACCCTGACAACAGCGTAAGGGTAGGAAACGCCTCCCACCAAAGGAGGAGCACAGCGGACGGCGGCACAGTCGACGACGTACGACGCCCACCGGCGCATCTTCTCCTTTGGCAGCAGCGACTCCTCAGCAAGGGCGGCACGCACCATCTCATCTACACTGGATAACCTCCGGCTCGACATCACGCTCCAGATTCACGAGCGAATCTGTGAGTTTTCTCTCTCTCTGGCATTACTCTTCCTCACTTAGGAACCGCCGTGATGCACGGAAGCATTCGGCGGAAAGGAAGGAGAAGGAGAAATAGCGGCTCAGAGGCAGAAGAGGAGGTGGGACGAGAACTCCCCTCCCCCTCCCTATTTAAAGAGGAGGCACTGTAGCTAAGGAAAGGCGAAAGGTTGGACGAAAAACCCTCTCCCTTCCCCTCTTTAAATACGGAATCAATGCTAATTGATACCTGAGGGGACGCGCCGAAACTGATGGGACGCGCCCCGGTCGAGGAGGCGTCCCCCCTTGGTCAAATGGAACACTGCCTGGGTATGGCCTGCCACTGACCCGCTCCGAACGCGGCAATTAAGGCGCCCACATAGGCAGACAACCCTTCGCCTCCCCATGCAGGACCACGGGACGATCCGATGACAGGACCTTTTGGATCTCCTGGGCCGGCCATTTGGCCCAGAAGAGACAACGAACAAACATCCAAAGAAAGATAAGCATCTCAGCCTTCTTACTTTACGCGTTAAAATTCATTCTCGAGCTTCCGACCCCGTCAAACGGTGGGAACACGAACATCACTCGGGGGCTGCCGAGGATGTCTACCAATCTAGACATCCTCCTCACCCGACCCCCTTCGTATGCTTGAAACTAAGGACGTGAAATACGAGCATAAAACTTTGAGTAAAATTGAACAAACTAGCAGACCCTATGCCTCGGTAGCTACGGTGTTTCTGTTTGCTAGAAAAATCATGCTCAACGCCCCTCGCGTCTCTAGCTTCGATGTCTGCCTTCTCAAGAAGGGTTGGAGGGGTCCGCCTATAGAATCTCCCCCAAAGGAGAAGTTGTCAGGTTGCCCAAGTTAATTAAACGGCTCAGACCGCCATCGAGATACGAAAAACAAAGAATAGCGATTCTTATGCAGGTTACTCCAACCTCATCGCAAACATCAGGGTCCGAACCCCACACGGACACATCTGGTAGGAGCTTTTCGTCACTCATACCACCAAGGTAACGTTACCGACCCTGCCTACATTTCGATTATATTATACATATGCAAAACATCCCAACGCTTCATGTTGCATCACGAAACGGCCGTCGCCTCATTCGATATAGGCGACCGTAGGCCGAGGTTCGAAGGTCGACCCGCGAAGGGCTCGAGGCTGCCTCATGCCAAACAGAGCCAGGGAGAAATAACCGAGACAAGCCCCAGCGGCCCTACCCGAACCCGCTCAGAAGCGGACAGGGACGTCTTGACCTTTTCTCGTTCGATTCTAACCCCGAGTCAAACCCACAGAATCTCCATCGAGGAGAGGCCATCAGGCTGCCTGAGCCTATCGAACGGCTCGGGCATCTGCCGGGAGGCGGGTTAAGAAGTTGTGGAGTGCCACGAGAAGGCTCTACCGACCCCATCAGCAAATGATGGACCTAGATTCCACACGAACGTACCCGTTAGTGAGCTCGTTGAGCGCGATACTCGAGCCGTCGAGGCAAGTGTTGTTTACTCAGCCCCTCCGATTGTGAAAATCGAGGACGGGGTAACACGCAAATTACGGCCGACCCCTATCAGACCCTAACAAGGCCCGGGGGCTCGAGCCAATCAATACAGGAACACAGGTTCGAAGGCCCCACCTTGCCGAGCCCATAGAATCCCCAGTTGGGGATTTCTGTTGGAAGACAGGGCGGGGAATATTACAATGTCATCCAAGGACTTCGTCGACCCTGTCACCAAAACCACAGTTCCGATCTCCAGTAACCCCTGACCCCAGCAAATGCAGGGGGTCGGACCTTACTCGGGGGCTGGTTAAGGTACGGCTACCTCCTTTCTTTCTTTCGAAACAATCTCCTCGCATCAAGACCAGCGGCATAATTCGGGGGAACGGATTGGTAAGATCGCAAAAAATCAAACAAAATGAAATTACGACGCAAAATCACGAAACCGCTTCCAGACTTGAAAAGTACCGACACTTGTCCACATATTACATATAAGTTGTTCTCAAAATTGTTCGACTAACTACTCCCGCGAAGGGAGAACCATCTCTTTCAGATTATCCGCTAGGTTTTTCACAAGGGGAGCAACCATCTTCTTCATTTCCTCCATCTCATCATCCTCATAGGTGGATGGGAAGTCTTTGCTCATCACCTTCAGGTTGATTTCCTTCTCGTAATGAGCATGGGCGACGGTGAAGGCCTGGGTGATCCCGACGTGAAAGGCACTCTCCTCAAGCTGGCCCACCCGAGCCGTGATACCTGCGGCACGAGCCGCGAGCGGGCTGGTCTCCACCGGCTCCGTCACCTTCAGGGCATTAAGGACCACCCCGACCACAGCTTGCAGAAGATCATGCTCATCACTCTCAACCTAAAGGGCCCTTTGTGCATAGGCAGCCTCTTTTTCCAGCTTGACGGAGATGTTTTCGGCGCTCAACCTTCGGCTCACCGCGTCACTGAGCTCCACCCAGAGAGAGCGGACCACCTCGACGTCCTCGTCCACCTTATGCTGAAGGGCCGTGGCCCTACTCTCGGCCTTCCGCCGGAGGTCCCCCTCCATCTCTAGCTCCTTTAGGACTTCGCCGGCCTTCTCATTAGCCGCGACATTCCTCTACAACAGCTCATCTCGCTCCTTTTGGAGCCTGGCGATCTCCTCCCCATCTAGCTTGGACCTCGCCGACAAATCCTCGAACATCCCGTGGGCCTCCTCCACATCTTGACGCGCCTGGGCAGTAGCAAGCTGTGCGGCCATGTTTGCTCACAGCTGGGCCTCCTCGGAGAGGTGATCCCACTCCGCCTTTTGCTCACGGAGGAATCGGGATTTATTCTGGCTATGAGCAACAAGAACCTGAAGAAGACTGGAATCAGAAATGCGAAAACACAAAAACATGCGAAGAAAGAAGAAAATCAAGCGAATACCTAGGTAGTAGGAATGACAATTTCATGCAGGGCTCCTCTGGCCTGGTCCAGGGCCTCCAGCATGGTCGAAATTCCGATGTCAAGACCCTCCCGCTCCATGCTCTCAGAATGATCATCGAGCGAGAAAAGAGCCGACGTCGGGTCCTGAGCAGCCATCCACTGAAGTGGCGGCTCCCCCCGCATGGGAGAGTGGCTTCCTCTCGACAAAGGGGCTAGGGGCAGCTCCCTCCTGACCCTATGCGGCACCACCGCTGCACTCGAGGACCCTCCAACTGGATCCTCCTCCGTCTAGGCCGCTTCGAGCACCACGGGCGGATCCACCTGGGTCCCCGGTGGCGCGGATTGCACTATGCCCTCGAGCGCCACCACGACCGTGCCTAGCTAATCCTGGCTTGGCATGGTCATGACCACCTCCACTGGTGGTATGCGGCCCTTGGCCGGCTGTACCACGTCCGCCATGGAGGAGGCTGCCTGCTCAGTAACCTCCGCGGGCATGGGTGCCACCACAGACGCCGCCGGGTTGGCCAGCGCAGATCGAATGTCAGCATCACTCCCGCCTGAAACAGGGGTGATGCCAGGCGACACCATCTATCCCACTTGAATGGCGAGACTCTTCTTGGGCGCCAGCCCCAGGGGGTGACCCGTCCGCAAGAACCTGCACAAAGGTATTAATCATTAGATCAAAATAGAAATGGAAAAAGGATGAAAACAAGGGAATCAATGGCTCATGTTGACGTCCTCGGCTGACAGAAGTGTTTTGGGGACAGACCCCCAGATCCCTGCCCCAACTCATCCGGGCGGGACCGTTTTGAGCCTACCCCCTGCTCCAGGGCAGGGGGGCTTACCTCGTGGGGCACGACACCAGAGCCGCTCCCCTCCATCGTCTCATGGGGCGCGGCACTAGAGCCGCTCCCCTCCATCGTTTCACGAGGCGCGGCACCAGAGCCACTCCCCTCCCCTGTCGCTTTGGGGTCGACAGTGGCAGGCGCGCTTTCCTCCATCCACCGGTCCTCGGCTGGCATGCCATGCGAAGCGGCGGACTCGCCGGCCTCCACCGACCTCATCGATTCACTTCCCTCTGCGTGGAAAGGGAAGGGTCCCTGCATGGATGGGTGGCCACTCGTCAGCGTGTCCTCGTCCTCTAGGACATCCCAATCCACGCCGATGGCTACCTCGTCGTCATCATCATCATCGTCATCTTCATCCTCACTGCTCACATCCTCTCCCCGATCCCGTGCCTCCTGCTTTAGTTGCTTCGCCTTCTTCATCTGCTCTCTTGCTTTCTTGTCCTGCTCAGCCGCAAGTCGATTCACCGCCGCCACGGCCTTGTCATTGGGCAGCAGAACCGGACTATCCTTGAAGACTAGCCCCCTCGGCTAGTTCCAACGCCATGAAGACAAGTATCAAAAAATAGAGATTCAAAAAAAAGAAAAAAGAGCACGAGAGAAGAAGGCTTACGAATTCAAAGAACCCAGGCTCCAGCCGCATTGGGGGGTGTCCGGGCACCGGATACACAATGTCGAGGACCCTGCCTACAGAATCCTTTGTCGGCTCCATCGCCTCCTTAATGCGCTATGCCACTTCCGAGTAAGGGAGCACCTCGTCAATGAGCACCGTCCCCTCGAATGACATCACGGGCATCATCCGATGCAGGGGAAGCACGCGCGCCATCAGTGGCGCCACCCTCCTCGCATGATAGGCACCGATAATCCCTGTCCCCTTTACACCCCGATCCTTCAGGGCTTGGAGGGCGGAGAGAAGGTCGGAGAGGTGTTTCTTGTCTTTAGACTAGACGCCCCAGCTCCACGACTCCGAAGCATCTACAATAAGGCATCCAATGTACCTCGGGAGGGTGGCACTCACATCATCCCTAACATAAAACCACTACGAGTGCCATCCCTTGTTGGATGTCGCCAGATGCATATATGGGTAACCCCTCGACCGGGTATGGCGTAGATGAATGCTGGCACATCCCATCGGCGCGTTCACATCTTTCCCCCCAATCTTCCTCTTCGACAAACTAATGTTAAAGAAATATCGCCACAGATCAAAATGGGGGTCGATCCCCAGGAAACCCTCGCACAGGGCAACAAACGCTACCATGTGTTGAATCCCATTGGGAGTTAGATGCTGTAGCTCCACCTCGTAATAATCCAGCAGCCCCCGAAGGAATCTATGTGCGGGTACCGCGAATCCCCGCTCATGAAAGATGGCGAAAGAGACAACATACCCTTCGGGCGGCACTGACTCACCCTTGTCACTAGGTAGCAGCCACTCCTAGACGGCGGACAGAGGGCGGAGAAGGCCACGGCGGACGAGGCCCTCCAAACACCGTGAGGTGATGCTAGATCTGCCCCAGAACTCCATTAAAGCAATGGGGGAGGAGGGCAGGCACGAGCTTGACGGCGGCTGCAACACGAGCGCAAGCTGGTCGATGGTGGCGATATGGGCGCAGGAGGCTGGGGCGATTGGCGGCGGATGTTTCAGAACGCAAAGGCAGGGGAGCGAAATACAGAACCTTGGGGGCAAACCCCGTGGTTTTATAGGGGGCGACGGATGCGAGAAGGGCAACCGTCCGCCTCGATCTCCAGGCCTACCACGCGCGCCACCGCGTCACGTCGCGGGAGACACGCCCGCAGTCCCTATCCTCTCACCCCAAAAATCACGGTGGATGGTTCACCTTCCCCAGGCAAATCCGGACTCTCTACCCACCTAGGAAACGCAAGCCACGAAGGCCCTTTTTCTCTTTGGCCCACCTAGGGCCCAGAAGCTCGGTGGCCGGCCCAACTAAGGAAGGGTCCTCGAACGATCCAAAATCAAGGGCACAAGCACCAGTTAGGTTAGCCCTGAATAAGTTCCCCGCGAACGGGATGCCACGACCCTCTCGGAAAAACATCCAGTTGACGAAAAACTAAGTCCTTCAGCCTTACCCATGAAGGGACCGATACAACCCCCCGGGCGACTCTACTCGAATCACCTGGAGGCTCAGGGGCTACACCCATCGGGTGTGCTCACGCGCACCCGATGGCAAAGTAACTTCGACGAAGTCAAAAAACACCCTCCAGGCGGTTCTACTCGAATCACCTAGAGGCTCGGGGGCTACTGTCGGGGACCTAATACCGGGGTACCCTAGAAGGTGGAACCAATAACCACCGAACGTTAAAAACTTCTGGATGCATAAGAGCACCATTTCATCCCTTGTTCGAATACCAGGAGTTTGATTCCACCTCGCCTAACGCCTTTTGAGATAGCTCTGCCTCGCCTGAGGGCTCAGGGTTAGTCTCCGTCTCGCCCGACGCCTTTGGGGTGGGCTCGGTCTCGCTCGAGGGCCGAGGGATAGACTCCGTCTCGCCCAACGCCTTTGAGGTGGCTCTACCTTGCCCGAGGGCTCAGGGCTAATCTCCATCTTGCCCGATGCCTTTAGGGCGGGCTCGGTCTCGCCCGAGGGCTGAGGGATAGATTTTGCCTCGCCTGACCCCGGAGGAGCAGGGTTGGTCTCGCCCAAGAGATAGGGATTGGTCTCTGTTTCGCCCAGCGGCAAGGAATGAGCCTCACCCTGCTCCATATCGAAAGACTAGATTCATCTTACCTGACAACTTTTCCCCGTTCCCTCAAGATGATAGGCACAAGGCGAGACAAGATGTTCGGGTCAACCATGGCCCCAGGGACCATACCCTGCGCCCTGGCAGGAAAAGTACTGCCAGGGGATGATGAGACAGGTGCTTTAGACCCTTCCGGGCGCCGTAGAGCCCAAAAGGTTGCACATGTGCGTGTTCCTCGCCCTGTAGAGTTGTAGGCGCCGTCTTTAGCCCTAGGACACAAAACTCGACGAAGATATACGACAACCACTACGCTCTAGAGAAGGATTTGCTACCTCCATGAACGACGGATATCCCGTCGCCACGCTATGGACCCGAGGGAGCGGCGCCCGCTTCCCGACCCCTTAGGTCCGCTAAGTCAGAAGGCCTTAACCACGGCGTTACGCCGAACCCCGACCTCTCGTCCCTCCAACAAAGACTCACAGAAATCAGAAGGCATGCGGAGCAAGGCCAAGAGAGGCTAATAAGTCAAAACCACTGTACTACAACCCATACCCTGCGCAGGGCAGCATTCTATAATCAACATGACATTCTACAGAGACATCGATAGTATTGTAGGCACCTATCTTCCTTCACACTCATCAGGATGAAAAATGAGGCCGGGTAGACGTGAGCCACAAGATTAGGTAAAGCCCTTATCCTTGTAAAGCCAGCCCCTTCATCTATAAAAGGGGATGCGCTTCTCCCATCAAGGGGAGAAAAACTGGGACCAAACAAGAAGACACACCTACATACAGTCAAGCTGCTACGAAGCTCTTGGCCTCCTTTCAACCCTTCCATCAGAGACTTGGGACTAGTCCCTCTCTCGATCGTTTGTACCCCTTACTACAGACCGTTCACGGTGCTAATAACACGAGCAGCAACAAACTGGACGTAGGGACATTCGGCCCGAACCAGTATAAATCTTGTGTCCTTTAGTGTACCATCCGAGCCTAACGCGCATTACTATAAATTTACTTGCCGGTGCTCGTACGAAACACCGACAACAAGAATTTGCATCCGGCGCAATAGAAAATAGGCATTCCATTTTCCCGAAAGTGTCGAATCCGAACCCATCTCAACCCTACAAACACCACCTCCTTTGTAGATGTGCCAACACCACCAAGTGTATCACCTTGTGCACAAGTGTTAGCATATTTTCACAAACATTTTCAAGGGTGTTAGCACTCCACTAGATCCTAAATGCATATGCAATGAGTTAGAGCATCTAGTGGCACTTTGATAACCGCATTCCGATACGAGTTTCACCCCTCTTAATAGTACGGCTATCAATCCTAAATGTGATCACACTCGCTAAGTGTCTTGATCATCAAAACAAAATGGCTCCTACATTTTATACCTTTGCCTTGAGCCTTTTGTTTTTCTCTTTCTTCTTTTCCAAGTTTAAGCATTTGATCATCGCCATGCCATCACCATCGTCATGATCTTTGCCATTGCTTCATCACTTGGAGTTGTGCTACCTATCTCATAATCATCTTGATAAACTAGGTTAGCACTCAGGGTTTCATCAATTAACCAAAACCAAACTAGAGCTTTCACACGGCCACGGCACGGTTCCAGTTGGCGCGCAGCTGGCGCATGTTGAACCCGCGCGGCTTCGTGGCATCCAGCATCTACGTTGCCACCTCGTGCCACAACGGTGGCTCCATTGACCATGCCAGGTGCACCGTGGAGATGCATGTCACCGCCAGCTACAGCGTCTCGCGGTTCCGGCAGGCGCGACCTAAGCTCCGGTGAGCGCGGACAGCTCCGTCTGTAGTGACCCTGGCTCTGGCGATGGACGCGGCCTCATCGGGGTCACTGACGTCTCGGGTGGAGACAGGCGGTGTTGTAACACCTCTGGTGTTTTGACCTAGCACTAAAACTTGACATGTCATCATATGCATTGCAAAGCATTCATAAAGTAGAAAATTTTGAATGCATTCACTAAGTAAGCTTTATTTCATAAGTTGTTATGTTATGTGATGTAATGTGATCCAAAACTCTAAATAAAGATCATGACCACAAGTGTCAAATTTCATGTGATCATGTGAGACCATGTGTCAATTGACTCAAATAACCCTAATGGGCCTTGTAACTGGTCAAAAATCATAGTTAAGTAAAAAGGTAAACAAATCAAATTTGAATTCAAATTCAAATTATAAAAGTCCTTTTTGCCCCTTCTGTCTATTTCAAAATCCATTTGGAATTTGGGGGTGTGACAAAAAGCAAAGTTGAAACTTATTTTATAAGGATCAACTTTGATATTCAAAGTTTTTAAAGTTTACATATAAAATTTGGAGTAATTTTGAAATGATTCAAATGCTCACATTCACCCCAAATCCAAATTTCAAAATGGAGGCAGAATTTGAAAATGTTCATTTAAGCAAAGTTGTAGAACTTTGAATTTTGAGCAACTTTTATTTTTGGAGATTTTCAACTTCTTTAGAAATTTTGAGAGTAATTTGTAAAATGAACTCAGTGGCAATTCTATAAATATTTCAAAAAATCCGTTGACAGCAGAGCGCCACCGCCTGCTTGCCACTGAGCTGCCACCGCCGATCATCTTCACCGCTTCCTCGCACGGTGACACATCTTTGTCTCTATGGTGACCTCGTTCGGGAGTTGGCGAAGCTAGACGCGCCTTCTCCTTCTATAAATAGGAGCACCCGCCGCTGTCGTTCTTCTTTTCCTCTCGTCTGCTCGCCGCCGATGACCTAGCCGCGCTCGTGAAATTCATCCTCACCGTAGCACCTCATGTCAATTGCGCTTACCAGTACCTCCGCCTCACCCTGCTGCTCATTCTAGGCTTGCTCGCCTCGCCTCTAGTAGTCCAGCGCCACCGCACAAAGTCTTCTTCCTCGGAGCCGACCAAAGTACCGCCACCACCGACCTCACCGTGGCCAGGACGCTCCAGTCTGTCTCCGCCTTCATCAAGCACACCATCGTGTTCGCGGTGAGCTCCTGAGCATGATGCTCTCTCCGCTTTAGTCCCTACTGCGTTGTAGCCGGTGTTGTGTCGTGCGCCACCGTGTCTGCGCCACCGTGGCCACCATGGCCGGCGTAGAGCTTCTTCCAGTGCGCCTACTGCTGTTCTAAGGGTCGGGATAGGTTCACGGGGTGTTGTTGGTCATGCTGGTGCGGTCTGCCTCGCTGGAGTCTCACCGTTGGTGTGTTTTGGCCGACCGGTGCTGGCAGCGCCGCCGTGTCCTGTTTTGTGTCGCTGACGAACGGGCCCAGGCTGTCAGTGAGAGAAGGGAGAGAACAGTGAGGTTTTGGTATTTTCTAAATTTTGAATAGTGCAGTAACTTTGGAAATTCATAGGAAAATAATTACAGCTCCACAAATTCTAGAAATTTGTGTGTAGCTTCTGTACATATTCTATTATGGTTTAAAAATATGAAACTTGAAATTTGAATAAATTTTTAATGTTCAAAAATTTAGTCAATTAAGTGATAAATGTAATTTTCATGATTTTTGTAGGCCACTGTATAACTTCAAAAATTATGAAATTTGTTTTGGTACACTAATTTGTCATGAGGAAGCTTACATAAAATTTTAAGGTCATTTGGAACAAGTTCATTTTAGGCTTATTTCCAAATTAATTCAAAAATGAATAAAAGCAAACCCTAAGTGTTGGTTAGAGTTTAGTTAATGAATGATTTCATTCATTAAGGGTAGAACTTTGGGTAGTTCTTTAGAAGAATGTATGGTTTCTTAATAAACATTTTTGTGTGGTCCTTGATGGTAGAATTGCAAGTTGGTTTTGTTGGCTTGCAACTGTACCGTGAAGGAAAGTTGTACTCCAGGTGTTATTATATTTCATGCACCATGAAGGCATCATATTTACATTATCATCATGTTGAAGCATATGTTATTATTTCGTGTAGAATCCGAGAGTGAACCGATCCTAGTTGGGCAAGTTGTGGAAGAATCCCCGGTTGTCACGGAATTTGATATTTGTGGTACTGATCTGGAATCCGAGATCGTCAACGAAGGCAAGCCTCGGTTTATGCATTAAACCATTACCTTGTTTACTTTGAAAAGTTTATCACCTATGTTACCTATTGCATTAAGTTGATTATTTCAAATGTCACCTACTTGATGCATTGCCTACCTTGTTAATTGTTTACCATCCTTGAAGATGATTTCATTTACAAAGGCGTAGAATGCTTAATATGCTTTATGGTAGGTTTTTAAAGTAAAAGTTTCTATACAATCAAAGATGGCATACTGGCCAAAGAAAGAAAGAAGATAGAATGAACTAGAGACTAGTCGGGTGACTTATCTTGAATGTTGGGTAATGTTGCCGACTATGTCGCTTAAAGGCCACTCATTGTGGATCTTCTGAACGAGACACTTTGTAGTACTGGTCACATACTCCAGTAAGCCTACTTCGGCTAATCCGATACTAAGACGAATGCCCACGCACTGGGAGTGGAGAGATGGCGGGAGTAGCGTGTACCCTCTGGCTGGAATGTGGTCGGATTAGAGGTGTGCTGTGCTCTCGGGTGGCGTGGAGACGGCTTAGTATAGGAGGATCCGGTAGCGAGGTTGATATATGCAAGATTAAGTTCTACATATGTCGTGTGATAAGGAATCCCCAGCTAGGACTTGAATCAATTCGAATTGCCGGTGCTCCGCGGATATGGAGACTCGTTTCATTACAGAAGCAATGTAGGACTGGTGAATTACTAAAACTTGAGAAAAGGAATGGAATGAGAAGGATTGGAACATGGGATATGAACACTTAGTTTGAGATAATGAACCAAGAAGACTTAGGGGAAAAAACTTGAAAATAGGATCAAGAATAGTAAGCTTTTGGCAAAGAATTTTTGAATCTTGCTACATCCTTACCTTGCCCCAATACCTGCATCTCTAAAGTCTTTCACCCCCATTTACGTCGGGTCAGTCTTGTTGAGTACCTTTGTACTCAGGGTTTGTTAACCCTTGTTGTAGGTGAGTCGCATGCGCAGGCTTGTTTTGGTCCCTACTGCATGTCAGTGTTTGAAGTCGATGACGATGAGGAATGATGAATGGCCTTTGGACAAGGCACTAGTTTATGAAAAATAATGTTAATGTAATATTATCCCGCTACTATGGTTGTATGACACTTATGGTTTTGTAAGTTTGAAACAACTGGTTTGTAAACTATATTATCGTAAGACTTCCGCTATATTTTGCTCTGATATATATATTTGAATAAACTGTTGTAATCTGCAATGTCTGTGATTGGGATCCTATTCAGAAAAGATTAGTGGATGATTCGGGTTTCCCGAGGACACCCGACAGACCTGTTAAGTTGTTGGGAACTTGTGTACGCTATCAGAGGTCTGTTGAGACAATGATAGATGCACGTGGGCCCGATTTCTTAGGAGGTTCTGCCACAGCTGGTATCAGAGCAGGTCCTATCTAAGATCATTGTAGGTTACTTTGGAAAACCTTCAAATTGATTTGGATCAAAGAAAGTAAACTTGATATTTTAAAGTTCAAATTTCTTTCTTCTTACCTCTGATCTAGCCTCAATCCTATCTTATTTGAAAGTTCATGGCAGATAATATGATTAGGTTTGTCCTATGTATTAAAAATCTAGTACTTTTGATTATATAAATCTTTTGTACCTAGATTCGCAAGATTGATTCATGCATCATGCTTGAACACCTTGCATAATAATTCCCCTTAAAAGTGGTTGGGTAAGTAATGTCAATCCCATTCTTGCTAACCTCCATTATCCTCAAGCTATTCTTATAGTCCTACCCTAACTTCTATAGGCTATGGCAAAGACCAAGATAACCGCACGCAAGTGCACCGGACCTCATGAAGTCCCTCGTCACCAGTTGGCACCACGAAACCATGAGCTTGGTGAAGGAAGTTCTAGGGCCTTAGGAGATGAAGGATCTTTAAGCAATCCCACCAACATCGAGAACCTTACCATGGAGCTCAACACTCTTCATCGAGCTCATGCCAAAGATCAAGAGAAGCTGGCGGAAATGCGAAGGGACATCACCAAGAATACCGAGTTGCGAAATGAAGCCTAGACACGAGAGGATGCGGCTAATGAACGCATCCATGAGTTGGAGTTCTACGTAGAAGACCTAGAGATGGACAATGCCATTCTTCATGAGAATGTCCACATGATGTATGCTCAACTTCATCCTCCTCATGGGGATGGTGAAGTTATAGATGAAGAAATGATTGTAGATCCAGGAGAAATCCATGATGAAGAAGTGGAGTGAAAGCATCTAGGCCCCTAGTAGGGTTTCGGTGATTAATGACAATACAAGATTACTATGACTAACGTATGTTTTGTAGAGGCAATAAAGTTAGGTCATGGTAATGAAGATCGATTGGGCAATCAAAGTTGTCATGCCCCTACGATGGAAATCATTTCGGTTTTCAAAGGATGGACGACAAGGTTAAGGATGACTAGTTCTAAGTGTCGATTGAAGTTGGAGTGACACTTAGAGTAGTTTAGGACTTTGTTTTTCCTTTGGCCGTACTATTAAGGGGGGTATGGATGGGTAGCTTGACCTAGTTGAGTCTAGTGAGTTAGGTGTGGTGCACACTTGTTAAAACTAGCTCTAGGTAGCTCCTATGAATGCCTAAGATCCTTTGGAGCAAACTTCATTCACATATGATCGAAAGTTGGAAGTGAATGGAAGGTCAAATGCTGACCGGACGCTGGCCCCGGTGCGACCGGACGCTGGCCACAGGGTTCGGTCAGTTCATTTGATCAGCTGTCTGCGTTCGGTGCGACCGGACGCTGAAGAGGTCAAGTGACCGGACGCTGAAAGGCAGCGTCCAGTCGACTCCAGTAAGGTTCCAGAGAAGGGAATCTGCGACCGGACATGTCCGGTCAGTACTGACCGGACCCTGAGGGTTCAGCGTCCGATCGAGTCCAGTAAGGTTCTAGAAAGGGTTTCATACGACCGGACGCGTCCGGTCAGTGCTGACCGGACCCTGCCAGCGTCCGGTCAACTCATTTTTACTAGCTCACGGGTTGAACTGACCGGAGCGTCCGGTCACCCCACGAAGCTCATAACGGTTCGTTTTTCAGGATGCCTTATAAATAGAAGCTCCACTCGTGTGTGGAGTCACTTTTGCTCATTCCAACAGCTGAGAAACACGTTTGTGAGTGCCAAGAAGAGCAAGGTCCTAGTGAGGTGATTGAGATTTGAGAATCCAAGAGAGTAGCCTCATTAGTGAATTAAGAGTAGCCAAGTGTGCATCCATCTTCTCATTAGGCTTCACGTGGTCAAGTGAGAGTTCGTGCTTGTTACTCTTGGTGATCGCCATCACCTAGACGGCTTGGTGGTGATTGGGAGCTTGGTGATCACTCGGCGGAGCTTATGGGTGACCCAACTCAAGTTGTGAGAGGCTTTGGGTGATTCGTCGTGATGGAGTGTCGAAGAATCAACCCGTAGAGAGCACTTGATCCTTGTGCGGATCAAGGGGGAGCTACACCCTTGCATGGGTGCTCCAACGAGGACTAGTGGGGAGTGGCGACTCTCCGATACCTCGGCAAAACATCGCCGCGTTCCTCTCTCTCTTTACTTTGAGTATTTACTTTGTGCAATTCAATACTTGTCTCTACATTCTTTGAATTGACATGCTAGAGTAAGTTTGGAACATAGTTTGCAAGTCCGTTGTGCATTAGTTTGATAGAAACACTTTTCTAGGCACAAGGGGTTAATTGGGCTATCCGTAGGATTTGATTATTGCAAGAAAATTTAGAATTAGCCCAATTCACCCCCCCTCTTGGGCATCTTGATTCTTTCAATTGGTATCAGAGCCTCATGCTCATATTTTTAAGCCTAACCGCTTAGAGCAAGATGTCTCACGGGGATGGACCTCCTCCTATCTTTGAGGGAGATGACTTTCCTTATTGGAAAATTCACATGGAGGCATACTTAGAAGCTCTAGATGTTGGAATTCTTAGAGCCGCCTCACAAGGCTTCCCAAAACCTCAGGATGCTACAAACCTACAAGGCGATGAGGTTAACTATGAAAAATGGAATGCAAAGGCTCGAAACACCATCTTTAGAGGCCTTTGCAAAGATGTGTTTAATCGTGTAAGGAACCACAAAGACGCCCATGCACTATGGTCGGACGTTTGTGCGCTCCATGAGGGAACCAAGAGCGAGCGTGAGGAACGCTATCATCTTGTGATTAAAAAGCTAAATTCATTTGAGATGCTTCCCAAAGAAAGTGCTAATAAAATGTATTCTCGTTTAAATGTTCTTGTAGAGGAAGTCAATGGGCTTGGACTTACTCAAATGTCACCATCCGATGTTGTGAGAAAGATCTTAAGTGTCCTCCCCATTGACAAATATGGGCACATTGTGACCGTGCTACATCAAGGTGATCTTTCCGCCGCTACACCGACACAAATCTTGGGAAAGATCAATGCTCATGAGATGTACATGCACATCACGCCACAAGATCGCTCATCCTCTACAAAGAAGAAAGAGAAGGACTTAGCATTCAAAGCTAGCCAAGATAAGGGCAAAGCAAGACTTGAGTATGAGAGCTCAAGTGATGAAGATGATGAAGAAAGTCTTGCTCTCATGGTGAAGAAGACCGCCAAGATGCTAAAGAAGCTAAACAAGAGTGGCATCAAGTTTGATGGCAAGAAGAAGAAGTTCTTCACTAGCTCAAGAAGAAAGCCAATCTCCAAGATGGATTGCTACAATTGTGGTGAACTTGGCCATCTAGCTCATCAATGCACAAAGCCCAAGAAAGACAAGTTCAAGAACAAGAACAAGGGCAAGAAAGATGACTCAAGCAATGAAGATGAAGATGAGAAGAAAAAGAACAAGCCATACAAGAAGAGAGATGGCAAGAAGAGGGACTTTCACAAGAAGAAGAAGAGTGGAAAGGCCTACATTGTCGGTGATTGGCTCATGGACATTGATTCATCAAGTGGATCATCCGATGATGATAGTGACAATGAGAAGGTGGCCGCCATTGCTATTGATCTTGCATCTTCACCGCCACCATCGCCATCATCCTCTACTCATCTATGCCTTATGGCCAAGGGTGAACCCAAGGTAACTAAGAGTGATGATAGTAGTGATGATGAGCATGCTAGTGATGATGATAGCGATAGCGATGATGATGATTCATGTACATATGATGATCTTGTCAAAATACTAAGAAAATACACTAAGATCATTAGAAAGAGTAGAGCTACAAATAAAAAACTTGATGCTAAAAATGATTCACTCTTAGCTAAGTATGATACATTAGAAAAGGCTAATGATGAGCTTAGAGAAACTAATGATGCTATATCATCCAAACTCAAAGAGCTCAAATCTTCCAAGAAAGAGCTTAAAGATAAACATGATAAACTTGAGTGGGTGCACAATGAACTCATCACTAGCCACAACAAGCTAAAAGATGAATACACTACTCTTAAGATTAATCATGATACTCTTGTTATTGCTCAAGAATTTTTACCAAATGAGCCACATGATGCTACTAACCATGTTGTCAAGATTGATATAGCTACTTCATGTGATGATTTAATTGATGAAAGCATTGAGCATGGATCTAGTAGCAAAGGCAAGCAAGTGGTTGAGTGCAATGACTATGATGAGTATGTCAAGCTCAAGAGTGATAATGAGAAGCTCATGAAAGATCTTAAAGAAATAAAAAGTCACAACACCATTGTGCTAGAAACCCTTGATCATGACAAAGAGTTGATCCTTGAGAATGAGAAGCTCAAAGAAGAAAACAAGAAGCTCAAGGAAGAAAAGAAAGATGATGCTCTAAAAGAAGAAAATAAGAAGCTCAAGTTGGAGAAAGAGCATCTCAAGATTGGATTGAGCAAGTTCGCTAGAGGCAAGCATCTCCAAAGTGAGCTACTCATGAACACCGTCATGAAGATGGATAGAAGTGGCATTGGATATGTGGCAAGTGTAGAGAAGAAGAAGGCTCAAGCTCAACAACAACAATCAAAGCCAAAGCCAAAGCCTAAGAGATGTTTTGAGTGTGGACAAGAAGGCCACTTTGCTCGTGAGTGTCAAACTCCACCGCCACAACCCTTGCCCAAGCATGCTAGACCCTTTGCTTTCAATGCTCACTACATGCTTAGAAAAGATTCAAGTGGAAAGATGAAAGTCATGTTCTTAGGACCCCCAACAAGAGTAGACCTAAGAAGATTTGGGTGGCTAAGTCACTTGTTGAGAAGGTGAAGGGTCCTCAACAAGTTTGGATTCCTAAAGTTTGAATCTCATGTGTGTAGGTGAACTACAAGACCGGTGGAAGTCATTGGGTTATTGATAGCGGTTGCACTCAACATATGACCGGTGATCCTCGTATGTTCACCTCACTAGATGAAGAGGTAGATGGGCAAGAGAAAATAACATTTGGAGATAACTCAAAGGGCAAGGTTAAAGGATTGGGCAAAGTGGCAATATCAAATGATCATTCCATCTCTAATGTGCTCTATGTTGCTTCATTGAGCTTCAACTTGCTATCCGTTGGGCAATTGTGTGATCTTGGCTTCCAATGCTTGTTCACCGAGAAGGAGGTTGTTGTATCCAAGGTAGATGACAATCAAGTGATATTCAATGGATTTAGATACAACAACTTATATCTAGTTGACTTCACCTCCGAAGATGCAAATTTGAAGACTTGCCTATTCACCAAAACAACACTTGGGTGGCTATGGCATAGAAGACTTGCTCATGTTGGGATGAGCTCACTCAAGAAGCTTATGAAGAATGATTTGGTGAGAGGGTTGAAGGATGTGAAGTTTGAGAAGGACAAGCTTTGTAGTGCATGTCAAGCCGGCAAGCAAGTTGCAAACACTCATCCAACCAAAGCTTTCATGTCAACCACAAGAGTGCTTGAACTCCTACACATGGATTTATTTGGACCAACAACATACAAGAGTTTGGGAGGAAATCTCTATTGTCTTGTGATTGTGGATGATTATTCAAGGTATACATGGGTGTTCTTCCTTCATGACAAATCCAAAGTTGCATCTTGCTTCAAGAAGTTTGCCAAGAGAGCTCAAAATGAATTTGAAGTGAAGCTCAAAAAGATTAGAAGTGACAATGGGAAAGAATTTGACAACACAAACATTGAAGCTTATTGTGATGAAGTTGGGATCAAGCATGAAGTCTCCGCAACTTATACTCCTCAACAAAATGGTGTAGTTGAGAGGAAGAACCAGACTTTGATCACTCTTGCAAGAACAATGCTAGATGAGTACAACACCCCTGAAGCTCTATGGCGGATGCAATCAACACCACATGCTATGCATCAAACCGCCTATTCCTTCAAAAGTTCCTTGGCAAGATACCTTATGAGTTGTTCAACGGGAAGAAGCCGGACGTCTCCTTCTTTAGGGTGTTTGGTTGCAAATGCTACATCTACAAGAAGCGACAACACCTAGGGAAGTTCCAAAGACGTTGTGATATTGGTTTTCTTATTGGTTACTCATCAAAGTCCAAAGCATATAGAGTATTTAATCATGCCACCGGCTTGGTTGAAGAAACATATGATGTGGAATTTGATGAATCTAACGGCTTCTAAGGAGCACATGAGAATCTTGATGATGTAGGTGATGAACCAGTGAGGGAGGCTATGAAGAATATTCCGGTGGGAGACATCAAGTCAAAAGATGATGAAGATGATGTACAAATCATTGATCAACCTTCTTCATCAAGTGTACCACAAGATGGTGAAAAAGATGGGAGAGTAGAAAATGAAGATACTCATATCTCTCATGAGCAAATGGTGGTACAAGCACAAGATGTTGATGCTCCACAACCTCCTCCCCAAGTGGTCAATAGAAGAAATACACCTCTCCTACAAGATCATCCACAAGATCTCATCATAGGGAGTCCATCAAAGGGAGTATGACTCGATCTTAAAAACTTACTTCATTAATTGCTCATCACACGTTTGTCTCTTGCTATGAGCCTACCAAGGTAGAAGAAGCTCTAAAAGATCCAGATTGGATCAATGCCATGCATGAAGAGCTGAACAACTTCACTCGTAATGAAGTTTGGACTCTTGAAGAGCGACCAAAAGGTGCTAGAGTCATTGGAACGAAGTGGGTGTTCCGCAACAAGCAAGATGATCAAGGTGTTGTTGTGAGGAACAAGGCAAGACTAGTTGCAAAAGGGTTCTCTCAAGTTGAAGGTTTGGATTTTGGAGAGACCTTTGCACCGGTTGCAAGATTAGAAGCCATCCGTATCCTTCTTGCATATGCATCACATCATGAAATGAAACTATATCAAATGGATGTGAAAATTGCATTTTTAAATGGCTTTATTAATGAACTAGTCTATGTTGATCAACCTCCCGGGTTTGAAGACCCTAGATATCCTAATCATGTTTATAGGTTGTCCAAGGCACTATATGGGCTTAAGCAAGCCCCAAGAGCTTGGTATGAGCGCCTTCGGGACTTCCTTATTGAGAAGGGCTTCACCATTGGGAAGGTCGGCACCACGCTATTCACCAAGAAGCATGATGGACATATCTTCATTTGTCAAGTATATGTTGATGATATCATCTTTGGATCATCAAATGAAGACTCATACAAAGAATTTGGTGAATTGATGTCGAAGGAGTTCGAGATGTCAATGATTGGTGAGCTTACATTCTTTCTTGGTTTTCAAGTCAAGCAAATGAAAGAAGGCATCTTCATCTCTCAAAAGAAATACACAAAAGATCTTCTCAAGAGATTTAAGATGGATGAATGTAAGCCAATCAAGACACCAATGCCTACCAATGGACATCTCGACCTAGATGAGGGAGGTAACCCGGTTGACCAAACTCTCTACCGTTCTATAATTGGTAGCTTGTTATACTTAACTGCATCTAGGCCCGACATCATGTTTAGTGTGTGTATGTGTGCTAGATTTCAAGCTAGTCCTAAGGAAACACATTTAATTGCCATAAAAAGAATCCTTAGGTATCTTAAGCACATACCAAGCATTGGCCTTTGGTATCCCAAAGGAGCTTTATTTGAATTAATTGGCTATTCTGATTCGGATTACGCCGGATGTAAAGTTGATAGAAAAAGCACATCCGGAGGGTGCCATTTGCTTGGTAGATCACTTGTGTCTTGGTCCTCCAAGAAACAAAATAGTGTGGCTTTGTCCACCGCCGAAGCAGAAAACATTGCCGCGGGTGCTTCTTGTGCACAAATATTATACATGAAACAAACTTTGCTAGACTATGGTGTAGTTCTAGAAAAGGTACCTCTTTTGTGCGATAATGAAAGTGCGGTAAAACTTGCAAATAATCCGGTTCAACACTTTTGCACCAAGCACATAGATATCTGCCATCACTTTCTAAGAGATCATGTTGCTAAAAATGATATATCATTAGAAGGTGTAAGAACCGAAGATCAATTAGAGGATATCTTCACTAAACCGTTAGATGAGGCTACATTTTGTAGATTGCGGAATGAGCTCAATGTGCTTGATTTTAGTAACTTCACTAAAAATTGAGCTTGTGTTGTCCCTTGCATTCATTGTAATATACAACATGTTTAATTTTTGGCAATGCATATAGGGCTTGTCTAACATGGTTAAGATAACCGCCGAAAAGCGTGTGAAGAAGCTTAACCTTAGATCAAACTTGACAAGCAACTAGATTTACTTATAAGTATTGCATACGCATGAATGTTGTTTTGTCGTTTTGTTCCATTTGCCTGTTTATTGCCTATTTTCTTAAAAAGAATTATAGCCTAAGGCAACATATTTTGAAAAAATATGAGGGTTTAAGAGAGGTCACTCACATCAGTCCCAATTAGTGTTTATTTGGATCTTATTCAAGTTGGGACTTGATTGGGAACAGGCAGCGCGGAGGGACTTTGAAGATTTGCTGGAAAGGGTGCACCAGACGCTGCACCGGGCGCTGCTGTCCAGTGTCCGGTCAGTTCATAGGAGGTGAACTGCTGGTGAAGGAGTGACCGGACGCTGCGTTTGTGCGTTCGGTCAGGAAGGGATCCAGCGTCCGGTCGTTTGGAGAAGAACAGGCTGTACTGACCGGACCCTGCCTGCGTCCGGTCATGGACCACCGGACGCGTCCGGTCCCGATTCCAGAGGAATTGGACCTCTCTGGAATCGACCGAACACTGGGTGGTAGCATCCGGTCGCTACCACCAGAGCGTTCGGTCAGTGGATTTCGCGCGGCTTTAGGACTCTTTTCTCCATTTCCTTATCTGTCGCATTTGGGGTCCTCATTTAAACCACAGCCCTTGCGTCTCTCTTTGACCTAACCCGTACGCTGCCTTGACAGCCACCGTGCCACCGCATTTCGCCGAGCCCATGCCAGAGCCGCCACCTCTGGTTCTCCCGCACCCAAGCCACCGCGCCACCGTAGCCCCGTGCCACACTCCCTGCATCGGCCACGCACGCCACCGTGTTTCCCCTACCTACGCTCGCCACTGCTTCGCTCGCCACCGCGCCATCGCTGAGGAACCCGCTGCCGCGCTTCACCACCCACCTCTCGCGTGTCTGCGACGCTGGAGTCAAGACCGAGGGGCTCTCAAAGCCGTTGATCCAAATCCTTACCCTACCTCCTTGATTGGTAAGGCCAGACAGTTGTTTCAATCTTGATCTTTTCAATTGTGACCTAGATCAAATTGCAGTGCACTGATTCCCAATCGCATTCAGGGCTTTCGACCTAACCCTAGCTGGTTCCGAGGGTTCCCCCGCGTGATGCCTTTCCTTTTCTCGGATCGCCGATTCATCAGGTAGCTTGCCCGTCGTCTCAATTTCGTACCTACATTGCTTGCTTCCTAGGTTTTCGCATCTATTAGATATATCGTATTTATTTGTATATCCATCTATTCCATCGTGCAGCGAGTCGGTGCCGTTGAGGTTCTTGTGACATTGTCAGTCAACTTGGAGCCAAGCTCGCGAGTAAGGATCGAGGCCAAGCCTTGGGAGTGTCAGTTTGTGTATTGATCTTCATCAGCGGTAGTTCACCCTGTTGTCAGATCAGATGGCTCGCACCAAGAACGTTGGTGATGGCCCAGGTGATGATGATCGGAGGCCCCCGCCTCGCCAGCATGTAGGATCGAAAGGCAAGTCAACAAAGCAGGTGACATCTAAGAAGTGCAAGTACCCCAACGCAGAGACAGCGAGAGCAGCAGCTATTGCAGAGGCCACAGAGCGTGCCGAGAGAGGAGGCGCTCGTAGTGGTGTTGTCATAGCAGATCCACAGCTCACACCAGCTCAGAGGGCAGCAGTTGAGGAGGCTGAGTGTCTTCATGGTGGTCCACCTAGGACTGTCATGATGGCAGGACGTCGACTGGCTATTGAGGAGGCTCGTCCTTAGGGGGAGTCCTAGCAGGAGGCACAGCAGCAGCCCCCACCAGCAGAGCCTCAGCCAGCTCAGGAGACTCAGGAGGGTCAGTAGGCCAAGGAGACCGTGTTGGCACCCCAGCTACGCCGCTCTAGTCAGACCAGTGCCATAGTTCCACCGAGGCTAGCTACACAGTGCAGAGGTTCACGCCCTCCGCCTAGACCACAGGGTCCGCCTCTAGTAGTACACCTCGACTTGAGGGCCGCCACTGCTAGACATGTTCGCCAGCTATGTTTTGTTGAGTTCGATGTGTGGTTCCCTCTGAGGAGGGATGAGAGAGCAGCAGAGGGGTTCTACACACCGCTCCAGGAGGACTTCTACAACGCATATCTGAACAGTGGGGTAGTGTTTAGATCTCAGAGGGTCTGCAGTTTGGAGTCTATTGTGGTAGCAGCCGGAGAGCACATCCGCCCCTACTTATCATATTTGCCGGGGCTTGTAGATCTGATTGGCCGGACAGGAGTATATGTACCATCTTGGGTCCGGTAGTTTTATGCTTCACTCTACGTTGATCCACATCATAACTTCATTCATTTTGCATTCAACGGCAGAGATTATAGGGTGATGAGCTTCAGGGCCCAGGAGATACTGTGATTATAGGAGCAGCCTGTAAAGTTGCATGAGGTCTGTTATGGATAGCAGGAGCCTCCCAGGCATCCTCATGGAGGGTTGGTGCCTCCTATAGATCTGGTGAGACATTGCTTCAAAGAGCCCTTTGGTGAGGGGTCGAGTAGGAACCCTAGTGACCTGACTCCTACAGCTCGTGTGCTAGAGGCGATCATCAGGAGGACACTACTTCCCAGGTTGGGATACAGGGAGGGTCTGACTCGACTACAGCTCTGGCTCCTTAATGCCCTGATACAACAGACCGTGTTCGATATTTAGGACCTCCTTCTATCAGAGATGGAGGATACTATTGCTGAGGGCTTCAAAGGTCGCCCACAGCTCCCTTATGCACATTGGGTCACTTTCTTGATGCTACAGTGTGTGCACGTCAGGACCCCTAAGTTGGTTGCAGAGTACAGGGCTGCCACTATAGAGTTTCCTGCATATAACATGTCATAGAGGATCAGGCACAACACTCCACAGGCACCAGCTCGTCCCAATCGTCGTCCAGATATTCTAGAGTCAGCAGCTCAGTAGGACGAGATCATTAGAGGCATTGCGGCCATAGAGGAGGAGCAGCTTGAGGCACAGCACGAGATGACCGAGTCCAGTGATAGCTCGAATGATGACTATCTGCCGATTCCTCAGATGCCTCCACGTAGACATGATGCAGAGGCCGGTAGTTCCAGCTCAGCTTCGCCAGCACCGTAGATGGACCCCGCATTGATTGCCATTCTTGAGCGGATGCAGCAAGATCAGGCACGACAGGCACAGGAGACCGCTGCCAACTTTGCACAGTTCCAGGCTCGTCAGGACGAGTTCCAGAGGCAGCAGCAGCTTCTCTAGCAGTAGATGCATCACTAGTAGATACTCATGTAGCAGCAGCTTATGGGCTTTATGCAGCATGTAGTGACAGCACTTGGGGCACCACTGCCACAGTCTTTGCCCCAGCTTGCTCAGCCTGCCTCCACCACGACGACTCCAGCTATACAGCCCAGTGGGCTTTAGAGTCAGGGACAACCTCCAGCTCAGTTTGCTTCACCTACAGTTCAGGTGTCCCAGTGGTTGTCCTCACCGGTGGTTGCCCCGTAGTTCACTCCATATCACACGGGCTTCTCACTAGAACAGTCACCCTCGCTCTTTGTGCCTGACACGTCAGTCTCCAGGAGTCTTAGAGCATCTTTCAGCGAGCTGACCGGCATGCCTACACCACCTCATATGCATACCGTCGGTCCTTCTATAGCAGCTCCAGTCGTAGTGACTACTCAGAGGCTCCCCTCGTCTGTCGCCTCTTCAGATCCTATGACAGACATACTAGCAGCTTCACAGGCAGCACCAGCCCTAGCTTAGACCCAGACTGCTTCAGCAACACTTCCTGCCACAAAGGGTCAGTCAGTACAGAGCTCAGGGTCAGATGATGATGGTGCCCAGTTCCAGCTTGCCCCATGTACTTCAGCGCCCGACTCATCCGCTGTAGCCCCACCGACCGACTCTTAGGTTTTGGTGTTTGATGCCAAAGGGGGAGAGGGTTCGAGTATGTAGACTTAGGGGGAGCGTGATTTAGGGGGAGCTAGTTATATAGTATTAGCTTATTATATACATCTGGAGTTTTATTTGTGTGATACACTATTTCTTATGCATTCGTGTGTTTACTTTCATGCATACTATTATATATATGTGATAGTGCTATCTACATGATTGTGATATATGACATGTGTGCTCGCTACTTTACATTATTTATATGTCATATCACTTGTGTTATGCTCATTTGCCTTTGCTTCCATGTTTATACTCCGATGCAAATGAGCTTTGTTACACGTACTCATGCTTAATTGATATCCTTTGAGTACATTGTGTTGGCTTTGGTCATATAAGCTTGACTAACACTTTTGTTCTTATCGACAAAAGCTTATATGAACCAAGCCCGTCAAAAACCTCACTCTTTCACATACTCAAGGTGGTATTGTCATCAATCACCAAAAAGGGGGAGATTGAAAGCATCTAGGCCCCTAGTAGGGTTTCAGTGATTAATGACAATACAAGATTACTATGACTAACGTATGTTTTGTAGAGGCAATAAAGTTAGGTCATGGTAATAAAGATCAATTGGGCAATCAAAGTTGCCATGCCCCTATGATGGAAATCGTTTGAGTTTTCAAAGGATGGACAATAAGGTTAAGGATGACTAGTTCTAAGTGTCGATTGAAGTTGGAGTGACACTTAGAGTAGTTTAGGACTTTATTTTTTCTTTGGCCATACTATTAAGGGGGGTATGGACGGGTAGCTTGACCTAGTTGAGTCTAGTGAGTTAGGTGTGGTGCACACTTGTTAAAACTAGCTCTAGGTAGCTCCTATGAATGCCTAAGATCCTTTGGAGCAAACTTCATTCACATATGATCAAAAGTTGGAAGTGAATGGAGGGTCAAATGCTGACCGGACGCTGGCCTCAGTGCGACCGGACGCTGGCCACAGGGTCCGGTCAGTTCATTTGATCAGTTGTCTGCATTCGGTGCGATCGGACGCTGAAGAGGTCAAGTGACCGGACGCTGAAAGGCAGCGTCCGGTCGACTCCAGTAAGGTTCTAGAGAAGGGAATCTGTGACCGGACACGTCCGGTCAGTACTGACCGGACCCTGAGGGTTCAGCGTCCGGTCGAGTCCAGTAAGGTTCCAGTAAGGGTTTCATATGACCGGACGCGTCCGATCAGTGCTGACCGGACCCTGTCAGCGTTCGGTCAACTCATTTTTACTGGCTCGCGGGTTGAACTGACCGGAGCGTCCGGTCAACACGACTGGAGCGTCCGGTCACCCCGCAGAAGCTCATAGCGGTTTATTTTTCAGGCTGCCTTATAAATAGAAGCTCCACTCGTGTGTGGAGTCACTTTTACTCAATCCAATAGCTGAGAAACACATTTGTGAGTGCCAAGAAGAGCAAGGTCCTAGTGAGGTGATTGAGATTTGAGAATCCAAGAGAGTAGCCTCATTAGTGAATCAAGAGTAGCCAAGTGTGCATCCATCTTCTCATTAGGCTTCGCGTGGTCAAGTGAGAGTTCGTGCTTGTTACTCTTGGTGATCGTCATCACCTAGACGGCTTGGTGGTGATTGGGAGCTTGGTGATCACCCGGCGGAGCTTGTGGGTGACCTAACTCAAGTTGTGAGCGGCTTTGGGTGATTCGCCGCGATGGAGTGTCGAAGAATCAACCCGTAGAGAGCACTTGATCCTTGCGTGGATCAAGGGGGAGCTACACCCTTGCACGGGTGCTCCAACGAGGACTAGTGGGGAGTGGCGACTCTCTGATACCTCGGCAAAACATCGCCGTGTTCCTCTCTCTCTTTACTTTGAGCATTTACTTTGAGTATTTACTTTGTGCAATTCAATACTTGTCTCTACATTCTTTGAATTGCCATGCTAGAGTAAGTTTGGAACATAGTTTGCAAGTCCGTTGTGCATTAGTTTGATAGAAACACTTTTCTAGGCACAAAGGGGTTAATTGGGCTATCTGTAGGATTTGATTATTGCAAGAAAATTTAGAATTAGCCCAATTCACCCCCCCTCTTGGGCATCTTGATCCTTTCAAGGAGGACCCTGAGGAATTAGTGTACTTCTCAGATAAAGATGATGTTTCGTCCGGTATGGACACGGACGCCGATGGCTAAGAGCTTGGAGTAGTAATAGTTCCTTTACTGCTTTTCTAGTAAACCAGGGTTGTCTTGGGGGATACAAGACATGTAATATAAATAAGTAACCCTTTGTAGCATGAAACCTTTTAACGGCTTTCTCTTCAATAAATAATAATGTAAATAAACATGTCTCTCTAACAGATGCCTCGTCCTATTACCTGAGCTGGTGCAAGTACCTCGCAAGACCATGATGATATCCCAAATCCTCCACCAATGCTCCGACTATGGCAGATGCCATAGCCGCACTCGTCAATGCAACGGCAGAGAATGCTAGGTTGTTAAGGGAATTGGCTCAGAACCAATAGGCACCACACCCTAATCGTGGCCGTCGTAATAATGGAAATGACGAGTCAACCTATATTGATTTTACTGACACACGTCCGCCTGTGTTCTCTAAGGTAGAAGAGCCTTTAGAAGCTGACGATTGGCTCCGGACAATGGAGCAAAAGTTTGAGCTGATTCACTGTACTAAGATACAGAAACCAAGGTTTGCGGCACAGCAACTCCGAGGAGCTGCTGGTGCCTGGTGGGCAAATTTGGTAGCTATACAACCCACTGGTCACCAAATCACCTGGATGGAGTTTAAGGATGCCTTTAGGGCACACTATATTCCAGATGGTGTGATGACCATGAAGTTAGAAGAGTTTTTGGCTCTTAAGCAAGGGGAGCACCCGGTGATGCACTATATTGGCGCTTCAATCACCTATCACAGTATGCTGTAGAGTATGTGAATACTGATAGGAAGAAGAAGAATCATTTCCTAAGAGGCCTGAACATCAAACTTTAGACCATGATGGCAACTTGGGCAACGCAACTTATCATGAGACAATCAACATTGTTATTGCTTCAGAGGAGAATTACCGCCGACACAAGGAGGCGAAGAAAAAGAGAGTATCTACTTCCGGATCATCAAGTGGAAAGCGTCAAAAGATGGTCTACCATCCTTAGAATCATGGCCGTGCGCCATTCCGCCCACAACAAAGCCAAAGCAGGCAGCAAATCTTTATTCGCCCTACAATTAATATGACTTATCTTCATCAAGCACTGCAGTAGTAAAATAATACAAATAATGCAAACCATACTGCTACTCCCTAGAATCACAATTATCCATGTTATAATTGTGGTAAACTCAGACACTTTTCCCGAGAATGTCTATATCCCAGGAAGAGTAATCCTAATGCACCTAAAGCCCCTGTTACTCAAGCTCAGAATCAGTACAAGGGCAATGCTCAGAACAGTCAGAAGGGTCAGGTTGAGAAGAAAACTGGAAGGGTCTTCTATACTTAGGTGGAATATATTCCAGAAGGAGAACCAGTAATGATTGGTATGTTTCCTATTGCTAAGCATCCTGCAATTACCTTATTTGATTCTGGTGCATCCCATACATTCATCAATCGTACATTTGTTGTGAAGCATAGGATAACTATTAGGGAAACAAAAGAACCATATCATATATAGTCGCCCAGGGGACGAATCTGTACAAGGGAGATAGTTCAGCATGTACCTATTGATTTGAGAGGATATGAGTTCCGTACCAACATGCTGATATTAAAGGATCAAGATATAGATGTGATCCTTGGTATGAACTGGTTAACGCAACACATGGCTGTCATAGATGTCATGCGTAGAACCATAAGGGTAAATGTACCTAACAGCAAAACCCAACTTCTTATCCGACTTCCCTTTCCTAAGAGTACGGTTGGAACAGTCTGTGCAACTACTGTTGAAGAAGCCGAGAAACTTCTGGTGGTATGTGAATTTATGGATGTCTTTCCCGATGATCTGCATGGTCTGCCACCAGACCAAGATGTAGAGTTTAGAATTGATCTAAAACCAGGAACGGCACCTGTGTCCAGAAGAGCATATAGGATGCCACCCAAAGAACTAGCAGAATTAAAAATCCAACTACAAGAGTTGTTAGACAAGGGTTTCATTCAACCCAGTTCATCACCTTGGGGATGCCCTGCTATCTTCGTGAAGAAAAAAGGACCAAACCTTAAGGTTATATATTGACTATCGGCCATTAAATGAAGTCACCGTAAAGAACAAATACCCCTTACCCCGAATTGATTTGCTTTTTGATCAACTTGCGGGAGCTAAGGTGTTCTCGAAGATAGACTTGAGATCAGGCTATCACTAGATTAAGATTAGACGGGAAGATGTGCCGAAGACAGCGTTTACCACCCGTTATGGTCTATATGAGTATTTAGTCATGTCTTTTGGGCTGACCAATGCCCCGGCTCATTTCATGTACCTGATGAACTCAGTTTTCATACCCGAGTTGGATAAGTTTGTAGTGGTGTTTATTGATGACATTCTTATCTATTCTAAGAACAAAGAGGAACATGCAGAACATCTCCGCATTATTCTACAACGATTAAGAGACCACAAATTATATGCCAAATTCAGTAAATGTGCATTCTGGTTAGAGGAAGTACAATTTCTGGGTCATGTGTTATCTGCTGAAGATATAGCTGTTGATCCGAGCAAGGTAGAAGAAGTCCTTAACTGGAAAGCACCTACCACTGTTCATCAAGTTCGTAGTTTTCTGGGGTTGGCAGGTTATTATTGTCGGTTCATCCCTGACTTTTCCAGAATTGCGAAGCCGATTACTGAACTGTTGAAAAATCAAACTAAGTTTGTATGGTCAACAGAATATGAGAAGGCCTTTCAAACATTAAAGAAGTTGCTAACAACTGCACCAGTATTAGCACAACTTGATATCGAGAGGCCGTTTGATATCTATTGTGATGCATCTAGAATTAGTATTGGCTATGTTCTTATGCAAGAAGGCATAGTCATAGCGTATGCTTCCAGATAACTCAAGAAGCATGAAGAACATTATTCCACCCATGATCTTGAATTAGCCGCTGTTGTTCATGCACTTAAGGTTTGGCGACATTATTTATTGGGCAATATCTGTTATATCTATACGGATCACAAAAGTTTGAAATATATCTTCACTCAGTCATAGTTGAATATGAGGCAAAGAAGATGGTTAGAACTTATCAAAGATTATGACTTAGAAGTGCATTATCATCCGGGCAAGGCTAATGTGGTTGCCGATGCCCTGAGTCACAAGAGTCATTGCCATTGTCTGACTGTGAAACCTATGCAACGAACATTGTGTCAAGAGATGGAGCATCTAAATTTACAAATCATAGAATAAGGTTCCCTGTCCAATATTGTAGTTGAGTCCACTATCAAAGATTAGATCATTGTTGCTCAACGGAAAAGTAAGGGTATAGCCCATATCAAAGATAAAGTTAGATCTAGAAAACCAACATGTTTCAATATTGATGAATCCGATGTCGTATGGTTCAAAGATAGATTGGTAGTACCCAAAAGTCCGGAGCTACGAAAGTAGATTCTTGATGAAGCTTATTCTACAAGATACTCCATTCATCCAGGTAGCAACAAAATATATCATGATCTGAGAAAGAGATATTGGTGGACCAAAATGAAAATAGAAATAGCTCAATATGTGGCCAAATGTGATACTTGTCAGAGAGTTAAAGCGGTTCACATGAAGACTGCAGGTCCATTACATTCATTGTCAGTTCCATCTTGAAAGTGGGAAGATATCTGTATGGACTTTATCGTGGGATTGCCTAGGACATCTGCAGGCTACAATTCAATATAGGTTATTGTTGATCGCCTAACCAAGATAGCTCATTTCTTACCAGTTAGAGATAAATATCAAGCGGAACAGTATGCAAAGCTTTATCTTGATAGAATCTTTAGTCTGCATGGGGCACCCAAGACCATTGTCTCTGACAGAGGGTCATTGTTCGTATCCAAGTTTTGGAAAAGTCTACATGAGTCTTTGGGAACCAAACTTATCCGCAGTTCTGCTTATCATCCGTAAACAGATGGACAGACTGAAAGGGTAAATCAAATTCTTGAAGATATGTTGAGAGCATGTGTCCTTTCCTATAGTGCTAAATGGGATGAATGCCTTCCTTTAGCTGAATTCTCATATAACAATAGCTATCAAGAGAGCATTAAAATGGCACCATTCGAAGCATTGTATGGCCATAGATGCCAGACACATTTAAATTGGTCAGAAGCTGGAGAACGTTGGTTCTTTGGGCCGAATGTGGTCAAGGAAGCTGAACAGAAAGTTAAACTCATACAAGCTAATATGAAGGTAGCTCAATCCCGATAGAAAAGCTATGCTGATAAGAGGAGACGACCACTAGAATTCAAAGTGGGAGATCATGTCTACCTCAAGGTATCGCCGATAAAAGGAGTTCATCATTTTGGGATTTGGGGAAAGTTGGCGCCCCGTTATGTCGGTCCTTTTCAAATCCAACAACGATGTGGACCGGTCGCCTATCACGTCAAGCTACCAGATCACATGTCAGCTGTGCATGATATCTTCCATGTATCCCAGTTAAAGAAGTGCCTTCAAGTACCTGACCAAGTGATCGACTTTGGTGATGTAGAACTAGAACCTGATTTGACTTATGTCGAGTACCCCATTAGAGTCTTAGATCAGAAAGATCGAGTCACTCGAAGACGTACAATCAAGTTCTACAAAGTACAATGGAATCAACACACTGAAGATGAAGCTACTTGAGAGTTCGAGGATTACTTAGAAGAAAACTTTCCTGACTTCTTCGCTTCTATTTAGTTGCAATACCTTGTCTATGTTGTAACTTGTCTCTTTTGTCAAAAGAATGGAAAACCCCCTCACTAGCTTTTTGAAGAAAGTTATGATGTGTGAGCTTGACACATTTCTTTTTCCATTACCTAGCCTTAGGTTTTAAATCTCAGGACGAGATTTCTTTAAGGGGGAAGGGTTGTAACACCTCTGATGTTTTGACCTAGCACTAAAACTTGACATGTCATCATATGCATTGCAAAGCATTCATAAAGTAGAAAAGTTTGAATGCATTCACTAAGTAAGCTTTATTTCATAAGTTGTTATGTTATGTGATGTAATGTGATCCAAAACTCTAAATAAAGATCATGACCATAAGTGTCAAATTTCATGTGATCATGTGAGACCATGTGTCAATTGACTCAAATAACCCTAATGGGCCATGTAACTGGTCAAAAATCATAGTTAAGTAAAAAGGTAAACAAATCAAATTTGAATTCAAATTCAAATTATAAAAGTCCTTTTTGCCCCTTCTATCTATTTCAAAATTCATTTAAAATTTGGGGGGTGTGACAAAAAGCAAAGTTGAAGCTTATTTTATAAGGATCAACTTTGGTATTCAAAGTTTTTAAAGTTTACATATAAAATTTGGAGTAATTTTGAAATGATTCAAATGCTCACATTCACCCCAAATCCAAATTTCAAAATGGAGGCAGAATTTGAAAATGTTCATTTAAGCAAAGTTGTAGAACTTTAAATTTTGAGCAACTTTTATTTTTGGAGATTTTCAACTTCTTTAGAAATTTTGAGAGTAATTTGCAAAATGAACTCAGTGGCAATTCTGTAAATATTTCAAAAAAATCCGTTGACAGCAGAGCGCCACCACCTGCTCACCACCGAGCTACCACCGCCGATCATCTTCACCGCTTCCTCGCACGGTGACACGTCTTTGTCTCCATGGCGACCTCGTTCGGGAGCTGGCGAAGCTGGACGCGCCTTCTCCTTCTATAAATAGGAGCACCCGCCGTCGTCGTTCTTCTTTTCCTCTCGTCTGCTCGCCGTCGGTGACCTTGCCGCGCTCGCGAAATTCATCCTCACCGTAGCACCTCATGCCAATTGCGCTTACTAGTACCTCCGCTTCGCCCTGCTACTCATTCCAGGCCTGCTCGCCTCGCCTCTAGCAATCCAGCGCCACCGCACGAAGTCTTCTTCCTCAAAGCCGGCCGAAGTACCGCCACCACCGACCTCACCGTGGCCAGGACGCTCCAGTCCGTCTCCGCCTTCATCAAGCACACCGTCGTGTTCGCGGTGAGCTCCTAAGCGTGATGCTCTCTCTGCTTTAGTCTCTACCGCATTGTAGCCGACGTTGTGCCATGCGCCGCCGTGTTTGTGCTACTGTGGCTACCATGGCCAGCGTAGAGCTTCCTCCGGTGCGCCTGCTGCTGTTCTGAGGGTCGGGATAGGTTCGCGGGGTGTTGTTGGTCATGCTGGTGCGGTCTGCCTCGCCGGAGTCTCGCCGTCGGCGCGTTTTGGCCGACCGGTGCTGGCAGCGCCGCCGTGTCCTGTTTTGTGTCGCTGACGAACAGGCCCAGGCTGTCAGTGAGAGAAGGGAGAGAACAGTGAGGTTTTGGTATTTTCTAAATTTTGAATAGTGCAGTAACTTTAGAAATTCATAGGAAAATAATTACAGCTCCACAAATTCTGAAAATTTGTGTGTAGCTTCTGTACATGTTCTATTATGGTTTAAAAAATATGAAACTTGAAATTTGAATAAATTTTTAATGTTCAAAAATTCAGTCAATTAATTGATAAATGTAATTTCCATGATTTTTGAGGTCATTTGGAACAAGTTCATTTTGGGCTTATTTCTACCATCAAAGGCCACTGTATAACTTCAAAAATTATGAAATTTGTTTTGGTACATTAATTTGTTATGAGGAAGCTTACATAAATTTTTGAGGTCATTTGGAACAAGTTCATTTTGGGCTTATTTCTAAATTAATTCAAAAATGAATAAAAGCAAACCCTAAGTGTTGGTTAGAGTTTAGTTAATGAATGATTTCATTCATTAATGGTAGAACTTTGGGTAGTTCTTTAGAAGAATGTAGGGTTTCTTAATAAACATTTTTGTGTGGTCTTTGATGGTAGAATTGCAAGTTGGTTTTGTTGGCTTGCAACTGTACCGTGAAGGAAAGTTGTACTCCAGGTGTTATTATATTTCATGCACCATGAAGGCATCATATTTACATTATCATCATGTTGAAGCATATGTTATTATTTCGTGTAGAATCCAAGAGTGAACCGATCCTAGTTGAGCAAGTTGTGGAAGAATCTCCGGTTGTCTCGGAATTCGATATTTGTGGTACTGATCCGGAACCCGAGATTGTCAACGAAGGCAAGCCCCGATTTATGCATTAAACCATTACCTTGTTTACTTTGAAAAGTTTATCACCTATGTTACATATTGCATTAAGTTGATTATTTCAAATGTCACCTACTTGATGCATTGCCTACCTTGTTAATTGTTTACCATCCTTGAAGATGATTTCATTTACAAAGGCGTAGAATGCTTAATATGCTTTATGGTAGGTTTTAAAGTAAAAGTTTCGATACAATCAAAGATGGCATACTGGCCAAAGAAAGAAAGAAGATAGAATGAACTAGAGACTAGTCGGGTGACTTATCTTGAATGTTGGGTAATGTTGCCGACTATGTCGCTTAAAGGCCACTCATTGTGGATCTTCTGAACGAGACACTTTGTAGTACTGGTCACATACTCCGGTAATCCTACTTCGGCTAATCCGATACTAAGACGAATGCCCACGCACTAGGAGTGGAGAGATGGCGGGAGTAGCGTGTACCCTCGTGGCTGGAATGTGGCCGGATTGGAGGCGTGCTGTGCTCTCGGGTGACGTGGAGACGGCTTACTATAGGAGAATCCGGTAGCGAGGTTGATATATGCAAGATTAAGTTCTACATATGTCGTGTGATAAGGAATCCCCAGCTGGGACTTGAATCAATTCGAATTACCGGTGCTCCGCGGATATGGAGACTTGTTTCATTACAGAAGCAATGCAGGACTGGTGAATTACTAAAACTTGAGAAAAGGAATGGAATGAGAATGATTGGAACATGGGATATGAACACTTAGTTTGAGATAATGAACCAAGAAGACTTAGGAGAAAAAACTTGAAAATAGGATCAAGAATAGTAAGCTTTTGACAAAGAACTTATGAATCTTGCTACATCCTTACCTTGCCCCAATACCTGCATCTCTAAAGTCTTTTACCCCCTTTTACGTCGGGTCAGTCTTGTTGAGTACTTTTGCACTCAGGGTTTGTTAACCCTTGTTGCAGGTGAGTCGCATGCGCAGGCTTATTTTGGTCCCTACTGCATGTCAGTATTTGAAGTCGATGACGATGAGGAATGATGAATGGCCTTTGGACAAGTCACTAGTTTGTATGAAAAATAATGTTAATGTAATATTATCCCGCTACTATGGTTGTATGACACTTATGGTTTTGTAAGTTTGAAACAACTGGTTTGTAAACTATGTTATCGTAAGACTTCCGCTATATTTTGCTCTGATGTATATATTTGAATAAACTGTTGTAATCTGTAATGCCTGTGATTGGGATCCTGTTCGAAAAAGATTCGTGGATGATTTGGGTTTCCCAAGGACACCCGACAGACCTGTTAAGTTGTTGGGAACTTGTGTACGCTATCAGAGGTCTGTTGAAACAATAATAGATGCACATGGGCCCGATTTCTTAGGAGGTTTTGCCACAGGTGTCACCATGGACTGCACGAGCTCCTCCCCTTCCTCACTGTGTGGTGATGGCTAGTGGTTGAAGAAGAATCTGACTTGTGGGACTCGTGTGTCAGTAATGGGGGAGGGAGAAGCTAGGGGCAGGAGCGGTCATTTTACCTGAGGATGCTGACTCGGATCCAAGCTGGACAGCGGAGCTGACATGCCACGCGAGCAAAAGTTGTAAATATGTATCGTTTTTCTCTCTCTGCTGCTAAAAACATAGCGCCAGACCTAAAGCTGCTATTTGAGGAGACGACATCCGTTATAATGGTAAAAAGTTAAATATCCCCCGAAAAGAGAGGGGGGCACGGCCGGCTGCAGCTGCTGCCGTGCTGCCTCGTTCCCTGCCACTAAAAAAGAGTGGGGAAACATTTATACTAATAGATAACTGAAAATTAATTAATAATTTAATAAATAAACGTGGGGCTCACCCAACAGTGTCTGCATTCTACAACGGGTGGTTAGGAGAGAACGGGTGATTCCGTCTCTAGACTTCATCGGCTATGGGCCAGAACTTGTATCCTTTCGTTGGGCCGACTTCATCACTAACGACGGGCCATCACGTGCTATCCTCTAAAACTTCCTTCCTTCCTTTTTCTTGCTTTCTTTCTGCCGAAACACAAACGTACATCATCATATCGCGCGTATACTGTATACACTATACACTCATCTATGATCTATATTTTCCTCAAAAAAAATATTTGACCTATGTAAACACACACCCTATCTATATTAGCAGCATTCGAGATACTAAGCTGCCGGATGTTGAAAACCGAATAGAGCATAACACTTTTTTTTATAATACGAACACCAATATCTTTGTGGATGTAATAATGAGCTAGTAGATGGGTAGAAATTGAGAAAACGAGATACGAACATTTTGTCCAAGAATGGAGCTAATATTGTCAAGTTTTTAATAAACAAAAGGAAGGTTTGTGTTTCGGTTTTTATTTTTAATAACAAGAATCATGGGCAGTTAGTTATGCTCCATTCTTGGACAAAATGTTAGTATCTCGTCCATTCATAGTTGAAAATTCTTGAATAGAGATAATATCATAGAGTTATGTCACATAACTAACTGCACATGATTCTTGTTTTATTTACTGAGTAGCCATTACAACTAAGGACCCCTATTTTCCTTCAAAAAAAAACATCACATAACGAAATATTCTATCTTTATCAAAATAAATACACATCTCGTTTCCCGAAAAGCCAAACTTTTTAAAGTTTGAATAAATATACATAAAAATGTACTAATATTTATGATGTATAATAAATATCATTAGATAAAGCATGAAATATACTTTTATAGTGTACTTATTTGGAGATACTATTACTTTCTATATTTTTATTAAAGATTGAAAAGTTTGATTTCTCGTAAAGTGAGATGTGCATTTATTTTTAGAGCGGAGGGAGCCTATTATGGTAAAATGCTGAAATAATAAAGGATCAAAAAAACATAATAAAAAATCCAACTGTGTCATATCACAAGCCGTGTTTGATATGGCTTGACTTTCGCATCGTGTAATGTAAATGTGCACTGACTTCACATGTTAAGGAACGGCGTCGCCGCACAGGCACAGAAGCTCCCCTGCGGCTGCGGTCACTGTGCATGGTCGAATTTGCCCCTCCTGCTTTCCTCTCCTGCCTCCCTGCAAGGACGAGACGAGACATCATCCCTTCTCTCTCTCTCTCTCTCCCCATCTCTCGACCCGACCTCGCTCGCCGTCCCTGCTGTTCCCTGCCCCTCTGTCCGGCTGTCCTGCCCCCAGCCGCGATCTCTCTCCCTCCCTTCGAATCGCTGAATTTTCTCTCTCTCCTGCCCCGCCCCACCTCGGATCGAGTCCAAGCCCATCCCGCTCCGCTGACCCAGCCCCGAAATCCCCAATCGAGCCCGACCGGGGTCCGTCGATTCCGCCGGATTCGAGCTCCCGCCGGTGAGGCGGTTCGCCTGAATCGGCCGATTGGACTCGAATTCAGGTGTTCCGGATGCGCGCGGAGCGGAGGCTTGCGGATCTAGGGTTTCGGAGGGCCTAGGGTTGCTGCCGGCGATCTGGTGATGGTGGTGCTGCGCGGTGCCGGAGCTCGGCGAGGAGGAGCGTTCGGCGGCGACGTTGGAGAAGATGCAGCGAGCCGGATATGCATGGGTGGCGCGGCGCTGAGGGGTGCGACGTCAGGAGGCGGCGTCTCGTTCGGCTCATGTGGCCAGCGGCACGCGTAGAGGCAGAAGCTCCACCACCACCGGCACAAGGACCAGCTACTTCTCCTTCTACTAGTTCATCTGTTCCCCCTTCTTGGACGACTTCTTATCCGCCGGAATCGGCGGCGCAGAAGCAGGAGTGCATCGATCTCCCCCACCCAGTGTCACCCGATTGCTTTGTAAAGGTGCGTTTTTGTTGGGTATCGCTTGCTTGCTAAACTTGATGGGTTTGGATAGACTGAGGTTGCTAACCCTTTTTTCGCCGTTTGGACTTGGACAATACCTGCTATATGAAGCATCTGCACTATAACTAGATTCGTCAGGTGGTGGACGCCTCGAGGTTTTGGGTTGTGTAAACTGTTTAGAGTTTGGATGTACTGCTACCGACTGCAAGCATGCTGATATGGAAATATTGGCATGAAATTCCTTTTGCATCATTGTATCGAATTCTGTGAACGTGTCAAGCGCCTCAACGCCCAACGTCGCCGGACCGCGGCTACGTAACTCGTAGTCGCGCTCCAGGCCTTCACCGTGAGAAGATCTCACCGGTGGCTTGAGAGAGTTTGGGAGAGAGGAGCAACTTTAGGATAATTGATCTTGCTTAATTCTCTCCAAGTCTGTTACACGGCATATATGGCCAATGGCCCAACCAAACTCTCCTATAATTAAGGCATGCAAAAGGAAACTAGGTCCTATCTTTCTAAACTTAGCCACTGACGGTGGCACCTGCCTTGGCCGCGCGCTCCGCAGCCCTCCTGGCGTCACGACGACGCCTATAGGTGCGCCCGTACATGACATCTCTCCCCCCCTCGACGGTCAGCTCGTCCTCGAGCTGAAATTGGGGAAATTTGTCGCGGAAGTCTGCAACATCCTCCCAAGTAGCACCAGCAGTGGACTGCCCTTTCCAGCGGATGAGCACCTGCCGAACACCCTTTGCCAGCCGGTACCGAACAGCCTACTCCGGTTCTGGAGTCACCGCCCCATGATGAATGGGTGGGAGGGGAGGTGGCGTAGCCGGTGGTGCGCCGACGAACTTCTTGAGAAGGCCGACGTGGAAGACATCGTGCAGCTTGGCACGCGGGGGCAGCGCTAGACGAACAGCCACCTGGTTGATGCACTCGGTGACTTGGTAAGGCCCGACGAAGCGCGGCTTCAGCTTGCCCTTGGGCGCCTGGGGAAGAGAGGAAGCTGCCCGTTGGCGAAGGCGCAGCAGCACCCAGTCACCCACGGCATAGGAGACCGGTCGATGCAGGCGGTCGTAGAACTTCTTCTAGACAGCCTGGGCTTGTTCCAGGCGATAGCGGACATCCGCTAGGAGCTCCTCGCGTGCAGCCATTGTCTTGGCCACCGCCGCCACCCGGGTCTCTCCAGGCTCATAAGAGCGGATGGAGGGGGGGTCCCTACCGTAGACCACCTTGAATGGAGTGTCCTTCAGCGACGATTGATACGCCGTGTTGTAGACGTACTCCGCCCATGGCAGCCATCGCAGCCACTGCCGTGGCCGATCCCCAGTGAAACACCGGAGGTACATGACGATGACTTTGTTGGCCGCCTCCGTTTGGCCATCGGACTGCGGGTGGAAGGCGGACGTCATGTGCAGCTTGGGCCCGGTGAGTCGCATCAGCTCCCGCCAGAACGTCGAGGTGAACACGGAGTCCCGGTCCGACACCATGGACTGAGGGATCCCGTGGAGGCGAACGATCTCGCTGAAGAACGCCTGGGCCACGGACTCTGCACTGTAGGGGTGAGCCAGTGGGATAAAATGGCAGTATTTGCTAAACCGGTCGACCACTGTGAGGATCACCGATTTGCCCCCAACGCGAGGCAGCGCCTCGATGAAGTCCAAGCTGACGTCGGACCACACGGCCTGGGGAACGGGCAGGGGCAGCAGCAGGCCCGCCGGGTGCAGGTGTTCAGACTTGTTGCGCTGGCACGTTGCGCAGGCGCGGACGAAGTCCTGGACCACGCGGCGCATGGCGGGGAAGTAGAAGTCCCGGCGGAGGCGACGTAGAGTCCGCTGCACCCCTTCATGTCCGTCGTCGTGCGTAGCAGCCACCACTTCGAGCAGCAGGGGGGAGTCCGGCGGGATGTAGAGCCGGTCAGCATACGCCACCATGCCGTCCAGCAGCGACCACGGCGCTCCCCTAGTGCCGGCTGCTAGTTCATCCCTGAGGGCGACCAGGGCTGGTTCTTGTCGTTGAGCATGACGAAGACGGTCGACGAAGTCGAAGCGAGGCGCGGACAGCGCCAAGACCGAGCCCTCCTCGCTGGTGTCGCGCCGGGACAGCGCGTCGGCGACGGTGTTCGTGGCACCCGGCTTGTATTCCACCGAGAAGTCGAAGCCGAGGAGCTTGCCCACCCAATGGTGCTGCGGGATCGTCGAGAGGCGCTGGTCGAGGAGGAATTTGAGGCTGTAGTGGTCGGTGCGGACGAGGAACGCGCGCCCCCACAGGTACGGCCTCCAGTGGCGCACGGCGTGCACCAGCCCAATGAGCTCCCGCTCATACGCTGCCAGAGCGCGGTGGCGGGGGGCGACTGGCCTGCTGAAATAAGCGATCGGATGGTGCTCCTGCAGCAAGACCGCCCCGAAGCCATGCGTGGACGCGTCACACTCAACGATGAAGCCCTTGGTGAAGTCGGGCAGCGCCAACACCGGGGCCGACGTCACGGCTGCCTTGAGTGTCTGGAAGGCTGCCTGGGCCGCGTCGTTCCAGGAAAAGCCCTCCTTCTTCAGCAACGAAGTGAGGGGCGCCACAATCTTGCCGTAGTCGTGGACGAACTTGCGGTAGTATCCGGCGAGGCCCAAGAAGCCACGCACCGCGCGCGCCGAGCGAGGTGCCGACCAGTCGTGAATGGCCTGCACCTTGGCCGGGTCCATGGCCACACCGTGGGCGGAGATGATGTGGCCCAGGTATGCCACGGGAGGTGACCCAAAGATGCACTTGGATCGCTTGACGAAGAGGACATGGCGGTGAAGTTCGGCGAGGACGGCGCGGATGTGCCTCAAGTGATCTGCCCAAGTCTTGCTGTAAATCAATATATCATCAAAAAAGACAAGGACGAACCGACGAAGAAATGGACGGAGCACGTCGTTCATGAGCGCCTGGAATGTTGCCGGAGCGTTGCATAACCCGAACGGCATCACCAGGAACTCATAGAAGCCGTCGTGGGTTCGGAACGCCGTCTTGTGTACATCAGCCGGCCGCATCCGGACTTGGTGATAGCCGGAGCGGAGGTCCAGCTTGGTGAAGAACTGTGCACCATGCAGCTCATCAAGGAGTTCGTCGACGACGGGGATGGGGAAAGCATCCTTGACGGTGAGGGCATTAAGAGCGCGGTAGTCCACGCAAAACCGCCAAGCCCCGTCCTGCTTCTTGACCAGCAATACCGGCGATGAGAACGCCGAATCGCTGCGGCGTACCATGCCTTGGTCCAGCATGGCGGCACATTGCCGTTCCAGCTCGTCCTTGTGCGCCGCCGGGTAGCGGTAGGGCCGAACCGCCACAGGTGTAGAGCCGGGCTTGAGGACGATGGCGTGATCCCGTGCTCGCTGCGGTGGCAGCCCCGCCGGCTCGGCAAACACCCCCTCGAAGGAGTGCAGCAGCTCCTCAAGGAGGGCGTTCGGTGTCGTGGTGGCGGCGAGTAGGGGTGGCCGACGGTCGGCGACGTCCGACCAGGAGACCTGTCGGCCTTGGTGCAGGAAGGAGACGGTGCGGGCGATGAAGTCCCACACCACCCGGCCAAGGGTGACCATCCATTGAGTCCCCAAGACGAGGTCATACCCTGCGAGCGGCATGACGAAGAGGTCGATGAAGAACGTCTCACCCTCGATGATGACCGGGGCGCGACGGATGACGCCCGGGCAAGTGACGCGCTCGCCGTTGGCCACGGTGGCCGTGAGGCGCGGGCGCGGCTGGATCGGCAGGCCGGTGCGGCGGGCGGCGTCCTCGGCGATGAAATTATGTGTGGAGCCGGTGTCCAGGAGCGCGACGAGGGTGGTGGCGCCCAGGGAGACCCGCACCTACATGGAATCACAGATGGGCATACTGGCCACTGCCCTGAGTGAGAAGACAGGGGCGCCGTCCTGCTGATCGTCCCCCGCTGGTCCCCTCGTCGGCGGCCGCGATCTCGACACCGTTGAGGTAGAAGATGCGGCGGCAGACACGATTGTGGCCGCGGGAGTACGGCTCATTGCAGTTGAAACAGAGGCCAAGACGGCGCCGTTCCGCCTGTTCCTCCGGGGACAGCCGCTTCAAAGGCGGGCCATCCTGTCGCGGCTGGGCCGCGCCCGCTGGTGGTGCAGGAAGGGCGAGCAGCGGCTGCGTAGGCGCCGGCGCTGGCAGCAGGGCACGAGGGGCTCCCCGGGTGGCCGGTGGGGGTAGCCGCGATAACTCCATCTGCTCGACCTGACGGGCGAGACTCATGGCCCCGGCGAGCGTCTCCGGATTGTGGATGCGGACGGCATGGCTCAACGGGGGAAGAAGGCCGCCGGTGTAGAGTTGGACGCGCTGGCCCTCCTCGAGCCGACCCGCGCGCGGCAGCAGAGCCTGGAACCTGTTGGAGTATTCCTCCACGGTCCCGGTGCGGCGACACTCCGACAACTCACAGGGGCGCCGAGCGGAGAGGTGGACCGAAACGAAGGTTGAGGAGGTCCTTGAATCGTCCCCATGGCGGCGTACCCTCGTCTTCCTGCAACTGGATGTACCACAGCTGCGCGATGTCCTCCAGATTGTAGGAGGCCATCCACACGCGCTCCTCCGGCATGGTGCGCTGTTGGCGAAAATAGGATTCGCATTTGTTGATGAAGAGCATCGGATCGGTCTTGCCATCGAAGCGGGGGAAGTCGAGCTTCTGGAATCGTGGGGGCCGATCCAGATCACGAGGAGGCTCCTCGCGCCCGCCGCCGCCGTTGTCCGACGACAATGATGACTTGTCCTTCATGGTGGCCATGTCGGCCTTCACGGAAGACAACTCAGTCTGGAACGACTTCATCATCTCCATGAGGGTCCTTGATGGTGGGTTCAGCCATGGTGGTGGAGTGGCCGGTGGAAGGAGTGGACGTGGAAGGGGGTGGTGGAGGGCTGGAGCGGGTGGGAGAGGATCTACGCGATGCCGATACCAGGTTGTCAAGCGCCTCAACGCCCAACGTCGCCGGACCGCGGCTACGTAACTCGTAGTCGCGCTCCAGGCCTTCACCGTGAGAAGATCTCACCGGTGGCTTGAGAGAGTTTGGGAGAGAGGAGCAACTTTAGGATAATTGATCTTGCTTAATTCTCTCCAAGTCTGTTACACGGCATATATGGCCAATGGCCCAACCAAACTCTCCTATAATTAAGGCATGCAAAAGGAAACTAGGTCCTATCTTTCTAAACTTAGCCACTGACGGTGGCACCTGCCTTGGCCGCGCGCTCCGCAGCCCTCCTGGCGTCACGACGGCGCCTATAGGTGCGCCCGTACATGACAGAACGGCTCACTGTCAAATTGGCAATTTCGTCACACCATATGAAAGGATCTCCTACTATTTATTTTTTTTCACAAATGACGTGGGAAAGTGCCATCCCGTGAATAAGCGTTCAAGGGTTGACAAATTACTTAGTTTCGTATTGCAGCCGTATTCTTACCTTCCGCAAATGATGCAAGGCAGACCTTGCTTGTGGCGGTGTTCATTTAAATAACACAGTTTACCATCGTTTGTCCATTGCTTGTTTGATTGCTAACATAATGAGCACCGTGAGGTTGTAATTGTTGAACTTGTATACCAAACTAACAAGAGAATGGAGCAACATGCTGGTCATTGGATGACTTGTAACAAGCTGTTTAATTTTCAGGACGGGCGTGAGATTAGAGTTGGCGATTGTGCGCTTTTTCGGGCTGTTGATGTTCCTCCATTCATTGGATTGATACGTTGGATTGAGAAAAAAGAAGAAGGCTATCCCAAGTTACGTGTTAGTTGGCTTTATAGACCTACCGACGTGAAGCTTAACAAGGGTATACAACTCAACGCTGCACCAAACGAGATCTTCTACTCTTTCCACCAAGACGAAGCATCTGCTGTTTCTCTGCTGCATCCTTGCAAAGTTGCCTTTTTACGTAAAGGTGTTGAACTACCAGCTGGAATTTCTTCATTTGTATGTTGGCGTGTGTACGATATTGACAACAAGTGCTTATGGTGGCTTACTGACCAGGACTATATTAATGTAAGTTCACCATTTCTTTCTTGTTTTGTCCATTATATATTTATATATCTATATATACTTATTCACATATGAAATTGATAACCAGGAACGGCAGGAAGAAGTAAATCGTCTTCTATACAGAACAAGGCTAGAAATGCGTGCCACATTGCAGTCAGGTGGACGCTCACCAAAGCGTTTAAATGGTCCATCAGCTTCCCAGCAACTGAAGACTGCTTTGGATGGTACGCAAAATGGTGGTTTATCTAAAGGAAAAAAGAGAGATAGAAGTGAACAGGGAATTGATCCAGCTAAGCGGGATCGTGATCGTCTACTTAAGGTTGACGACAGTGAGCCTGGAAGCTTTAACTTGGATGATATTAAGTCCGAAATAGCAAAGATAACAGAAAAAGGTGGACTTCCAAATGCAGAAGCAGTTGAAAAGCTTGTACATCTTATGCAACTTGATCGAACTGAGCAGAAGATAGACCTTGGTGGTCGCGTTATACTTGCTGATGTTATTGCTGCTACAGAGAGTCCCGATTGCCTCGGTAGATTTGTGCAATCAAGGGGCCTTCCCGTGTTGGACAGCTGGCTTCAAGAGGCCCACAAAGGGAAGTCTGGTGATGGGAGTAGTCCTAAAGAAGCAGATAAGCCTATTGACGAACTTCTCTTGGCCCTGCTTCGTGCACTAGCTAAATTGCCTATTAATCTCAGTGCATTGCAAAGTTGTAGCATTGGGAAATCTGTTAATCATCTGCGCAGCCATAAAAATCTGGAGATTCAGAAGAAAGCTAAGTATCTTGTTGAGAACTGGAAGAAGCGTGTTGATGCTGAGATGAAATCAAATGATGTGAAACCTTTAGTTTCAGGTCAATCTGTTTCCTGGTCAGGAAAAACAGGTTTCCAAGAAATTTCAAATGCTGGAACCAAACGAGGTGGCTCAAGTGAGAACAGTCCAAAAAATCCAGTGGCCACTCTTTCATCATCAAAAGTTCCGACTGATAAGCCTGGGGGCACAGATGCTGCAGCGAAGTTGAACCCTGGGGTATCCGCCTCGTCAAATTTACAACATGTGCAACCAACAAATGTTACTACCAACTTGAAGGACCAGCCCTGCAAATCAACTGGTGGGGCTGGTTGTCCTGAGCTGCCTACTGTAAAAGAGGAGAAATGCAGCAGTTCAAGCCAATCGCCGAACAACAGCCAGTCAATATCTAGTGAGCCATCGAAGGATGCAAGAAGTTCAACTGCTGCTTCTGGTGGTGCTAGTAAAACTTCTGGAAGTTCTTCACGGAGCCATCGAAGGGCAAACAATGGTATTGTTTCAGGGAACCTGAAGGAAGCTTCTGTAGGAAGATCTGTCTCCCTTGATCGATCATTGCTGCAGGATAAGTCATCTCAAACTGGAACAGCTTCTGAAAAAGGAGTTGATATGCCATCTGATCATGGAAATAATCATAGATCGATTGTTCGCTTTCCAAATCCTGGTCGTAGTCCTGCTAGAAGTGCAAGTGCTGGATCTTTCGATGACCCATCTGTTACTGGGGGTAGAGCTTCATCTCCTGTGGTTGCAGCAGATAGGCATGATCAGACTGAGCGCAGGGTGAAAGTGAAGACTGAAAATTCCCGGCCTCATTTAGCATCTGATGCTAATGCAGAGTCTTGGCACAGCAACGACATTAAAGGAGCTACTGGTTCGGAGGAAGGTGATAAATCACCGTGTGCTATATTAGATGATGACAACAGCAGGACACCTGATGATTCTGTTAAGGGTGCACATGCATCACAAGTTGCATGCTCATCATATGTGAATGAAAAAGGTGTCAATGAAACTAAGGTGGGAACCTCATTCAGCCCAATGAATGCTCTTATTGAAATCAAGTACTCCGAAGCTAGTCATTCATTGCAAGCTGGAGATGACGCGGCTATGAATCTTCTTGCTAGTGTGGCAGGGGAAATATCTAAATCTGAATTGGTTTCCCCAGCTTCTTCACCCAGAAGTTCTTCTGTAAAGAAATTGGTCCGTGAGAGTGACAACACTGGAAAGGTTAAAGTAGAAAGTGACATGGGCCCATCACATCCAGGGCAAGCAGATGCTAAGAAAGTTGCCATGGGGAAGGAAGTGAAAAATGATGCTTGTTTGGTTGCAAAGGAGGAACAACACCAAATTACGCCATCTCCTGAGCTAGCAGATTCAAAAGCAGTTGTATCTTCAGCCAAGATTGAAATCCATGAAGGCCGTGCAAACAAATGCAACTCTCAGCATGCTTCAATTGATTCCAAAGGTGAACATGATCAGAACTTTAATTTGTGCCACTCAGCTAATACTAAAGTTGCCAATATGTCTAAATATGTATTCATCTGCAGGTGAAAATCGGGATGCCTGTACTGCCCATGGGAAAGTTGAAGATGGCAGTACGGACAAGGATGGTGCTGTGGAATCTGCATTGGGCAGCCAGTGTAGCTTGGTTGTTTCCAGTAGAAATTCAAGATTGGTTCTTGCTGGGGAATCTTCATTGTCTGCTGCTGATAAACAAGCACAGGGTTTGTTAAAACCAACTAATAATAAGCAGCTTCTGAGTGTATCGGGCAACCCAGGAGCCTTTGATAGGCATGACAGTATGGTTGGCAAATTAGATTTGATGGCTGCAGAGGTGGAAAAAGCTGATGCCGTGGGCAATAGTAGCATAGTGCAGAACGAGGCTGAAAAGAAGGAACATACTTTTTCCTCTTTGGCTGATGTTCCAAAACTAGTTGTAGCAGCAGCGTCCCCAGTTGGTGTGGCAAATGTGAATAAGGAGATGAAAGAATCAAAAGACAGTTCAAGTGAATCCAATAGCCATGTAAAATCTGAAGCTGTCAATTCTCAGCAAAGCGGGCAAAGTGCAAAGCAGAGTTCAAAGAAATCCAGTGATGGTGTGTGCGGAAAAGAGGGCGGAAAAGAAGACCATGTCTTATCAGACGAAGGTTCTTCTCTAGCCGCTCACACCAAGTCAAATGCTACAGCCAAGCTTGATTTCGACTTGAATGAAGGAATACCTGCGGATGATGGGCATCAGTCTGAGCCAACTATCTCACCTGTTGTATGTTCCTCAGCAATCCATTTAACTGGGCTTTTGCCATTCACTTCGCCTATTACAAGTGGGTTGCAGCCAGCTCCAATAACAGTAGCTGCTCCAGCTAAGGGACCCTTTGTTCCTCTGGAAAACCTACTAAGAGCAAAGCCGGAGATCGGGTGGAAAGGTTCAGCAGCTACGAGTGCATTTCGCCCTGCCGAACCAAGGAAGATTTTGGAGATGCCTGCTGCTACACGTGACATTCCAGCATCTCAGGCTGCTGGGAAGCAGTCTCGTCCCATGCTTGGTTTTGATTTGAATGTTGCTGATGACCAAGCTCTCGAGGAAGATATCCCACAGAGTTCTGCGCAGACTACCTGTTCTGAATCTGGAAATACGAGAAGTCGAGATGGCTCTTCACGAAGCGCTGGTATTGAACTTGATCTGAACAGAGCTGATGAAGTTGCAGATAATGACCAATTTGTACCAAATGCTTCGCACAGAGTTGAAGTCCCATTGCTGTCGATGAGATCGTTACCTGGAGTTTTCTCTAATGCTGGCACGAATAGCTCGAGGGACTTTGATCTTAATAGTGGACCAGGCCTTGATGATGTTGGCACTGAACCTGCACCAAAGAGCCTACCTTCTAAAAATACAAGCAGTATTCAATTCCTACCACAAGTTCCTGTTAGGATGAATAGTGCTGCCATGAGTAATATATCACCATGGCTTGCCCCTGCCAGCCCTTGTGGTCCAGTAGCTATACAATCTTTTTTACCATCTAGAGAACAGCCGTACCCAATTGAGGCAGTACCTGGAGCCCAGAGGATTATTGCGCCTACAGCTGATGGTGGCCAATTTGGAGGTGATCCCTGCAGGCCTCCAGTTATTTCAACGTCTCCAGTGATGGTTTTTCATCCGCCTGCATATCAGTATGCAGGATTCCCTTTTCCTCCGAGTGTTCACCTTCAAACACCGGCATTTTCAATTGGATCAACAACATTTAATAATTCTGCATCTGCAGGAAGTCCATATTTTCTCTCCCCCTCTCTAGTTGGACCAGCAGGAGCGTTACCTTCCCAACATTCAAGGCAGTATGCTATAAATCTTGCTGAGGGTAGCAGCAGCAGTGGACGTGACAGTAATCGTAAATGGGAAAGTCAGGGCCTTGATCTTAACTCAGGCCCTGGAAGTGTAGATTTAGAAGGAAAGGATGAACGGGTGCCTTTACCAGTCAGACAAAATTTGATCCCACCCCCACATGGCTTTGCGGAGGATCAAGGAAGAATTTACCAAATGCCAGTTGTAGGAACAAAGAGAAAGGAACCTGATGGCAGTTGGGACTCAGAAAGGTCTACATACAAGCAATTATCATGGCAATGAGGGCTCTGAAGGAGATCATTTTGCACCGACTGGTCTGCGATGAGCATGTATGTATTTGATTCAATTTTTTAAGTCTGTTTGATTTCTTACTATCAGTTGCTAATCTTGTGAAATTTGTGGAATTGTGCCTTTATTTGCAGAGGTACCTGCATGTAGAACTTGGGCGGTGTGTTCTTCAGTCACTGGACTATACTCAGGGGATTCAGCCCCATGACGATGATGTGGGATTGAGGAAACGAAAACTTGCTGTAATTGTTGTAGATTTTTCTTAGCTGTTAGGCTTTTGGTTCTAATTTACTCAGGAGGGTATGGCTGCGGAGGAGGAATCTTTGTGATCCTGAGCTCTGGGGCTACTGCAATTAGACCGTCCGCTCTGTTTGTTGGTGATAAACTGTTGAGCACATGCTGCAGCTTTACATAAGAATTTTGCCCCGTTTGCTTGGCTGATAAGCTATGGCAGAAAGTACTGTTAACTGATTTACTGTGAGAGAAAAATATTGTTCGTTGGCTAAAAAAAGTACGGCTTATAAGCAAGTGAACAGGGCAAAGATGTGACCTTGTTCCTTGTTGGGGAAGCATTACGTCAGCTGACCATATACACACTGCAACGAACGGCTCGAGTTGCTACGTCATGTATCGTTACAGTGCAGCTGTATGTATAAGAATTCTACCAGATCAGGAAGCTATAACTTTTTGCTGTTTCTTTGACACCGAAGCCATCTTCATCTGGTTTACTCTTGATGCTCTTTCTTTAAAAATAATTATTTTTCGGAGAGGTGATGATCGGCAGATACGAACAAGAATAAATGAAGTGCGATTTTCGTTTGATTTATATTGGGTATAAGGGCTTGTTTGGATGCTGTCCTGGATGGAATTTGCCTGGGCTCAAGCCTTCCTGGAATCTTCCTGGATGACGTTTGGTTGAAGCCTTGAATCTTCCTGGATGACGTTTGGTTGAAGCCCTGACAAGTTCAGGCAACAAGTCCCAGGCGATGAAAATTGGTTGCCTGGCTCCCGTTGCTTTCGCTGGCTTAACTACGGTTGATGCATTGTTTATTGTTTATTATTATTGGTACACCCTATTAAATGAGAGACGTGTTACTTTTTCTTTTAGTTTTCTCGAGACTAATCTGCCACTCATATAATATGATTGTTCAATAAATTAGATTATTTTTTCCTCTCTCGAAGTAAACGTAATTATTTATTAAATATAGATAAAGTTGTTTGATTTATAAATAATTCTCTATTTATTTAACTAAGAAAAAATATTTATACAAATATATATTATTTTTTTGTAAAACTATAAAAGCTACATATGCTAATTATATACTAGAAACATTAGTTAACACATTGATATTCGCCCTGTTCTTCAACATTACTTCAGCAATACTTTTTCAGCGAAACGAACATTGTTTTCCTCTCATAACAAACCAGCACAAGCAGCAATATAAGCTAAATTTCAGCGAAACGAACATTAACATTCTTAGGCACAGGCCTCCAACCAAACGCCTTTTTTCATACTTACTTGGCCAGGCAAAAACCATCAACTTTCCAGACAACTTCCAGGCATTATTTTTTTTACCAGGCAAGTTCTCCAGACTTCCAACCAAACAGGCCCTAAATACATGGCTAGCCGTTGCATTGGCATAGACATCGGGTTTTGGGGATGGCAAGTGTGGTGCGAGTGGAACAGATATCCACTCGAGATAAAACATGCAAAATATTGTCACATTAGCCCTTAATACACTGTGCAATTTCGCATCCGTATCTACTCCCGTGGGTTATCCACGGGTTTCAGGCCCGTCGGCTGCTCTCATGGGTTATCCATGGGTTTTAGGCACCCTTGGGTGTGTTATCTTATGAGTAATATATTATTATGATTATAACAATAACAACTGTAGAAAGTTGAAAACAAGTGAAGTTTATCGTCTATATATCACACATTTATTCATCTACAACATAGGTGTCATGTAGTCATACAAGTTTTTGAAGTGGACTAAAAATTTAATACTTACGTGACAGACATGTGTTAGCAATTGGACATGAATACTTCGGATATTTCTTAAAGCCCTGATGTGCACCCAACAGGTAGCACCCAGGCCCTGATCTGATGAGCCCCGTGGGTGTGATTTGGCACCTGCCTCGCACCCTAGCGGGTGTTGTAACAGAACCGACCAATTTATAAGAGCACAAGTACGAAAGCAATCACCAGAGTGATCGAACCATCATACTTGAACCCATATAAACCCGGTAGTCAACTGAAACCACGAAGAATTTTCAAACCAACTTGCATACAACCAAGATCACAGTAATTCAACATAACAAGCCACATGTTACATCCATTTCACAAGTAGTTCATAAGTACCTCATACATCAGAGTTCACATAGTTATTACAAAACGAGTTCACAAATAGCAGAAGCAAAGTAGTTTGAGACCATCACACACACTTAGTTCAAATACAAGCCAGTTCCATAGTCATATCTAGCAAAAGCAGTAAGATAAGATAACATAGATGATCATGCCCATGATCTAGTCTTCATCCCCCTGTAGGGTGGAGACAATACTTGCAGTAGCCGTTATAGAGCACGTCATCTGCAACAAGGAGGGAATAAACCCTGAGTACGAGAATGTACTCAGCTAGACTTACCCATCGTAAACCAAAATAAATGACACCAAGGAGTATGCAAGGCTTTATCGGTGGATCTTGCTTGACAACCATTTTGCATAAAAGCTTTAGTGATATGAGAGCATAATTTAAATCATTAGTAAGCAGCAAGTTATCCAAATTAACCTGTCAACTAGATTAGCACCTGTACTAGAGCAAGCAGTTGATTAACTCCAAACATTAGTAACATATCCGACATAATGTTGTATCATCATCATCAATTTAACCATCAAGTTCCATTAAGTGCATCTACGTTGCCGCTGCTCAGTCAAGTTCTCACTATCCGGGAGAGACGGCGATTCGAATCGATTCCTATCCAGCTAGAGGGGTATTCCTAACATAAACCCAGGCATATCGCGCGAAGGCAGCCTTAGGTCACCTTTGGTACAACTCAGGAATCGCGACTCCGAGCAGCGCCGCACCCTCAGGGAGTCCACTCTACCAGGTGGTCAATCACACCTAGGACTTACGCCAATAGCTCCCCGCACATCCTTACTACCGCCAGGGTGCACACTTTCACTTCTCGGTCTTCCGGTCTGAGTTGAGCTACTCGGCTTCACGGTCGGAATGAGTTATCCGGCTAACTAAGTGCTAGGCATGCGTTCCACATGACATGAGGACGTACAGCGAATCGGTCCTTAACCGACACAGACGGGGATAGATCCACACCCAAGACCTCCTTGCCTTGTTGCTTCTCTATCGACATTCCCGCTCGGTCACAATTCATTATTAACACATGGTTATTTCCCACGATAGCAAATATAACCAACCGTGACCAGACATTATCCTAACTTGCAGGTGACAGGAAATCACCTGACTTTTATCGGTCTAAGCAAGGCTAAGCTTTGATTCGCTCCTGGACCTAAATAGGATTCAGGGTACGTTTATTGGACAAGGAATATATATATATATAAGTGTTTGCATCCAGTTCCTATCACTTAATGCATCACAAATAAAGATACTCAAAGTAACCATTTTCAAAATATAGGAGACTTAGAATGCTCCGGGGCTTGCCTTTCAGAAAAGATGAAGGTTGGTGATCGGGACACTCAAGAACTTCTTCATTGGCTCCTTTCGGGTGTCTGCACCTCCTGCTCCTGAGCTTGCTGCTGCTCCTCCGGAAGTACTTGCTCGAATTCCTAGAAGCGTGACTCCCTCCGGAACACCTATTGCATGCATATGCATAGTATAAGAATCATGCATGCACAAGAGATGGAAGATGATGATGAAATGTACAGCCATGTATAGATGGACGCATGAAAGACACGATGATACAAGATTAACATCTATTTTACTGAGTATGTGCATATCTCTTTTAGAACACAAGAACTACACACTCACCAAGATCTAACAACCTAAGATAAAGTTGTTCATCTTCAGTAAAAGGTCTAGCACCTGCAACTAACAAGTTATTTTAGTTAGCCTAGCATCTAACTCATCATACCGACTCATATCAAACAAACAAGCTATTCACTGAAATCACAGAGTCAAGGCTGCAAACAACAGTAACTAGTTTTATCCATAACTAGAGTTGTACTAATCCAAAAGACATGCAACAAGATAATCTGAAAAGCTTATAAAATTGTCTACAATTCATTATTAATCACCTCAGCATGATTCCCAAGTTTAGCAGATTCGAATTTACATCAACACCGAATCAGGTCTAAACAAGACAGACAGCAAACAAAACTGTGATCCAACTTTGAACGACTGTAACTTCTAAACTACTAGGCCAAATGCCACCAAATTTTAACTAGGAGATAGATACATAAGTTATCTACAACTCTTGTATTCACCACTTTCCCAGCAACCCAAATTATCATGGTGAACTTTATAAAGTTCCCAGAACTGTCCAGAAAGACACAATGCAAGAAAATAATTATTAACTTACGTTGTAAACATACAAATGGACAAAACCAACTTTACTAACTCATCATACTGTGTTGAAAGAACACCAGAAAACATAGTGGCCATTCCTAAATAAATTATTTTCATGCCTTTATTAATTTATTTAGATACTTAGGTTAAATAATAAACATATGTCCAAAGTGTACAGAAAATTCCACAAAAATTACAGTAGCTTATACATGTCTCCAGTAGGCTACTGCATAAATTTCACATCATTTGAACAAGTATAACATCCTACACAAAAATGACAAGACATAAAGGCTTAAAATGACATAAATAGGAAACCCTAGTGAAAAGTGTCAAGCAATAGATTTTATATTTTTCCTAGCATCTTTAAGGTACTAGGACATCCTCCAATAAATTTCATGGTCATTGGATTCATAGATTAATTACTAAAATTCACACAAGGATCATCCAATGATAAAATGAAAATCTATAAATAAAAAACCATACATGCACTAACTCTCAAATTTTTACCAGAGCTTCTACTCATCAAGGAGAGCTCACCCACAAAATTTCATAATTTTTGGAGCACAGGAACTCAAGATATAAATTAAACAAGTTTGCATTCATTTAAAAACACATTTCAAGTTTCAATTTAAATCTTCCAAAACTTCCACTACAAGTGTTCATGTTATATTTTTCCTAAATACTACACTTCACCAAGATCCTAACAAAATTGGAACCACCCAATTTAGATCTACCAAACTCAAGATATGAATTTTACAAATTGCATTCAAAATCGGAACAAATGAGCTAGCCTTCTGTCCTTAAGCCACTGACACGTGGGGTCCGTCAGTCAGCCGGGCCCACATGTAAGTGAAAGGAAAACAGAGGAGGCAGCTCTCTGGCGACGCGGATTGGTGGAGCTTGCCGACGGCGACTACTCCGGCGAAATCAAGGGCACCGGCGTGCTCCTAGCGACGAGCCGCACCTATCTATGCCCTTTCCCCAACTGCTACCAAGCTCAAGCGAGGACGGCGGCGTGCATGGCAGATGGCGGAGGGAATCCGACGATGCTTCGGCGAGGTCCGACCATGTAGGGTGTGGCTAAGCTCGGTACAAGCTTCTAGAGTTTGCGGGGAAGGCAATGTGGAGGAAAGGGAGCACGGAAAAGCGCTGGTCAGCAAGGTCCACGGTGAGCTCGCACTCCGGCGAGACTCTAGACATGGCGGCAGTGACAGGACTAGCCAACGGACCCTCACCTGACCATGAACAAGACTGCAAAGGACTCAGGGGTGTAGAGCAGTGCAAGGAGCTTCTATGCACGCGAGCAATTGTTCAGTGGCTGACCGGTGGAGGAGCTGCGCGACGGCGACACACTCGGCAGCAATGGTGCGGTGGTGGCTTTGCTTTCGGTGTCTCAGACGCGCGCGAGGAGATAGAGAATGAGGGTGAGTGGGAGGGCAGGCAGGCGCGGCCTCCTTGTGGACGACAGTGGGGCAGCAGTGCTAGGATGCCCACGACGCGTGGCGGCCACGCGGCGGCAGCGGTTTATTGCCGGTTGGCACTATAGCGCGAAGCTGATTTAGTTATGAGAGCGAAGGAACCGGCCTGACAGCGAGTTTTCATCGATCTATAACTCCTAAACCTTGATGTCTAGCTCTAGGTGTAGTTGACAAAGTTGGAGATTGAAGTGAGGACTACAACTTTTCCAATTGGAACTCGAGCTGGTTCGGCCTGGTTAGGGAGATACAAAGCTCCAAACAATGAGATATGAAACTGAAACTCAGTTGCTAGACTTAGAAAAATTCTATCTTAGAAATCAGAGGTAAATTTCGTGTTGTGATCAAATTTTGAGCATGTTCTACATATTTTCATGAGTTGGTCATAAAATAACTTTTGTTCCTTATATAATTTGCTACAACTTTGCTTTAGGTTGCTCAGCCATACAAACACTATAAGCTGTACTTTTTAAACAGTCAAACAATAGAGCTCCAGGGTTCAACACAAGTCAAACTATTACTTGGAAGTATAATTAGACAATACGGTCAACATGAACATTGTTCCTAATGACATTCTAAGTGTAGCTAAGTTGTTTAAGAGGACATTTGACACACATTTGCATAGACCACACATGAGCACACATAATTGCTAGTATAAAACCAAGCAGTTCAAATAGAAACACACATGAAATGATAACATTCATCATGGTACGATGCTTATGAATGAGATTATGATGCACATGCTCATGTGATGCAAGTGTTTTAGTGCAACCATAACACTAAGGTGTTACAGCCCTCCCCCCTTATAAAAATCTCGCCCCGAGATTTGAAAAGCGTACCATTTTGAATAAAATGTAGGGTATACATCCTTCAAATAATCTTCCAGTTCCCACGTTGCATCGCTCTTGCTACCCTGGTTACTCCACATAACCTTGTAAAACTTGACCACATGGTTCCGGGTTACTCTCTCTCTTGTATCAATAACCCGTACTGGCCTTTCTTCATAGGATAGATCTGATTTCAACTTGATATTTCTAAGTGAAACTCTTTCTTCGGGAACACGGAGACATTTCTTCAATTGAGAGACATGAAAGACATTGAAGATAGCTCTCATCTCGTAAGGTAACTCTATCTTGTAGGCTACATTCCCACTCTTCTCTATGATCGGGTATGGACCTACATATCTAGGTGCAAGCTTCCTCTTTACTCTGAATCACTGCACACCTTTCATGGGTGATACCTTCAAATAAACGTGATCACCTACTTCAAACTCAATGGGCTTTCTTCTTTTATCCGCATAGCTTTTCTGCCTAGCTTGAGCGGCTTCCATATGTTTTTGGATAGTATGGACTTGCTCTTCGGCCTCTTTGTCAAAATCAATGCCGTAGTATCTCCTTTCTCCAGATTCAACCTAGTTCAAAGGAGTTCTACACTTGCGGCCATACAACGCTTCGAACGGAGCCATCTTGATGCTTTCTTGATAACTGTTATTATAGGAAAATTCAGCCAAGGGTAACCACTTATCCCATGAACCTTTGGATGATATGACATAAGCTCTTAACATGTATTCCAATATTTGATTCACTCGCTCCGTCTATCTGGAGGTTTGTGGATGATAAGCAGAACTTCTAACTAAGTTGGTGCCTAACATCTTGTGCAAATGTTCCCAAAAATGAGCGGTGAACTGAGGTCCTCTGTCAGATACAATGGTTCTAGGAACACCATGGAGACATACTATCTAATTAAAATATAATTCAGCATAGTCACTTGGTCGATAGTCAACTCTAACTGGTATGAAATGAGCAGACTTCGTTAAACGATCCACTATTACCCATATGGAATTAAAATTCTTTTGGGTAGGGGGAAGTCCAACAATAAAATCCATACTAATCTCTTCCCATTTCCATCCTGGTATAGACAATGGTTGGAGAAGTCCAGCAGGCTTTAAGTGAATTGCTTTGACTCTACAACAATTGTCACACCTTGCCACATAAGCTATGATTTCTTTCTTCATCTTGGTCCACCAAAAGCGAGATTTCAAATCTTGATACATTTTGCTACTACCTGGGTGGATAGGTAACTTGGATGAGTGAGCTTCTTCTAAGATTTGGTTTCTAAGCTCTTTGTCCTTCGGTACTACAAGTCTATCCTTAAACCATACAACACCCTTCTCAACAATACAAAAGTGTTTCGTCTCTTATTCCTTCATCTTTCTTTTGAAGTGGAACACACCCACATCGGTTTTCTGAAGCTCGATGATTTTACTTTCCAGAGAGCAACTAAGAGTAATACTATGCAACACAGCAGGATGTAACAGATGTACCAAATGATAATCTACTTCCAAGAGAGAATTGCAATGAGATTTTCTACTCAAAGCATCGGCAACAACATTTGCTTTACCCGGATGATAATGGACTTCTAAATTATAATCTTTAATCAACTCTAGCCATGTTCTCTGTCTCATGTTCAATTATGGTTGAGTAAAGATATACTTGAGACTTTTATGATCGGTATAAATATGACACACATTACCGAGCAGGTAATGCCTCCAAATCTTCAAAGCATGAACAACAACAGCTAACTCAAGATCATGAGTTGGATAATTGGCTTCATGCTTCCTTAGCTGATGTGAGGCATAAGCAATAACTCGTCCTTCCTGCATAAGATGCATCCTAAACCGGTACCTGATGCATCATAAAACACATCAAAAGGTTTCTCGATATCAGGTTGTGCCAAAACAGGAGCTGATGTCAACAAGGTCCTTAAAGTGCAAAAAATAGTCTCACACTCTGGAGTCTAAACAAACTTTACATCTTTTTGAAGCAACCTGGTCATGGGCTTGGCTACCTTAGAGAAATTCGGGATGAATCAACGACAATATCCAGCCAAACCAAGGAAACTTCTAACCTCATGCACTGAAGTTGGTGCTTTCCAATCCATGACTTCTTGCACCTTAGACGGATCAACCAAAATCCCTTCATCGGACAACACATGACCCAAGAAAGGTACTTTCTTAAGCCAAAACTCACATTTACTGAACTTGGCATAAAGCTTATGTTCTCGTAGCCTGGATAAAACAACTCTTAGATGCTCGGCGTGTTCTTCAGCATTTGTGGAAAAGATCAAGATGTCATCAATGAAGACAACCACAAATTTGTCTAGTTCCTCCATGAACACTAAATTCATCAGATAGACAAAGTATGCCGGAGCATTGGTCAAGCCTAACGACATAACTAGATACTCATACAACCCATATCGGGTGGAGAAAGCGGTCTTAGGCACATCCTCCGATCTAATTTTTATCTGATGATAACCAGATTTCAAATCAATTTTGGAGAATACCTTTACCTTAGACAACTGATCAAACAAAATATCAATGCGGGGCAATGGGTACTTGTTCTTGATTGTCACAACATTGAGTGGACGATAATCCACACACATGTGTAATGACTTGTCCTTCTTCTTCACAAATATAGCAGGACAACTCCAGGGAGAAGCACTAGGTCAGATAAGACCTTTCTCTAATAGATCTTGTAACTGAACTTTAAGCTCTGCTAACTCATTGGGCGACATCCTATAAGGCCTTCTAGAAATAGGTGCAGTACCCGGCACTAACTTGATCTTGAACTCGATATCTCGATCAGGCGGTAAACTAGGTAAATCATAAGGAAATACATCTGGAAATTCACACACTACTAGAACGTCCTCAATTCTCGGGGTCTGGATAACATTAGCAGTGTTGTGGAGTTCTAGCTCTTTGGGAAGTGGCACAAGGAAAGCCTCCTTACTGATAGGATCCCTCAATATAACAACCCTAGTGGAAGTATCAATGAGCACTCCATGATCACTCATCCACTTCATTCCCAAGATTACATCTATCCCTAATCCCGGCAAAACTACCATATCGGCCATAAACACTCGTCCCTCTATTTCGATACTCACACCTAGTACTATTTGATTGGTCGAAATATTACTTCCAGTTGCACTAATGCAATAACTACCCATGGATACTGTAATTACCTTCTGATTGTATTTTGATGCAAAAGCTAGACTCATAAATGAATGTGAAGCACCGGAATCAAATAGTACAACTGTCGGATGGTGATTCACAAGGAACTTACCTGCAGTAACCACCTCTCTAGAGGGTATCTCAGTCACGTTTGTGTAGTTAATATGTCCTTGATGAGCACCAGAATTCCCTTGCTTCTGATGGTTCTTCTAAGGATATGGGCAATTCTTGGACCAATGACCTGTCCTACCACAATTCTAGCAAGGCCTATTCGCTGGTGGAACAAAAGAATTCCCTAGTCTAGTGGTGCCCTTTGGAAGGGGTACAGTAAATGCCTTCTTGAAACCAGTCTTTACCTGATTCTTCTTCTGTGGTGGCTGGTACCTAACAGCTATAGCCGATGGGTGAAACTGAGTCTTCGCTACTGGAGCTTTAGCTTGAGAGGCACCTGCCTCAAAGGCCCTCTTGTGATTTTTGGAAGCAGCATAGACATTATTGTTATTCTCTTGAGTAAGAGCATCGCTTACAAACTCATTGAAAGTGACACTCTTGTTGTTTCCCATGAACTTCATCAGTTTGGGACTAAGCCCTCTCTTAAAGCTAGCAATTCTCTTTGATTCTGAATCAACGAATTCTGGAGCATACCTTGCCAGATGATTGAATGCATGAAGGTATTCAGTGAGGGTCTTGGTACCCTACACCAGCTTCATAACTCATTATGCTTTATGGCCATCAAACCGGGAGGAATATAATGACTCTTGAAAACCTCCTGGAATTGATTCCAAGTGATCTGGGCATTTTTTGGTAAGGTAGACCTATAATGATGCCACCAAATACCTACTGGTCCATAGCTTATGTGAAGCATACTCTGCCTTCATCTGCTCTATCAACCTGAGCAAACGAAACTTATGCTCAAGCGTGTTTAGCCACTCTTCTGCCTAAAGCGGCTCTTCAGCTTCTTTGAAGACTAGCGGCTTGGTATCTTGGAAGTCTTTGAAATCACTAAACTGGTTGGGCTCTGGTCCCTGTCGTTGATTGCGGACCTATGCTTGATGCTAGGCCAGGGTACGCATGGCGTCCCCCAACGCACGCTGACCTTCCACGAGCATGGCCAATAGATCAGACGGTGTGGGCGGTGGTGGTGGTGGAAGATCATCATCACCACTACCCCCAGCATGGCCTGAACACAAATTGCGCGACATCTACAGAAGTGCATTTGTGAGTAATGTGGACGATGTCAGATACATTGCAGATGAATTGTAGAATTATGCCAAACTGAACTTATTGGAGAGATTAATTTCATGCAATAAACAGAGGCACAATAATTCATCCTCATAACATCGCCAATAACTTTACTCCACACATTCTCGTGATGCATACGCTTACATGCCAAATTTTGCCAACATCAAAGCTGGACTTTTATTTAAAGCTCACATCCATATGGAGCCAACATGTGAGTTTCAGAGATTACATCCAAGTCTCTAACTAAAATTAAGTTACGTGTTCTTCCAAAAGAAAACAAAAGATAGGCTCGAGTGCATCTAGCTTAGTGCTACAACTAAACTACACATCTTCATCAGTGTCAGCATCGATCACTCCTTCACCGTCTTCATCCTTGATAGGGTCGAGTTCCTCCTCTTCTTCATCTTCTTTAGCTTCTGGTACTACGATGACATTGGCATCTAAGTCCATGCCATCATCATCAGCGAAAATCACCTGTGGTCCTCCCACCATGGGGTACACTAGAATAGGATGAGGAATCAGATTGAGCTGATTGTTGAGGCGGTGAACATCAATCTATAGTTCTTCAATTTGGCGAAGGAGTTCATTCTCTTGGATTTCCGCTCAAATTCCTGTCATGATCCTAGCATTGTCCCTAGTTTGGGCTAGACGGAGTGCGTAATCTTGCTCACGAGTTAACTACATGATCCGATCTTGGTTAACATCTTTTTCCCTAACAACACTTATGAACTGCTGCATGTGGTTTTCCAAAGTGCTCATAAGACCACCAATATCATTTTGAGTTGTCCTAAGCTCCTTACCATTCTTGCACGCACGCTTCTTCCACATGAGCTGTTCCTTCAGTGCCTGCCAAAGGGCTGTCAAGGCACAGACATAAGTGCCCTGGCGATCCTAAAACAGCTTCAGAACAGTCATCATAGCACTCATGGCAGGTCCTGAGCTCTGTGCCCTTTTTGCCTCAGTCATTACCAAGGGATTATCCTTAAAATTCAGCCACTCTACCTCAGACAGAGCTACTCGAGGAATGGACTCAGCTGGTCCATCGATCAACTCATCACCAAACTCCTGATAAATATCATGTAGAACATCCAAAGCTGCCATCTGTGCCCCTTCCCAAGGGGTTTGTCCATCGGCTTCGACGCTCCAACCAAGCCACTGGGGTCTGTTTGCATGAGGTGGGACAACCACCTCAACGTCATACCACGGCATCCCTCCTTCAGCCTCCCCTTGTTTCCAAGTATAACGAGGCAGCTCCACATATCCCATAGAATGTAGCACTCTCCACAGTAGGGTTGGAGTGCCAAACACATGCAGGAATGTGTCGCTCCTGGGCGGTAGTGCTGGTGTGGCCATCTGTAGTAACATTGCAACTTGGGTGAGAGAGGATTATCTTACAGGATGAGAAATCTATAATGGAATAATTCAAGATAAGGGAGGGAGCGATGTAAAAATGTAATGACATGAGTGAACATGATGCATGCACGTTCCGTACGTCCTCACAAATCTTAAGAAAAATTTAAAATTCTGGCGAGATAGATAGTTGAAAGGTCCTTGTTTGGTTTTGGTAATTGAGTGACAACCTAGGTGGACTAATTGTGTTTATGTGAGATACATAGGTGATTAGTCCATAGGTACATGTGTGTGAGCAACATATGCCATGAAGGTGAAAACGGCTTGGAGATGTTGCAAAGCTCACAACATGTGATGATGAAGGAGCTTAAATGCACATGAGACATGACATTGAGTCATGTGATCAAGGTAGAGAAGATCAAGACAAGACTTGGCTTGATAGACCGGTTGCAAGCGTGAAGGGCAAGTCAAAGGCTTTGGAGTGATGGACCGCGTGGCGGTGAAGCTTGAGCAAGACTTGGCACCGATGGACGATGGCAATGGTGAAGAGCAAGTGAAGTCAAGATCGATGAACCAATATGATCATGTGATGATATGAAGTGGATCATATCATTGTTGATCATGTTGGTGCATGTGTTGCATCGATATTGGAGGAGATGGAATGAAATGCGCAAGGCAAAGGTATAACCTAGGTCATTTCATTTCACCGGTCATAGGTGTGTAGAGAAGTTGATGACTAGGTTTAGGATAGATGGCCGTACTATCAAGAGGGGCAAACTTGTTTGCATATCGGTCATCTAGTGCCACTTGAGTGATCTAACTTTGCATCATTGCTAGGATCGAGTGGCATGGCAAGTTGAGTGGCTAATCCTTTGGAAAATGTTTGTGAAAAGCTAACACACATACACATGGTGGTGTACACTTGGTGGTGTTGGCACATTTACAAAGGAGAAGAAGTTAGAGTTGTTGTGAATCAACTTAGAGAAGAGAAAAAGATTTTTTGGTGTACTCCAAACTATAGGATGATCCTTGGATTGGAATAATGATTTGATCCATTGTGATTTGGATCAAGTATACATGTGGGATGTGTAGCCCTCTGAGTAAGCTTTCCAAAATGTCCAAGATCATCAAAATTGGAGTTCGGAGCTAAGAGTTATAGCCGTTTTAGCGTCGAAAGGTCTGTGACCGGACGCTGCACAAAAAACGACCGGACGCTGGGTTCCAAGGTCTGGTCCCAGCGTCCGGTCAGTGCTTTTAGCATGTCCAGAAGCAACCGGATGCTGGGAGAGTCCGGTCGCTGAAAAACATCGCTGGAACCTCTCTGTTAGTGACCTGACGCCGGTTTTAGCGTCCGGTCGTTATGACCTGCGCGTCCGGTCGTCCCGAATCTTGCCCAGTGAAGGGGTAACGGCTAGTTTAGCCCATAGGGCTATAAATAGAAGTGGTGGCCAGCCTTGGGCTGTTTGCTGAGCACCCTCATGCCTATGTGGCTTGTGTAGGAGTGCTTGGATGCCCTCTAACTCACTTGTGCTTGCAAGAGTGCGAATCGATTGCGAGTGAGTGTGATTCTAGTGCGTTGCATTGTGAGATTGCATCGAGTGGCACTAGGTGATCGAGTTGCAAGCCGGTGGTGCTTGTTACTCTTGGAGGTTGCCACCTCCTAGACGGCTTGGTGGTGGTCTCCGTCGAAGCCCGCAAGAAGCTTGTGCGGTGCTCCGGAGAAGAGCTTTGTGAGGGGCATTGTGCTCGCCCCGCAGGAGCCGCGAAGAGCAACTCTAGTTGAGCGTGTCATTGAGCTACCCTCACTTTCAGGGTAGGTTCTTGCGGTGCCCGACGTGCGGGCTTGGCGGGTGATGCCAATTAGCCGCCGAACCACCAAGTGAGCGGTCGACACAACAGGGACGTAGCGTGTTGGCAAGCACATGAACCTCAGGAGAAAATCACCGTGTCAACCTTGTTCTTCCCATTGGTTTGCAATCCCCTTACACAAGCTTGTGATTACTTTTATATATTGTGCTTGTGTAGTTGCTCTTGTAATTAGTTAGCTTGTGTAGCTCACTAGTTACCTTCTTGCTTGTGTAGCATAGAAGTAGCTCCCTTGCGTGGCTAATTTGGTTTGTGTAACCTTGTTAGTCACTTTGCTTAGTTTGTGTAGCTAAGTATTTGCGCTCTCTAATTTGGCATTGGTTGCCTTGTTATTGAGCATTGCTAGTGAGCTTAGTTGCCTTTGTACTTTTGCTTACTAGCATGTGTAGGAGCTCCCTCATTGCTTGAAATACTAGTGACATAGGTTTGTGTGACCTTGCTCCTAGAATTGGTTAGGTGAGCTCTAGTTAGCCCGGCACCTTTGTTGCTTAATTAGTATCTTTGGAAGGTGCTAGAGAACATAAATAGAGGGGTGTAGTCTTGGCTAGACCAATAGTTTTAATTCCGCACTTGTTTCGGTTAGCCGATGTAATTAATTTTAGAAATGACTATTCACCCCCCTCTAGTCCGCCATCTCGACCTTACAAGTGGTATCGGAGCCCGGTCTCTCATTTGTGGTCTTCACTGACCTGAGAGGATGGCGTCTAATGGGCTAGATGTTTGTGAGGCACACATTTTTTATGGCACAAACTTTGCACTTTGGAAAAATCACATGCTTGATCATTTTCATGCAAAGGGACCTAAATTTTGGTGGGTTGTCACTAGTGGTCTCACCCATGTCTTGGATCATAGAACTCTAACCAAAGCTCAAAGAGTCCTCTATAAATTTGATGCACATGCTTGTTGTTTTCTATTGGATGCTTTACATTTTGATTTGATGAAGCAAGTAAACTACAAGGGGACCGCTCATGAGATATGGGAGTCCATCAAGGAAACCTTCGGTGATTCCTCCACATGGGATGATGGCAAATTCAAGAAGGAGGATGAGCCCAAGAAGGAGGTGCATGAGGGTGTCGAGCATGATCACAATTTGGTGATTGTGAAAGATTGCTCCACCTCACGGTCAAGTGATGATGATGATGATCGATCTACTACAAGTTCACTTGACAACGTTGATGATGATGCCACAAGTGTTGCAAGTGATGATGCTACCCCATGCACACTTGATGGTGATGATGGTTCATGCTCAAGCCATGATGATGCTACTACAAGCCCAACCACCACACCACATTGTCTCATGTCACAAGGTGACACTAAGGTATCAAATGATGATGTGGTTGATCATGTTGATTCATATGATGAGCTTGTTAGTAGACTTGCTAGCATGACCATGTCTTTAGAAAATGAGAAAGCTAAAACATTGAAATTAGAAAATGAAAACTCATTTCTAAAGAACTCTTGTGAAGAACATAAGTAATTACTTGATGCATATAAATCTTCACTTGATGAGCTTAAATTGAATCATGAGACACTACTTGCATCTCATGATGAATTATTAGAACAACATGCTTCTCTCATTAAAGTATTTACAAAGAAACTTAAAAACAATAAGAGTTCATCACATGGGTCAATTGATCAATCACATACTATTGCTAACCCTTGTGATGTAGGCAAGAAGCATGTATCCACCTCTTGTGATGATTTATTAGATATGCCATGCTCTTCACAAATAGATGCTTGTTCTACTTCTATGTCTTGTGAGACTAACCTTTTGAAGGAGAACAATGAGCTCAAAAGTGAAGTGAAGAAATTGAGCAGTAAGTTAGAGAGGTGCTACAACTCAAAAGTCACCTTTGAGCACATATTGAAGACTAAAAGAAACTATGGTGACAAGTGTGGCCTTGGCTTCAAGAAGAAGATGACAAAGGGCGAAAGAAAGAGAGAAAGGAAGATGAAGAAGCTATAACAAAGAAAGCTCTCTCATACCATGTGCTACCAGTGTCATGAAGCGGGACACCTTGCAAATGGTTGCCCAAACATTGAGAAGCTCAAGAATATAAAAGAAGAAGAGAGGCTGAAGCATGTCAAGTGCTTCAAGTGCCGCACTTGGGGTCATCTTACCTCAATGTGCCCAACCAAGCAATTGGTGAAGCAATAAGTGAAGCCTCAACCAAAGCCACAAGTTGAGCGAGAGAAGACACCCCAAGAGCAAATCAAGATCAATCATGAAGAAGGTGATTTGATGATAAAGAAGAAGAAAACAAGAAGGGGTGGAAAGGCAAGGCATCCAATGCAAACTCAAGATGCCAAGATGATGAGCAAGAATGAAGATGAGAAGAAAGATTATGCTCACATCAAGTGCTTCAAGTGTGGAAGTATGGGACACTTTGCCTCTAAGTGTCCTACCAAGCTTAAGAAGAAGGCTCAAGCAATCCATGGGAGGCAAGGCAATGAGAAGCACCACATGAGCAAAGAAGAGAAGGCTCAAGCAAAGAGAAAGTGCTACTCATACCAGGAAAGGGGACACATGGCACATTCATGTCCCCTAGGTGATATTTCTAAGCCTACTTCAATTGTTGATAATAATGTGCTTAGAAAGGATGGCAATGGTACCTCATTGGTTGCAATTGCAAAACATCCCGCTATTCATACTAAGGCTATGCCTAAGTATGTTGCTCCTAACTTGAGAGGACCCAAACTTATTTGGGTACCATCAAAAAATGGATGATTGATTGTAGGTACCATCGGCATTGGAGACTTGATTCAATTGTGTTCATATTAATTATCATATGTTGAATCAAGCATTGAAGCTTAGTGCATATCTAACCCAATGCTAAATGAAAATTGAATGAAGTCCAAGTGCTACAACATATAAGTGTCATATTCAAGTTGTGGTGATTTATTGGAATATTTGATGACTTGCAAATAATTGAGTTGAAGCTTGCTAGTTGGATGATCATGAGCTAACCAAGGTATATCTCTTGTTGATCATTTTATTTGGGTGCATATGAGTTGATTGAATTGGATAAATATGCAATGTTGCTTGCTATGAGATGTTTGAATGGATAATTGCTTAGTAATCAAGTTTGGATTGATTTGTGTTGGATAAATTCATGAGATGACTTTTAGTAAGTGGTTTGAATGGATATATATCTTATGGAAGTATTCAAACAAGTTAGTATCAAGTTTGATTCATATTTGATGAAGTATAGCTCAATTGTTGAAATCTATTCTATATTGCAAAATCTGAGCTAGCTGTGAACGTAGCCATGTTTGAGAAATCAAAACTTATTGGATTGGCATGAAAATTGGTGTACATGCTCTAGACTTATGGTATAAGATGCTGTAAAATTTTCATGAGAATTGGATAAGAAATGCTTCAGTTTTGAAGTGGATCTTGTCAGCTATAGTGCAGCAGTTTTCAGCATGTAGCAGTGGTGAAAGAATTAAAGGCAGCAATCTAGAAGTCAAATGGAGCTCAATTTTTTACAGCTGCTGAGATAACTTAGTATTGCACACCTCCACCAAATTTCGTGGTATTTGGATTTGTACTTTGGGAGATATGCTTATTTCTTTGAAGGGTACAAAATCTGTCAGAAAAGTGACAAATGTTGGATTGATCAAGAGTCACCTTGATTGAAAGGTCCTCAAGTTGAAAACATTTTACAAGTGTTTGAGGTACCTAAGTTTGGTTTTGAGATGATCTAGAAGCATGACAAGATATGAGTACAAGGCCATTTGATTGTGAAGTGTACTTTGCACACATTCGGTACTCAAATTGAAAGATCAAGATCAAACTCAAGATGAAGTTGAAAGGTTAAGTTCTAGTGACTATTGGAAATCATTTGGTAGAAAGAAAAGAACTTAAACAAGAAGAATGAAAAGGACTTAAAGAAGGAATCAAGTTCACTTATCAAGTTAAGTCCATCACTTGGATCAATCAATCAAGTTATTTCAAGTGAGTGTCAACAATGGTTCTTGGAAAGAGGTCACTTCTCCCTAGTGTAGGGGCTTGCCGCCTATGTGTAGGTAAACCAAGTGTGGTACTTGGAAGGCTAACATGAAAGTGGTGATCCGAGGAACATTTAATATGCTTAGTTGAAGCAATCAAATGGGTTGATCAAAAAAAGCAAGCAACACCCAAAAGAGAGCTAATCATGATATTTCAAGTGGTATTCTCAAATTGATACTCTCATACAAGCAAAGATCAAAAGATAAAGCAAGTCAATCACAACAAGAAAGTGCACTTGATCATAAGTGGTATTCATTTCATATGGGTGAAGAATGAAATTCAACATGGTATCAATTGGTCTTCACCAAGCTTATAATTGGACTTCCTATTGCTATTAGAGTAATGAATTGGAATCTATGTGACTATCCTCTACTCCAACATAGCAAAGGTATCATTGTAATGTGCATGATTATTTCATCCCTTACTAGTATGCGGTTAGTGCATATAGTACATGCTTCATAGGATCATGCATAACAAATGAAATGTTTAAATTCATAGCCTACCACTATTGTTTGAATGATTACTTGATCTAGTGGTTAGTACATGAATTTGTTCATGAGCTAGTGAACCCAAGTACTTGACTTAATTTGGATTGCTAACAAGTGATAAGTACAACATTGGCAAGATAATCCTTGCAAGAGGTGTGAAGAAGCTTGTCATTGGTTCAAACCGAACTTGAAAGCTTAGGCAAATCATTTTAGTTCAAGTCAATCATAGAAGCTCATGATAGTGATAACAAGTACAAGACAACAATGCAAATGGATAGCTAGTTTGTTTCAAATGGTATCTAGACTCAAGTATTTTATCAAGAATCTACAAATAATGTCTAGATCAACTCACAAGTCATATCCTATAAGTGGTACTCATGAAGATAGCAAATGTTCAAGAAATGGTCTTTATTGATAAATCAAACAAGTGGTTCCATACTAGAAGATTCTTTCAAATAGTATTCACTTCCTACAAGTGGTATCTATACATAGTATCAACCATGAAAGATGATGGTTCCACAAGTGATCCTCAACTTTAAGTGATCATCAAATGAAGAATGCATCCCTCACCTACAAGAGCTCAAGTGTATCAAATGGATGACCCATGCTATCACATAGGGGGAGGTGTCCCACAAATTGATCACAAGATCAAAAATCTTATGTGTGGTATCTCAAGAAGCCCTACACAAGATACAAGTGGTACAAGCTACAAGTGGTATTTACAAATATTGTCATTCCAACAATCAAGTGATGTCCATAAAAAATGCAAGATTCATGCCTCGACCATCTACCCCAAATGCATACCTTTGCATCAATGAGAAGCACACCTTTTATGGAAATTGATGACAAAGGGGGAGAGATTGTACAAAGATATGAAAGCTTGATTGAATGGGGGAGAGATTGTACAATGGGAGAGATGAGATATAAAAGAAATAGAGGTTGGACATGGACAAAGAGAGAGCAACATTGAAGAAAAGAGATGGATCAAAATTCTTGGACAAGAGAAGCACACAAGTAGGGGGAGCAAGCTCATGAACTTTGATTGATTGCATTTGATATGTGCATATTCATGTGCTTGCTTGCATTGCATAAGTTTTCAAATTCAAATATGCATGCTTGTGTGGTGTATGCTAGTTGTAGAACTTGAACGATGATTTGATAACTAGCACACATAGGAAGATAGCTAGACACTTAGTATGCTTCTCAAGTAATGCTAGTACCTTGCTTTTAATGTTGATCTTACAAGGTATCTAGTGCTTTTATTTCCAAGTGATATCTAGCTAACCATGGTGTTAAGGATGAACTTAAAGATGCAACTCCGATTGGTACACGCTTCAAAGGTTTATTCTATACACCTTAGCATCATTTTATAGTAATTACTCTCCCACAATTTCAATCTATGCATATGTGCAAGCTTCAAATTAAATACTCTAGCACATATGTAGGGGGAGCTAATACTACCATTTCGGGTTTGTGGTACTTGTCCAAAATCATTTTCACATGGTAAAATTGCTTAGGCAAGCAACATGAACCCAAAAGAGCTTAATTTCCACATCTTTGTAGAGTTGTCATCAATTACCAAAAAGGGGGAGATTGAAAGGTCCTTTTTTGGTTTTGGTAATTGAGTGACAACCTAGGTGGACTAATTGTGTTTATGTAAGATACACAGGTGATTAGTCCATAGGTACATGTGTGTGAGCAACATATACCATGAAGGTGAAAATGGCTTGGAGATGTTGCAAAGCTCACAACATGTGATGATGAAGGAGCATAAATGCACATGAGATATGACATTGAGTCATGTGATCAAGGTGGAGAAGATCAAGACAAGACTTGGCTTGATGGACCGGTTGCAAGCGTGAAGGGCAAGTCAAAGGCTTTGGAGTGATGGACCACGTGGCGGTGAGGCTTGAGCAAGACTTGACGCTGATGGACGATGGCAACGGTGAAGAGCAAGTGAAGTCAAGATCGATGAACCAATATGATCACGTGATGATATGAAATGGATCATATCATTGTTGATCATGTTGGTGCATGTGTTGCATCGATATTGGAGGAGATGGAATGAAATGCAAAAGGCAAAGGTATAACCTAGGACATTTCATTTCACCGGTCATAGGTGTGTAGAGAAGTTAATGACCGGGTTTAGGATAGATGGCCGTACTATCAAGAGGGGCAAACTTATTTGCATATCGGTCATCTAGTGCCACTTGAGTTATCTAACTTTGCATCATTGCTAGGATCGAGTGGCGTGGCAAGTTGAGTGGCTAATCCTTTGGAAAATGTTTGTGAAAAGCTAACACACATACACATGGTGGTGTACACTTGGTGGTGTTGGCACATTTGCAAAGGAGAAGAAGTTAGAGTTGTTGTGAATCAACTTAGAGAAGAGAAAAAGGTTTTTTGGTGTACTCCGAAGTATAGGATGGTCCTTGGATTGGAATACTGCTTTGATCCATTGTGATTTGGATCAAGTATGCATGTGGGATGTGTAGCCCTCTGAGTAAGCTTTCCAAAATGTCCAAGATCATTGAAATCGGAGTTCGGAGCTAAGAGTTATAGCCGTTTTAGCGCCGAAAGGTCTGTGACCGGACGCTGCGCGAAAAACGACCGGATGCTGGGTTCCAGCGTCCGGTCCCAGCGTCCGGTTAGTGCTTTTAGCGTGTCCAGAAGCGACCGAACGCTGGGAGAGTCCGGTCAGTGATGACCGAACGTGTCCGATCGCTGAAAAACGTCGCTTGGACCTCTCTGTTAGTGACCTGACGCCGGGTTTCAGCGTCCGGTCGTTATGACCTGCGCGTCCGGTCGTCCCGAATCTTGCCCAGTGAAGGGGTAACGGCTAGTTTAGCCCATGGGGCTATAAATAGAAGTGGTGGCCGGCCTTGGGCTGTTTGCTGAGCACCCTCACGCCTATGTGGCTTGTGTAGGAGTGCTTGGATGCCCTCTAACTCACTTGTGCTTGCAAGAGTGCGAATCGATTGCGAGTGAGTGTGATTCTAGTGCATTGCATTGTGAGATTGCATCGAGTGGCACTAGGCGATCGAGTTGCAAGCCGGTGGTGCTTGTTACTCTTGGAGGTTGCCACCTCCTAGACGGCTTGGTGGTGGTCTTCGTCGAAGCCCGCAAGAAGCTTGTGCGGTGCTCTGGAGAAGAGCTTTGTGAGGGGTATTGTGCTCGCCCCGCAGGAGCCGCGAAGAGCAACTCTAGTTGAGCGTGTCATTGAGCTACCCTCACTTTCGGGGTAGGTTCTTGTGGTGCCTGACGTGCGGGCTTGGCGGGTGATGCCAATTAGCCACCGAACCACCAAGTGAGCGGTCGACACAACGGGGACGTAGCGTGTTGGCAAGCACGTGAACCTCGGGAGAAAATCACCGTGTCAACCTTGTTCTTCCTATTGGTTTGCAATCCCCTTACACAAGCTTGTGATTACTTTTATATATATTGTGCTTATGTAGTTGCTCTTGTAATTAGTTAGCTTATGTAGCTCACTAGTTACCTTCTTGCTTGTGTACCATAGAAGTAGCTCCCTTGTGTGGCTAATTTGGTTTGTGTAACCTTGTTAGTCACTTTGCTTAGTTTGTGTAGCTAAGTATTTGCGCTCTCTAATTTGACATTGGTTGCCTTGTTATTGAGCATTGCTAGTGAGTTTAGTTGCCTTTGTGCTTTTGCTTACTAGCATGTGTAGGAGCTTCCTCATTGCTTGAAATACTAGTGACATAGGTTTGTGTGACGTTGCTCCTAGAATTGGTTAGGTGAGCTCTAGTTAGCCCGGCACCTTTGTTGCTTAATTAGTATCTTTGGAAGGTGCTAGAAAACATAAATAGAGGGGTGTAGTCTTGGCTAGACCAATAGTTTTAATTCCGCACTCGTTTCGGTTAGCCGACGTGATTAATTTTAGAAAGGACTATTCACCCCCCTCTAGTCCGCCATCTCGACCTTACAACAGTGACATACATACGTTCTCTCATATACGTATCTAGTCGAGTTACATGTTGCGTTGTTAGTGCACCTATAGACAAATTCATTGCAGCCCATCCCAACAAAAGAGAAATAAGCACACAATAAAAGTAGTAAACTAAGATAATCTCCATGTATACATCCCCGGATATATATACTTCGGTATCCAAAGCTTCCCAATAGATACACCCACAATTAAGTACCTTCATATGTACATGTGTGCAACATGTAAACATTCCGGTAACCACAACTAACTCTCCCCTAGAATGACAGTTGGATAGTCATGCTCTCACAACTCACTTTACCTGGGCGTCGAGGCAATTGATCCATACATTACCACCCAAGCGGATGGCATCCATACAATAGCACGCCGTATGGACGATGAAATAAAATAAAATGAAAGCAATTACCCCCCAAAAGTCATTAATTAAATAAGCCACATGAAAGTCCTTATTTGGGCATAGAGGATATGACCACTGGCATACTTTAGTAAAATTTTAGATTTGAACACACCTATATATAAGTAGCTATAAGTTGTCAAAACTGATTTTCGCAAACAAAAACCTTTGTTTAAATACACATATGACATGTTTAATGTTGAATCTCGCTCTCATGCCAGCTGTAACAGAACCGACCAATTTATAAGAGCACAAGTACAAAAGCAATCACCGGAGTGATCGAACCGTCATACTTGAACCCATATAAACCCGGTAGTCAACTGAAACCACGAAGGATTTCAAACCAACTTGCATACAACCAAGATCACAGTAATTCAATATAACAAGCCACATGTTACATCCATTTCACAAGTAGTTCACAAGTACCTCATACATCAGAGTTCACATAGTTATTACAAAACGAGTTCACAAATAGCAGAAGCAAAGTAGTTTGAGACCATCACACACACTTAGTTCAAATACAAGCCAGTTCTATAGTCATATCCAGCAAAAGTAGTAAGATAAGATAACATAGATGATCATGCCCATGATCTAGTCTTCATCCCCCGTAGGGTGGAGACAATACTTGCAGTAGCCGTTATAGATCATGTCATCTGCAACAAGGGGGAATAAACCCTGAGTACGAGAATGTACTCAGCTAGACTTACCCGTCGTAAACCAAAATAAATGACACCAAGGAGTATGCAAGGCTTTATCGGTGGATCTTGCTTGACAACCATTTTGCATAAAAGCTTTAGTGATATGAGAGCATAATTTAAATCATTAGTAAGCTGCAAGTTATCCAAATTAACATGTCAACTAGATTAGCACATGTACTAGAGCAAGCAGTTGATTAACTCCAAACATTAGTAACCATATCCGGCATAATGTTGTATCATCATCATCATCGATTTAACCATCAAGGTCCATTAAGTGCATCTATGTTGTCGCTGCTCAGTCAAGTTCTCACTATCCGGGAGAGATGGCGATTCGAATCGATTCCTATCCAGCTGGAGGGGTATTCCAAACACAAACCCAGGCATACCGCACGAAGGCAGCCTTAGGTCACCTTTGGTACAACTCAGGAATCACGGCTCCAAGCAGCGCCGCACCCTCAGGGAGTCCACTCTGCCAGGTGGTCAATCTCACCTAGGACTTACGCCAATAGCTCCCCGCACATCCTTACTACCGCCAGGGTGCGCACTTTCACTTCTCGGTCTTCCGGCCTGAGTTGAGCTACTCGGCTTCACGGTCGGAATGAGTTATCCGGCCAACTAAGTGCTAGGCATGCGTTCCACATGACATGAGGACGTATAGCAAATCGGTCCTTAACCGACACAGACGGGGATAGATCCACACCTAAGACCTCATTACCTTGTTGCTTCTCTATCGACATCCCGCCCGGTCATAATTCATTATTAACACATGGTTATTTCCCACGATAGCAAATATAACCAACCATGACCAGACATTATCCTAACTTGCAGGTGACAGGAAATCACCTGACTTTTACCGGTCTAAGCAAGGCTAAGCTTTGATTCGCTCCTGGACCTAAATAGGATTCAGGGTACATTTACTGGACAAGGAATATATATATATATATATATATATATATATATATATATATATATATATATATATATATATATATATATATATATATATATATACAACGAGTGTTTGCATCCAGTTCCTATCACTTAATGCATCACAAATAAATATACTCAAAGTAACCATTTTCAAAATATAGGAGACTTAGAATGCTTCGGGGCTTGCCTTTCAGAAAAGATGAAGGTTGGTGATCGGGACACTCAAGAACTTCTTCGTTGGCTCCTTCTTCGGGTGTCTGCACCTCCTGCTCATGAGCTTGCTGCTGCTCCTCCAGAAGTACTTGCTCAAATTCCAGAAGCGTGACTCCCTTCGGAACACCTATTGCATGCATATGCATAGTATAAGAATCATGCATGCATAAGTGATGGAAGATGATGATGAAATGTACAGCCATGTATAGATGGACGCATGGAAGACACGATGATACAAGATTAACATCTATTTTACTGAGTATGTGCATATCTCTTTTAGAACACAAGAACTACACACTCACCAAGATCTAACAACCTGTAACACCCCGGTGTTATGCCATCATTTAGGCACTACAAATCATGCATATTGTGCGTCATCAAGCATCCTAAGTATCCATGCCTAACTATCTAAATGATAACTAAAACCATGCTTCGAAACGTATGAAACATGCTCGTGAAACATGAATGTTGCATACACTTGTTTAGAGTTGTTTTTGCCCTAATTATGCTTGCTAGGTTAGTAAAACATGTTTGGCTATCATTGTAAATCATCTAGAATTATTTAGCATAATTTTTGGAGCAAAGTTTGTATTTAAATTATTGCCAAATTTTGCTTTAAAAATAATTCTCCAAAATTAGGGTTTTGAGTTAAAATTGACTTTAATTTTATAATTCAAAATCTAGCAAGAATTGGACTTTGGTCATAAAAGCAAAGTTGTAGAGGATTAAATTCTAAGCAACTTTTATTTTTGGGCCATTTTCAAAAGAAGTCATTTTCTTGCTCAAAAGGGTATTTGAAAACTGCTATTTGAAATTTCCTTGAAAATAGAAAATTAAAAAAATGTTTCTATCCTTTCACGGGCCGCCGCCTCGCTTCTCAGCCCACGGCCGAAGCCGGCTCGGCCTGCCTCCGCGCCCGCTGCTCGCCTCGGCCTAGCCCAGCTCACGCATCTGGCCTGCTCCGCACCGCGCCGCGCCGCGCCCGACCACGTCAGGGCACGCTCGCTGCGTGGCCGCCATGCGCCGGCGATGCACGCCGCGCGGCAGCCACGGCCTGCCTCGCCCTCCAGCGCTCGCCTTCTTCTGCCCGACAGCGCTGCGCTCAACACTCCACTCCCTCACTCACTCAGCAGCAGCGACCGCAGCAGCAGCAGCTCCCGCGCGCGCCACGAGCTCCGCCACCAGCGGCCACCACGGCTCGCCGTCGACCACTCCGTCTCGCCACGAGCTCCGCCTCCACCCTGCGCACCCCATGCTCGCGTTACTTCGTCGTGGTAAGCATCCCTTCCTCGGGAATTGCTCGCCGGAGCACAGCCGAGCTCACTGGTGAGCTCCGCTCCTGTGGACTCCCCCGCTCCGCTTCCCTTCCCGCCTTTCCTTCGCGCGCACAAGCACCGCACTGCGACGTTGAGTCTCCTGAGCGCCTCCTTTCGCCATACCGTGGCCGAAGACACTCCACCAGCGATGACCCACGCCGCCGCTCCGCCATTGCCGTCAACAAGCCTCTCTCCCATGAACCACCCCTCCCTATTCACCTCTATCCGACGCGGTTTGTCATGGGGAGCACGTTGGCGCCCTCCGTTTCGCCGAGGACCTCGCCGTCGGCGAGAGCCGGCCGGTCAACGGCGGCCCTGCCTCGGCTCCGGCTGACGCGTGGGTCCGGCTTGACCACGGGTCCCGCATGGCAGCCCCTCTGGGTGCACAGCACCAGGTGCACCCAGCAATTGTGTCGGCTAGTTTTGAAATGGAATTAAGAAATGCTTTTCAGAATTTCGTTAAATGCTTTGGAAATTTATAACTTGCTCAAATTTGCTCCAAATTTGTTGAAACAAATTTTGCTAGGTTCCTTGTAACTAGATCTACATGATAAAAATATTGCATGTCATTTTTTTGATACTTTTCTGTAGAGCTTTATATAATCCTTGATATTGCTGATATCTTGTAAAATGTGTAGTAAAACTTATATGCTTCAGAAAAATATGCTTCCAAGTGTGTTATTCTTCTTGTGTAATGTACTTCCTAGGAAAAATATATGCCATGCATGTCCTGTAGAAAAAGTATAAGGTGTAGTTCAAGTGCCTTTAATGGCTGATTTTTGTTATTTTTGCTAGAGAGCAAAAATTGTATAAAACATGCATGTGATAATTTTTGTACAGTGATTGTATGCTATGAAGATCATAGGAAAAATACTAAATCTGTTGTTTGACACTTTTCACAATACAAAGTATTTTCATGCTCATATTTAGGTCCAAGCTTGTCATTTTTGTGCAGGCTATTCCACTTATTCAAATGCCATAAAAATTTGATGGTAGACTACTTAGGGTAGTACTGTGCTATGGTAATTTTATAAGATTTTTCTAAGCTATAAAAATAGATGTTGTTATTCAAACCTATTATTAACTAGGGTTAATCAAATGTTACTTTGTGTATGCTTAAGGAATTAGTGAAGCTTTGGTGTATCTTTGAAGCATTTAATGAGATGTGTTAACTTAGCATATTAGTAGTAGAAGAGAATGCAGTAGATGACATGTGCTTGTAGTATATGTTCTTGGATGATGTTGACTACCTTGCATTCAAGCATGTCCCTTGTGTTCATTTCATCCGATGCACTTTTGCATAAGCACTTACGCACATGCATCATACAGGATCGCAAACCGAGAGCCCAGTCGTCATACCCGAGGAGCCCGAGGAATAGCTCGAGGTGCAGCCGCAGGAAGTGACCAAAGCCGACGAGGAAGACATTGAGGAACTTCCGGAGTGCCCCGATCACCGCCCGAGCTCCTTCGAGAGAGGCAAGCCCCGGAGCATTTTCTCCTCGGTTTGCAATTATTAATTAAATGCTTTTACTTTAATTGATGCATTACGTTCAGGAGTTGTTTGCAACTGTTGCTGCATTATACCTTGTCTACCTTTGTTATACTATATCCTTGTTACCCTGGTATCCGCAGTCGAGTCAATACTTAGCTGGCTTAGACCGGTAGAAGTCGAGTGATTTCCTGTCACCTGCGAGCTATAGGTGGTTACCTGGATCTACTTGGATAACTATGTAGTCATGGTATAACTAAGTGTTAAATGAAGTTGAGACCGGACGGAGACTTACAGAGTTTTGGACTGTAGTGCTTTCCGTCTGTGTCGATTAAGGACCGACCGTTGTTGGGCCTCGAGTCATGTTGAACGCATGCCTTACATTTAGCTGGCCGAATAAAGTATCTTTTGACCGCGAAGCTGGGAGATTATTCAGGCCGAGTAGATTGCCCGCAGCGCACTATGCCGGAGCAGGTGTGGTAGGACACGGGGGCGAGATGATAAGACCAAAGTGCAGTCGGTCGGCCCCCGGGTACATGTGGTTCCTGGCAAACTCGAGATTCCTGGATAGTTGACCCGGTGACCAATACCTTACTTTAGCGGGTGAGTGAGGTTTGTGTAAGGAATAAATCACCAGCTGGTTAGGAATCGATTCGAATCGCCATCGCTCCTAGATAGTGAGCACTTGACTTGAGTGACTTTATCGTAGTAATGTTGATGGAACAAGTGGACAGTTATAATGAATATGATATTATGGAAGTTGTTAATGATCATTGGTTATCATTATTTGCTTAATCATATGCTTGCTCTAGTATAGGTGCAAATGTAGTCGACAGGTTAATAATAATTAACTTGACAATAATGCTTTTGGAAAGGTTCTTGAAATGCTGAAAATGCCTCTTTTTGCAAATGAGTCAGCTAACCTACTATAAAGCCCTTCATAATCCTTGGTGTTATTTTATTTTTGGTTATGTCGAGTAAGTCTAGCTGAGTACCTTCTCGTACTCAGGGTTTTATTCCCACTTGTTGCAGATGGGCAGATGTATTACGGCTACTGTATCAACTGCCTTTATCCTGCAATGGGTGATGCTTAGGACCATGGGCATGGTCATTCCTTACGTCTCGTCTGATGCTTTTGTTAGAGATGATCATTAGCTGGCACTGTATTTGAACTCCATGTGAGTGTGTGGTTTTGAACAAATGGCTTCCGCTACTTTTATTCGAACTCGTTTTGTAATAACTATGTTTAAACTCTGATGTATCTGAGATGCGAACTTTTATGTAATATGTGATGGTGACCGCTAAACTTATTACGATCTTGGCTGGTATGTGAGTTGGTTTGAAATCCTTCGAGATTTCATGGACTACCGGGTTATACGGGCTTAAGTTTGTTAAATCGTCTGCTCTGGCGGATGATTTTCTTACTTAATTTCATATAATTGGTCGGTTCTGTTACACAACCTAAGATAAAGTTGTTCATCTTCAGTAAGAGGTCTAGCCCTGCAACTAACAAGTTATTTTAGTTAACCTAGCATCTAACTCATCATACCGACTCATATCAAACAAACAAGCTATTCACTGAAATCACAGAGTCAAGGCTGCAAACAGCAGTAACTAGTTTTATCCATAACTAGAGTTGTACTAATCCAAAAGACATGCAACAAGACAATCTAGAAAGCTTATAAAATTGTCTACAATTCATTATTAATCACCTCAGCATGATTCCCAAGTTTAGCAGATCGAATTTACATCAACACCGAATCAGGTCTAAACAAGACAGAGAGCAAACAAAACTGTGATCCAACTTTGAACGACTGTAACTCCTAAAATACTAGGCCAAATGCCACCAAATTTTAACATGAGATAGATACATAAGTTATCTACAACTTTTGTATTTACCTTTCCGAGCAACCTAAATTATCATGGTGAACTTTATAAAGTTCCCAGAACTGTCTAGAAAGACACAATGCAAGAAAATAATTATTAACTTACATTGTAAATATACAAATGGACAAAACCAACTTTACTAACTCATCATACATGTTGAAAGAACACCCGAAAACATAGTGGTCATTCCTAAATAAATTATTGCATGCCTTTATTAATTTATTTAGATACTTAGGTTAAATAATAAACATATGTCCAAAATGTACAAAAAATTCCATAAAAATTACAGTAGCTTATACATGTCTTCAATAGGCTACTATATAAATTTCACATCATTTGAACAAGTATAACATCTTACACAAAAATGACAAGGCATAAAGGCTTAAAATGACATAAATAGGAAACCCTAGTTAAAAGTGTCAAGAAACAGATTTTATATTTTTCCTAACATCTTTAAGGTACTAGGACATCCTCCAATAAATTTCATGGTCATTGGATTCATAGATTAATTACTAAAATTCACACAAGGATCATCCAGTGATAAAAGGAAAATCTATAAATCAAAAACCATACATGCACTAACTCTCAAATTTTTACCAGAGCTTCTACTCATCAAGAAGAGCTCACCCACAAAATGTCATAATTTTTGGAGCACAGAAACTCAAGATATAAATTACACAAGTTTGCATTCATTTAAAAACACATTTCAAGTTTCAATTTAAATCTTCCAAAAATTCCACTACAAGTGTTCATGTTATATTTTTCTTAAATACTACACTTCACCAAGATCCTAACAAAATTGGAACCACCCAATTTAGATCTACCAAACTCAAGATATGAATTTTACAAATTGCATTCAAAATCAGAACAAATGAGCTAACTTTCTGTCCTTAAGCCACTGACACGTGGGGTCCGTCAGTCAGCCAGGCCCGCATGTAAGTGAAAGGAAAACAGAGGAGGCGGCTCTCTGGCGACGTGGATCGATGGAGCTTGCCGACGGCGACTACTCCGGCGAAATCAAGGGCACCGGCGTGCTCCTAGCGACGAGCCACACCTATCTATGCCCTTTCCCCAACTGCTACCAAGCTCAAGCGAGGACGGCGGCGTGCATGGCGGACGGCGGATGGAATCCGACAATGCTCCGGCGAGGTCCGGCCATGTAGGGCGCGGCTAAGCTCGGTACAAGCTTCTAGGGCTCGCGGGGAAGGCAATGTGGAGGAAAGGGAGCACGGAAAAGCGCTGGTCAGCAAGGTCCACGGTGAGCTCGCGCTCCGGCGAGACTCTGGACATGGCGGCGGTGACAGGACTGGCCAACGGAACCTCACCTGACCACGAACAAGACTGCGAAGGACTCGGGGGTGTAGAGCAGTGCAAGGAGCTTCTATGCGCGCGAGCAATTGTTCAGCGGCTGACCGGCGGAGGAGCTGCACGACGGCGACGCGCTCAACAGCAATGGTGCGGCGACGGCTTTGCTTTCGGTGTCTCAGACGTGCGCGAGAAGGAAATAGAGAACGAGGGCGAGTGGGAGGGCAGGCGAGCGCGGCCTCCTTGCGGACGACAGCGGGGCAGCGGCGCCAGGACGGCCACGACGCGTGGCGGCCACGCGGCGGCAGCAGCCTGTTGCCGGTCGGCACTGTAGCGCAAAGCTGATTCAGTTATCAGAGCGAAGGAACCGGCCTGATAGCGAGTTTTCGTTGATCTATAACTCATAAACCGTGACGATCTAGCTCTAGGTGTAGTTGACAAAATTGGAGATTGAAGTGAGGGCTACAACTTTTCCAATTGGAACTCGAGCTGGTTCGGCCTGGTTAGGGAGATACAAAGCTCCAAACAATGATATATGAAACTGAAACTCAGTTGCCAGACTTAGAAAAATTCTATCTTAGAAATTAGAGGTAAATTTCATGTTGTGATCAAATTTTGAGCATGTTCTACACATTTTCATGAGTTGGTTATAAAATAACTTTTGTTCCTTATATAATTTGCTACAACTTTGCTTTAGGTTGCTCAGCCTTGCAAACACTCTAAGCTGTACTTTTTAAACAGTCAAACAACAGAGCTCTAGGGTTCAACACAAATCAAACTATTACTTGGAAGTATAATTAGACAATATGGTCAACATGAACATTGTTCCTAATGACATTCTAAGTGTAGCTAAGTTGTTTAAGAGGACATTTGACACACATTTGCATAGACCACACATGAGCACACACAATTGCTAGTATAAAACCAAGCAGTTCAAATAGAAACACACATGAAATGATAACATTCATCATGGTACGATGCTTATGAATGAGATGATGATGCACATGCTCATGTGATGCAAGTGTTTTAGTGCAACCATAACACTGAGGTGTTACAGGTGTGATGCCCGTGGACACCCACACCCGCAGGTTCAACTGCCATCCCTAGCGTGGATGATGTCCATTCAATAAAAGTGATTTATGAACGAATGCAATCCTTGTCGGTGATATTGGTGTTTACAAGATTTGTATTTACGGATGGACGGCTAGATATAGTCCTAGAGGTTGTATGACTCTCAAAACATATGAATTAGAAAAAGGGTTTTTAGATGCAACATAGAAAAAATGTAGGAATATGAATTAAAAACGTCTTTAGATGCAACATTGGGAAAACGTAGGAATTCTAAGAGAGATATAAATGTCATGCTGTTTTCCCACCAAAAATCCGGCTCGTCGGTTCCGCACTTCCGCTGATGTGATGATTCGTCGTAGCTGAGAATTGAGGTGCTGGTGGCCTGTTGATGCGCCTGCTAGTCCGGTGAGGTAGCGATGTAATGTGGTGTTGGAGTGCACGAATGGTGTTTGACGAATTTCTTGTTGGAGAATCGAGATGAAACTGAGGTACATGTGCCAGTTCACGTGTTGTTTAGGCTAGTTCTGAGCTGTTTGGAGTGTCGAATCTCCTCGTTCATCGCCGACCATGATTTTGGGTGGTCAGTGGTGGCCTGCCCGTTGCTGCGCAGTGCGAAGTGGGCGCGACCAGGCTCGACGAGACGACGGCCACTGCATTGCTGACCTCGATTATAGGTAGCAAAAATTTTCTGTTGGAAGTGAGGCAGATATACAGAGTGAATATTCCTAAGATGGCTCCAAATAGAGATATAGAGATTTAGATTTAGAAATACTCTTGGAGATGCTCTTAACCAACAAGCTTAATCAAGATAGTGTGCCACAGACACATAATGACAAGGACAATTGGGTAGAGAGCACGAGGCAGGTCACAATGTTGTAACACCAAGAACGTGAAAAACAATTCTCCATACAAGTAAATCCAGAAGCATATTTACAAGCGACAACAACCCTACTTGCCTAACAATTCCCACTTAGACAACAACAGAAAACATGGCATAAGAGAAGCAGCTAAATTACGGCCGGCCGTAATATGGCTTATCGCATGGCCTCGCCATTTTTGGTAAAAAGTGCAATTATTATATTCCTTTTTCGGCAAGATGCTAATAAACAACGGCCGTACATGCACTTCTAGATTCTTTCACAATATCACTTTCCGCATCACCCAAACAAGCTCGCTGCTCTAGATTTGCCCGGCATTATTTAGCCCACATGCCAAATATTACAAAATTGATACATTCACCCAAGCTAAACGAAATTAAATATAAATTGTTCATGACACATTTCATTCTGGGCATCTTGAGATCTTTTATATAGCATCTCAAGCATCTTAAATTGCCTAACACATATCAGCCCGTCGGCTGCAGATCAGGACAGCGCTGCCGTGGCTGAAGCTGTTTATGTGATGAGAGCAAGGTACTGCACCATGGCTGCCAAAACAGCTCTACAATCGGCGACCAAACAGATTTATAGACGAAAAAGTAGATATTATGAACAACTCAGATAGAAATACATCTTGCTGCACTAAAAACCTCCTTGTGTTGGTAACATATATACTGACGCATCATATACATCCCGCTTGCTGCTGCACATGGTTCTCTTTGTTCATTTGATCCCATGTTGATGCTTGAGACCCTCACACCTGCGATTTAAAATGTTAAAAGATTCAGCATCGCAACAATCAGATGTCATATAGCATATATAAGCATTGAAACTTGGTGTATGTAAATGCATACTGAACAAAAATTGCATAACCTCGTGGGTTTTTTTTGCCTAATTCAGTACAGTATTATTGCCAAATGAGTTTGACTAAGTTGCCTACATATGTCATGATATAGCAGCACACATTTATACTTATTGCCTTGCATGCAAGGAATCATCATATAGGTGTCAAATATATATCCTAATGAACTACCTCCAGATTTGAAACAAAAGGCTAAATAGCCTATTTAAGAGCACATTGTTGCCTAACAAATGACACTTAAATTGCCTAAGAAAAAGGCTAAATAGCATATTGGATCCACCATCATGGGACTAAACAAGATCATCCCTAATGGCTTTAGTTCAGGTATATAAGCAAGTCAAATTTGAAGCAATTGAGCCTATCAAGAAAACGCTCACGCTGGCATGCAACTGATATAATAAAAGCAATAAAAATGCACCATCATAACAAACTTCCCCATGTAGAAATTGCAGACTCTGAGCATTTCAGTTATATAATTTCAGCCTATGTAGAAATTACATGCATGTGGGCTAATCTATTGGTTTGAACTGAGCAATTACACTAGTTCAGGGTACAAAAATTGCGGTGTCAAAAAACAGTATACTAATCTTAATGGGTAATGGCGAGGAACTCGCCTTCTTACAATGCCTCGTTGCTGGCAACAAATCAACACCTCCCCTACCCCCCACTTCCATACCCACGAACACATCCGTAATACAGAATCGATCATAACAGCAAAGTAGGTCCAGTTGAAAACTCACCTGAAATTTGCAGTCAACAACAGGGCTGCACTCGTGCCACGGGACAAGGGCACCACTGCAAGCTACGCGATAGGGGGCTGCAAGGTGGAAGTTGGTCAGGGTGAGGGTGAGGTGCAACGCGGTCGTCACCGAGAAGCCTGCAAATGAAATAAAACAAAGCAAGTATGCCAATTCAGAGTACGAACTGGGCAATCCAGTATTTCCATGTATGCTTAGAAATCAGAAACTCACATGAAGCAAATATGGTAATGCTGTAGTGGATTGCATTTTCTTAGGCAATTTAAGTGACATTCATTAGGCAACAATGTCTTTCTTAATAGACAATTTATGTATTCTGAAAAAGCATATGAATGCATTCAGTAACTGAAACATTGGGCAAGCTGTCACAATATATTGGCAACCAAAAAACTACAGGAAAGTTTTCAAATAAACTAAACTTATACATGGTTAGATATATAGCTTATAAGAGTACAGAAAGATATCCTTCAGCTGGTGCTCGTATAAGAAAAATTGATTAATTAGATTCATGGTCAGAAACTCAGCATGCTAGTTTTTGAGTATGTGAATCATGTGCAAAGAATTAGCACACAAGTAGAGGTTACAGATTTAGATGGTAGATGAAAAAACCATGCTAAGTTCAATGGATCAATAATCTGCAGTGTATTAGAGATCATGTCTAACCTGTAGATATAGATGAAGGCCTCAGGTACCATTCCAGCAACAGAACCACAGAGATAAGGGTTACACTTAATTTCAGTCACAGTTACAGCATAATTAAAAATTGTATACGGGAATGGCGAGATTCAGAAAAGGGCAACAACCCGAACCTGCTGGAACCAATTCCCTTCACCCGCAAGTTTTATTAGTGCTATCTGCTGAGGCCACTTTGTCAACCATACCTGCATTTTTAGTAAAAAAAAAGGAAGTAGAACAAAAAACGAATTAGGGAATAATCCTAACATAGAAAAGATCTACCTCTTAAATTACAAATCACAGAACATATGGCTGAGAAATTTTACATGCAGACGTTCACGGAACAACCAATCCAATACGGTACCACCATGCCAATTAGTAGTCCCGACCATTATTATAATCAAGAAACCCCAACCATATCCAAAGATCATTCCTGCTAACCACATAGAAGGTCCAGAAGGAACTAGAATAACTGGAAAGAGAGCGAAAGATGCAACGAGAACAACAGCTAATACTGGACGCCCAAAAGCACTTGCTTCCCATTGCATGATTAATATGCCCTCCATTTCAGGTTTCAGCAGGAAATTAATATGCTGGATGCTTAGATAATATACTAGCATTATGGTGTCGGTAATCTATCATTGACCACTGGCTCATGACAACTCTAAAAATATAGGCAAATGTCTTGATTACATTACACCGATCTAGTATCTTGAATTAGGCTATTCTATTGTTTTGAATTAAGCAATACAAACTGGGGTGTCAAAAAACAGTACACTGCAGGCTGCCATTCAAGCAACTCGGTCAGGATCAATTCAAGGGGATCAAAATGGTTCATGAATGGCATACCCATAAGATGCACGATTGCTTTAATCATGAGCAGTATAAAAACCAAATAAATTCTATATGAATAGCATAAGAACCGGATTAGCTCCAAGAGAAATCACATGTAATTCCTCCTATAGAAAACAAATACCAGAAAGAAAAAATGGTCTAAATTGAAAATATCAGCATATATGTCCAATAACAACCACATGCATGTCAGATTGGGGCTCTACTTGTTCTAGCAGATCCAACATAAGGGGAGGGGTCTATGCAAAGCACACCCACTTGAAGAAAATATAGTGCCTACATCAGATCTGGTATTTTGATTGGGCTAATATATTGGTTTGAACAAAGCAAGTATGCCGATTTAGAGTATGGGTATGTGAAATTTCAGTGCACGCTGCCATCCATGGGCTGTCATTTGAGGCAACTAACTCATCTATAACTATGTTTCTCCTACTTACTAATTAGCTATTTCTATGTGCAAATTGGACACAAATTAGCGGCCTACAGTTGTATTCAGTGATCTGTGCTCACCATTCAGTTTGTGCTTTATATATGTTGGCAAGCTCACGTACATTTTGGTACTATTGTTGTGTATCATTTACTGGAAGCCCAAAGCCATCTAATCTTCCAAAAATCACGATCCAGCCTAGGCATGAAAACCTAATGAATGGAATCCACAGGAAACGAATCACAACACTGCAAAGGGGGAAAAAACAGGGAGCACTCATCTGTACGTGATGCGGCCGGAGCAAGTGATGAGTACCTTCTCCCTGTTCCGGAACGGCGCCACCGCGGCACCATCGCCCCGCGGAGGCGGGCTCGGCATCGGGGACCGGGTCCTTGAAGGCTTGAAGCCGAAGAACGTGCGCTCCGGCGCGGAGCCGTCGGGCTTCTCTGCACGAGATCTGAGCCGTAGGGCGTCAGGGAGGTGGTACGGGGTCGGCAAATCTGAGGGTCGCCGGCTCGCAGGGAGACAAATCAGGGAGCGAGGTGCGGCGACGCCGATGCAGAAGCGGCGGCAGCAGCGACCTCTGCCTCGCCGAGCACGAGCTGCACTCCCCTCCGAGTAAAAAACACCTGGATCGATGGCCGCCTGTGCGACCAGAAGTAGGCGTCGATGGCCGCCTCCATCGCACACCCCGAACGGGTCACATCTGCGAGGACGGGCTGGGGCAGGCCGGATTCCTTGAAGAAGGCGACGACCTCCTGCCCGCTGATCCAGTCGACGCGGTCCAGATCCACGCCTGGGGGGGGGGGGGGGTGTTGTGTGTTTTTTTTACGACCTCCGTTTTTTTACTGTAATAATTTTGACCATACGTTTTTTTTACAAAAAGATTTTTAGATACATTTAGTTTTCGCATATATGATTCTTTATTGAACATACTTCATTAGTATTATATATATTGAGGTATCTAAGATTTTTTTAGAAAAAAAACAGATGATCAAATTTGCTATAGTAAAAGTTGCTGACAAGTAAACACAAACGGAGAGAGGTATTATAAAGATCGGCACTCATCCAGATATCACTCATAGGATCACGTTTACAACTTTACCAGATGAGAGAAGTTTTAGCTATAGATTTACCACTTTTACGCATGCGGCATGCCACGCGAGCTCGACACGTCGGCGCCTAGTCATCATGAGCACGTGAAATGTCGTTGCTACCTCTGCCTTGTTCCTCTCTCTCCATCCCCGACAGTTGGGTCCCGCAGTACCTGTCACTGCCAGGTGGGCCCCACTAGTCAGCTTCGTCTTTTTTTGCCCATGGCTCTTTCTTCCTCCCATCTCCTTCACTCCTTAGGCCAAGCCCCGCCGCCTCCATGGCTAAGCTCGCCGTCTCCGTGTCCGCCTCCTCCATGGCCACCGCGGGATCGAGCTGCTGTGCCGTCGCCGCGCTGGACGGCGCGGGCACGAGCTACAGCGCCGCCGCCGCGGGCACGAGCTACAGCTATGCCGCCACATGCACGAGCTGCTGTAGCACCGCCGCGTGCTGGCCTCTGTGGTCTCGGGCTCTGCTGAGTCAGCGGGGACGGGTGCGCACGGCAGGGAGAGCCCAGTGGGCGGGATCGGGCGTGGAGCTAGGCGGTAGTTTCCGTTCGTTTTCCTTTTTTCGGTCAACTTTCCAGTGAGGTGCCTCCATGGACAACCGAGATGCTCCTTCGTTTTCGGCCGATCTCTGGAGCAGGCGCTAGCCCTGCCTCTTGGTGGTCGCGCCTCGGGTCAGTAGCACGCACGTCGCCCTGCTGGCATCCGACCAAGGCATCCCAATCCTCTCGCTCGAGCCTCCTGTGGGAGCTCTATAGCCCCATCATCGGCCGCTTGGGCTCTACCCGTGAGCCGCTTGGGCCCTGCAGAACGCGTGGCCACGTGCCGCCACTCGTCGGTGAGGCCGCCCCAAGCCTAGCCTAGATATTCGCGGCCCCTCCCGATGGGGCTTGGTCATCGAGGACACGGAGGTGCCTGAGCATAGTACGAGATGGGGAAGACGAAGCTGACTAGTGGGGCCCATCTAGCAGTGACAGGTGCCACGGGACCCAGCTGTCGGGGATGGAGAGAGAGGATCAAGGCAGGGGTAGCAACGACATTTCACGTGCTCATGCTAACTAGGCGCCAGCGTGTCGAGCTCACATGGCATGCCACATTGTTAGGTCGAGATGGCGACTAGAGGGGGGTGAATAGTCCTTTTTGAAACTTAATCACGTTTTCTAACCGAAACAAGTGCGAAATTAAAACTATCGGTCTAGCCAAGACTACACCCCTCTATATATGTTCAGTAGCACCTTGCAAAGATACTAATTATGCAACTAAGATGCCGGGGTAGCTAGAGCTCTCCTAAACAATTCTAGGAGCAAGGTTACACAAACCTATGCCACTAGTACTTTAAGCAAAAAGGGAGCTCCTACACATGCTAGTAAGCAAAAGCACAAAGCTAACTAAGCTCACTAGCGATGCTCAATAACAAGGCAACCAATGCCTAATTAGAGAGCGTAAATACTTAGCTACACAAACTAAGCAATATGACTAACAAGGTTACTAAAACCAAATTAGCCACGCAAGGGAGCTACTTCTATGCTACACAAGCAAGAAGGTAATTAGCAAGCTACATAAGCTATCTAATTACAAGAGCAACTACACAAGCTTAACATGTATAAAAGTAATTGCAAGCTTGTGTAATGGAGATGCAAACCAACGGGAAGAACAAGGTTGACACGATGATTTTTCTCCCGAGGTTCACGTGTTTGCCAACACGCTACTCCCCGTTGTGTCGACCGCTCACTTGGTGGTTCGGTGGCTAATTACCATCACCCGCTAAGCCCGCACGTCGAGCACCGCAAGAACCTACCCCAGAAGTGAGGGTAGCTCAATGACACGCTTTACTAAAGTTGCTCTTCGCGGCTTCCACGGGGCGAGCACAATACCCCTCACAAGTACTTCTCCAGAGCGCCGCACAAGCTTCTTGCGGGCTTCGACGGAGACCACCACCAAGCCGTCTAGGAGGTGGCAACCTCCAAGAGTAACAAGCACCACTGGCTTGCAACTCGATCACCTAGTGCCACTCGATGCAACCTCACGATGCAATCGCACTAGAATCGCTCACTCACACAATCGGATGATCACTATCAAGTATGTGTGAGATGGAGGGCTCCTAAGCACTCTCAAGCATGGACACAAAGTCCCCTAAGGTGCTCAGCCCCAGCCATGGCCGAAGGCCACTTCTATTTATAGCCCCAAGGGCTAAACTAGCCGTTACCCCTTCACTGGGCGTTTTTTGGGTCGACCGGATGCTCCGGTCGTGTTGACCGGATGCTAGACCTCAGCGTCCGGTCGCTCGATGACAGCCACATGTCACCTGCGTTCAACGGCATTCTTCCGATCTCAACGGTCATCTTCTGACCGGATGCAGTAGCTTCAACTGACCGGACGCAGAAACCTCATCGTTCGGTCGTTTCCAGTAAGGTACCAAACAAGACCGGACGCATCCGATCGCACATGATCGGACGTAGCCCAGCGTCCGGTCACACTCTAGCTTCTGCGTCACCGTACGTCAGCCTGACCGGACGCACCCTGCCAGCGTCCAGTTGAAGACCGACGCTGCATGCTCTCGGCCACCACTGACCGAACGCAGGACCCCAACGTCCGGTCACCACGTGACCAGCGTCCGGTGCACTCTGTGAGACCTGATCTTTTCTGTCTAGGGTGCCGGTGGCACCGTCGGACTGTCCGCACTCTACGGGCGGACACTCCGCTGGTGGAATTTCTTCACCAAGTTGATCCACATCAACTCCAACTCCATCTTCTTTGTAAATGTGCCAACACTACCAAGTGTACACCACCATGTGTATGTGTGTTAGCTTTTCACAATCATTTTCCAAGGGATGTTAGCCACTCAACTTGCCATGCCACTCAATCCTAGCAACGATGCAAAGTTAGATGACTCAAGTGGCACTAGATGACCGATATGCAAACAAGTTTGCTCCTCTTGATAGTACGGCCATCTATCCTAAACCCGGTCATAAACTTCTCTACACACCTATGACCGGTGAAATGAAATGCCCTAGGTTATACCTTTGCCTTGCACATTCCATTCCAACTCCTCCAATGTCGATGCAACACATGCACCAACACGATCAACAATGATATGATCCACTTCATATCATCACGTGATCATATTGGTTCATCGATCTTGACTTTACTTGCTCTTCACCATTGCCATCGTCCATCGGCACCAAGTCTTGCTCAAGCTTCACCACCACACGGTCCATCACTCCAAAGCCTTCGACTTGCCCTTCACGCTTGCAACTAGTCCATCAAGCCATGTCTTGTCTTGATCTTCTCCACCTTGATCACATGACTCAATGTCATGTCTCATGTGCATTTAAGCTCCTTCATCATCACATGTGTGAGCTTTGCAACATCTCCAAGCCATTTTCACCTTCATGGCATATGTTGCTCACACACATGTACCTGTGGACTAATCACCTGTGTATCTCACATAAACACAATTAGTCCACCTAAGTTGTCACTCAATTACCAAAACCAAACAAGGACCTTTCAATCTCCCCCTTTTTGGTAATTGATGACAACTCTACAAAGATATATAAATTAAGCTCTTTTGGATTCATGTTGCTTGCCCAAGCAATTTTACCATGTGTAAATGATTTTGGACAAGTACCACAAACCTGAAATGGTAGTATTTGCTCCCCCTACATATGTGCTAGAGTATTTAATTTGAAGCTTGCACATATGCATAGATTAAAAATGTGGGAGAGTAAATACTACAAAATGATGCTAAGGTGTATAGAATAAACCTTTGAAGCGTGTACCAATCGGAGTTGCACCTTTAAGTTCATCCTTAGCACCATGGTTAGCTAGATATCACTTGGCAATAAAAGCACTAGATACCTTGTGAGATCAACATTAAAAGCAAGGTACTAGCATTATTTGAATGACATACCAAGTGTCTAGCTATCATCCTATGCATGCTAGTTATCAAATCATCATTCAAGTTCTACAACTAGCATACACCACACAAGCATGCATGTTGAATTTGAAAGCTTATGCAATGCAAGCAAGCACATGGATATGCACATATCAAATGCAATCAATCAAAGTTCATGAGCTTGCTCCCCCTATTTGTGTGCTTCTCTTCTTGTCCAAGAATTTTGATCCATCTCTTTTCTCCAATGTTACTCCCTCTTTGCCCATGTTCATGTCCAACCTCTATTTCTTTTATATCTCATCTCTCCCATTGTACAATCTCTCCCCCATTCAATCAAGCTTTCATATCTTTGTATAATCTCTCCCCTTTGTCATCAATTTCCATAAAAGGTAAGCTTCTTATTGATGCAAAGGTATGCATTTGGGGTAGATGGTTGAGGCTTGAGTCTTTGCATTTTTTATGGACATCACTTGATTGTTGGAATGACACCATTTGTAGATACCACTTGTAACTTATACCACTTATATCTTGTGTAGGGCTTCTTGAGATACCACACATAAGTGATAGCATGGGTCATCCATTTGATACACTTGAGCTCTTGTAGGTGAGGGATGCATTCTTCATTTGATGATCACTTAAAGTTGAGGATCACTTGTGGAACCATCATCTTGCATGAATGATACTATGTATAGATACCACTTGTAGGAAGTGAATATCATTTGAAAGAATCTTCTAGTATGAAACCACATATTTGATTTATCAATAAAGATCATTTCTTGAACATTTGCTATCTTCATGAGTACCACTTATAGGATATCACTTGTGAGTTGATCTAGACATTATTTGTAGATTCTTGATAAAATACTTGAGTCTAGATACCATTTGAAACATACAAACTAGATATCCATTTGCATTGTTGTCTTGTGCTTGTACTCTTATCACTATCATGAGCTTCTATGATTGACTTGAACTAAAATGATTTGCCTAAGCTTCCAAGTTTGGTTTGAACCAATGACAAGCTTCTTCACACCTCTTGCAAGGGTTATCTTGCCAATGTTGTACTTGTTACTTGTTAGCAATCCAAATTGATTCAAGTACTTAGGTTCACTAGCTCATGAACAAATTCATGTACTAACCACTAGATCAAGTAATCATTCAAACAATGGTGGTAGGCTATGAATTTTAAACATTTCATTTGTTATGCATGATCCTATGAAGCATGTACTATATGCACTAACCGCATACTAGTAAGGGATGAAATGATCATGCACATTTCAATGATACCTTTGCTATGTTGGAGTAGAGGATAGTCACATAGATTCCAATTCATTTCTCCAATAGCAATGTGAAGTCCAATTATATGCTTGGTGAAGACCAATAGATATCATGTTGAATTCCATTCTTCACCCATATGAAATGATTACCACTTATGATCAAATGCACTTTCTTGTTGTGGTTGACTTGCTTTATCTTTTGATCTTTGCTTGCATGAGAGTATCAATTTGAGAATACCACTTGAAATATCATGATTAGCTCTCTTTTGGGTGTTGCTTGCTTTTCTTGATTAACCCTTTTGATTGCTTCAACTAAGCATCTTAAATGTTCCTCGAATCACCACTTCCATGTTAGCCTTCCAAGTACCACACTTGGTTTACCTACACATAGGCGGCAAGCCCCTACACTAGGGAGAAGTGACCTCTCTCCAAGAACAATTCTTGATACTCACTTGAAATAACTTGATTGATTGATCCAAGTGATGGACTTAACTTGATGAGTAACCTTGATTTCTTCTTTAAGTCCTTTTCTTTCTTCTTGTTTAAGTTCTTTTCTTTCTTCTAAATGATTTCCAATAGTCACTGGAGCTTAAACTTCAACTTTATCTTGAGTTTGATCTTGATCTTCCAATTTGAGTACCGAATGTGTGCAAAGTACACTCCATAATCAAATAGCCTTGTACTCATATCTTGTCATGCTTCTAGATCATTTCAAAACCAAACTTAGATACCTCAAACACTTGTAAACATGTTTCTAACTTGAGGACCTTTCAATCAAAGTGACTCTAGATCAATCCAACATTTGTCACTTTTCTGACAGATTTTGTACCCTTCAAAGAAATAAGCATATATCCCAAAGTACAAATCCAAATACCACGAAATTTGGTGGAGATGTTCATTACTAAGTTATCTAGCAGCTGTAAAAATTTGAGCTTCATTTGACTTCTAGATTGATGCCATATTTTAATTCTTCCACCACTGCTATATGCTGAAAACTGCTACACTATAGCTGACAAGATCCACTCCAAAACTGAAGCATTTCTTATCCAATTCTCATGAAAATTTTATAGCATCTTATACCATAAGTCTAGAGCATGTACACCAATTTTTATGTCAATCCAATAAGTTTTGATCACTCAAACATGGCTAAGATCACAGCTAGATCAGATTTTACAATATAGGACATATTTCAACACTTGAGCTATATTTCATCAAATATGAATCAAACTTAAAGCTAACTTGTTTGAATACTTCCATAAGACATATATCCATTCAAATCACTTATTAAATATCATCTCATGAATTTATCCAACACAAATCAATCCAAACTTGATTACTAAGCAATTATCCATTCAATCATCTTATAGCAAGCAACATTTCATATTTATCCAATTCAATCAACTTATATGCATCCAAATGAAATGATCAACAAGAGATATACCTTGGTTAGTTCATGATCATCAACTAGCAAGCTTCAACTCAAATATTTGTAAGTCATCAAATAATTCAATAAATCACCACAACTTGAATAAGACACTTGTATGTTGTAGCACATTTGGACTTCATTCAATTTGTCATGGCATTGGGATAATGATGTGCACTAAACTTCATAACTTGATTCAACATATGATGAACAATGTGAAATCAATTGAATCAAGTCTCCAATGCCGATAGTACCTACAATCAATCATCCACTTTTTGATGGTACCCAAACAACTTTGGGTCTTCTCAAGTTAGGAGCAACATACTTAGGCGATGCCTTAGTATGAGTAGCGGGATGTTTTGCAATAGCAACCATAGAGGTACCATCACCATCCTTTCTAAGCATATCATGATCATCAATGGAAATAGGCTTAGAAATTTTACCTAGGGGACATGAATGTGCCATGTGTCCCCTTTTCCGGCATGAGTAGCACTTTCTCTTCGCTTGAGCCTTCTCTTCTTTGCTCATGTGGTGCTTCTCATTGCCTTGCCTCTCATGGATTGCTTGATCCTTCTTCTCAAGCTTGGTAGGACACTTAGAGGCAAAGTGTCCCATACTTCCACACTTGAAGCACTTGATGTGAGCATAGACTTTCTTCTCATCTTCATTCTTGCTCATCATCTTGGCATCTTGAATTTGCATTGGATGCCTTTCCTTTCCACCCCTTCTTGTTTTCTTCTTCTTCTTCATCAAGTCACCACCATCTTCATGGTTGATCTTGATTTGAACTTGGGGTGTCTTCTCTTGCTCAACTTGTGGCTTTGGTTGAGGCTTCACTTGTTGCTTCACCAATTGCTTGGTTGGGCACATTGAGGTAAAATGACCCCAAGTGCGGCACTTGAAGCACTTCACATGCTTTAGCCTCTCTTCTTCTTTCTTCAACTTGAGCTTTTCTTCATTGGGGCAACCATTTGCAAGATGTCCCACTTCATGGCACTTGAAGGACATGAAATGAGAGAGCTTCTCTTGTTCTTGCTTCTTCATCTCTCTTTCATATCTTCTCTTGCCCCATCTCTTGCCTTTGATCTTGCTCTTATTGAAGGCAATGCCACTTATGTCATTGCGGCTTTCTTGATGATTGACTTTGCTAGTCTTGTAGCCGACTCCACTCTTGTCACCAAAGTTTTTTTGAGTCTTCAACATATGCTCAAAGGTGACTTGAGAGTTGTAGCACCTCTCTAACTTGTTGCTCAATTTCTTCACTTCACTTTTGAGCTCAATGTTCTCCTTCAAAATGTTAGTCTCACAAGACATAGAAGTAGAACAAGCATCTATATGTGAAGAGCATGGCATATCTAATAAATCATCACAAGAGGTGGATACATGCTTCTTGCCTACATCACAAGGATTAGCAACATTTTGCGATTTATCATTTGATCCATGTGATGAGCTCTCATTATTTTTAAGTTTCTTTGTAAACACTTTAATGAGAGAAGCATGTTGTTCTAATAATTCATCATGAGATGCAAGTAGTGTCTCATGATTCAATTTTAGCTCATCATGTGAAGATTTATAAGCATCAAGTAATTTCTTATGTTCTTCACAAGAGTTCTTTAGAAATGAGTTTTCATTTTCTAATTTCAATGTTTTAGCTTTCTCATTTTCTAAAGACATGGTCATGCTAGCAAGTCTATTAACAAGCTCATCATATGAATCAACATGATCAACCACATTATTATTTGATACCTTAGTGTCACCTTGTGACATGAGACAATGTGGTGTGGTTGGAGAGCATGTAGTAGCCTCATCATGGCTTGAGCATGAACCATCATCACCATCAAGTGTGCATGGGGTAGCATCATCACTTGCAACACTTGTGGCATCATCATCAACCTTGTCAAGTGAACTTGTAGTAGATCGATCATCATCATCACTTGACCATGAGGTGGAGCAATCTTCCACAATCACCAAATTGTGGTTATGCTCAACACACTCATGCACCTCCTTCTTGGGCTCATCCTCCTTGAATTTGCCATCATCCCATATGGAGGAATCACCGAAGGTTTCCTTGATGGACTCCCATATCTCACGAGCGGTTCCCTTGATGTTTACTTGTTTCATCAAATCAAAGCTTAAAGTATCCATTAGAAAACAACAAGCATGTGCATCAAATTCATAGAGAACTCTTTGAGCTTTGGTGAGATTTTTATGGTCCAAGACATGGGTGAGACCACTTGTGACAACCCACCAAAATTTAGGTCCCTTTGCACGAAAATGATCAAGCATGTGATTTTTCCAAAGTGCAAAGTTTATGCCATAAAAAATGTGTGCCTCACAAACATCTGGCCCATTAGACGCCATCCTCTCGGGTCGGTGAAGACTACAAATGAGAGACCGGGCTCTGATACCACTTGTTAGGTCGAGATGGCGACTAGAGGGGGGTGAATAGTCCTTTTTGAAACTTAATCACGTTTGCTAACCGAAACAAGAGCGGAATTAAAACTATCGGTCTAGCCAAGACTACACCCCTCTATATATGTTCAGTAGCACCTTGCAAAGATACTAATTATGCAACTAAGATGCCAGGGTAGCTAGAGCTCTCCTAAACATTCTAGGAGCAAGGTTACACAAACCTATGCCACTAGTACTTTAAGCAACAAGGGAGCTCCTACACATGCTAGTATGCAAAAACACAAAGCTAACTAAGCTCACTAGCGATGCTCAATAACAAGGCAACCAATGCCTAATTAGAGAGCGCAAATACTTAGCTACACAAACTAAGCAATGTGACTAACAAGGTTACTAAAACCAAATTAGCCACGCAAGGGAGCTACTTCTATGCTACACAAGCAAGAGGGTAATTAGCAAGCTACATAAGCTATCTAATTACAAGAGCAACTACACAAGCTTAACATGTATAAAAGTAATTGCAAGCTTGTGTAATGGAGATGCAAACCAACAGGAAGAACAAGGTTGACACGATGATTTTTCTCCCGAGGTTCACGTGTTTGCTAACACGCTACTCCCCATTGTGTCGACCGCTCACTTGGTGGTTCGGTGGCTAATTAGCATCACCCGCTAAGACCGCACGTCGGGTGCCGCAAGAACCTACCCCGGAAGTGAGGGTAGCTCAATGATACGCTTTACTAAAGTTGCTCTTCACGGCTCCCACGGGGCGAGCACAATACCCCTCACAAGCACTTCTCCAGAGCGCCGCACAAGCTTCTTGCGGGCTTCGATGGAGACCACCACCAAGCCTTCTAGGAGGTGGCAACCTCCTAGAGTAACAAGCACCACCGGCTTGCAACTCGATCACCTAGTGCCACTCGATGCAACCTCACGATGCAATCGCACTAGAATCGCTCACTCACACAATCGGATGATCACTATCAAGTATGTGTGAGATAGAGGGCTCCTAAGCACTCTCAAGCATGGACACAAAGTCCCCCAAGGTGCTCAGCCCCAGCCATGGCTGAAGGCCACTTCTATTTATAGCCCCAAGGGCTAAACTAGCCGTTACCCCTTCACTGGGCGTTTTTTGGGTCGACCGGACGCTCCGGTCGTGTTGACCAGACGCTGGACCTCAGCGTCCGATCGCTCGATGACAGCCACGTGTCACCTGCGTTCAACGGCATTCTTCTGATCTCAACGATCATCTTCTGACCGGACGCAGCAGCTTCAACTGACCGGACGTAGAAACCCCAGTGTTCGGTCGTTTCCAGTAAGGTACCAAACATGACCGGATGCATCCGATCGCATGTCATCAGACATAGCCCAGCGTCCGGTCACACTCTAGCTTCTGTGTCACCGTATGTCAGCCTGACCGAACGCACCCTGCCAGCGTCCGGTCGAAGACCGACGCTGCATGCTCTCGGCCACCACTGACCGAACGTAGGACCCCAGCGTTCGGTCACCACGTGACCAGCGTCTAGTGCACTCTGTGAGACCCGGTCTTTTCTGTCTAGGGTGCCGGTGGCACCGTCGGACTGTCCGCACTCTATGGGCGGACACTCCGCCGGTGGAGTTTCTTCACCAAGTTGATCCACATCAACTCCAACTCCATCTTCTTTGTAAATGTGCCAACACTACCAAGTGTACACCACCATGTGTATGTGTGTTAGCTTTTCACAATAATTTTCCAAAGGATGTTAGCCACTCAACTTGCCATGCCACTCGATCCTAGCGATGATGCAAAGTTAGATCACTCGAGTGGCACTAGATGACTGATATGCAAACAAGTTTGCTCCTCTTGATAGTACGGCCATCTATCCTAAACCCGGTCATAAACTTCTCTACACACCTATGACCGGTGAAATGAAATGCCCTAGGTTATACCTTTGCCTTGCGCATTCCATTCCAACTCCTCCAATGTCGATGCAACACATGCACCAACACGATCAACAATGATATGATCCACTTCATATCATCACGTGATCATATTGGGTCATCGATCTTGACTTTACTTGCTCTTCACCGTTGCCATCATCCATCGACACCAAGTCTTGCTCAATCTTCACCGCCACACGGTCCATCACTCCAAAGCCTTTGACTTGCCCTTCATGCTTGCAACCGGTCCATCAAGCCATGTCTTGTCTTGATCTTCTCCACCTTGATCACATGACTCAATGTCATGTCTCATGTGCATTTAAGCTCCTTCATCATCACATGTGTGAGCTTTGCAACATCTCCAAGCCATTTTCACCTTCATGGCATATGTTGCTCACACACATGTACCTGTGGACTAATCACATGTGTATCTCACATAAACACAATTAGTCCACCTAAGTTGTCACTCAATTACCAAAACCAAACAAGGACCTTTCACATATGTGCAAAAGTGGTAAATCTATAACTAAAACTTCTCTCATCTGATAAAGTTGTAAGTGTCATCCTAAGAGTGATATTCGGATGAGTGCCAATCTTTATAATGGTAAAAATATAAAAGCCCCGAGGAGGGGTGCTCGATTATTTTTTGCTTTTTAGCCCTTTTTGAACCTTTTTGAAAAAAATTCACAAATATGCCTCTAGAGGTATGTTTTTAAAATCAAGACCCTTAGCTCGGCGCCATCGTTGTTGGCACCGAGCTTACACGTCTCGGCGCCATAGATTTTGGCGCCTAGTTCTTGGGCTCGACGTAGACGTGGCGGTGACTTGGCAGGCACCTTGGCGCTGTAGATCTTGGTGCCGAGCTTGGCGCCGTACGCCCTGTTCATTTGGACTTGTTTGGCTGATAAGCCATGACTGAAAGTACTGTTCGTTGATTTGGTGTGAGAGAAAAATACAATTCATTGGCTGATAAGCCATGGCTTATAAGCCAAACACGACCAAGCGAATAGGCTGGTAGATTTTGGCGCCGAGTTTGACGTCGTGGTTATTGGCGCCAAGTCCTATCTTACATATGTGCCCTCCCTTCTTTTCTCTCTTCCTCTCTCTCTACCGCTCCCGAGCCAGGGCACCACCAACGCTGCCGCACCGCCACGCCCGCTGTTGCACGTAGCCCCAGTCGTTCGTGGCCCCAGCCCGCTCGCATTGGCCCCCGCACCCATGCCAGCCACCGTCGTGCCAGCCACCCACAACCCTAGCCCGCTCGCACCGCCTTGCCACATGGAGTGTCAGTCGTCCCGCGCTCGCCGCGCACTGCCCCTCTTGGCCCACGCACGTGCCAGCCCCCACCATGACGGACATGCGCCGCCCCTCCTGGCCCATGCTGCCTCGTCCGTCTTGACTAACCACGTCCACCACACGCATAGGCGCTCCCTTTGGCGACCCCGGCCGTGACACGACCCCTACTCCTAGCGTGCCACAACCTCGCCGTCGATCCCGTCCTCCGCGTCCCCATCCTGCTCTGGTTCCGGCGTCCACGTCGCATCATTGCATTGACTTGGATAGGTAAAATTTTTGAATATGCCATGTAGGTACTTAGTTAGCTTGAATTGTAGTGCTACTTTGATTATTTTGTAGTTTCTAGTAAATTTGATGATGTAGGTAGTTGATTTAGTTAGTGAGATAGATATAGTTAGATAAATATACTTAGATAGCTAGTGACATAGGTACGTAGATATAGTTATTAGATAGCTAGCTGATTTAGTTAGTGAGATAAATATAGTTAGATAGCTAGTGACAGTTATTTAGGGTGTAGTTGGTTAGTATCTATTAGGGAGGTACTATATAGTAGCTACTTTGGACTAAACGAACTGTATTTCAATTTTTGTTTGAACTACTAGATGGACAACCTAGTGAGCATATATCATAGAGGCATCGTGAAAAGAGATCGCTGTGGATATGTTGAGTTTGTTGATATGCAAAGCGTGCCTGTGTTATTCAATGAGAAGCCTTCATTTAGTCAGTTGGTTGCAAGGGCTTGGGAGGAGCTATATTGCCATGGAGCTGATGATGATGATGGCATCACAGTGGAGGGTGTACTTCACCTAGGTTCCCCTCCTAATATCCTAAGGAAGATGATCCTAATTGGGTGTATAGACCAGTGGGAGAACTGTGTGAGATCGGCTATGAAGTGCCAGTTTGAAAGTTTAGATGTGGTTATGTGTCAGGTGTTAGTTGATCCCATCCCTCATGGGTTTTCCCCACCAATGGGTCAACAGGCACACTTTGACCCTCTCATCGCGGAACCTGATATGGATGTGGAGGTTGCACCTACGGTTCCCGATGCTCAATCTGTCCTTAATGAGCTAGTTGGAGATGCTTGTTAGACTCATGATGTTGTGGTAGATCCTCCTCATGAGATCCCTTTGACACAGAATTAACCGAGTAAGTGTCTTATCCGTATGGTTATTAGGAGCTTGCCCCCTTTCTTATATCCATTTTTTCATTCTTTCCTCATTTTTCTACTTATGTTGCAGGAGACATTCCTGACAATGTAGATGTGCTCACCGTGGCTCCAATAGTGTTGAAATTATGAATGATTCAGAGCCATATGAGATGGCAAGGGCTCTTGATTCTGATGATGATCGTCTTGTTGGAGAGCTGACAGAGAGTGATGTTGAGATGCTGAGGCGTATCTTTCTCGGTCGCTGTGATCCAAGAGTTCACAAGTTCAGCGATCTTGTTCATTCTGATCAGGCGTGTGCAGAAGGACGTGATGATGAGCTCCTAGAAGCTCCTGAGGGCGACCCTAACATGGTAATTGAGAAGGGTAGGGTATTCAAGTACCTCCCTGCATTGAAGAGGTGGTTGTAGGCGTTTGCAGTGATACAAAAGAGACCTTACAAGGTCTTGCATTCATATGTGGAGCACCGTTACACAGTTATGTGTCACAAGAAATGCTGCCCATGGAGGGTTTGTGCAAGGAAGCAAAAGGTCACTAAAAAGTGGAAGATCGCAAAAGTTGTTAGGCCACACAATTGTGCTGACCATGTGCTAACACTGAAGCATCGTAGTTGACATCTACCCTCATTGTCAAGTGGTTGATGGGAATATTGCAGGGAGAGCCCAACATGAAGGTTAGGACAATTATTAGGACCGTTGAGGCATTGTATGGAGGTTATGTGATAACTTATGGTAAAGCTTGGAGGGATAAGCAGCGAGCATGGAAGATGATATATGAGGACTGGGAGGATGGGTATGAGTAGCTGCTAGTACTTTTCAATGCAATCAAAACGGTGAATCTAGGCATGCATTATGAGTACATCCCAAAACCAAATGCATGGAAGGATGGGAGGTAGATATTCTTCCATACTTTCTGGTACTTCCCTTAGTGTGTCGAGGCCTTTATGCACTGTTGTCCCTCAGTGTGTGGGTGCGACGATGACTTCTACAGGATGAGGTGCCCTCTAATCTATTTCTATGCTGTCGAGTTACACCTGCCAGATAGAGTTGCATGCCAATTTAGAGTGAGACAGCTTTGGCCAACCATCCGATGTTGTAAGAAAAATCTTGAGTGTCCTCCCCATTGATAAATATGGGCATATTGTGATCGTGCTTCATCATGGTGATCTTTCCACCGCTACACCAACTCAAGTCTTGGGAAAGATCAATGTTCATGAGATGTACATGCACATCACACCACAAGATGGCTCATCCTCTATCAAGAAGAAAGACAAAGACTTAGCATTCAAGGCTAGCCAAGAGAAGGGCAAAGCAAGAATTGAGTATGAGAGCTCAAGTGATGATGAAGTTGATGATGCAAGTCTTGCTCTCATGGTGAGAAGAACCGACAAGATACTAAAGAAGCTCAACAAGAGTGGCATCAAGTTTGATGGCAAGAAAAAGAAGTTCTTCACTAGCACTAGAAGGAAGCCAATCTTCGAGATGGATTGCTACAATTGTGGAGAACTTGGTCATTTAGCACATCATTACACAAAGCCCAAGAAAGACAAGTACAAGAAGAAGAACAAGGGTAATAAAGATGACTCAAGTGATAAAGATGAGAAGAAGAAAAATAATCCATACAAGAAGAAAGATGGCAAGAAGGACTTCCACAAGAAGAAAAATGGCAAGGCATACATCGTCAGTGATTGGCTCATGGACATTGATTCATCAAGTTGCTCATCCGATGATGATAGTGATAATGAGAAGGTGGCCGCCATTGTAATTGACTCTTCATCATCTTCACCGACACCACCGCCATCATCCTCTACACACCTATGCCTTATGGCCAAGGATGAATGAAAGGTATCAAATGATGATGATAGTAGTGGTGATGATCATGCTAATGATGATGATAGTGATAGTGATAGTGATGATGATGAATATGAATCACCTTCATATGATGATCTTGTTAAATTGCTAAATCAATATACTAAGATCATTAGAAAGACTAGAGCTAAGAATGACAAGCTAGAAGCTAAGAATGATTCTCTTTTAGCTAAATGTGATATAGCGGAAAAGGCTAGTGTTGAGCTTAGAGAAGCAAATGATGTTATGACATTCAAACTCAAGGAGCTCAAATCTTCTAAGAAAGAGCTTAAAGAAAAATATGATAAACTTGAGAGGATACATAATGAGCTCATCACTAGCCACAATATGCTAAAAGAAGAATATACAACTCTCAAGATAAATCATGATAATCTTGTTATTGCTCAAGAATTTTTATCCAATGAGCCACATGATGCTACTAACGATGTTGTTAAGATTGATATAGCTGCATCATGTGATGATTGAATTGTTGAGAGCATTGAACAAGGATCTAGTAGCAAAGGCAAGCAAGTGGTTAAAACTGACAACTATGATGAGTATGTCAAGCTCAAGCATAATAATGAAAAGCTAAAGAAAGATCTTGAAGAGCTCAAAACCACCAACACTATAGTGCTAGAAACTCTTGATCATGATGGTGATTTGATTCTTGAGAATGAGAAGCTCAAAGAAGAAAATAAGAAACTCAAGGAAGAGAAAAATAATGATGCACTCAAGGAATAGAATAAGAAGCTTAAGTTGGAGAAAGAGCATCTCAAGATTGGATTGAGCAAGTTCACAAGAGGCAAGCATCTTCAAAGTGAGATACTAATGAACACCGTCATGAAGATGGATAGAAGTGGCATTGGGTATTTGGCAAACCAAGAGAAGAAGGCCCAAGCTCAACAACAACACAAGTCAAAGCCAAAACCAAAGAGGTGTTTTGAGTGTGGACAAGAAGGCCACTTTGCCATGAGTGTCAAACTCCACCACCACAATCCTTGCCCAAGCATGCTAGACCCTTTGCTTTCAATGTTCATTACATACTTAGAAAGGACTCTAGTGGAAAGATAAAAGTTATGTTCTTAGGACCTCCCAACAAGAATAGGCCTAAGAAAATTTGGGTTGTAAAGTCACTTATTGAGAAAGTTAAGGGCCCTCAACAAGTTTGGGTTCCTAAAGCTTGATCTCTTGTGTGTAGGTGAACTACAAGACCGATGGAAGTCATTAGGTAATTGATAGTGGTTGCACACAACATATGACCGGTGATTCTCGTATGTTCACCTCACTAGATGAAGAAGTAGATGGACAAGAAAGGATCACATTTGGAGATAATTCAAAGGGCAAGGTTAAAGGATTGGACAAAGTGGCAATATCAAATGATCATTCAATCTCAAATGTGCTATATGTTGCTTCATTGAGCTTCAACTTGCTATCCGTTGGACAATTATGTGATCTTGGCTTTTAATGCCTATTTACCGAGAAGGAAATGGTTGTATCCAAGAAAGATGATGATCAAGTGATATTCAAGGGATTTAGATACAACAACCTATATCTAGTGGACTTCACCTCCAAAGATGCTAATTTAAAGACTTGCCTATTCACCAAAACAACACTTGGGTGGCTATGGCATAGAAGACTTTCTCATGTTGGGATGAGCTCACTCAAGAAGCTAATGAAGAATGATTTAGCGAGAGGGTTGAAGGATGTGAAGTTTGAGAAGGACAAGATTTGTAGTGCATGTCAAGCTGGTAAACAAGTTGTAAATACTCATCCTACAAAAGCTTTCATGTCAACAACAAGAGTACTAGAGCTCTTTCACATGGATTTATTTGGACCAACAACATACAAGAGTTTGGGAGGAAATTTTTATTGTCTTGTGATTGTTGATGACTACTCAAGATATACATGGGTGTTCTTCCTTCACGACAAATCCAAAGTTGCATCATGCTTCAAGAAGTTTACCAAGAGAGCATAAAATGAGTTTGAAGTGAAGCTCAAGAAGATTAGAAGCGACAATGGGAAAGAATTTGACAACACAAACATTAAAGCCTATTGTGATGAAGTTGGGATCAAGCATGAGGTCTCCATAACATATACTCCTCAACAAAATGGTGTAGTTGAGAGAAAGAACCGGACATTGATCACACTAGCAAGAACGATGCTTGATGAGTACAACACTCCCAAAGCTCTATGGGCGAAAGCTATCAACACCACATGCTATGCATCCAACCGCCTATTCCTTCAAAAGTTTCTTGGCAAGACACCTTATATGTTGCTCAATGGAAAGAAGCCGGACGTCTCCTTCTTTAGGGTGTTTGGTTGCAAATGCTACATCTATAAGAAGCGGCAACACCTAGAGAAGTTTTAAAGACGTTGTGATATTGGTTTTCTTGTTGGTTACTCATCAAAGTCCAAAACATATAGAGTATTTAATCATGGTACCGGCTTAGTTGAAGAAACATATGATGTAGAATTTGATGAATCTAATGGCTCCCAAGGAGCACATAAGAATCTTGATGATGTAGGTGATGAACCATTGAGGGAGGCTATGAAGAACATTCTAATTGGAGACATCAAGCGTAATGATGATGAAGATGATGTGCAAGTGATTAATCCACCTTCTTCATCAAATGTGCCACAAGATGGTGATAAAGATAGGAGAGTATAAAATGAAGACACTCATGTCTCCCATGAGCAAATGGTGACACAAGCACATGATGTTGATGCTCCATAATCTCCCCCTCAAGTGGTTGATAGAAGAGATTCACCTCTACTACAAGCTCATCCACAAGATCTCATCATAGGGAGTTCATCAAAGGGAGTAATGACTCACTCTCAAAAGCTTGCTTCATTTATTGAACATCACTCTTTTGTCTCTTGCTTTGAGCCTACTAAGGTAGAAGAAGCTCTTTAAGATCTGGATTGGATAAATGCCATGCATGAAGAGTTGAACAACTTCACCCGCAATGAAGTTAGGACTCTTGAAGAGCGACCACAAGGCGCAAGAGTCATTGGAACAAAGTGGGTGTTCCACAACAAGCAAGATGACCAAGGTGTTGTTGTGAGGAACAAGGCAAGACTAGTTGCAAAGGGGTTCTCTCAAGTTGAAGGGTTGGATTTTGGAGAGACCTTTGCACCGGTTGCAAGACTAGAAGCCATTTGTATCCTCCTTGCATATGCATCACATCATGAAATGAAACTATATCAAATGAATGTGAAAAGTACATTTTTTAAATGGCTTTATTAATGAACTAGTCTATGTTGATCAACCTCCCAGATTTGAAGACCCTAGATATCCTAATCATGTTTATAGGTTGTCCAAGGTGTTATATGGGCTTAAGCAAGCTCCAAGAGCTTGGTATGAGCGTCTTTGGGATTTCCTCATTGAGAAGGGCTTCACCATTGGGAAGGTCAACACTACTGTCGGTGCAGAAAGTGACGAACTAGTGAATATTTGTAGTTTTGCTGTACGTTGTGATCGGAGGTGGCCTAGCACTCAATGACATAGGATTGATACTAGTTTGGGCAACGTGCCTTACATCCAGTTGGGGTTGGTCGGTGACTTTATTCCTAAGCCTAGGTGCTCAAAGTCTGTAGTCGGGTTACAAACGAGAAGGAGAAAGGAGGGGTGTTCTAGAGGCCTGGTCAGGTCCGACTAGAAGGGCCTAGGGTGACTGGAACTCCGCTATGAGCTAGAAGTCCAAGCGTGTGCTTGAGGGGTTGTGAGCTATCGATCTAGTGAGTCTGAACTTGAAGAAGTCAACCTCTCCTTGTTGGAGGGAGTGCATCCCCTTTTATAGATAAAGGGGATGGCTTTACAGGTGAGAGGGAGAGAGTACTGATGTTTCTAAGGCTTGTTGCCCACGCTGATGAAGACTGTATAATGGTAGGCGCTCTTAACACTGTTGATGTTGTTGTAGAATGTCGGACGCGCACGGGAGGTCGTGCTATCTTCTTCAGGAAGGATGGATGCCGGTACCTACAAATACTATTTGATGCCTAGTGGCATATGAGGAGCCACGCTATGTTCACCCGGTATGGCAAATCCTGGTGCCCATACCACGATCGATGTCTAGAGACATAAGGGGGGCTTACCGTATGGGAGTTTTAGCGGCCCCTACAATACTATAGGGGGAGGTGGTGGCTGCAGAGTATTGTTTCATGTAGGGTATGGTCCCTAGTACAGTGGTTTTGACTTGTGAACCTTGCCTTGCCTTTCTCCGCACGTCTTCTAGTTCCTACCAAACGGGGCGCCCCCAGTCGGATGGCTCCAGTCGGCTCTGAGTGCACCGGTCGGAGAAGAGCGAAGGTTTCCACGAGCCTCGGTCGTGGGGTCGGAGTCGCGAGGTCAGAGTAGGAAGCAACATTTTGGGCTAGGCCTTCTGATTGGAGAGACCGCTTGGAGACGGCTGGTGCTCGAAGCGAGTGCTTCGGTCAGAGAGGTGGGCCGAAGAAGCTGATGAGCGGGCGCTTGTTCTTTTGGGTAGACCTTCCAGTCGGCGATCGGACTGCCCTTCTGGCCCATTGTGTTTTAGACTCTTGGGCCGACCCATGAACTATATGTTGTTTTCCTAGGCCGAGCCCGAGCGTGGAAGCCGGTCCCCGAGGGACCCTGGGTTTATGAACCTGACAGGAGCCCCTGAGCCCCCGAGCGATTCGGGTAGAATCGTTCGGGGGATTTTTGTCTTGTCGACGGGTGCGCGAGTGCACCCACGGGTGTAGCCCCTGAGCCCCAGGACAGTTCGGGCAGAATCATCTAGGGGGTTTTGTTTTTAGCGAGCGTGTGTGCATGTTTTTAGTCTGAGACAGAATTTTGTTTAACCACGGCGTCGTTGTGCAGCCGAGGCGTTTTTAGGCATAGGGATTGGATCGAGACAGAACTTACTGATCTCGGCGTCGGTGCGCGCTGGGGATCGGGCGAGGAAGTTTAGTTTGAGATAGACCCTGGCGTCAATGCATGCCGTGAACGGAGATAGCTTAGTTTGGATGCGACAGAGCTTATTGATCTTTGGCGTCGATGCGCACCATGGGATCGGGTGAGGTGGAGTCATGAGTAGACCCAGGCGTCGGTGCGCGTCATGGGATCGGGTAAGGTGGAGTCATGAGTAGACCCAGGCATCGGTGCACACCGTGGGATCGGGCGAGGTGGAGTCACGAGTAGATCCAGGCATCGATGCACGCCGTGGGATCGGGCGAGGTGGAGTCACGAGTAGACCTAGGCATCGGTGCGCGCCATGGATCAAGAGAGTTAGTTTTAGTTAGTTTTAGTTAGTGAAGCCATTATGCGAGTTCAGAGTCGCGGTCCCAAGAGCCATAGCCAAATGTCATCGATCCTGTCGACACGAGTTTGGAGTCACGGTCCCAAGAGCCATAGTCGGATGTCGTTGATCCTATCGACGCGAGTTCGGAGTCGTGGTCCCAAGAGCCATAGCCGGATGTCGCCGATCCTGTCGATGCGAGTTTGGAGTCACGGTCCCAAGAGCCATAGCCGGATGTCGTCGATCCTGTCGATGTGAGTTCGGAGTCACGGTCCCAAGAGCCATAGCCGAATGTTGCCGATCCTATCGACACGAGTTCGGAGTCACGGTCCCTTGGCATTTGAGCTCCTAAGCCTTGTCGGGCCTTCGTGGGGGTCGATGTGAGTTTTTTGCGCTACCCCATCCGGTTCCTCACAACCGGAGGGGCTGAGTTTCGTTGCCTATCCCGATTGCTCAGGCTCGAAGACTAGCTCGGTGAGCTCGCTAACGGGTGTGATCGAGCGGAATCCGGGTCCGTCATTTGTGATGGGGTCGGCATAGCCCTCTTGTGGCATTCCACTACTCCTTTACCTGCAACTCGGCAGATGCCTAGGTCATTTCGGAGATTGACCCGAGTGGCCTAATGGCCTCGCCTCGATGGAGATTCTATGGGCCTGGCGAGAGGTTCAGGATCGAACAAGAAGGTTGAGATGACCCGGTTTGCTAGACCGGGCGAAGGCTGCACGGTGCTCATCTACGGTTTTCTCCCCTGGCTCTATTGTTTGCTCATGTCGAATGAGGCAAATGCCGCTTCATGGCGTAACACAGAGCGTTCTGGTGCATTTCGCTGCACGTGCGATGCTTAGTTCCCGAGCCCCCGGGCGGTTCATGCCCTAACCGTCCAGGGGGTTTAGGCATATGAGATGAATGCGCGTATGGATGTATGAATGATTTGTAAAGAAATAGAGGGGGTAGAGTTTACCTTGATGACTAGAGTGACGGGGCTTGGAGAGCGTCAGTCGAAAAAGTTCGACTGGGACCTTGATGACCTGAGTGACGGGGTTCGGAGAGCTTCAGTCGGAAATGTCCGACCGGGACCCATGCTCGTTGTCCGCGATGGAGTCAGCGTGGCCTACATAGGGCGCTCCTTTGCTTCCTTACCTATCATTCGATGTCTATCCTTGCCTGTCATTCGGGTTCCTTTAGGTCTAGCCTAGGGAAGTGGGGAGCCCCTCGCGTGCGGTGGCGCTTCGGTTCCTATGCCCGTCGTGTGGTAGTGCTTGATCGTGCGGTAGTGGTGGGCCACGACCAGGCCATGTCCCATCTGATCAGGAGCCGTTCCATTGAGCGGGGCATGTCTCATCGGTTCAGGGCACGTCTTATCTGCATTAAATGGAAGAAAGAGAAAATCTCGCCCCATCGTTCTGGCTTCCCCGATCGGTGTGTCCCTCTGTAACCGCTACTCCCTTTCCCTTAAGTAGGAGAGGGGAGAGGGTTTTTGTTTCGCTCTTTTGCCTATTCTTCGTCTGCCACCGCCTTCTCTCCTCCTCTTTGCCATGAGCGTTCCTGAGAGCCATGGAGGTTTCTAGGAAAGAAGGGGAGAGAGCGAGGGAGAAGAGAGGAACTCACCGACATGTCAGACTAGAGATCGTCCACCGTGAGGGCGTCAGTGCTAGAGGCATTCATCGTGAAGGGGTTCCTACCACCGCAGGAGGTGGTGCACTGGAGGGTCTTCAAGAGGGAGGAGTTCCCGCAACCTTGTCCCGATGAGGTGGTTTCTTTCCTTACCTTCCACGAGCGTGGTTTAGGATACCCCGTGCACTGGTTCCTGCGTGGGCTCCTCAACGAGTGAGGTTTGGAACTATAGCACCTCAATCTAATGGGGGTGCTGCACATTGCTGGTTTTGTGACCGTCTGCGAGGCTTTCCTCAGGATGGAGCCGCACGTGGATCTCTTCTGGCTCTTCTTCTCCGGGAGAGCTATGGCGGACTGGAGTTCGACCAAGATCGAGCCGGTCAGAGGCTTTGCCCTATAGAGGAAGCCACATGCAGAAGGCTCGTATCACGTGTACTCCCCATGTGACTCCAACCGGGGATGGCATGGGGAGTGGTTCTACATTAGGAATCCGGCGGGGACGCTGTTTCCAGCGTTTACCGGCGGGAGGCCGGTGAAACAGAAGAGTTGGTCGTGGGGCTGCACCCACACAGAGAAGCACAAGGTGGAGGCCATCGAGGAGGAGCTCCAGAAGCTCGTAAAGGGTGGCCTCGACAGGGTGCGGGTGTTCCACACCCTTTACCGCCGTCGGGTCACGCCATTGGTGGAGAGGACACACCCGATGTGGATGTACGGTGGCCGGTCGGACCCAGATCGCGCATCGCCGAAAGAGCTACCGGACGATGAGATCTAGAGTCGCATCAGCCGAGTGCTGTAGCTGAGGCCCAAAGAGACGGTGGTGGGAAAACCCATACCGTTTAATGCCTCGATCGTGCCCACGCTGGTATGCTCCCTTATTTTGTTCATGCTTTTTTCTCTGCTCCCCTTCTTTTTTATTTTGGTTCATTCGTTCCGTAGGGGCTTGGGAGGTGCAAGTCCCGGCTGCACCTTCGTAAGGGACCAGAGGGAAGGGCCCATCAAGCCACCTAGAAGGAGGCGGGGGACGCCCAGAAAAAGAAGAAAACCAAGGAGGTTCAGCGGAAGGAAGAGAAGAAGATGGAAGTCACCCGGCGTGTGAGGGCCGGGGAATGTAGGAGCGATGTCGAGTCGGAACTCACATCGGACGATCGTATGGATTTGGATGACATGATCTTCTCCGATAAGGAGGAGAGTCAGGAGGTCGCCGTGACCTCGGTGGAGCATCACGACCCTACGGCGGCATCCGTTGGTGAGGAGCAGGAGGCCACGCGGCATTCGGAGGTTCCTGCGTCGAGGAAGCGTGCTGCGAGTGTGGATGTCATCGGCGAACGGGCGGCGAAGCGGACGCGGTCACCGCACCCCTTAGTGGTGTTGCCAGCTCCGTCGTCGCCTGTGGTGGACGCGGCTGGACGAGCCGGGCGGTCCGAGGAGTGGACCAGCGCCTGTGCGACGACGGGGCCGGTGCTAACGCCGGACTGGTGGCCAGAGGAGGCCCCACCTGCCGTGGGTGTGGTCGAGCAGTCCGGGCGGTCTAAGGGGCAAACTAGCGCCCGGTCGATGCGCGACTCACAGTTGGGAGATGTCTCACCTGTTGCTCTGGTCAGGGAGCCCCGAGCCAAAGGTCGTAGCGACCCGTAGGCTGAGCAGGAGCCGGTTGGGATGACTCCAACCCCATGTGAAGTGAGGGGGGCACGGGTCGTAGTCTGGGAGCGGTCCTCATCCTATGGGCCCATTGTCGTCGGAGCCTACCTTCAAAGTAGTGCCGCTCACCACCCGGTATGTTTCCTTTTATTGTCTCTTTAACTTTTGGTGGTTGAGTCTTTTTGGAGTGTGGCTTACCCGTGATTTTTGTCAGTGGCCGGAGGATGCCGGGGTTGAGCATCGCCCTAACCCCCGTGCGGGAGGTTTGGAGGCCCACTCTGCAGCATGTTGCGGCGAGCAAAGGGGGTAGCAGGCTAGCAGCGGCGAAGCCTTCCCTCCTGGGGGTGGTGCCCCCCGGGGCGGCTACTGATAATGTGACAACAGCGGCGACATTGTTGGCAGCGATCCCGATGCTGATGATGGAGGTTGCGTCGGAGGTAACTCTCGTGACCCCTCCTCCGCCAGTCGTGGTGGAGGAGATGAGGGGGGACAAGCTCCCTACCTCACCAGGTGGAGGGCTACACGACCCATCCTTGCCGTCAGAGCCGAAGGCGTAGGAGGGAAGCATGGCCGGAATGAAGTTGGGACGCCCGGTGGCATCGCCTGTGAACGTGGTGGTGGAGATCCTGTCTGATGACGAGGCGGATACCATGGCGGAACCACCGGTGTCGCCGTAGGAGCTAGTGGTGTCGCCACGGGAGCTGGCGGTGGCCCGATCGGAGGCTGGGCCCTTTGGCGGTTCATCGGAGGGTGACCTAGAGTGGCCTTTCCCTGAGGACCCATCAAAGGCGAGGTTCGTCCTTCAGGATTCCCGGGAGCGCTAGCTCTAGGACATTTTCGAGGGGCAAGGGCATGCTGCGGTGTCCGAACTCACCAAGCTGTCCGCGAAGCTTGATAGTGCCTGGAAGCAGGCTCAGTTTGCCCGACAGCCGGTTGAGGTTGACCTGTAGCTCATTGCGGAGGTAAGTTTCTAGTACTTCTCCTTGCCCTTTGAATCTTTCATCGGTTGTTTTTAGCATGCCTGTTTTTCACAGGAAATAAGGAAGGTGTTGTCCCGCAAGTCTTACTTCCTCTGGGCGGAACACGCCCGGATGGCCAAGCTTGAGCGCCGAGTGGAGTTTGCTTGCCGTGAGTCCCAGGTCTAGGTGGCCGAGGCAACCATGGCGCGGGTGGAGGGGCAGCGTGCGGCGGAGCGGGTGACTGCTGCCGAGCAAGGGCTCGAGGCGGCAAAGGTCCGTTAGGAGGAGACCGAGGCAGGGCTGCGGACATCCCTAGCGAACACTGAGGCGGCACTTCAAGAGGCCTTGGCGGCCCTTTTGCTAGAGTGGGCCGCCCTGGAGTCAGCACAGAAGGCCCTGGAGGCAAAGCAGAGGGCCTGGTCAGAAGCGGATTGGGAGGTGCTCGCGCTCCGGGACCAGGTGATAGGGATGAAGGATGCCAGTACCCGGCTACGCGAGTAGGTGGCTTGGTAGGCAGAGGATTTCTCCACCCTTGAGGCCTCTCACATCGATGCATACCTTTTTGTTTTCTCATGGTGTTGATTTTTCCCCCAGCCTGTTTCTGAGCTTGTCGCCCTTCTTGCAGAGCTGGGTGAAAAGGTGAAGGCGCTGGAGCGAGACCTAGGGATGACCAAGACAAACTTCAGTCAGAATGTCAAGGAGCTGGCCAAGTCCCATGAAGAGCGATGTGCTCTCAAAGGGGAGCTCAGCTAGATCCACAACGCTGCCCTACTCGTCGTCTCGGAAGTCTTTAGGTCGACGCCAAGTACCAGCGCGCCCGCGGTTCAGCTGGCGGATGTCCCGGACGCGGTCAAGGACCTTGTCAGGAGCGGGCTGTTTTATGGAGCGTCAGGGGTGCTGACCTCGGTGGCGACGTACCACCTGAATCTAGACTTCACCACTATCTGCGGCGGGTATGCTGAAGGCCTGAGCATGGAGGACATCCAGTCAATCGGGGAGAGCCTACTGCCGCACGCACGGTCGGTGTCAGAGCAAGTCTCCGCCAAGTGGGTGATGGATGTTCACCATCAAGACATGGCCCAAAGCATGCGTGGAGAGGATGCCTCCAAGCCTGCAGATAGCATGGAGCCTGGTTCGGGGAGGCACGTCGCCTCGGCCCTGATCGAGCCGAACGTTGTGCTGCCGGGGAATGAGCAGCCTACGCCTTCGTCGGTCGCACCGTCAGCAGATGCCGCCGGGTTGGTTTAATACCTTGATAAATATAAGTAGTTAGTAAATGTAAGAAGTTTAAGTTCATGGGGGGAACCCCTACGTAAAACGTTCATGTGTGTTTTAATGACTGCAATCGGTTTTTGTTTTTGTGATGGAGTTGCTCCGTTCGGGGAAGCTTGTTCCCTTTCGTTCCTTAGTTCTCCCTTAGCATAATTTTGTTTTAAATTTCTTTCTCTCTCGTACCTACCTGTTTGTTCTATAGGCTGCAACTTTGCGAGCCCGGGGCGTGGCCCATGAGGCTCGGCCGGTCGTAGCCATAGGAAAAGGCGGGGAGCAATCAGTCAGAATGTTCTAAAGCAAAGTTACGTAAGGTAAATCAATGGAACGAACTGCCCTTTTGTTCAGGTAGGAAGGAGTTTCTCCATACAAAAGTAAAAGAGTACTTAAGGTAAAAACAAAAACAGAGGGGTAGTAGAGCCCCCTAGTGGAGCCCCCGAGCACCCCGAGCCGAAAAGTGTTCGGGTCGGGGTGCTCTTATAGGAGTGTTCGCTAAGTAAAGGGAAGACTGAAACTTAGGAAAAGAAGAAAAGACAGTTGTTCCAAGGTCCTTGGAGAGAGCGTCGTCGTTGTCATCCTTCAATCGGTAGGCTTTTGGTCAGATTACTTTAGTCATTTGGATCCTTGCCCGCTGCGCCCCCTTCTTCGGTTGCAGCCTCTTTGCCTTTTTCTTTCCGTCGCATGCCTACCTACCTCAGTAGGCGCTTGAGGAGCTGGCAGTCCTTATAGAGATGGTTGACGGGATAGTCGTGGTTGGTGCACGGGCTCTCCATGAGCTCGTGAAAGTGGCCCAGAGGGTCTTGCTAGGGATGAGTGCCCGCGTAATCTACCACGGCGACCAACGTGGAGTTGGCCAGTCGGCGGCGATCCTATTCTATTCTTTTTTCCCCTCTGTGTGGAGGGGCCCTCATCTTGATCCTGGCGCTTGGCCTTACCTTTATCACGGCCACCATTGAAGCACGGTGGGAATGGCGCTTGCTGGAGGTGTTGGACAAAGGTCCATGGTCCCAGGCAGTCAGGGCTGGGACTCCAGTCAACGCTGTGCGTGTCTCAGTTCGGCCTAAGCCATGCGTAGATAGCTGGTCGGCATAGGGCGGTCATCAAGTCGAGGTGAGGTGCCATTGCGGCTTCCTATGTCGCACTCTGTGGTTGTTGCGGTGATAGGGTGTAGTGCCCCATCTGCTGCATCCCTGTTCCCTGGACAGGGAGCGAGGTCACGAGTCGGTGTTGCGATATGGAGCACTCCGCTTGTTGAATGGCGGCGGTTTCCAGCAGCGCCCGGAGGTTCTAGTGGATCGTCCATTCGTGACGGTCGTTTGGCTCGAGCAGGTCGTGTAGGAGCATTATCATGGCGGCAACGTTCTGACTGGCCTGAGCGAACTGCGGGGGATTAGTCCCCCGAACCGGGATGTTGCGCTGGGGCTGACGGACGCGACCCCGAGCACCGTTCGCCGGTCTATGCACACGAGGCGCAGCGTAGTGCGCCGAGCGTGCTAGTGCAGTCGGTGGCTGATGCAGCCATTGTTGTCGCAGTTCCTCCCCATGCTCAGGTGTTAGCTCGGGGGTCTCCACCTGAGGGCCCAGAGGGGTGTGAGTCCATGAGAACTTCGCTTCCATTGGTGGGTGTCCTAGAGGGTCCGCCATGGCGCACTCCCAGGACGGACGGTGGCTAGGTGCCATGTCGCCGATGCTGGGGCTGCCACTCTCGCCATCATCATCCATGAGGTCGAAGAAACAGGTGGGAGCATAGCTCGCCATTCCCACAAATTCGGATGTGAGAGGGGGCAACGCGAGCATCCTTCGGAGCCCCCAGGCGTATGCGTCTGTGGAAGACGTGAGGCCAAAGGGGAACTGGCCGTACGGTGGTTGTGTTAGGGACAACGGGGTTCCATCGGGTAATTGGCAGAAAATAGAGAATAGTAAGTACATAACAGCATGTATATTACTCACAGCGGGGTTTGAGCAGAGAGTTTGCTCGGAATGAAGTGTAGATGCCGCGCCATCGAAGTCGCGTGTCCCAGAGTCGATGGAGGACGTCCCTCCAATGGGTGCCGAGTCGTGAGCCTCCTCGTGGAGGTGGAGTACACCGAGTCGGTCGGCGACAAAGTCTAGGCTTCTAAAGAGGAAGGCCTGGGATGGCTCGAAGATGGGTGGAACCCGCGTCCCGGCGGGTGAGAGTGCGGGAAACTCCAGCGAGCCGAAGCAAATCGTATCACCCGAGCCCATCACGGCGAGGGTGGTAAAGAAATGGGCCATCCGATGACCAAAAAGGTGTTGAACGTACAGCGTCCTCCCCACGGACGGCGCTAATTGTCGGTGCAGAAAGTTACCAACTAGTGAATATTTGTAGTTTTGCTGTACGTTGTGATCGGAGATGGCCTAGCACTCAATGACACAGGATTTATACTGGTTTAGGCAACATGCCCTATGTCCAGTCGAGGTCGGTCGGTGACTTTATTCCTGAGCCTAGGTGCTCAAAGTCTGTAGTGGGGTTACAAACGAGAAGGAGAAAGGAGAGGTGTTCAAGGGGCCTGGTCGGGTCCGACCGGAAGGGCCAAGGGTGACCGAAACTCCGCTATGAGCTAGAAGTCCAAGCGTGTGCTTAAGGGGTTGTGAGCTATCGATCTAGTGAGTCTGAACTTGAAGAAGTCGACCTCTCCTTGTTGGAGGGAGCGCATCCCATTTTATATATAAAGGAGATGGCTTTACAGGTGAGAGGGACAGAGTACGGATGTTTCTAAGCCTTGTTGCCCACGCTGATGAAGACTGAATAATGGTAGGCGCTCCTAATACTATTGATGTTCCTGTAGAATGTCAGATGCGCATGGGAGGTCATGCTATCTTCTTCAGGAAGGATGGATGTCGGTACCTGCAAATACTATTTGATGCCTAGTGGCATGTGAGGAGCTGCGCTATGTTCACCCGGTACGTCAAATCCTGGTGCTCATACCAGGATCGATGTCTAGAGACACATGGGGGGCTTACCATATGGGAGTTTTAGCGGCCCCTACAATACTATAGGGGGAGATGGTGGCTGCAGAGTATTGTTTCATATAGGGTATGGTCCCTGGTACAGTGGTTTTGACTTGTGAACCTTGCCTTGCCTTTCTCCGCACATCTTCTAGTTCCTACCGAACGGGGCACCCCTGGTCGGATGGCTCCAGTCGGCTCTGAGTGCGCAGGTCAGAGAAGAGCGGTGAGAAGGGTTCCCATGAGCCCTAGTCGCGGGGTTGGAGTCGTGAGGTTGGAGTAGGAAGCAGCATTTTGGGCCAGGCCTTTTGATTGGAGAGACCGCTTGGAGACGGCTGGTGCCCGAAGCGAGTGCTCCGGTCGGAGAGGTGAGCCGAAGAAGCTAATGAGCAGGCGCTTGTTCTTTTGGGTAGACCTTCTGATTGGTGACTGGACTGCCCTTCCGACCCATTGTGTTTTAGACTCTTGGGTCGGCCCATGAACTACATATTGTTTTCCTAGGCCGAGCCCGAACATGGAAGCCGATCCCCAAGGGACCCTAGGTTTATGAACCCGACAACTACACTATTCACCAAGAAGCTTGATGGATGTATCTTCATTTGTCAAGTGTATGTTGATGATATCATCTTTGGATCATCAAATGAAGATTTTTGCAAAGAGTTTGGTGAATTAATGTCGAAGAAGTTTGAGATGTCAATGATTGAAGAGCTTACATTCTTTCTTGGTTTTCAAGTCAAGTAAATGAGAGAAGGGATTTTCATCTCTCAAGAAAAGTATACCAAGGATCTTCTCAAGAGGTTCAATATGGATGAATGTAAGCCAATCAAGACACCAATGCCATCTAATGAACATCTTGACCTAAATGAGGGAGGTAAAACGATTGATCAAACTCTCTACCGTTCTATGAGTGGTAGCGTGTTATATTTATCCGCATCTAGGCCCGACATCATGTTTAGTGTGTGTATGTGTGCTAGATTTCAAGCTATTCCTAAGGAAGCTCATTTAATTGCCATTAAAAGAATCCTTAGATATCTTAAGCACACACCAAGCATTGGCCTTTGGTATCCCAAAGGAGCTAGATTTGAATTAGTTGTCTATTCCGATTCAGATTATGCCGGTTGCAAAGTTGATAGAAAAAGCACATCCGAAGGGTGCCATTTGCTTGGTAGATCACTTGTCTTGGTCCTCCAAGAAGCAAAATAGTGTGGCTTTGTCCACCGCCGAAGCGGAATACATTGCCGCGGGTGCTTGTTGTGCACAAATACTTTACATGAAACAAACTTTGCTAGACTATGGTGTAGTTCTAGAAAAAGTACTTCTTTTATGTGACAATGAGAGTGCGGTAAAACTTGCTAATAATCCGGTTCAACACTCTCGCACCAAGCACATAGATATCCACCATCACTTTCTTAGAGATCATGTTGCTAAGAATAATATTTCACTAGAAGGTGTAAGGATCGAGGATCAATTAGTGGATATCTTCACTAAACCGCTAGATGAGGCAACATTTTGTCAGTTGAGAAATGAGCTCAATGTGCTTGATTTTAGCAACTTCACTAGAAAATGAGCTTGTGTTGTCCCTTGCATTGCATTGTAATATTCAACATGTTTACTTTATGGTAATGCAATTAGGGCTTGTCTAACATGGTTAAGATAACCGCCGAAAAGCGAGTGAAGAAGCTTAACCTTGGATCAAACTTGACAAGCAACTAGAATTAATTTCAAGTATTGCATTGCATATGCATGAATGTTGTTTTGTCGTTTCTCTTCAATCACCCTTTTATTGTCTATTTTCTTAAAAAGAATTATAGCCTAAGGCAAAATATTTTGAAAATTTTGAGGGTTTGAGAGAGGTCACTCACATCAGTCCCAATTGGTGTTTATTTGGGTCTTATTGAAGTTGGGACTTGATTGAGAACAGGCAGCACGAAGGAACTTTAAAGATTTGCTGAAAAAGAGTGACTGAACGCTGGACCGGACTTTGCTCCCCTGCGTCTGATCAGTTCACAGGTGGTGAACCGTTGCTGCAAAGGAGTGACCGGACACTAGAATAGTGTTCTCCCTGCATCCGGTCAGAAGGTGATCCTACATCCGGTCAAGCAAAGAAGACAAAGACAGGATCGACCGGACTCTGGCTGCGTCCGGTCAGTTGTGATTGGACGCGTCCGGTAGTGACTCAAGAGGTTTTGGACCTCTCTGGAGTCGATTGGACTCTGGGTGGCAGCGTCCGGTCAATAGATAACGTGCGGGTTCCGAACTCCTTTTATGTTTCCTTTTCTATTTAGTCACGAGGCCCCCATATAACCCAATTGTCGTATGTGCCGCTAGACCTAACCCTCATCCGCACTGACATCACCGCATCCATGCCCTAGCCGCGCTGCATTGCCCGAGCCGCCGCGTCCAATGCCGTTGTGTTGCTCTACCTCGCCCGCACTACACCTTCCCGCGCCCGTGCCACCGCTCGTGCCTATGCTGCTCCTGCGCTACCACGTCCATGCCGCCTGCCCACCATCACGCCGCCATGCCCTATGCCAGTGCTACCTCTACGCCAGCAAAAGCACCACCGGTGCCCTAGCCGCCTTCATCAGCGCCTCCAATGCCTACAACTACATCTTCATGGCTGATTCACCGCGCAGTGCCAACCCTAACCCTAATTGTCGTCTTAGTAGTCCTCTGTGATCCATTCCTTATTCTTTGGTTCGCCGGTTCGTCAGGTAGTAAGCCCTCATTTCCAATTTCGTATCTAATGCTTGCTTCTTAGGGTTTCGTATATATCTGATCTATTCTAACGTGCAGTGAGTCCATGTTTCTAAGGTCTCATTGGTAGTTGTCAGTCAAATCGGGGCCAAGCTCGGGAGTACAGATCGAGGCCAAGCCTCAGGAGTGTCAGTGGCAGTTGTTTCTTGTCTGACATAGCAGATCGTTTGTTCTAGATGGCTCGTGTGAAAGGTCCTAATGGCTAGAGGGGGGTGAATAGCCTAATAAAAAATTCTACAACAACACTTAACAAAATGGTTAGACAATTATGAGGCAAAACAAGTGTTGCGCTAGCCTACTCAAAATGCAAGCCACCTATCACAATTCTAGTTTAGATAGTCTCTTTTCACACAATAGCTATGACACTACTCTATGTTAGTGTGCTCTCAAAGGCTAACTAAAGAGCCACACTAACCAAGCAAGCAAGCTCTCACAACTAACTACACTAAAGAGCTTGTCAACTAGTTTGCGGTAAAGTAAAGAGAGTGATCAAGAAGGTTATACCGCCATGTAGATGAATGAACCAATCAATCACAAGGATGAATAACAATGAAGACCAATTACCTCAGAATCAATGATGAACACAGTGATTTTTACCAAGGTTCACTTGCTTGCTGGCAAGCTAGTCCTCATTGTGGCGATACACTCACTTGGAGGTTCACGCGCTGATTGGCTTCACACGCCAAACCCTCAATAGGGTGCCGCACAACCAACACAAGATGAGGATCACACAAGCCACGAGCAATCCACTAGAGTACCTTTTGGCGCTCCACCGGGGAAAGGTCATGAACCCCTCACAATCACCATGATCGGAGCTGGAGACAATCACCACCCTCCGCTCAATGATCCTCGCTGCTCCAAGCCATCTAGGTGGCGGCAACCACCAAGAGTAACAAGCGAAACCCATAGCGAAACACGAACATCAAGTGCCTCTAGATGCAATCACTCAAGCAATGCACTTGGATCACTCCCAATCTCACTATGATGATGAATCAATGATGGAGATGAGTGGGAGGACTTTGGCTAAGCTCACAAGGTTGCTATGTTAATGAAAATGGCCAAAGATATGAGCTACAGCCGGCCATGGGGCTTAAATTGAAGCCCCCACGAAATAGAGCCGTTATACCCCTTCACTGGGCATAACATGGGCTGACCGAATGCTCCGGTCCAACTGACCGGACGCTGCTCCTCAGCGTCCTGTCGCCCGATGGCGGCCACATGTCTTCTGCATTCAATAGTGAACATTTGATCTCAACGGTCGACATGTTGACCGGATGCTCCGATAGAGCAGACCGGACGCTGGACCCTCAGCGTCCGGTCGTTTTACAGTAAGGGTCCAAAGCATGTTTTTGCCGATTGGACACATCCGGTCATGCTTGACTGGACACAGCCCAGCGTCCGGTGCTTAGCCCTCATCACTGTACCGACCGACAACATGACCGGACGTAGCCCTTCAGCGTTCGGTCGTAGAGTGACCCAGCATCCAGTCAGTTGACCGACGCCAGCGTCATTGCGACCAACTCCATTTCACCTCTAACTTCTTCACCCTTGCTCAAATGTGCTAACCACCAAGTGTATCACCTTGTGCACATGTGTTAGCATATTTTCACAAACATTTTCAATGGTGTTAGCACTCCACTAGATCCTAAATGCATATGCAATGAGTTAGAGCATCTAGTGGCACTTTGATAACCGCATTCTGATACGAGTTTCACCCCTCTTAATAGTACGGCTATCAAACCTAAATGTGATCACACTCTCTAAGTGTCTTGATCACCAAAACAAAATAGCTCCTACAAGTTATACCTTTGCCTTGAGCTTTTTTGTTTTTCTCTTTCTTCTTTTCAAGTTTAAGCCCTTGATCATCGCCATGCCATCACTATTGTCATGTTATGATCTTCATTAGCTTCTCCACTTGAAGTGTGCTACCTATCTCATGATCACTTGATAAACTAGGTTAGCACTTAGGGTTTCATCAATTCACCAAAACCAAACTAGAGCTTTCAATCTCTCCCTTTTTGGTAATTGATGACAACCCTTATACAAAGATATGAATTGAAATTCAATTGAATCCATGTTGCTTGCCCAAGCATATTTACCATGTGTAAAAGGATATGGACAAGTTTCATGAACCCCAAATGGTAGCAATTGCTCCCCCTACATATGTGCTAAGAGTTTGGATTGAAGCTTGCACATATGCTTAGATAGGAAATATAGGAGTCAATGTCTACCACATGATGCTAAGGTATAAAAGATGGACCTTTGAAGCATGACACTAAACAGAGTGCACCAATATACCATCCTTAGCACCATGGTTAGCTTTATATCACTTAGAAATATTTTGAAAAGATGCCACTTGTAAAAATTTACTTGGAAATGAAAGTTATCTAGTGATTTCATTTCACCATTCAATCTTACAACTAACATTCATCACACAAGCATGGATGTGTAAATTTAATACTTGTGCCATGCAAGCAAACATATGAAATGCACATTTAAATGCACCATATAAGTTCATGAGCTTGCTCCCCCTACTTGTGTGCTCAAAATTTTAGTTGATCCTTTTCCTTTGTCAAATCTCTCCCCCTATGTCATATATCAAGATATCTTTATGTTTCTTTCCCTTTTTCACTATCTTTGCTACTATCTTTGTTTCTCTCCCCCTTTGTCATCAATGACCACAAAGGTTCTAAAAATAGATAGTATTACTTGTAGGGTTGAGATTATCAATGTCAATCAATGGGGTGAGAATCATTTTCCCAAATTTGGTTTAGTCTAGATTATTTGCCAAAGATATTTAACTCGGTTTGATCCAAGGACAAGCTTCTTCACACCTCCACATAAGGGTTATCTTGTACCATGTTGAGTTAAACACTTATAGCTCATTTTCTAGATTAAACACTAGGTTTACAAGCCCATAAACATGTCATATGCCATCACTAGATCAAGTCAGGCATATAAGCAATAGTGATACCATATGGACATCAAAATCATTTGATTTTTCATGAATGAGCCTAATAAAATAGAACCATTTGAAAGATCCTAATAAGATTGAAAATATGACTAGATGCACTAAACATGTCCTTAGCAAGGATGTATGCCATGCCAATCAACTTTTACCTTGGATTGCTTGAAGGAGAGGCATGTCATATGAGTGGGGAGTGCATCAACACATATTTGAGAAATCCAATATGTTCAACTTATTCCTTAGCTTGCAAAACCTTTTCTCATCCAATGGCTTGGTGAATATATCGGCAAGTTGATCTTAGGTGCCTACACTCTCAATGCAAATGTCTCCTTTTTGTTGGTGATCTCTTATGAAATGATGACGGACATCAATGTGCTTTGTTCTTGCATGTTGAACCGGATTGTTTGTCAACTTGATTGCACTCTCATTGTCACATAGCAATGGCACTTTCTTGAACTTGATTCCAAAGTCACTCAAAGTGGCCTTCATCCAAAGTACTTGTGCACAACAACTACCGGCGGATATGTATTCTGCTTTGGCGGTTGATAATGCAACACTATTTTGCTTCTTTGATGACCATGAAACAAGTGATCTTCCCAACAATTGACATGTGCCCGAGGTGCTTCCTTTCAACCTTGCATCCCGCAAAATCTGAGTCGGAGTAACCAACTAGCTCAAACTTTGCTCCTTTGGGATACCACAAACCAACATTTGATGTATGCTTCAAGTACCTCAATATTCTTTTTGTAGCCTTTAAATGACTTTCTCTTGGTGAGGCTTGAAATCTTGCACACATGCATACACTAAACATGACATCCGGCCTTGATGTGGTCACATAGAGTAGGCTTCCAATCATAGACTAATACAACTTTTGATCCACCATGTTTCCACTTGCATCAATATCCAAGTTGCCATTGGTGTGCTAATGGCTTTACTTTCACTCATGTCAAACTTCTTGATCATGTCCTTGATGTACTTGCCTTGACTCACAAATGTACCATTCTTTAATTGCTTGATTTGAAGACCAAGGAAGTAACTCAATTCTCCAATCATGGACATCTCAAACTCATTAGCCATCATCTTTCCAAACTCATCACAAAATTCTTGATTTGTTGATCCAAAAATGATATCATCAACATAGATTTGCAATACAAATAGATCTTTTCCAATCTTCTTGATGAAAAGAGTGGTGTCAACTTTGCCCATTGTGAACCCTTTAGAGAGTAGGAAATCCCTCAATCTCTCATACCATGCTCTAGGTGCTTGCTTCAAACCATACAATGCCTTCTTCAACTTATACACATGGTTGGGCTTCTTGTCATCTTCAAAATCGGGAGGTTGCTCAACATATACTTCTTCATTGATGTAGCCATTGAGAAATGCACTCTTAACATCCATTTGATAAAGCTTGATGTTGTGGGCACAAGCCTAGGCTAGCAAGATTCTAATTGCTTCCAATGTAGCAACCGGGGCATATGTTTCACCAAAGTCAAGACCTTCAACTTGTGTATAGCCTTGTGCTACCAATCTTGCTTTGTTCCTTACTACTATCCCATCTTGATCTTGCTTGTTTCTAAAGACCCATTTGGTTCCAATCACATTGTGTCCCTTTGGTCTTTCTACCAATTCCCATACTTGATTTCTTGTGAAGTTATTCAATTCTTCATGCATAGCATTTACCCAATCAACATCCTTCAAAGCTTCATCTATCTTCTTTGGTTCAATGGATGACACAAATGAGAAGTGTTCACAAAATGATGCCAATCTTGATCTTGTTTGTACACCTCTTGAAATATCACCAATGATAGTGTCCAATGGATGATCCCTTGCAACATTGGTTGGTTGGAGGATTGGAACTTGATTGCTTGTAATTGCTTGATCATTGGGTTGAGATGATGTACTAGCCACTTGATCTTATTCATTATCATGAGATCCACTTGCACTAACTTGATTTGTATCATCTTGCACATTTGAGTTAGTGAGCACTTGCACTTGATCATCTTCATCATCATTCACTTGTCTAGGCCTCAATTCACCAATATCCATGTTCTTCATGGCATTTGAAAGTTGAATGCCTCTAACATCTTCCAAGTTCTCATCTTCTACTTGTGAACCCTTGGTTTCATCAAATTCAACATCATGAACCTCCTCAAGAGTACCACTATCCAAATTCCAAACTCTATATGCTTTGCTTGTGGTAGAGTAACCAAGTAGGAATCCTTCATCACATTTCTTGTCAAACTTGCCCAATCTTGTGCCTTTTCTTCAAGATATAGCATTTGCAACCAAAGACCCGAAAATATGCAATGTTGAGCTTTCTACCATTCAAGAGCTCATATGGTGTCTTCTCTTTCAATCGGTGACAATAGAGGCGGTTGCTACAATAGCAAGCCGTATTGATGGCTTCGGCCCAAAAAGATTGACTCACATTGTACTCATTAAGCATAGACCTTGCCATATCAATAAGTGTTCTATTCTTCCTCTCAACAAGGCCATTTGATTGAGGTGTGTACTTGGCTGAGAATTAATGTCTAATTCCAAATTCATCACACAACTCATCAATTCTAGTGTTCTTGAACTCACTACCATTATCACTTCTAACTCTCTTGATGGTTGTTTCAAACTCATTGTGAATGCCCTTGACAAATGATTTGAATGTTGCAAACACATCACTTTTGTCCACTAGAAAGAATATCCAAGTGTATCTAGTGTAATCATCCACTATGACAAATCCATATTTGTTTCCACCGATGCTAGTGTATTGTGTTGGCCCAAACAAATCCATGTGCAATAACTCAAATGCTTTACTAGTGCTCATCATGCTTTTCTTAGGATGGGTGTTTCCAACTTGTTTGCCAGCTTGACAAGAGCTACAAAGGTTATCCTTTTCAAACACAACATCTTTCAAGCCTTTAACTAAGTCATGTTTAACCAATCTATTCAATTGTTTCATTCCAACATGACCAAGCCTTCTATGCCATAACCAACCCATGCTAGACTTAATGAACAAGCATGTAGATAATTTAGCTTCACTAGCATTGAAATCAACCAAGTATAGATTCTCATATCTAAAGCCTTTGAAGATTAAGTTAGAGCCATCTACACTTATGATCTCTACATCATCTACCCCAAATATGCATTTGAATCCAAGATCACACAATTGTGCCACGGATAGCAAATTGAAGTTCAAGCTCTCTACTAGCAACACATTGGATATGCTCATGTCATTGGATATTGCAATCTTACCAAGCCCTTTGACCTTGCCTTTGCCATTGTCACCAAATGTGATACTATCATAACCATCATTGCCATTGGTGTTGATTGAGTTGAACATTCTTGCATCACTAGTCATGTGTTGAGTGCACCCACTATCAAGAACCCAATGCCTTCCTTCGGCTTTGTAGTTGACCTACAAAAGAAGATCAATTCTTTTTAGGTACCCAAACTTGCTTGGGTCCTTGAGGTTAGTCACTAGGCTCTTTGGTACCCAAATGACTTTCTTCTTTGAGCCCATCCATGGTTTACCAATGAACTTAGCCTTTACACCATTTGTACCCTTAGTAAGCATATAGCATGAATCAAGCTTAATGGAGGATACATTAGTATTTTTGCTCTTGTTTTTGCATTCTTGCTCTTTGTGACCCACTTACTTGCAACTAGTGCAAAACCGACCATTGTTCTTCACAAAACTAGTCTTGTGAGGAGCAAAGGCCGCTTTGCCTTTCTTGGGGGTGTAGCCCAATCCCTCTTTGTAGAGAGAAGCTCTTTGGCTACCCAAGCACATAAGCAAGCGGTCCTCACCACCATAAGCCTTAGCTAAGGTGTGAGTGAGCTTAGTGACCTCCTTCTTGAGGTTCTCATTCTCAACCACTAGTGAGGCATCACAAGTGAGACCATCACTACTAGATGAGGTAGAAGTGGAAGTGCTACAAGAAGGATTAGTAGGAGCAATAATGATAGGCATAGATAGTGATTCATCAATTATATCATGAGTTAAACCTATATTGCAAGTTTCAACATGCTTCTTTTTATTTTGCTCATCAAGCAAAGAGGAATGAGCCTTTTCAAGCTTTTTGTGAGCTTTGCCAAGCTTCTCATTGGCTTCCTCTAGCCTCTCATGAGATGCATTGAGCTCACCAAAGGTTTGCTTAAGGGCTTTTAGTTCCTTACGCAAGCTTTTGCATTCCCTTCTCTTGATATCAAAGTGTTCCCTAGCATCTTCTAGCATGTCAATTAATTCATCCTTAGTAGGTTCATCATCATCACTATCACTATCATTTTCATTGTCATGTTTATTATCATCAACATGTTCTTCATCACTTTCATCATCACAAGATTGTACCTTAGTGGCCTTAGCCATGAAGCATGATGAAGATTCAAAGAGAGAAGGCTTCTCATTGATTGCAATGCTTGCAAGAACCTTCTTATTGGTGGCTTTGTGATCATCACTATCATCATCATCATCACTTGAGGAAGCATCACTATCCCAAGTGACTACATATGAACCACCCTTCTTCTTCTTGAAGGCCATCTTGTCCTTCTTCTCTTTCTTTTCCTTCTTGTCCTTCTTCTTGTTCTTCTTGTTGTCATCATCATTGTCGCTATTGTATGGGCATTGAGCAACAAGATGATCTTTGTTTCCACACTTGAAGCACCTTCTTGACTCTTCTTTGTTCTTGGATGAAGACTTCTTCCTTCTAGCATGGTAGCCCTTCTTCACCATGAACTTGCCAAATCTCTTGACAAAGAGAGCCATCTTCTCATCATCATCATCATCATCCCATGAATCATCATCTTCACTTGATGTTTCTTGCTTAGCTTTGCCCTTGGATGATGTAGCCTTGAATGCCACGCTCTTCTTCTTCTCATCCTTCTTCTCATCTTTTGTCTCCTTCTTTTCTTCCTTCTCATCTTCATCTCTATATGTATCATCGGTCATGATGTCTCCCAACACTTGGTTTGGTGTCATGGTGTCCAAACCACTCCTCACTAGAATTGTGACCAATGTGCCAAATCTTGAAGGTAAGCATCTCAAGAACTTGTGGGAGAAGTCCTTGTCCTTCACCTCTTCTCCAAGTGCTTTGAGATCATTGATAAGCACTTGAAGCCTATGAAACATCTCCGGCACACTCTCATCCTCCTTCATCTTGAAGCTTGCAAACTTCTCTTTGAGAATGTAAGCCTTTGCACCCTTCACGGCTTGAGTGCCCTCAAATGATTCTTCCAACTTCTTTCATGCCTCATGAGCCATCTCAATATTCTTGATTTGCTCAAATGTTCTCTCATCAATTGCATCATAAATAGCACTTAGAGCAATGTCATTATTTTGGAGAAGCACTTCTTCGGTGGCGGTGGGATTCTCCGGATCACCAATCTCAATTTTAGTTTCTACCACCTTCCACACCTTTCAATTGATTGACTTGATGTGTGTGGTCATCTTTGACTTCCAATAAGGATAATTTGTACCATCAAATTGAGGTGGCTTCTTGGTGTTGTTGATTTGAGCCATTTTTACACCGAAGGTTGTTAAGCCTCAAATAACGGTGATCTCGGCTCTGATATCACTTGAAAGGTCCTAATAGCTAGAGGGGGGGTGAATAGCCTAATAAAAATTTCTACAACAACACTTAACAAAATGGTTAGACAATTATGAGGCGAAGCAAGTGTTGCGCTAGCCTACTCAAAATGCAAGCCACCTATCACAATTCTAGTTTAGATAGTCTCTTTTCACACAATAGCTATGACACTACTCTATGTTAGTGTGCTCTTAAAGGCTAACTAAAGAGCCACACTAACCAAGCAAGCAAGCTCTCACAACTAACTACACTAAAGAGCTTGTCAACTAGTTTGCGGTAAAGTAAAGAGAGTGATCAAGAAGGTTATACCGCCGTGTAGATGAATGAACCAATCAATCACAAGGATGAATAACAATGAAGACCAAGCACCTTGGAATCAATGATGAACACAATGATTTTTACCGAGGTTCACTTGCTTGCCGGTAAGATAGTCCTCATTGTGGCGATACACTCACTTAGAGGTTCACGTGCTAATTGGCTTCACACGCCAAACCTGATGAGGACATGGCACCTTTGGATATGAACAATGATTATAAGGTGCGCTCGTTCCTACATTTGCATAGTGGCTTTGGTTATAATTCACTTGGTTCCACATGTACATGTCACTATTTGATTGTAGGTTCAAATGTGTTTCATAATGGAAGTTCATCAAAGTTGAACTTTCGGTTCGTCGGCAGCCCGACAGTGCCTCATTGGGAAGGCCATAACTCATCCATCCGGAGTGCGATCGAGGTCAATGAGCACTTGATGGAAAGATTGTTTGATAAGCTTTCAAATAGATCTGGTCCCATCTCAATATCATGTCGGCAAGGCCTCCAAATTTCCAATATATTCTGTCGCTATTTCTGGCGGGAGCTACACTGTCGTCATGGGCTTGTTAGACATCCTTGGGACCCAGGCCCAAGTTGGAGCACGCCCCAAGAAGATGGAGAACAACTAAGAGATGGCCTTGGACGTCCTCCTCCTTGGCCACCACCTTAGGAGGCCAGCAAGGACGTCCAAGCCAAGCCAGAGGCCTAGTCCAATCCGAGTTTGAGTCTGCCTCGGCCGTCAGGACCAGTCTGCAATAAAACGGACACCTAGGATGCATCCAGACTCCGTTTTCGATGATCGACATATGGATGGAAAGATAATTTGATAAGAAAGCCAATCCAAGTGGTTTCATATCAAAAGCTCTTCGGAATCAACGGGAATCGTCGAAACAAGTCAGCGTCCAGAATCTGTCAGGGTGCTGCGACACCTTCTTTTGGGCCGTTGGGCCTTGTAACATGTTGGGACACCTTTAGGACGTGAAGAGGGATCATTGGATGTCCCTTAGGCTATATAATCAGTAGCCACCACCTACATTAGGTTTTGGGTTTTATTTTAGATCAATCTGTCATTGAACAGTCGCCGTTATCAGTAATCAGAGCTAAGGTATACCGTCAGGTTCACATTTATTCCCTCATTTGAGTGTTTCGCATTCGTCCCATAGTCCAGTGCCATACTTGTTTTTCCTGTCCTAGAACCTTCCGCGCCATAGCCTTTGCATATTTCAGTTTCAGAGTTCGCTTTGTTGAGTTTGTGTCCTAGGTCAAAGTCTTGTTGCTGGTTTAGATTGTGTTCTTTTCTAGTTTGTGTTGATCCCTTCACCCGCCGCTATTCCGTATCACCATCGGTTTGCATCTTATGTCCACTAAATCCCTGATTCGAGCAGCTTCCTTAAAACAGTCATAACTTTTGCATCCGAACTCGAAACGGGAAAAATTTTATATCTACGGAGAATGCCAGAAAATTTTTGATCTATTTCAGCCCAGCTAAGCTGGGTTCGCAAAAATTAGATTTGCGAAATTCGATTAGGAAAATTGAGTTTCTGGGCCCACAAGTTTTGGTATGCTTTTTAGAGTACAGTCCTAATTTTCTATAGGCCACATCTTTTATTCAATTGAGCTCAAATTTTTTGTGGTTTATTCTTGTGTGCTCCTTGCTGAGAAAAAATATCAAAAGAGCAAAAGCAAGAAAAAAAAGATTGGACAAAAAAATAAAAGAAAAAAAATAGTAAAAGAGAATAGAAGATATCGAAAAGGAGCACATAAGGAACACTCAATAGCTCTATTGTTTGTGGTACCTTTTGCCTTGTTCATATCCGTTGCTACCTTTAATACTTGTTTCCTTTCATCCTTGTTTATCACAACTGGTGATAGGAACACATATAGGCCAGCAACTAGGACAAGTGCTCTGGACATTTATTCAATATTGATGTATGTCACTGACTTGTGTGCCACATATACATATTTGTTCTTTTGTGTGCCTCCCAAGCTCCACATATACTTCAGATCGGTACAGAAAAAGACCCTTGCAATCTCGGTACCACTGCCTCACAGGTATCATAAACCAGCCACCGGTTGTACCGCCACTGCTTGCATTGGTAAGAACTTTGTAAGAGCTTGGTAAGACGCTTCCACTTGCTATGAAAAGTGACACCACTGCAACCACGTAGTCATTTGGTAGGGATAACTTTCACCGTTTGTTCCTTGTTTTTGTGTTTACAATGACAGGTTGTTCGTATCCACCGACTTATGATGGTATAGGTGCTGATGAGTACATGGAGTGGGAAATTGCCATCGATAACATATTTGCTACTCGCTTTATGTGTCCAAGGAGGAAGGTAAAAAATGCAGCTAGTGTTTTGCAACATTCTGCTTTATCTTGGTGGGAGTCTTTAGATCCTTCTGATAAGCCTCAAACTTGGAATGATATGAAACTTCTTATGCGAGAAACCTTTGTTAATCCACCTCCTGTTTTGACTTCATATGATGAGGTGCACCATTTAGAGGAAGAGTCGGTTGTTATTCCTCCTGCTATGCCTAACCTTTTGCAGGACAATGTAGAAAAGAGCAAGGATGACGTGATAGAAAATGAGAAGCTCACAACCTCATGTGAAAATTCAGAACCATCAACTATTACCCCTGCTGAACATGTGAGCAAAGGTAATGCCCATGATGCTAACCTCACAGAAGGTGAGAGTTCTCTTGATGTGCTGAATTTTTCCACCAATCATGCTATGATAGAGCAAATTTTAGTGGAGCATTCGCTTGATTTACCTTTGTCACAAGATGATTTGCTTGATGTTTCTTGTGACAAAGATGACTTGCATGATGATATTTATGTTATACCCATGCAATCATTGAAGAATGATCATGCTATATGTGTGCTAAAAATGAGCACTTGTGCTGAAAATAGACTTGTTATTCATAATGCTAGTGAAGTTGATGAGCTGAAATTGTTGTCTTCTTTAAATACTTTGGGTTACATTGAATTTGATGTTCCGTGTAATCTTAGTTCTTTAGAGGAGAAACTTTATGCATATGCTGATTTTCCATGGTTCTCTAGACATACATATCATTTTATTGGAAAATATAATTGTAAAGGAGAGTATATGGTGCATCGTGTCTATATTTGTTTAAATCTGAAATCTCCTTATATTGTGCAAAAGTATGATCAACCAAAGGATTGCAATTGCTATAATCTTGTCATGTCGAGTTCCCCTAGTTTTGTTATAAAGAAACATGTTAAATTTCAAGAAGGGGAGCAATGTTGGCTACTACCGACAACTTGTCCACCAGCTAAGCTCAAACCGAGGACGGTTTGTTATCAAGAAGGGGAGGATGATGAGGACATGGCACCTTTGGATACAAACAATGATTATAAGGTGTGCTCATTCCTACATTTGCATAGTGGCTTTGGTTATAATTCACTTGGTTCCACATGTACATGTCACTATTTGATTGTAGGTTCAAATGTGTTTCATAATGGAAGTTCATCAAAGTTGAACTTTCGGTTCGTCGGCAGCCCGACAGTGCCTCATTGGGAAGGCCATAACTCATCCATCCGGAGTGCGATCGAGGTCAATGAGCACTTGATGGAAAGCTTGTTTGATAAGCTTTCAAATAGATCTGGTCCCATCTCAATATCATGTCGGCAAGGCCTCCAAATTACCAATATATTCTGTCGCTATTTTTGGCGGGAGCTACACTATCGTCATGGGCTTGTTAGACATCCTTGGGACCTAGGCCCAAGTTGGAGCACGCCCCACGAAGATGGAGAACAACTAAGAGATGGCCTTGGACGTCCTCCTCCTTGGCCACCACCTTAGGAGGCTAGCAAGGACGTCCAAGCCAAGCCAGAGGCCCAGTCCAATCCGAGTTCGAGTCTGCCTCGGCCGTCAGGACTAGTCTGCAATAAAACGGACACCTAGGATGCATCTAGACTCCGTTTTCGATGATACACATATGGATGGAAAGATAATTTGATAAGGAAGCCAATCCAAGTGGTTTCACATCAAAAGCTCTTCGGAATCAACAGGAATCGTCAAAACAAGTCAGCATCCACAATCTATCAGGGTGCTGCGACACCTTCTTTTGGGCCGTTGGGCCTTGTAACGTGTTGGGACACCTTTAGGACGTGAAGAGGGATCCTTGGATGTCCCTTAGGCTATATAATCAGTAGCCACCACCTACATTAGGTTTTGGGTTTTGTTTTAGATCAATCTGTCATTGAACAGTCGCCGTTATCGGTTTGCAAGACCCCAACTTCGAGTGCTTAATCATTCATCTGCAATTGTCACTTAAATTGAGTTGCTTTTTATCTTGTTCTTGCATGTGTTCTTCGATTCGCAGCAGGGATTAGCCTTCTTGGCGAGGTCAACCGGATTGTGACACGGTTGATAACTAGAGGAGACGTGGTGCTAAGGTTGCAGGGTTTGGGTCTTTGTGATCTAAAGCCGGATCGGTGTGTCGCTCTCCGAACAAATCGTTGTTTATCTTGAACTTGACGGAAGATCGGGATCCCCGTCTCTACCAAAACCCTCAATAGGGTGCCGCACAACCAACACAAGATGAGGATCACACAAGCCACGAGCAATCCACTAGAGTACCTTTTGGCGCTCCACCGGGGAAAGGTCAAGAACCCCTCACAATCACCATGATCAGAGCCGAAGACAATCACCACCCTCCACTCAACGATCCTCGCTGCTCTAAGCCATCTAGGTGGCGGCAACCACCAAGAGTAACAAGCGAAACCCACAGTGAAACACGAACACCAAGTGCCTCTAGATGCAATCACTCAAGCAATGCACTTGGATCACTCCCAATCTCACTGTGATGATGAATCAATGATGGAGATGAGTGGTAAGACTTTGGCTAAGCTCACAAGGTTGCTATGTTAATGAAAATGGCCAAAGATATGAGCTATAGCTGGCCATGGGGCTTAAATAGAAGCCCCCATGAAATAGAGCCATTGTACCCCTTCACTAGGCATAACACGGGCTGACCAGACGCTCCGGTCCAACTGACCGGACGCTGCTCCTCAGCGTCCGGTCGCCCGATGGCGGCCACATGTCTCCTGCATTCAACAGTGAACGTTTGATCTCAATGGTCGACATGTTGACCGGATGCTCTGACAGAGCTGACCGAACACTGGACCCTCAGCATCCGGTCGTTTACAGTAAGGGTCCAAAGCATGTTTTTGCCGACCGGATGCGTCTGGTCATGCTTGACCGGACATAGCCCAGCGTCTAGTGCTTAGCCCTCATCACTGTGCCGACCGACAACACGACTGGACGTAGCCCTTCAGCGTCTGGTCACAGAGTGACCCAGCGTCCAGTCAGTTGACCGACACCAGCGTCATTGCGACCAACTCTATTTCACCTCTAACTTCCTCACCCTTGCTCAAATGTGCTAACCACCAAGTGTATCACCTTGTGCACATGTGTTAGCATATTTTCACAAACATTTTCAATGGTGTTAGCACTCCACTAGATCCTAAATGCATATGCAATGAGTTAGAGCATCTAGTGGCACTTTGATAACCGCATTCTGATATGAGTTTCACCCCTCTTAATAGTATGGCTATCAAACCTAAATGTGATCACACTCTCTAAGTGTCTTGATCACCAAAACAAAATAGCTCCTACAAGTTATACCTTTGCCTTATGTTTTTTGTTTTTCTCTTTCTTCTTTTCAAGTTTAAGCCCTTGATCATCGCCATGCCATCACCATTGTCATGTTATGATCTTCATTAGCTTCTCCACTTGAAGTGTGCTACCTATCTCATGATCACTTGATAAACTAGGTTAGCACTTAGGGTTTCATCAATTCACCAAAACCAAACTAGAGGTTTCATTGTGTTAAAAATGCCGAAGGTGGTCCAGGTGATGAGGAACCGAGACCTCTGCCTTGCTTGCCTACTGATGTGAAAGGCAAGGCGACAAAGAAGCTTGCGACAAAGAAGAGGAAGTATGCATATACTAACACACAGAGAGCAATAGCGGTTGCAGCCGCCATAGATCGTGCAGAGAGAGGAGGTGCTAGGAGTGGAGTACAGATTGTAGATCAGCTTTCACCAGCACAGAGGGCAGCTATTGAGCAGGTTGAGCATCATCATGGTAGTCTAGCTAGGACTATCATGCTTGAGGGATGCCGTGTTGCTTTGGAGGAGCCTCAGCCTTAGGGGGAGCCACAGCCAACAGAGCAGACTTAGGAGGGAGAGCAGGCCGAGCTGACATCTTAGCCATAGCTTTGCTGCTCTAGTCGTACCTATACTCAGGTGACACCGAGGCTAGAGATACATCAGAGGGGTTCTCATCCGCCTCCTAGACCACATGGTCCACTTCCAGTGACTCATCTGGATTTGAGGGCCACCACAGCCAAGCAGGTGCAACAGCTCAGATTTGTGTAGTTTGAGGAGTGGTTCCCACCTAGGAGGGATGAGCATGCTTTAGAGGGCTTCTATACACCACTGCAGGAGGATTTTTATAATGCATATCTTAACAGTGGGGTAGCATTCAGGTCTCAGAGGGTTTGCTCTATTGAGGCCATTATAGCAGTAGCTGGAGAGCAGATTCATCCTTACCTATCTTACTTGTCAGGGATGACAGACTTACTCAGACAGATAGGCAGATATGTTCCATCTTAGGTCCGTGAGTTCTATGCTACACTTTGGATTGACCCGCTGCATAGATTCATTCACTTTGCATTCAAAGGCAGAGATTATAGGCTGATGAGCTTTAGGGTCAGGGAGATTCTCAGTCTTCAGGAGCAACCCATCTAGCTACATGAGGTTTGCTATGGTCAGACAACGCCTCCTAGATGCCCTCACGGCGATCTTGTGCCTCCTACAGATTTGGTCCACCATTGCTTCATAGAGCTTTTTAGCGAGGGGTCAAGTAGGACACCTAGGGATCTTACTCCTATAGCCAGACTAATTGATGCTATCATGAGGAGGACCCTGCTCCCAAGGATGGGATATCATGAGGGCTTGACTCGCATTCAGTTATGGCTCCTAAACTCTCTGATGCAGCAGATTATGTTTGATATTTAGGATCTTATTCAATCAGAGATGGAGGACACTCTTGCAGAGGAGTACAGAGGTCATAGGCAGCTACCATATGCTCACTGAATTACATTCTTGATTCATAGGGTAGTTACAGTGAGGCCTTTTGAGATGCTGGTAGAATATAGTGGTGCTACTACAAAGTTCCCTGCATATAACATGACTTAGATGCTCTGCCACAGTGTAGTGAGGACACCTAGCTAGCCACGTCATCATCCAAAGGTGCCAAAGACTGTAGCCTAGCAGGATGAGACTATCAGGGGCATTACAGCTACAGAGGAGGAGCAGTTAGATGCTCAGCAGGAGGGTATGTTAGAGAGCGACCCTAGTGATAGCTCAGATGATGACTACCAGGATATCCCTCAGATGCCTCCACAACGACATGACCATGAGGCCGGTAGCTCCAGTTCAGCTCCACCTACACCATAGACAAACCCCACTCTCCTTGTCATACTTAAGCGGATGAGGCAGGATTAGGCTCGCTAGGCTCAAAAGACCGCTGCTATATTTATACAGTTTCAGGCCAGACAAGATGAGTTACAACAATAGCAGTAGGCTATCCAGTAGCACCAGTAGTAGCTTCTCATGTAGCAGTAGTTACTTGGATTCATGCAGCATATAGTTACTGCTATTGGGGCTCCACCACCACAGCCTTCACCCTAGATCGGCCAGCCTGCCACCACTTCTATGACTCTAGCTTTATAGCCTAGTGGGCTTTAGAGTCAGGGACATCCAGTGACACAGTTTCCTTCACCTACAGAGTAGGTGTCTTAGTGGTTTGCCTTGCCAGTGCCAGCCCCGCAGTTCACACCTCTACAGATGGGCTTCACACCGACTCAGACTTCCTCACTGCTTATGCCAGATACCTCAGTCTCCAAGAGCCTTGGTACGACATTCAGTGAGTTGATAGGGCAGCCTACTATGCCATATCTACATGTCCCTAGTCCTTCCACAGTTGCCCCTATTACTAGGACTATAGAGATGCTCCATTCTTCGGTTGTATCATCAGAGCCGCCTACTACAGTCATACCTACAGAGTCATAGGCCGCACTAGTCCCTGATCTGACCCAGACCACTTTAGCGTCGCTTCTAGCTACAGAGGGGCGTATAACTCAGAGCTCAAGATCAGATGATGATGGCACACAATTCCAGCTTACTCCTCGCACCTCAGCGCCTGACTCGTTCGCTGCAGCCCCGCCGACCGACCCTTAGGTTTTGGTGTTTTATGCCAAAGGGGGAGGGATCGAGTATGTTAGACTTAGGGGGAGCGGCATATTTAGGGGGAGCTTATCTATTATATTTGGTTTTTATGTGTGATACTCTATTATGCATTCATGTGTTTACTTTCATGCATCGAACTATATTTATGTGATAGTGATATCTACGTGATCGTGATATTTATGTGATATGTGACATGTGTGCTCTCTACTTTGAATTATTTATATGTCATATCACTTGTGCTACACTCATTTGCTTTGCTTCCGTGTTTTACTCCAATGCAAATGAGCTTTATTACTTATACTCAGGCTTATTTCATATCTATTGAGTACATCATGTTGGCTTGGGTCATATAAGCTTGCCTAACTCTTTTGTTCTGATTGTCAAAAGCTTATATGAACCAAGCATGTTGAAAACCTCATCTCTTTTACATACTCAAGATTGTATTGTCATCAATCACCAAAAGGGAGAGATTGAAAGCATCTAGGCCCCTAGTTGGATTTTGGTGATTAATGACAATACGAGATTACTGTGACTAACATGTGTTTTGTAGATGCAATTAAGTTAGGTCATGGTAATGGCAATTGATTGGGCAATCATGGTTGTCATGCCCCTACGATGGAAATCGTTTCGGTTTTCAAAGGATGGACGGCAAGGTTAAGGATGGACTAGTTCTAAGTGTTGTTTGGAGTTGAAGAGACACTTAGAGTAGTTTAGGACTTTGTTTTTCCTTTGGCCGTACTATTAAGGGAGGTATGGATGAGTAGCTTGACCTAGGTGAGTCTAGTGGGTTAGGTGTGATGCACACTTGTCAAATCTAGCACTAGGTAGCTCCAAAATAGCCCTTAGATCAATTGTAGCAAACTTCATTCACATATGATTGCGAGTTGGAAGTGAATGGATGGTCAAATGCTGACCAGACGCTGGCGCAGAGTCCGATCGGTTCATTTGATCAAGGTGAAGTCATCTGGATGCGATCGGACGTTGAGTGAAATATGACCGAACGTTGGGTGCCAGAGTCCGATCAACTCTAGTAAGGTTCTAGAGAGGGAGAATCCTGATCGAACGTGTCCGATCAGTGCTGACCAGACGCTAGTTAGGTTCCGGCTACTGACCGAACGTTGAGCAGCAAAATGACTAGATGCTGGATTCTAGAGTCCGGTCAACATCAGTAAGGTTCCAGAGAGCAGTTTTTGTGACCGAACACGTCCAGTCCGTGCTAACCAGATGCTGGTCAGAGTCCGGTCATAACTTAACTACTTGGTTGCGGGGAGAACTGACCGGAGCGTCCAGTCACCTTGACTGGAGCGTCCGGTCACCTCGTAGTGGCACATAACGGTTTGTTTTGAATGAGGGCTTATAAATACTTCCTCTATTTACTTAAGGGATTACTTTTGCTCATTCCAACAGCTGAGAAACACCCTTGAGTGCCAAGAAGACCAAGGTCCTAGTGAGGTGATTGAGATTTGAGAATCCAAGAGGCCTCATTAGTGAAAGCAAGAGTAGCAAAGTGTGCATCCACCCTTCTCATTAGGCTTGTCATGGTCAAGTGAGAGTTCATGCTTGTTACTCTTAGTGATTGCCATCATCTAGATGGCTTGGTGGTGATTGGGAGCTTGATGATCATCCAGCGGAGCTTGTGGATGACCTAACTCAAGTTGTGAGCGGTTGTGGGTGATTCACTACGATGGAGTGTCAAAGAATCAACCCGTAGAGAGCACTTGATCCTTGCGTGGATCAAGGGGAGCTACACCCTTGCGAGGGTGCTCCAACGAGGACTAGTGGGGAGTGGCGACCCTCCGATACCTCAACAAAACATCACCGCGTTCCTCCTTCTCTCTTTACTTAAAGCATTTACTTTGAGCAATTCAATTCTTGTCTTTACATTCATAGAATTACCATGCTAGAGTAGGGTTGGAACATATGTTGCTAAACATTTGTGCATTAAAATAATAGAAACATTTTTTAGGCACAAGGGGTGAAGTGGGCTAACCGTAGGGTTTAATTATTGCAAAGAATTTTAGAATTAGCCCAATTCACCTCCCCTCTTGGGCATCTTGATCCTTTCAATATGACAACACAATGAAAAGTCCAATAGTAAACAACATTGTTCATGACTAAACCATAGAACTAACAAGTAATGGAGACTACTGAGTGCAACGAGGCCACTTTCCCTTCCTTAGGGCATCGGGATTCTCCTCCATCGCTGCTTTCGCTCGACGTGCACACTCAAGCTTCTTCTCCCTCTCCTCCCTGTACGCAGCAACACACCTCCTTTCCTCCTCTTTCTTGTGCTCCTTTTTTGCAGCCTCCTCTCCGTGTCTCTTCTCCATCGTCTCCTTGTCCTCTGCTTCCCACCGCAACAGTTTTTGCATATATTCCTTGTCTTCAGGCTTGATCTCAGTGTCGATCCACAACTCAAAATTATAGAGCGGTGGAGTGGTCTGCAAAAAATGCAATTGTTACTGTAACACCCTAGGTGTTTGGCTCCCACAAAATTGCATTTCATTTCATAAACATATGCATCATCTACCTCATCATGTCATTATTACTGAAACATGTATATGCAACATTCTCAATTATGTTTGTTTCATACTTGATTGATTGTGAATGGTAGTTAGTGCAACATGTGAATGCAACATGAGTTTCTCATACCTTGAAACATGGCAACTTGGTAGTGTAATTTGACAAGTGTAAAATTGCAACAAAGTCATGAAACATGTGAAACATGGATTTGCAACATTAGGGTAAATTGAGTGTTTTGTTGTTTCATCACATGTGATACTTAGAAGTTGGTGTAGCACTTGTGTAGAGTGGTTAATTATGGTCTAATACACCTTAACTACACTTAGGGAAATTGATGGGACATTGTTCATGTGGACCAAAATGACTAAATTGCCCTCTAGGTGGAGGTTTGACTTAGGATGACCTCTAGAGTGACATTGTTTGACTGATTCAAAAGTCCAACCTAGAGACCTTGCATGGATCTGTACCCTTTACCAAAGTTGTAGCCAATTTATCAAGGAACAAAAGTCTCAATATGACCATCTCATGAAAATGGCTAGAACATACTCAAACAGGGCCCACAAGTCAGGTTTCCCTGCTGATTTCATACTTAGAAAATTTTCTAAGTCATAAATACCATTCCAGTTGGATCGAGCCAACTTTGGCTTGATACAACTCATGATCCAGGGAGAATTAGCTATTGATTTCTAAATCAAAGTTGTAGCCCTACCATAGCTCTACAACTTTTATATACATTACTTCCACTAATTCGTCACGGTCTAAGAGATCCAACGCTATCAACTTCGCCTGTCAGTCGGTTCATTTGAAAACTAAATCGAGTTCAGACAAGCTACAGTGTTCAATAGTTTCAGGGTTCGATGACCGCGTGTACACCGCGCGTCGCCGGTCGCCTAATCACACTGCCATGCGCCGCGGACGCATTGGCATGGCCGGCCACGACATGAGCACCCCATGCGCCTGCCGACCGGATCACAGCCCATTTTCTCCATTCCTTCGCCTCCACCGCGCGCAGCAACAGAGCCATAGTAGCTCCACCATTGCCGACCAATCTTCGCCGTCGCCTACCTCGCTCGCCACCGCAAAAACGCGTTGGCCAGCTCATCAATAGCTCCATCGTGTTCTCCTCTACCTCCTCCACCTCTCAGCCGTGCCGAATGGGTCTTGGTAAGGGCGCATTTGCCGTTTCCACCATCGCCGCCATGACGGGACCACACCGGAGTTGGCGCTCCATGCGGCCAACTACCACTGAGGCTTTCCCCTCCCCTTCTCTTTGCTTGGGTAGCATGGTAGTGGCCTCCTGAAGCTCGTACCGAGCTTAGGTGCGCCCTATGGGGCCAGACCTCGCCGGAGCTGGCCAACCCGCGGCCATGCGCCGCCATGGCCGTCGCCATTCCCCCTAGCCACCATAATAGCCGCAATTGATGGTACCCCTAGGTGCACTTGGGTGAGGTGAACACGCTGGTACCGATGGCCTCGCCGGAACTGCCACCGGTGACGAGCTACCACCGTCGTTCTTCTTCCTCCCCTGTCCGTCTCTCTAACTTGCGGGGCCTGCTCGTCAGCAGCCGCGCGTAGGCGGGAGACGGCCATGGGCCGTGCCGTTTCTGGGCCGCGCTGAGTGCTGATGCGCGCGCGTCGCGGGCCGCCAGTGTCTTTCCAGGGCCGGCCCAGCAGTAGTTGGTTAGGTTTCCATTTTATTTTGTTTTATTCTTTTTCACAGATTTGAGTACATATTCAAAAATGTATATCTCTTGGTTGGTAGATCCAAATGATGTGGTTCCAATTTTGTTGAGTTCCTGGTAATGTCTAGTTTATATTAAAAATATAATTTATGCCATGTTCTGTTATGAAAAATGGAGTTGCTAATTATCTCTTTTAATCATGTGGGAAATAGGGGTAATTATATCTTTTTCTGTATAGCTCCAAATGGCATGAAATTTTTATGGTGTACTGCTCATATCATGAATAGCTTGTAGTTAAATTTTCATACATTTTGGACACTGTAGGTAAGAGTTAGGTAATTCTCTTGTTTGCATGGATGGATCTTGTGTGAATTTTCATAATTTTTCTATAGATCCAGTAAAGGTAAAATTTGGTGAGTGCTATTCTTATGCTAGAATGATACTAGGAAAAATGTGAAATCTATTGCTTGACACTTTTCAATAGGGTTTCCTAATTATGCTAGAAATAGACCTGCCATCTATTATTTTTGATACAGCAAGTTCTGCTTGTCCAATTGCTTTGAAATTTTTATGGTAGTCTATGTGAAGCATGAGGTAGCTACTGTAATTTTTGTAGATTTTTCTGTATAGTTTTACTATATGTTGCTTTAATCACCTAATTAACTAAATAAATTAGAAAAGGACATTAAATAATTTATTTAGAAGTTGGCACTATACTTTCTGATGTTCCTCTGGTATGCACAACAAGTTGGTAAACTTGGTTTGGTCCAAGTATGCTTTTGCGTCATCACTAAATATTTAATTTAGTAAACCTGCCATTTCTGGACAGATTCTATGTTTACTTGAATTCGATTTGGTTAACGTAAGAATCATGCTTTGATGTTTACAAATGAATTGTAGAGAATTTCATAAGCTTTCCAGAATGTCCTCTTGCAAGGCATTTGAATTTGTAGAACTCTTGTTGTGATTGAATTAAGGAACTGCTCGTTTGCATATGAAACCTTAACTGTTGATTTAAGTATGCCTTTACTATTCCTAAGCTTGTGGTAATGTTCCTAGGTGTTAGGCCTTTAACTGAAGATGAGCATCTTTATCTTAGGTTATGCAAGTTAGGTAAGTTGATCTTGTTCTTCAAGTTAAGTTAGATACATGTTTTAAAGTAATTTGAATAGAGCTGTTCTTAATCGGTAAACGAGTGTCCAGTGATGTTTTCGTTAAACACTTACTGTGATCCATTCATCATGAGCATCATGTCATTCCTTATGCATCCATGATATTTAATCTTGTGCATCGGCATGTAATAGGTGTACCGGAAGGAGTGACACTGTTGGAATTCGAGGAACCGAGCGGGGAGCAAGCAGCAGCCAACACCGGAGGTTCAGGAGGTGCAGCCCTCGGGAGAAGTGCCAGACGAGGTCGCCGTTGAGTGCTCGGATCACCGTCCGTGCAACTTTGTGAAAGGCAAGCCCCTAGAGCATATTAAGCCTCCTAATTTCTGAAATGCAGTTAAAGTATTATTGTTACATATATATATTGTTGCATTAAGTTTAGGTGTTGGATGCAAACACTTGCTGCATTGGTTATCCAATCCTTGTCCAGATATTGATACCCTGAATCCTATGTAGCTCAGGCTCATGTAGTGCTTAGCCCTGCTTAAACGCGGTAGAAGTCAGGTGATTTCCTGTCACCTGCGAGATATAGGGATATACATATGGCACAGTTGGCTATATTTGCTATCGTGGAAAAGAACCTATCTTAATTTGAAATGAAGACCGGGCGGAGGCTTGCCGGTTGGTAGTGACTCCGTCTGTGTCGCTTAAGGACCGAATCTTGGAGCCTTTCCTGTTCATGTTGAACGCATGCCTCTCTCTTAGTTGGCTGGGTCCGGAGACCGACCACGAAGCCGAGTAGCTCACCTCAGGCCAGGAGTCGATAAGTATAAAGTACGCCTCAGGAAGGGAGCCATAGGCGTGAGTCCAAGGGCAGGTGATTTAAAAGTCCTGATCGTCCGTGGCAGAAGGGTAATCCCTGAGAGTGCTGGCGCTGATCGAACCCGCAAATTTGGTTCCTGAGTTGTCCCAAAGGTGACCCACGGCTACCCTTGCAAAGTATGCCAGGGTGAGAGTTAGGAATACCCCCTCAGCTGAGTTGTAATTCGATTCGAGTCGCCGTCTCTCACCGGTTAGTGAGAACTTGACTGGGCTTATCTCCAAAGTAGATACACTAAATAACATAATGGTTCAGAAATGATGATATGATGATGACAGCCTTATTATACCTGCTATGGTTAATATTGTTTGCTCCTAATAAGTGAGTGCTCTAGTACATGTGCTAATCTAGTGGACAGGTAAATGATGATAAACTTGATGCTAAGTTTAAATTGGTCACTATATTCATAAGCTCTTTTATGCAACTGTGTCAAGCTAGCCCACCTCATAAGCCTTGCATGACCCTTGGTGTCTTTTATTTCTGGTTTTGATGGGTAAGTCTAGCTGAGTACCTTCTCGTACTCAGGGTTTATCTCCCACCTAGTTGCAGATGACCAGTTCTACTTTGGTTGCTGCAAGTATTGCCTTCTCCCGGCTAGGGATGAAGACTAGACCGTTGGGCACGGTCTCTCCTAGTTCTCGTACCTGAAGATGCTTTTGTGGGACATGACTAAGATCTGGCAATGTATTTGAAACTATGAAGTTATGTACTAAACTATGTTGCTTCCGCAAATTTGAACTTGGTTTGTAATATTTTATTTGAACTCTGATGGATGTAATCCGAATGCCACTTGTGAAATGTTGTAATGAATGATGTGTTGTGTTGAATCACTACGGTCTTGGTTTGTATGTCGGGAGTGGTTTGAAATCCTTCGTGATTTCCAGACTACCGGGATTATGGGAGCTTAAGTACAGGAATTTAACCACTTCGGTGATTGTTTTTGTACTTACATTCTTATAATTTGGTCGGTTCTGTTACAGCTGGCATCAGAGCAAGATTCGACACTAAACATGTCATTTGTGTATTTAAAACAAAAGTATTTGTGAAAATTCTAAATTAAATACTAAGTATTGCCAGTGGTCATATCCCTTATGCCCAAATAAGGACTCTTAGGTGGCTTATTAAAGTACTAACTTGGGGGTTCCTACTTGTTTCTGTTTCGTTGTCCATACGGCGTGCTATTGTATGGATGCCATCCGCTTGGGTGGTAATGTATGGATCAAAATACCTCTACGCTCTGGTAAGTGGGAGTTGTGAGAGCATGACCGTCCAACCGTCGGTCTAGGGGAGAGTAGTTGTGGTTGCTCGCATACTTACATGTTCGATCATGTATCTATGAGAGTACTTAAGTGTGGGTATCTCTGTCGGGTAGCTGTGATACTAGAGTATATACATCGGGGGATGTATGTATGAAAGTATTTAGTTTACTGCTTACTTTACATGCCTTTTTGGGAAATTATTGGGCTGAAATGAAATTTGCTGCAGGTACACTAACAACGTATCGTTGTAGATCGACTAGCTACCATATATGAGAGAACGTATGTATGCCACCGTATATTTCGCTAGCCTTTAAATTTTTTCTAGGTTTGTGAGGACGTACGGATCGTGCATGCATCATGTTCAAGCATACATGGCATTTCTTGCATTACTCCCTCCTTTAAAAATTGATGGTCTCGACTAATTAAATTTCGTATCCCTTAAATGATTCTCCCCTTACATTGCAACTTTTTGCTACAGATGGCGCGCACGAAACGCACTGCTCGCAAGTCCGCCAGAGGCAGGGCGCCTCGTCACCAGTTAGCTCCTCGTGAGCCTCGGCCGGAGCCTACTAAGGAGGAAAGGCTGAGGGCAGAGCTGGCCTGGGTGACTGCTGAGAGGAGTGCGGCTCAGCAGCGTTTGGAGCAAGTAACATAGGAACGGGATCAAGAAACCCTGGAGGTTTAGAGGTTGACAGTTGCTCACCGCAACTGTGAGCGCATGTTGATTCACGTGCTGAACCAGCGGAATGAAGCCTGGAACGAAGAGAATGCGTTGAGAGCAGCGACAGGTTGAGCTGGAGCAGCAGTTGGCAGCTGCAGAAGAGTACAATGACCATCTCCATGAGGAGGTTCACCTGTTACATAATCAGCTTCACCCTCTCCTGCCCCCTGATGATGAGGATGAGATGGGCTCTGGTGTCATCATGGCTGAAGATGATGATGACATTGAGGTTAATGGACCTGAGGACGTTCCACCTGGAAGAGGAGGAAGATGAGGAGCTAGAACCTGCTAGTGATGAAGATGGAGGAGAGATCTTCGACACTGACTCCGAGGACGATGCAGTAGTTTAGCTTACTACTTAGCTAATGCGCTAGAGCTAGTCTTTTGTTGATCCTCATGCATGAACGAGTAGCTTTGTAATAAGTTAATCGTTGGGATGTAATATCGAACCCTATGTTATCTTGATGTAAGTTTGGAACCTCTATGGCTTGGATGTAACCTATCAAACGTGTTATGCTCCACGTATGTGAGCCTTTGATAAATTCCAGTCTATGTGGTCTATAGATCTCATTGTTGGTTAAGTTCATCGCATTAGTGTGTCAATTGATGCGCTTGATGAGTTGTGTGATTGTGATGGATGATTGTGCCTCTATTGATTTTATAAATTCATTCTCTCCAATGGAATCAGTTTGGCATAATTATACAATTCATCTACAAAAGTTTCCACATCGTCAGTGCTCATTGGCTATACATTTTGCAGATGGCTTATAATCTTCATCGCGGTCATAGCCTTGGAGATGAGGAACAACCACCTCCTCCACCACCGCCCACACCAGCTGAAGCTAATGTAGACAGTCGTCGAAAGTCAGCGCATGCTAGCTGAGGCTATGCGCCAACTGGCTAACCATCGATGATCGACATGTCCGCCAAGGGACCCAAGCCAAACCAGTATAGCAGCTTTAAGGACTTCATGGACACAAAGCCTCCTATCTTTAGAGAGGCAGAAGAACCATTACAAGCTGATGAATGGTTGAGTATGATAGAGCAAAGGTTTGGATTGCTCCGATTGATAGAAGGTATGAAGGCCTCGTATGCAGGACACCAGCTCCAAGGCCCTACAGGCATCTGGTGGACCCATCACAGGACCACCTTCCCTACAAACATCGAGGTAGTTTGGGACCAGTTCTAGGAAGCTTTCAGGGGACATTTTATCCCTCCTGGTCTCATGGCAATTAAGCATACCGAGTTCATGAAGCTAACTCAAGGCAACAAGAGTCTTAATGAATACCTCCAGGCATTTAACAACCTAGGCGAGGTATGCTCCTGAGTTCGTTGATACTGATGCCAAAAAGATAGCTAGTTTCAAGAGGGGACTTTCCCCTAAACTGATGAAGTCTATGGGCAACTGTAAGTGTGTCACCTTCAATGAGTTTATCAGTGACACCCTGACTCAGGAGAATAATGATAAGGTATATGCTGCTTCCAAGACCCATAAAAGAAACTTTGAGGTAGGTGCTTCTCAGTCTAAGGCACCAGTGGTATCCAAAACCCAATATCGTCCACCCAATGCTAATGTCCGATACCTGCCCACCTCAGAAGAAGAATCAAGCTAAAACTGGTTTCCAGCAAGGGGTACACAGGTTTCCTTGCCAAAGAATACCTCTAGGGCAGGGCAGCTCCAATGTCCCACCAGCTAACAGGCCATGTTGGAACTGTAACAAGCCTGGTCACTAGGCTAGTACGTGTCCCTATCCTCCCAAGCAGAATGCTCAGGGAAACGTCCGTCAGGGGCAGTGTTCACTACACTACTGTGGAGGAAATTCCTGCTGGTGAAGTGGTCACCGCTGGTAAGTTCCTTGTTAATGATCACCCTGCAGTTGTGCTCTTTGATTCGGGTGCTTCACATTCCTTTGTGAGTTCTACTTTTGCATCTAAGCATAAGATGAATGTGATTACAATTGTCAAGGGGGTTATTGTATTAGTGCTGCTAGGAAATAATATCATGACTAACCAAGTAGTTAAAGATGTAAGGATTGAGATTGGGGATCGAGAGTTCCTTGCGGATCTTGTAGTTCTACCAGGGGTAGGAATCGATGTAATCCTTGGGATGAAGTGGATGAGCGGGAATGGAGTGTTGATCGATACATCAACCCGTGTGGTAATGTTGAGAGATCCTGTGGATAAGAAGAGTTTTCTAGTGCAGTTGCCTCGTGATATCGCTATCCACAATACAGCCAATGCTACCCTAGCCAAAGCCATTGAGGATATACCAGTTGTCTATGAGTTTCTAGATGTCTTCCCTGATGACTTGCCTGGATTACCTCCGGACCGTGAAGTAGAATTCAAGATAGAACTCATTCCGGGTATGGCTCCTATTTCTCGAAGGCCCTATAGAATGCCGCCCAATGAGTTGGCTGAGCTGAAGATTCAGTTGAATGAGCTATTAAAGAAAGGTTTGATTCGGCCTAGTTCTTCTCCTTGGGGTTGTCCGGCTATCTTTGTGAAGAAGAAGGACGAGTCTCTACGCATGTGCGTGGATTATCGCCCCCTTAATGCTGTTACTATCAAGAACAAATACCCTCTTCCTCGCATCGATATTCTATTTGATCAACTCTCCAAAGCTAAGGTATTCTCCAAGATCGATTTGAGGTCTGGCTACCATCAGATCAAAATTCGTCCTGAAGATATACCTAAGACAGCTTTCTCTACTCGTTATGGCTTGTTCGAATATCTTGTCATGTCCTTTGGGTTGACAAATGCTCCGGCACACTTTATGTACCTGATGAATTCGGTATTCATGCTAGAATTGGACAAGTTCGTCGTCGTGTTCATTGATGATATCCTTGTATATTCTCAGAATGAAGAAGAGCATGCTGAACATCTGAGAATTGTTTTAACTCGATTACGTGACAACCAGCTTTATGCTAAGTTCAGCAAGTGCGAATTCTGGTTGAACAAGGTACCTTTTCTAGGTCATGTGTTATCTGGAGATGGAATTTTGGTTGACCCTACTAAGGTGCAAGAAGTCCTAGATTGGAAGGCACCTACTACTGGTCACAGAAGTCCGAAGTTTCCTAGGGTTTGGCTGGCTACTATCATCGCTTTATCCTAGATTTCTCAAAAATCGCCAAGCCCATGACTCGACTACTTCAAAAGGATGAGAAGTTTGTGTGGACCCCGAAGTGTGAAGAGGCTTTCCACACTTTGCGGACCTTACTAACTTCTGCTCCTATATTGGCACAACCTGACATCGAGAAGCCTTTTGATGTCTATTGTGATGCATGTGGCACCGGTTTGGGGTGTGTTCTTATGCAGGAGGGCCGAGTCATTGCTTATGCTTCGCGCCAGCTTCGAAAGCATGAAATCAATTATCCTACCCATGACTTAGAGCTAGCCACGGTTGTTCATGCCCTGAAAGATTTGGAGACATTACTTGCTAGGTAATGTGTGCAACATCTATACTGACCATAAAAGTCTCAAGTACATCTTTACTCAACCCGAGTTGAACATGCGTCAACGACGATGGTTAGAATTAATCAAAGACTACAACCTTCAAGTGCACTATCCATCCTGGCAAGGCCAATGTGGTTGCTGATGCCTTAAGCAGAAAGGCCCATTGCAATTCCTTAGTTAGTGAAGACTTTCATCTGGCACACCTCCTTCATCCTATAGTACTCCACAATATCACTGTGGATTGCTCTCTTAGAAGTCGAATTATCGAACTCCAGAAGACTGATGTGGGTGTGTTTCACATCAAGCGGAAGATGAAAGAGCAGGAGACCAAGCACTTTAGGGTCGATGACTAAAGGAATTCTCTGGTTTAATGATAGGCTTGTAGTACCCAAAGACAAAGAACTTAGAAATCAAATTATGGCTGAAGCCCATTCTTCTAGATTGTCCATCCATCCTGGTAGCAGTAAAATGTATCAAGATCTCAAGCTGTATTATTGGTGGACCAAGATGAAGAAAGAAATCGCAGCCTACATGGCAAGGTGTGATAACTGTTGCAGAGTCAAGGCTATTCACATGAGGCCCGGGTTATTGCAGCCACTCTCTATTCCTGGCTGGAAGTGGGAAGAAATTGTTATGGATTTCATTGTTGGGTTACCCACTACCAAAAAGGGTTGTGATTCCATCTGGGTTATCGTAGATCGTCTAACCAAATCCGCTCACTTTATTCCGGTCAAGTCTACCTATCACCCTCACAATTATGCTGATATTTATTTTCAACAAGTGGTACGTCTCCATGGTGTACCCAAATCCATTGTTTCAGATAGAGGACCGCAATTCACTGGCTCGCTTTTGGGAATGCTTACATCAGAATCTTGGCACTCATCTAATCCGCAGTTCTGTCCTATCATCCGCAAACATCGAGACAGACTGAGCGTGTTAATCAAATTCTTGAAGACATGCTTAGAGCTTGTCTTATCTCTTGCAAAGGCTCTTGGGAGGAATGGTTGCCTCTCGCTAAATTCTCTTATAACAACAGTTATCAAGAGAGTATCAAGATGGCTCCTTTTGAAGCGCTATATGGCCGCAAGTGTAGGACTCCTTTAAACTAGGGTGGAACCCGGAGAAAGAAGATTCTATGGTATTGATTTTGTAAAAGAAGCCAAAGAGCAAGTCCGAACTATATCAGAAGAATATGACTAGCCGCTCAGGCTAGACAAAAGAGCTATGCTGATAAGAGAAGAAAACCTATTGAGTTTGAAGTAGGTGACCATGTTTATCTAAAGGTATCCCCTATGAAAGGAGTAAAACGTTTTGGAATTAAAAGGAAGCTTGAGCCTCGATATGTTGGACCTTACCAAATTATCGAGAAAAGTGGAAGAGTAGCCTATAAACTCGATCTACCACGTGAAATGGGAGCTATATTCCCGGTATTCCATGTGTCTCAGCTGAAGAAGTGTCTTCGTATTCCCGAGGAAAGAGTAGCAACGAGGAGAATCAACTTGAAATCTGATCTTTCTTATGAGGAGAAGCCCGTGCGAGGTTCTGGATACTCAAGAAAGGGTGACTCGTAGGCGAGTAGTTAAGTTATACAAGGTAGTTTGGAGTAATCATAGTGATCGGGATGCAACATGGGAGCGGGAAGATTATCTAAAGGAAAATTTTCTGACTTTCTATACTGAATGGTACGCTTTCCAAATCTTCGGGACAAGATTTTTCTAAGGGGGAGGGCTGTAACACCCTAGGTGTTTGGCTCCCACAAAATTGCATTTCATTTCATAAACATGTGCATCATCTACCTCATCATGTCATTGTTACTGAAACATGTATATGCAACATTCTCAATTATGTTTGTTTCATACTTGATTGATTGTGAATGGTAGTTAGTGCAACATGTGAATGCAACATGAGTTTCTCATACCTTGAAACATGGCAACATGGTAGGTAATTGACAAGTGTAAAATTACAACAAAGTCATGAAACATGTGAAACATGGAATTGCAACATTAGGGTAAATTGAGTGTTTTGTTGTTTCATCACATGTGATACTTAGAAGTTGGTGTAGCACTTGTGTAGAGTGGTTAATTATGGTCTAATACACCTTAACTACACTTAGGGTAATTGATGGGACATTGTTCATGTGGACCAAAATGACTAAATTGCCCTCTAGGTGGAGGTTTGACTTAGGATGACCTCTAGAGTGACACTATTTGACTGATTCAAAAGTCTAACCTAGAGACCTTGCATGGATGTGCACCCTTTACCAAAGTTGTAGCCAATTTATCAAGGAACAAAAGTCTCAATATGACCATCTCATGAAAATGGCTAGAACATACTCAAACAGGGCTCACAAGTCAGGCTTCCCTGCTGATTTCATACTTAGAAAATTTTCTAAGTCATAAATACCATTCCAGTTGGATCGAGCCAACTTTGGCTTGATACAACTCATGATCCAGGGAGAATTACCTATTGATTTCTAAATCAAAGTTGTAGCCCTACCATAGCTCTACAACTTTTATATACATTACTTCCACTAATTCATCACGGTCTAAGAGATCCAACGCTATCAACTTCGCCTGTCAGTCGGTTCATTTGAAAACTAAATCGAGTTCAGACAAGCTATAGTGTTCAATAGTTTCAGGGTTCGATGACCGCGTGTACACCGCGCGTCGCCGGTCGCCTGATCGCACTGCCACGCGCCGCGGACGCATTGGCATGGCCGGCCATGACATGAGCACCCCATGCGCCTGCCGACTGGATCACAGCCCATTTTCTCCATTCCTTCGCCTCCACCGCGCGCAGCAACAGAGCCGCAGCAGCTCCACCATTGCCGACCGAGCTTCGCCGTCGCCTACCTCGCTCGCCACCACAAAAACGTGTTGGCTAGCTCATCAATAGCTCCACCGTGTTCTCCTCTACCTCCTCCACCTCTCAGTCGTGCCGAATGGGTCTTGGTAAGGGCGCATTTGCCGTTTCCACCATCGCCGCCATGACGGGACCTCGCCAAAGTTGGCGCTCCACATGGCCAACTACCACCGAGGCTTTCCCCTCCCCTTCTCTTTGCTTGGGTAGCATGGTAGTGGCCTCCTAAAGCTCGTACCGAGCTTAGCTGCGCCCTACGGGGCCGGACCTCGCCGGAGCTGGACAACCCGCGGCAGTGCGCCGCCATGGCCATCGCCATTCCCCCTAGCCACCGTAATAGCCGCAATTGATGGTACCCCTAGGTGCGCACGGGTGAGGTGAACATGCTGGTATCGATGGCCTCACCGGAGCTGCCACCGGCGACGAGCTACCACCGTCGTTCTTCTTCCTCCCCTGTCTATCTCTCTGACTTGCGGGGACCGCTCGTCAGCAGCCGCGCGCAGGCGAGAGCCGGCCATGGGCCGCGCCATTTCTGGGCCACACTGAGTGCTGACGCGTGTGCGTCGTGGGCCGCCGTGTCTTTCCGGGCCAGCCCAGCAATAGTTGGTTAGGTTTCCATTTTATTTTGTTTTATTCTTTTTCACGGATTTGAGTACATATTCAAAAATGTATATCTCTTGGTTGGTAGATCCAAATGATGTGGTTCCAATTTTGTTGAGTTCCTGGTAATGTCTAGTTTATATTAAAAATATAATTTATGCCATGTTCTGTTATGAAAAATGGAGTTGCTAATTATCTCTTTTAATCATGTGGGAAATAGGGGTAATTATATCTTTTTTTGTATAGCTCCAAATGGCATGAAATTTTTATGATGTACTGCTCATATCATGATTAGCTTGTAGTTAAATTTTCATACATTTTGGACACTGTAGGTAAGAGTTAGGTAATTCTCTTTTTTGCATGGATGGATCTTGTGTGAATTTTCATAATTTTTCTATAGATCCAGTAAAGGTAAAATTTGGTGAGTGCTATTCTTATGCTAGAATGATACTAGGAAAAATGTGAAATCTGTTGCTTGACACTTTTCAATAGGGTTTCCTAATTATGCTAGAAATAGACCTGCCATCTATTATTTTTTATACAGCAAGTTCTGCTTGTCCAATTGCTTTGAAATTTTTATGGTAGTCTTTGTGAAGCATGAGGTAGCTACTGTAATTTTTATAGATTTTTATGTATAGTTTTACTATATGTTGCTTTAATCACCTAATTAACTAAATAAATTAGAAAAGGACATTAAATAATTTATTTAGAAGTTGGCACTATACTTTCTGATGTTCCTCTGGTATGCACAACAAGTTGGTAAACTTGGTTTGGTCCAAGTATGCTTTTGCAGTCATCACTAAATATTTAATTTAGTAAACATGCCATTTCTGGACAGATTCTATGTTTACTTGAATTCGATTTGGTTAACGTAAGAATCATGCTTTGATGTTTACAAATGAATTGTAGAGAATTTCATAAGCTTTCCAGAATGTCCTCTTGCAAGGCATTTGAATTTGTAGAACTCTTGTTGTGATTGAATTAAGGAACTGCTCGTTTGCATATGAAACCTTAACTGTTGATTTAAGTATGCCTTTACTATTCCTAAGCTTGTGGTAATGTTCCTAGGTGTTAGGCCTTTAACTGAAGATGAGCATCTTTATCTTAGGTTATGCAAGTTAGGTAAGTTGATCTTGTTCTTCAAGTTAAGTTAGATACATGTTTTAAAGTGATTTGAATAGAGCTGTTCTTAATCGGTAAACGAGTGTCCAGTGATGTTTTCGTTAAACACTTACTGTGATCCATTCATCATGAGCATCATGTCATTCCTTATGCATCCATGATATTTATCTTGTGCATCGGCATGCAATAGGTGTACCGGAAGGAGTGACACTGTTGGAATTCGAGGAACCGAGCAGGGGAGCAAGCAGCAGCCAACACCGGAGGTTCAGGAGGTGCAGCCCTCGGGAGAAGTGCCAGACGAGGTCGCCGTTGAGTGCTCGGATCACCGTCCGTGCAACTTTGTGAAAGGCAAGCCCCGGAGCATATTAAGCCTCCTAATTTCTGAAATGCAGTTAAAGTATTAGTGTTACATATATATTGTTGCATTAAGTTTAGGTGTTGGATGCAAACACTTGCTGCATTGGTTATCCAATCCTTGTCCAGATATTGATACCCTGAATCCTACGTAGCTCAGGCTCGTGTAGTGCTTAGCCCTGCTTAAACGCGGTAGAAGTCAGGTGATTTCCTGTCACCTGTGAGATATAGGGATATACATATGGCACGGTTGGCTATATTTGCTATCGTGGAAAAGAACATGTCTTAATTTGAAATGAAGATCGGGCGGAGGCTTGCCGGTTGGTAGTGACTCCGTCTGTGTCGCTTAAGGACCGAATCTTGGAGCCTTTCCTATTCATGTTGAACGCATGCCTCTCTCTTAGTTGGCCAGGTCTGGAGACCGACCACGAAGCCGAGTAGCTCACCTCAGGCCGGGAGTCGATAAGTATAAAGTACGCCTCGGAAGGGAGCCGTAGGCGTGAGTCCAAGGGCAAGGTGATTTAAAAGTCCTGATCGTCCTGGCAGAAGGGTAATCCCTGAGAGTGCTGGCGCTGATCGAACCCACGAATTTGGTTCCTGAGTTGTCCCAAAGGTGACCCACGACTACCCTTGCAAAGTATGCCAGGGTGAGAGTTAGGAATACCCCCTCAGCTGAGTTGTAATTCGATTCAAGTTGCCGTCTCTCACCGGTTAGTGAGAACTTGACGGGCTTATCTCCAAAGTAGATACACTAAATAACATAATGGTTCAGAAATGATGATATGATGATGACAGCCTTATTATACCTATTATGGTTAATATTGTTTGCTCCTAATAAGTGAGTGCTATAGTACAGGTGCTAATCTAGTGGACAGGTAAATGATGATAAACTTGATGCTAAGTTTAAATTGGTCACTATATTGATAAGCTCTTTTATGCAACTGTGTCAAGCTAGCCCACCTCATAAGCCTTGCATGACCCTTGGTGTCTTTTATTTCTGGTTTTAACGGGTAAGTCTAGCTGAGTACCTTCTCGTACTTAGGGTTTATCTCCCACCTGTTGCAGATGACCAGTTCTACTTTGGTTGCTGCAAGTATTGCCTTCTCTCGGCTAGGGATGAAGACTAGACCGTTGGGCGCGGTCTCTCCTAGTTCTCATACCTGAAGATGCTTTTGTGGGAACATGACTAAGATCTAGCAATGTATTTGAAACTATGAAGTTATGTACTAAACTATGTTGCTTCTGCAAATTTAAACTTGGTTTGTAATATTTTATTTGAACTCTGATGGATGTAATCCGAATGCCACTTGTGAAATATTGTAACGAATGATGTGTTATGTTGAATCACTACGGTCTTGGTTTGTATGTCGGGAGTGGTTTGAAATCCTTCGTGATTTCCGGACTACCGGGATTATGGGAGCTTAAGTACATGAATTTAACCACTTCGATGATTGTTTTTGTACTTACGTTCTTATAATTTGGTCGGTTCTGTTACAGCTACAAAATAAAAAATCATGCAAGATGTCATATGACACAAACATCAATTCCTTGCCATCTTGTTAATGTGGCGCTGACGAAGTGTAGGCTCAAACACAAAATTAGAACACATCTAATACCTCTGCCAATACGTGTCCTCTTCATTGGACTCGGCTACCTTGCAATTATCGCTGCAAAAGTACATGGGCACTGAAACACCATTAGGCAGAGGCAATGGGTCGAATGTATTTCCGGTCATCTGGCCATAACTACAATTTAGCCATTTTCGTTCTAAGAATCGAAAGCAATTAACATTAAACCCTACACCTAAGGTTTCCCATTTGATCCACAACAATGAACCCATATCATAACAATGTGCGCTGAGGTTATCTTGGTTTGGTAACTTTTCCACGCCTTAGCATCCTACGGTTGTATAATATAAATATTAAAATTACATGAAACCCTAAGTAATGACGATTCTTAAGTTAAAAAATCCGACTAATATATACCGAATCGATTTGAAAAAAAAACTAGGAGGGAGTGAGGATACCTTGCTCTCGAAGATCTACGGATCAAATCAAAGTTTCTAAGGTCCAATATGCCGATTCGTGAGGTAGGACAAAGTGGGGAGAGAAAAAAACCCGAGAGGGAGGAGAAAGAAGAGGAAGAAGGCTCGGTCAGGAAGGTTGGGCGCAGGGTTAAAACACCACCTCAGCGCCATAGATCTTGGCGCCGTTCTCGACGCCAATAACCACGGCACGGCGCTAAGATCTACGGCACCAAGCTCGACGCCAAGATCTATAGCGCCAAGGTGTCTGCCAAGTCATCGTCACGTCTGCGCCGAGCCTAGGGCCTAGGCGTCAAAATCTATGGCGCAGAGACGTGTAAGCTCGTCGCCACCAACGATGGCGCCGAGCTAAGGGTTTAGATTTTAAAAGCATACCTCCAGAGACATATTTATGAAATTTTATTAAAAAGGACTAAAAACCAAAAAATTCAGGAGGGATGCGCTGCGTGGATGTGGTACTGAGCGGTGCGCTGCGTAGATGGACGCGTGTGCGTGCGTTGGATAAACGCACGGCTGGCCAGGAAGAAGTCTTTACCATAAATATAGTTAGTGTTTCCTGCCAGACATAACAAAATTTCGGATCATTGGCCCTGTTCGTTTCTCTTGTAATCCGTCTTTTTCAGCTTATTTTTTTTCAGTCGGAACAGTATTTTTCTCTCACAACAAATCATACCGGAACAGTGTTTTAAATTATTTTTTTCAGCAAAGCGAACGGAGCCATTATCACAAACTAGCACGTTAGGCGCGCTATCGCTGCGCCGGCATATTACAGGCGTGTAAGTATAGTGACAGAGCATGGTAGACAATAGCACACAGAGCATGGTAAACAAAGTAGGTGTGGCGCTTTGACTAAATACTAGTATGGCGGCGCGCGCATTCGCGCGCCCGTAGGAATTGCTTTTGAATGTATTTGTGGAAACCGTTTTTTATTGTCGGTACCTGCTGGTTTTTATGGTTTATTTTGTAACATAGATATATTTTTAGGAAATTTGCGAGGTTTTGATTCTCTGTGGATCATGGTACTGGTAAGAAAATAGAGCTGCGACAGTTGTCTGATAACATTTTAGCATAACTTATCTAGGATTTACAAAAGGATAATATAGTTTCATATACAACTGGAACATCAAGATTTCATAGCGACAGTTCGAGCTGATACATCCATAGTACGTGGTTCCCATAGCTATGTCTAGATTACAGAAAGGGCAAATAGTACATAGAAGCTGATGCATCATAGGCTGATGCATGCAGCACAGAGTTCGATGCATTGTAGTTTGATAATTTACATATAGGTTTGACTTCTTTGAACAGCAGTCTTTTTTGGGACGCAAAAGCTTGTTATATGTCGACAATCATCTTCTTTGTCACAGACATGACAAATAGCACATAGAAGTAGATGTTGGCTTACTCCAGCGAGTGGCTCTCTGCATCGTCTTCTGGTTTTTTTTTTTGCCTGGGAAAAAACCAATTAGCACTATACTCGGTATCTATGTTTAGAGTTTGTCTGTACAGATGTTCGGACATAAAAAGATGGTAGGTTAAATTTCTTTAAAGCATACTTCTTTGATTTTGATTCTGAGGAGGATGGACGTGGTTGTTTGGCACGCTGATCTTGCTGTGTGTCTGTAGCTTCGGCCGAATCAGTGTTGCCGAAGAGCTTCTTGCGAGCACCTGTCCGTGTTGTTGGTGACCTTACATAAATTGGGATTGTTTACTGATTATGTATATTGCTTGTAACCAGTATACATGTCTCTATCTACTGCGGAGTTTAAGTGTAGAATGGTGGACTATTATGTACCTGTCGACATCATGTTTGGAGGCTTCATGTTCTAGCTCGCTATCATGTGTTGGAGTCTGTAAGACGAAAAAGTTGGTTAGTGGAGTACAGGTAGATCAGCTGGAATGGTTTTGCTAAAGAAGCTGTAAAATTTGCTTACCGATTGTTCAGCGGCCTCAATCAGAAGCAGATCTGCTGAATGTTCTGGACTCTCAACGATTGGTGTTGGGCTTGTTGTGTGAGGCGGGTGATACTGAGATGTTGCCATGACCTGCAGCGGAGGGCGTTTCGGTGGCCTGTCTAAAACTGCTTTGACCTGGTATTGCCTTTTTTCATACTTTTGCACGATTCGTCAGTAAGATCAACTGATAACACATATGTCTTGTTAAGTATGTTGTTTATTGCCTAAGGCAATCCTTCTTTTATATGCAATGGGTTCACTAATGCCTGGCACTCTTTTTGAATTATTTTGGTTGCTTCATCATCATATGCAAAGAAGCGTGCTTCATCTGTGTTATCTTTTGCAATAAATGATAATAGGTACCTGTAGAAGTTATAAATAACAAAAGGTGTAGATAGGTTGGAAAATATTCAGTTAATTTACGGACTGGAAATGGGAAAAAATACTGAAAAGCTACCTAGGAACTGTTGTTGTGCCTCCACACTTTGGGCATCTGTAGGTACCATCTAGCTGCTGATCAGCTCTTTTTTTGCATGGCTTGCAAGACATGTACCACCAGTTAGTAGTGTTTGTGATAGACACAATTGTTACTGCAACTTTGTACGGTCCTCTTTCCTGCACGGCAGCAAGTAATTCAGGAGTTTTTATACTCTAATAGTTTCTGTTTTTTTACAGACTTGAACAAAAAAGCTCATATGGCATTGCTGAAAGAGCCACCAAATTTGGTTGGAATATCTGTAACAGGGTGCTTTTTAGGAGGACGAGTTTATAGGCTTCTGTTGTTTACTTACCATGTCATCAAAGGGATCAATATGGTTTAGGTCAGCTATAGTTCTTTCTGGTAGCTGAATGTCTTGGACCGAAAGTGGAACTGCCTCTTCTTCTGGTGCAGGTTGTTCGATGTAGACTGGTGTATCTTTGAACCTGATGATAGAAAGAATATTAGTACAAGCGCTCAGGCATTTTTAGTTTTTTTTTCTATTTGGCCTGATGTCCATTTGGTTATACCTGGAGTGATAAGCACAGGCATCTGGAATGGTAGGGTTGAAATAGTAAGTGCAAGCTGAGCTTCCAGTTAGGCATGTTTGATCTACAGCAGCAAGGAATAAAATGGTTTGTAGTTCATGTATTTTAAAGCTATGCTAGTCTTCAATGTATATGTAAATATATTCAGAAATGTTGAGACCAATCTTGAAAAGAAGGCTGTACCATTGTTTTTGAAATCTTCACGCGGTATACAACCAACGACAAGGCAAACAATAAGATTACCAGCTGCAGCATCGTATCTGCTGTCGATACTAAAATTTGTGGCATGTTCACCCCATAGGGTAATCTTCATAGTATTTTCGCTGCATCAAAGTCGACTATCAGGCAATAGGATAGAAGCAATGTTATTTAAGTTATTGTACGGTAGGCGATATATACCTTAAATCTTTAATGTAGATTTCTCTTAGTGTTTTAGCCTTTTCCATGTTCTTAGGAACAAATGTGTGAGCTGCTTCATACCTAATGAGATATCCAAGGACATCTGGTAAAAAGATTGACGCAACCTTATTAGTTAGCAGATCTATATAGTATGTCTAAGATAAATCTATGTACAAACGATAATTGATCAAATAGGTCACCTGTCAGGTTGAATACGACCCGCGCTGGTCTAATGGCTCGTAATGGAGTGATTCTGTAAACGTACTCTGGAATTGAGTGTGGAGGATTCCGAACAAGCTCAACTGTTGTGTAGTCTGTAATATCTATCATGAGGTTCTTGTCAACTGGTCTGTAGCTTTTTTTGGCATTCTGGACGACGAATTTCTTAACAACATAAACTTTGCCAACATTGAAAAGATATGCTTTGCCATCGATGAGGTCATCTGAAATTTCAGCATATATGGCATTTTCCTGTCATTGTAGGTACTAAGCTGATTAGATTGCATGTCAATGTGTAGGAGCTACTGTTTCTGATGATTGTAAAAATGTGATTGCTATGTTTAACACAAAGATAGTATTGCTTTATTTTGTAAAGAATCAGTATCAGTACCTTTGCATCCGCCACAACCATCCCAATGTATTGAGGTGGACCCTGTCCATTGTTTTCGTAGTGAATCCACTTCCTCACGACTCGAACAACAATGCCATGTGAATGGCGTCCTTTTTCTAGCTTGTCTAGAAAGACTGGTTCCTGCATGATGGATCTGACACACAAAGAGCAGCAATTTATAAAGCTATTTATGCGTACATATATTGTGAGGAGAAACCAAATGCACTGAGGCACAGTGGTGCAAGATGTAGAGCCAGGGATGCAAATCATGAGCACCAAAAGTTAGCTTTTTTTCGCTGGTGTTTACATAGAAAGGTACAACTGCATGGTGCTACTACACACCGATGCATATGGTCAGTGCTAATTAAGCCAAAGCACATAGGCATGGTTTTCCAAAGCAAATACATACATGTACAGTGACCTATAGCCTCATTTGTGTACTACATAAGACTATACCGGTAAATATTATTAGGACCAAATGTGGGGATACTGATGAGACGTAGGCATGAAGGCCATTTTAGGTACGAAGTAAGTATAGAATGATTGTGCATTTAGTAGCTAAGGCAGATGCTGAAGAACTTCCTTGTATACAATGTTTCTTGTTTCACTGGAAGGATTGCCATCATCATCTTCTATGTAGATTCTGAGACCTTGTTTTGTCGTTACTCGCGAAACAGCTACATAGAGCTGACCATGTGTGAAGACTGGTTTTTTGAGGTAGATGCCAACAGTTAATAATGTTTGTCCCTGACTTTTATTGATTGTCATGGCATAGCAAACTCTTATAGGATATTGGCGTCGCTGTAGAACAAATGGCCACTTGTTACTTTTGAGAGACAGAGTAATTCATGGAATTGCAAATGTTTGATTTGCATGGCGGCCATTCATAATTTTGGCCTCAATTGTCCATTCTCCTATAGAGGTTACAGTCAGCCTTGTACCATTGCAAAGGCCTGCTCTTTGATTGAGATTACGCAATAGCATTATAGGAACTCCTTGTTTGAGTACAATTCGATGCTGTGGGAAGTTATTACCATTAATTGAGTTAAGGAACTCAATAGGATATAGAAGATCATATGCTTCATGTTGAGCAGTGGCTTTGGCAATAGTATCCGAACTGAGGTATTCTTTTTCTCTGCCGTGAACTAAGGGAACCATGTACTGATTTATTGTATATGCGAGTTCATTTGTTGGAGCTAGTATGGCCCTTTGAGAAAGGTACAGAGGGTCTCTGTACCTGGTTTCAAAGTTAGGATATACTGACTGTACAATGGCTGCAAGTTTATCCTCACCAGGCACTATGAGCAATTCTTCAGGTATTGTAATCCAGCTTGTTTCATCTTCTCCATCCTTTGAAAAGGAGGGTGTTTTACCTTCGCCAATATCTAATATCCATCTGCTGAACAGGGCGACCTCCTGCTATTGGCGAGCATCATTTGGCGAACACACCAATCGCATGTTCTGATTTAAGCTGAGCACCTCTACATGAGCCCACAAGCGTGAGGTGATTATAGCAGCACTGATGACGTCTTGTTTTGTACCCCCTTCAACTACAGGTAAGATCTGCCTGAGGTCCCCTCCCAGCACGACCACCTTACCACCAAACGGAATATTTGCAGCGTCAGGTTTTTTTACTCTTTCTATGTCACGTAGTGTGCGGTCTAATGCTTCAAAACATTTTCTATTAGCCATAAGGGCTTCGTCCCAAATAATAAGGCTTGTAAGTTCAATAAGCTCTGAAAGCATGGTGCCCCTGCTAACATCACAGATCATATCATCCTCTACTTCACAAGGTATTCTGAATCTTGAATGAGCAGTCCGTCCCCCTGGCAAGAGCAGCGCCGCTACTCCGGACGATGCCACAGTAAGAACAATTTTTTTTGTCCTCTGAGATAGTTTACTATTCGATTCCATAAATATGTTTTACCAGTTCCCCCATATCCTGATACAAAAAAAAAACCGGGCTCATTCTGTTGCACTCTGCGGACTATTTTATAGAAGGCATTTCTTTGATCTTCATTAAGGAAAGCAGCTGGACTGTTCATGTCAATCAATGGATCAGCAGGATACGATAGCTCTTCTTCGACAAGGCGGTTGTTTTGAGCAGGATAGTCAGCATGTGTCTTTGGAGGTAAGCTGAACTCAGCTATGTTCCTGCCACTCTGAGAAAAAAGAGTGGAAAGCTCATCCAGAAGGTAATCCCTAGCTACTGAATCAGCTAACACATAATTAGGATCACCAATCATATCTCTGTACTGGTAGATGATATCGTCGGCTAGATGGTGCCAAATTTTTTCGAAGAAAGTGTTTTCATCACCAACTTCACAGAAAAGTATCATTGTGACAAATAAGCTACGAAGTTGTGGTGAAGTAGCCCAAGCTGCTGCTTCATCGAAAGCGTTGTACCATTCCTGATCATCACCAAGAAGGCCGCGCGACATGCACGCCTCTTTGAATGTACGATGATATGTTCGGTTGTGGAATCTGAGATGGTCATAGCTTGTTGCACCCTTAACTGTTAGCAGCAACATGCGAAGATAGTAGCGATCTCCAGCTGATGGGTGTACATAGTGAAGACGGCCTATCTTACCATGCTGCTGTTTCCGCTTTGTCCACCTTCTATCTCTTTGATCCCATATCCATTTGGAAGGAAACTTAGGATAGGTCAATGCTCTAGCTTCAGGAAAAAGCTCGTTGCAGACAAACCACTGAGTTAACATTGTTCTTTTTAAAAACTCGGTAGACACTAATCTATCCATCTTTGCTCTAGCACTAAAAGTTATGAAATTCTCGTTTGGAAGATGTACAGGCATTCTTTCTACTGCTGGATAGTGTCTATGAATATCATATCCAAACATTCTCCAACATGCATCCTGCTCACAGATATATCTACAGTCAAGATATTCTTTTATCTCATTTATAGTCTTCGTTTCATCATCATACGGCGCCTGCTGGGCTCTCTTGACTCGTTGTAGATAGGCCTTGCTACAATCAGCTCCTTTGGTTACATACTTGAAGAGGTACTTGATGAATGTAGTTTTATTGCACCACTCAACATTGATGTGTGCCTGATATTTTTTAAGGAGGAACATGTTATATGGAACAACCCATCTGTTATCCATTTGGAGGCGTCCTTTGCAAACAAAGAGATTGTTCTCAGGTCTCTTGTACACAGCAAAGCCAATAGAACTAACTGTAGTTGCAGGCTGGTATGGTTTGGGAAAATGCTTGGAACACTTATTGTTCTTCATGCATGGACATCTAGGATTGGTTTGACCGCAGGGTCCATGTGTCATGTGCTCTGCAACAAGAGCATAGCCTAGTGGATCATTTTTTGGATCAGGCACTTCTGCAGATACATATTTGTCTATCATCGCAGAAGTCGGATCAGATGTATCTCTTGAAGTCCAAAGGATTATGTGCGCATGTGGAAGTCCGCGTTTCTGGAACTCTACAGTGTGGAGCACTGCATTTGAATAGGGCATATTTAGGATCTGGAAGAGCTAGTTGACAAATGGATGTAGATAGAAAGAATGGTTTTTCTGTCCGTAGACGATTATACCTGCGCTGGAAGGTCCAAAGGGTTTACCACATCTAATATCATGCAGAAGTTCTTCTAACTTGATGTTGAACACTCGGACAATTATATCATTCCTATCAGCTGGTGTCTGTCCAGGCTCAAAGATAGCCTCATAAATCTCTAACCATTTAGGATTACATGTAAATGTAATGAAGAAATCAGGGGGACCGTATTCTCGACAGATAGCTATACCATCATGATAATTTTGTATCATATAACGTCTACCGCCTGTATATGATGCCGGTAATACGGTCATTTTACCAACCTCACTTCCTTGTTCGGAACCTCTGCTAATAGCATCACAGATTCCTTGAATACTTTCCATTCTGATATCAGCCTGGTGATCCATTATATATTTGAGCCTGTTTTCATCGACGCAGGCCCGGGCATCAACCTTGGCCTGAGTTGATAATGGTCCATAACATAAATAAGGATTGGGCTCATTTCTTCGATAGTGGAACATATAGCAGTAGTAATCTTGCATGGTTAGCTTTACATGAGCATTCTTTGCTGATTGAGTGGCACCAGTGTATAAAACACCGGTCTGCCAACCACGTTCAGCATATGGAAACAATAGAGGATACTAAAGCGCCATGAAAGCAGGATGCAAAGCAGAGATTTGATCTAGATCTCCTGTCTGTTTCTGCACAATAATGTCCCGCTCAAATTCTTCACAGCTAAAATCACCAACCACAAGCATGGCCAATTGATCTGTAGCTGGTAAACTGTACTGAGGCGGATCTCCGTTTTTTGGACCAACAATGCGAATGACAAAATCTTCAGTGTCATTGCCTGCAAATCTGTCCCTGGCCATTCTAAACTGCTTTGCAAACAAATTATGTTCATCCAACATATTAACTAAAGATTGTACAATAGTAGGATCTAGATCTGATGCTATTGTGTCTTCGCTTTCTAATGAGGCAATTCTGTTCTCAACCTCGGCGGATGTATCATACACATATAGCTGAATAAATTTCGGAGGGCGACCATGTGGAGGTATCAAAGAACCGATGCGGTGATGAATCTGTCCACAGATTTTAAACACCGGAGGCCCCCTGCCATCATTCATGGTTCGATCTATCTTGGCTCCCATAGAGGAGAATGCAAAAAGACAATTGTAGCATCTTATATTCTTCATAAACTTGTTAGAGACCGATCCTCCATCAAATCTTGCCAAAGATGCTAAGGGTTCAGGCCTAGGAAGGAACGGAGGAATAACAATTCGGCCTCCTTTACAGCACTTGTTGTAAATAGGTGATCCAGAAGAGGTGCGTGCCTCTTTACCAACACTTTCAGCGTTCCAGAAAACGGCTTTGCAGTTAGAACACTGTTGGGCCGGTGGTCCATGGTATGATCTTCCAGGATAAGAAACTGGTTTATGCATATGTAAGAGAGAATTAAACATAGATGAGGTCAGCATCCTTAGGTAGGGCTGGTGATGATGGAAAAGATAGACGCAGCATACAAAGGTACGGCCATTACCTTTAAGAGCCTCTACGAAATCATCATCGAACTGAGCACACTGTAAGGTAGCACTATATGCTGAGGCTGCACCTGTAAACAGGGTATAGGAGTGAACCATATTGTAGGCCTAAGTCACGAAACTACAATTTGCTGTAGGGCCTGGTGCAGTACCTCCCCAAATACGACGATGCTGCTTTAGGAGCTTTCTCCTCTTCTGCCTACACTGTGCTGGATCAGTACTTTGAATAGGATATGACGAGTTATTTCCTGGTCGAAGGACAGAATAGGTAAGATGAAGCTTTATACAACATTCTTGCCTCACATGAGGTTATACACAGTAGGGTACATACGTGGTGTTGATCGGCGGAACCTCGCTGTGGCAGCAGCAGAGGCGCGTATATCCACCGAAGCATCCACTGAGTAATATAGGTAGCCACTGTTAGCTAGCATAGTACAGGGAAATAGTGAGCCCACTGAATATAGCAGCGGTCACTAAAATCGTAGATATGTAATAAAAATAGAGCACAGTCTACATACGTGTTTGCTGAGCAGGCATACCAGTTTGATATTCCATAGACGATGAAGGCTGTGCGTCTTACCATGAATCTAAAACAATGAACCCTTTTTTTTTGGAAGAAGCATTTGGAAAAAAGAGTATGCGGTGATTATGGGGCTGTAGCATACATTGGTTAACCTAGAATAACAGCGCACAAACAATCTGATAGTACCAGGGAATTGGTATAATTCATGACTTGATGCAGCTTTTGTGTGCGCTGTACTTGATTCTATAACAGTCTAATATACCCAGTATGATACGCATGATTTTGTTAACATGAACTGGAGAATCCAGGGAAAGAGTACACAAACAGGCCATTCATTTACGTGCATTTTGTTGCTGCTATTCATGGTTTTATAAGAGCGTAATGTAGCGAATATGTTTGACATGAGTAATGGAGAAGGCAAAACATTAGTATATAAAACAGGCAAGTTCAGGTATAGGCACAAATACAGATGTATAGTAAGTTTTTGTTGACACAGTCAGAGTGGTAAAAGAACGATAAGATTCCAAACGAGTTTATAAAGAGTCAAACTGGGAGCGGAGCATACAGTGCGGAATGAAACCAAACTAATTACATGGAGATGAGAGGTACAGTATGGATGTATAAACAGATCGACGCTGAATGAGGTGTAACTGAAGTGACTTTATTTAGACTTCTTATACTTAATGGTGCGATGCGTACAATGAAAGCAGGAAAGAATACATCAAGGCTGAGAAGAAATTGAAAGTCTACAAACATGCTGACATTCAATCTGGCGACAGCACGCTGAGTTCATCTAACAACTGCTGCGCGAACGCCGCAACAGTCGACAATGGTCTAACATCGTGACTGGGCGCTGCCACGATCAATCTAGCAAGCTGAGCTCCTCTATTTGCAATGCAGAATAGATGGCGAGCTAGATCCCTATATAATTGAAGGGCATGGACACTATAATCAAGAAGAACAAATCCATAAATCCCCTGTAGAACTATAAGAGCCTGCAATGCCGCAACTTCGTAGGCCACGGCAGGATCCACAGCAGGCTCAGCCCAGAAAAAGAGTGTTGTTGAGGGTCCCTGGACCATACTGGGGGCCAAATCAACCTCTATACCGTACATATCTTTCCCACCTGTACCATTTCATGTATATAGGATACATAAGGTAGGCAGCACCGGTGAGCAACCTCTTGCAACATAGCTACGTAGGACAATTTGATAAAAAACATATCTAACACACGGAGCGAAAGTAGCACTCCAAATGTGAGCACACTTTTTGGGTTGCCGCCTCTGTCTGCCAGGTACAAATATGTAGGGCCTTTTAAAAACAGAAGTTAATTTAAAAATCACTTTGCAATTTTTTTTGTGCAAACTAAAAACAACAATGGATCTTCGGACTGTTCCAACAACCGTACGCGTCCTTTGAACGATTTTGCAAAGGGGCCAGAAGAGCAAGGGAATATCAGTTTCATAACATAGCACAAACAATGAGAAAATAAAGAAACATATATACTGAACAACGCATATAATACCTGGACGCGAAGATAGTCCAAGCACAGAGTATCTCAGGTAGGTCGATATCCAATTGAGCACCAGGAACAACAATGGCAGCAATGTTCGACCAATGACAGCTCTGAACAACAATGATGCAAACCTGCGTCAAAGAGTTTTGCGACGAAGGCATGAGAACCACGTAAATAAACCGATCTATCTATAAGCAAACCTAGCAGAACAGATATACAGAAGCCGCATTAGGGTAGAAGGCATAAAGTGGCACGGAGTCGAGAACGTACGCACGCAATCAGTCGAGTTCAGCGAAGCAGGCGAGGTAGGAGCAAACAGCGGCGTTGTCCCTGAGCGAACAATGATGCGAACCTGCGTCAAAAAGTTTAGAGCCGAAGGCATCAGAATCAGGCAAATCAACCGATCTATCTATAAGCAAATCTAGCAGAATAGATATACACAAGCCGCATTAGGGTAGATGGCATCGAGTGTAACTGGTAGAACATCCTGCTGTTTTAGATTAAAGCTGTCACTTAGAATTTGGAGGCCTTGCAGGTGGCTGTTTCTTGACAAATTAATATCAATTAAGGCTTGATTTGTATGACGTGGTAAATGTACATTGGGTCTATTACATCTTGAATGACATCAAATTGTATGGTCTAGAAACCAGTTTTTGAGAAGTGAAAAATGAGCTCACTATATTTTTTGAACGAAAGCCTACGTGGAGCGCTCACATGTGATAGCTGACAGCATACCCAAGCTTGTACACAAGCTTGATAGTTGACAGTGTACACAAGCTTGCACACAATGTAGCTATAGATAAATTCAAGCATGGTTTCACCAATCCCTATTTATTTATTACCTTCTTGTAATGTCAATTGTCTAAACAATCTGAATGCATCTGCGAGATATTCCCGTTTTCTAACCACATTGGCAATAACCGCGGGTTATACTGGAACGACACTAAAAGGACGAGGCATCAAAGCACGCCTCGTTTTCTAGTCTTTTTCCTATTTCTAACTACCACGCCTAATGATAGCATTACTATCCTATTGCTTCTTTTGTAAGACTCGCTTATGTCTCTTTTTGTAGGTAGCTGTGGATTAGAGTCCCCTAGCTATTTATCAACAAATAGACTATGATATGTATCGCTGCTATAATTCTTGTCCATGTATTCTCCCGCCTATACTACTTTTCAGACTCTCTCTAAGCGTAATACCTATTGGAGTCTCCTGGTTCAAGACGTCACCTCCTCTCCCTCTCTCATTTTTCAGATTCTTCTCTCTGTTTTCTCTCCGAATCTGTTTATTTCAGTCTGCTCCTATATTCCGATTTCATACCATCTTAGTTCTCTTTTCTTTTCTTTTTTTTAGCTCTTTTTGTTTTGAACTCCCTTTTTTTGGTTTTTTTTGGTCTGAGACAACTATAGTTGTAACTTGTTTCTTCTATTTCTCTCATAACCATAAAAAACATGTTCTTCTTTTTCTGTCTCAAAGGAACTACCTAATCTATACTTCTATCTTTTTTTTCTATTTCAGTTTCATAGCCTGTACATTGGCTCTGTTACATCTCGAACGACACTAAACTGTATGCTCTAGAAAGCATTTTTTGAGAAGTGAAAAATGAGGTCACTATATTTCTTGAAAGAAAGTTTACGTGGAGCGCTCACATGTGATACCTGACAGCGTACCCAAGCTTGTACACAAGCTTGATAGCTGACAGTGTACACAAGCCTGTACACAATCTAGCTATACATAAATTGAAGGATGGTTTAACCAATTCCTACTTATCTCTTACCTTCTTATACTGTGAATTGTCTAAACAATTTGAATGCATATACGAGATGTTCCCTTTTTCTAACCACATTGGCAACAACTGCGGGTTATACTGGAACGACACTAAAAGGAGGACGCATCAAAGCACGCTTCGTTTTCTAGTGTTTTTCCTATTTCTAACTACTACGCTTAATGATATCATTACTATCGTACTGCTTCTTTTTTAAGACTCATTTTTTTTTAGCTAGCTGTGGCTTAGATCCCCCTAGCTATTTATGAACAAATAAAGTCTGATATGTATCGCTGCTACAATTGTTGTCCATGTATTCTTCCGCCTATACTACTTTTCAGACTCTTTCGAAGCGTAACACCTATTGGACTCTTCCTGGTTCAAGACCACACCTCCTCTCCCTCTCTCTTTGTTCAGATTCTTCTCTCTGCTATCTCTCCAGATCTGTTTATTTCCGTCTGCTCCTATATTCCGATTTCATACCATCTTAGTCTTCTTTTCTTTATTCTTTGTAGTTCCTTTTTTTTGCACTCCCTTTTTTTTCTTCTGTTCTTTTGTCTCAAACAATTATAGCTGAAACTTGTTTCCTCTATTTTTCTCATAACCATAAAAGACTTTTTCTTAATTTTTTGTTTCAAAGGAACCACCTACTCTATACTCTAATCTTTTTTTCGAATTTCAGTTTAATAACCTAGCACAAACAATGAGAAAACAACGAAACACTCATAACCATCAAAAACTTTTTCTTCTATTTTTGTTTCAAAGGAACCACCTACTCTATACTTTAATCTTTTTTTCGAATTTAAGTTTAATAACCTAGCACAAACAATGAGAAAACAACGAAACATATATACTGAACAAAGCATGTAATACCTGGACGCGAAGACAGTCGAATACGATCGATTCTCAGTTAGGCCGCTATCCAATTGATCACCAGGAACAACAATGGCAGCAATGTTCGGCCAACGACACCTCTGAACAACACCGATGCGAACCTGCGTCAAAGAGTTTTGAGAAGAAGGCATCAGAACCAGCCAAATCACCCGATCTATGTCTAAGCAAACCTAGCCGAACAGATATACACAAGCCGCATTAGGGCAGAATGCATCGAGTGCGACAGAGGCGAAAACGTACGCACGAAATTGGTGAAGTTCAGCGAAGCAGGCGAGGTAGGATCAAACAGCGGCGTTGTCCCTGAGTGCGTCCATCTTTCCCCCCTTTCCAACCCCTCTTCCCCTCTACCTCCCCCTCCGATCGAAAACCTCGCTCGCCCCCCCACCCCCCTGAATCCGCCAGACACGGCGCAGCCGCAGGAAGAACGCGAGCAGGAATGGCGGCGCAGACAGGAGGTGCGAAGCGAAATCTTGGAAAGAACGAAGACGAAGAAGAAGGCGAAGAAGAAGCGCTCCGGCGGCTCAGACAGGAACCTTTCCCCCCTTTCGAACCCCTCTTACCGCCTGCTTCCCTCTCACGTCCAAAACCCCCTCTCCCCCCCCCCCCCTCCCCCCCCCCCCGAATCCGCCAGCCGCGGCGCAACCGGAGGAAGAACGCGAGCAGGAAGGCCGACGCAGACAGGAGCTGCGAAGCGAACTCTTGGAAAGAAGCAAACCGAAGCCAAAGACCTCCGGCGGCGCAGACAGGAGACGCGACGGGAAGAACAAAGAGGAAGACGAAGAGGTCCGACGAGAACGCCGGCAACAGAGGAGCGCGGCGTGGAGGACGAAGCAGGAGGAAAAGAGCGAGGAAAGCGGTCGGGGCGAGTAGGACGAGGACTGACCTGCAGCTCGAAGGCAGCCCAAATGCGAGGCGAAGAAAGCCGATCGGGGAGAAACCGATGCGCTTCACAATGGAGACCGAGGACAGCAGAAGCTAACGGATTCTTACCAAAACCGTGGTCAGAAGCTGGAAGCGAAGAGGTAAACTAAAAAACAGAGCTGACTAACGGCATCATGACCGTTGAGGCCGCAATCGCACGGACGGGAGAAATGTCGGCGACGTGGACGGTGTTTCCTTCGGGAAACCACCGCGGGCTTGTTTAGGTAAATGTATAATTTGAGTGGAAAGAAGAAATAACTGAGGTACATGTCTTTTGTCTGACTCTTGAACTGCTGATAACGAACAACAGACCAAATTTGCAAGGAATATGAGAGTTCCCTTTCGTGAGCTAGTAGGAAACATCACACAAGCTCTATGGTTAGACGAGTCTTGTCTCGGCAAAGCTCACATCTGTCCTTGTTTGGAACACCTGAAAATATATGAGAGGGACAATTCGGAGTGCTGCGTAGTTCGCTTCTCTTAAAAATGGCTTGTTCGGCTTCTTTTTTCAGCCGAAACAGTGTTTTTCTCTCACAATAATTTAGTCGGAACAGTGTTTTCAGCCAGTTTCAGCCAAGTTTCAGACCAGCGAACGGGGCCATGTCATTGTTTTGAACACCTGAAAAGACACTGGATCACCACTTCTGTAGTTCTGTTTGTACCATTGCATCCTTATTTAATTGCATACATTGTTCTGAGTAGCAAATTTGGGACCTGTGGATCGTAGCTTTATCTATGGTAATATGAAAACTTTTTATTCCATAACTGTTTCTTTACAGAAATTGGAGAACATGATGTCTGATATTCTATGAAAAGAAATGAACAAATGACTCAAATAGCTTTTAGATAGGAACAAAATGGTCGATTATTTTACATTAAAAAAGTGATCTGTTGCACGAAAGAAGCAGATGCTGTAGGTTGGTAGCAACGCTGTAAGAGGGGGCAGTACTATTGTTGGCCATCATAGGATCCCTGAAGGCAAATAAAATGCAAAGCAGGTAGGTTAGGCTGACCTGGTCAGCGTCAGCAGGCGTTGTGCACATCTTATACCTGCATGGATAGGCTAAGCAAGCCTAATTTGTTTGGTGGCAAACAAACAGCAGTATGTAAGGTACAACCTGAATGTAGTTCCATGTACTTAGTAATGTTTAGGATAAGTGTTACATGTGAGCTGCCTCTTAATGCGAGATTTGTCGTGGGCATGAAGATCAATGCATGGATTAACAAACAATGAGCAGATCATTAGGTTTGCATTGCGGAAGGGAGTCCAGTTGACTATAAGTAATGCTAATAAGAAGACATGCATACATGGATTGCATAGCGTAAGGGAGTCCAGTTGACTATAAGGATAAAACTCATACAGTAAGTTTATGGAGCACAAAATTGGTCTGTCTGGAGCCTCAAAGAGGCAGGTACAATGCAAAAGGCAGAAGTAGTGTAAAAAAAAGGGCGTACCCAGTGCACAGAGCTCCCGCTCTACGCGGGGTCTGGGCAAGGGTGTTAGTGGCAAGCCTTACCCTCGCCTGTGCAATGCGAGGAGACCACGACTCGAACCCGGGACCTTCCGGTCACAGGCGGTAAGACTCTTCCGGTCAAAAGGCAGAATTAGTGTACTGTTAGGAAATAGGAACGGTCTCGTTTTGCATAGAGATGATAAGCTACAAAAGAGGAAACATGTAGACAAAGAAAGTGGTAAATGTATAAGACCAAAAATAGTAAAGAAATGACCATATGTGGGCACAAAGATATGCAGGTAAAAAACTGCATTTTTAGTTTTCAAAACTAAATAACATGGTAAAAATAAATATTTACTGTCATATGTAAGGTGTATGCCATGCCACAAATAACCTCTTTGAACCAAGAACCAAAAGTTGTTTTGAGGAAGATAAGTGTGGACACTGTATATATGCATATGTATCTAAGAGCACATGGAGGAAGCATTTTGAGAAACATAGATGCATACGAAGAGGAATTAACCAAAGACAGTGTTATAGAATGGATGAAAGTTTTGTCTCTTATTGTCTTCTACAAATCAACTACAAATGCTTTGGATAACATAGGGAATTAACCAACAACGGCAATAAGAAGTATACATGTATGCAGCCAGTCTATGACATTAAATACAAAGGTACATGAATCATACCTGAGACATGTACATGAGGTCATCATAAATCTGCAGAGAAACATCTATCAACATAGACTCATCCATTTGCTAAGTTATTATACTCATAAGAGCGAGCTGATTGCAGAAATATATTTACCACTCTCATCTTGTTCATGACCGCAGATGCATTTCATAAGAATCATGGAGGCAATAGTAGCAAGCACACAAATTGATCAGCACGTAGCTTCTGAATTATTGCAGCAATGCAGCATGAATCATAGTCCCTAACCAATCAGAATAGATTATGTAGATACTAAAGCAGGGAAAATCGCTTTTAGGTTAGAAACAGGTATACAGATCCTACGCAGGTGAAAATTGAACAAAACATTTGTTAAAAAAATTAAGAAAAGAAGAAACCATAAACAGTGTTTCCTAGACAGCACAGAGATTGAGAGATTAAAAGGGAGGAGTGAGGCTGGGCACCTGGCTGGTACCATGCTTGTTGACATGCATGGGGTGGCGACCACTGAAGCCGGTCTGTCCCAAATGACACCTCAAAATGTTTCAGCTGTACCGTCATGCCCTCTTTGCATCTCTAGAGCGGAGGGGGAGGGGTGGTGCATCCTCATCTCCACTGCTGTCCAGCGGTAGGTGTAGGACCTCAGGAAAAAAAAAACGAATAGAAACTTTAGGCAAGATGTAACCAAACTGACCTCTAGATCGAGAGGGCCGCAACAACCCCATCCAGATCGCATCCCAGGTTGAGACTGAGAAGAGGAGGACGCAAACCTCGATACATCAGGACGGCGGCGAGGTAGACCTGGGGAAGCGCCAGGCTTGGAGGCAAAGATGAAGATGAGGGTCGCGAGCGCAGCTCCCGGCAGGACTGGCTGCCGCGTCAGTGTGCCGCCGCCGCCGCCGGAAGGACCGGCCGCCGCATCCGCGCGCCTCTGCAGGATGGGCCGGGCGCCGCTGACGCCGCCGGATCAGACGTGGGAGAGGAAAAGAGGCGACGGAGTAGGGGCGGAGGCGGCGAGGTGCGACATCGGTGCGATGCGGACGGAGGCAAGAGGCAGGGGTATGGATGAAAACGGATCGCATTCGAACGGTTATTATATCTGTTTTCATATTTTTGTTGTGATTCGGACACGGATAGCGTTTGGATATATATACGAATACGGATTGACTTAGTTATGGATATAAATAATGAGTATTAAATACGGTATAAATCGGTTTCGGAGAAGGTCGGATATAAATATCTATTTGGATATTAAGTAAAAGCAGCATATATATATATATATATATATGGAGAGTATATTCAGTAGTCAGCTACAAAAGAAGTTATTCTGTAGCCACCTCTATTTACGATAATTTTATATACTAATTTACGATAACGTCAATATATATTTACGATAGTTGGGTTACTATAACATATAAAGATATTTACCATAACGTTATAGTAAATCACTTAGTAAGGAGTTATTATAATCTCGTAAATTAACATAGTAATTATCGTAACTCAAAGTAGCTACAGAATAAACTATTTTGTAGCCGGTTATATATATATATATATATATATATATATATATATATATATATATATATATATATATATATATATATATATATATATATATATATATAACATAGGTGCGCAAACCATTACACCACTCTATGAATCCATAATACATCTAGATTAAGTCGAAAGACTAAAGAGTAAAGCAACAAATAAGATAAAAATACATCATACATCAAATATCATACAAGCACCAATCTTCGCGGCATGAGTAGAAATAGCCAAGCTCATGGCTTCATGGGTCTCATGGTCATGGGTATGGACATAGTCATGGCTCATGGATCATTTGCATTGAGAACTTCACCCATATCAGCATTTGCATTGGCGGCACCTTCGCCGATCTGAGGATCCTGAAATTGGCCTAGCTCATGGTTGTAGCGGTGCCTTCTTCTCAAGTGGTGCCAAAAATGCATAGTTCCACGCCAAGGTTTAGCACGAGCCTTGTAATTGTAATTGCACCTATTGCATTTCACCCAACGATGTTCCTCTGTGACACCGTCTTTTTCGTGTCTCTTCATGTACATAGTATAGTGTTCCCAAAGCCTTGACATTTGAAAAGCTATTCAAAATCCACAGAGGTGAAAAAACAAATGAGTAAAGGTCATATCCGTAGATGCAAACATAAATGGATTAAGGGTTGGTGGAGGTAAGATGAAGCTTTATACAACATTCTTGCCTCACATGAGGTTATACACAGTAGGGTACATACGTGGTGTTGATCGGCGGAACCTCGCTGTGGCAGCAGCAGAGGCGCGTATATCCACCGAAGCATCCACTGAGTAATATAGGTAGCCACTGTTAGCTAGCATAGTACAGGGAAATAGTGAGCCCACTGAATATAGCAGCGGTCACTAAAATCGTAGATATGTAATAAAAATAGAGCACAGTCTACATACGTGTTTGCTGAGCAGGCATACCAGTTTGATATTCCATAGACGATGAAGGCTGTGCGTCTTACCATGAATCTAAAACAATGAACCCTTTTTTTTTGGAAGAAGCATTTGGAAAAAAGAGTATGCGGTGATTATGGGGCTGTAGCATACATTGGTTAACCTAGAATAACAGCGCACAAACAATCTGATAGTACCAGGGAATTGGTATAATTCATGACTTGATGCAGCTTTTGTGTGCGCTGTACTTGATTCTATAACAGTCTAATATACCCAGTATGATACGCATGATTTTGTTAACATGAACTGGAGAATCCAGGGAAAGAGTACACAAACAGGCCATTCATTTACGTGCATTTTGTTGCTGCTATTCATGGTTTTATAAGAGCGTAATGTAGCGAATATGTTTGACATGAGTAATGGAGAAGGCAAAACATTAGTATATAAAACAGGCAAGTTCAGGTATAGGCACAAATACAGATGTATAGTAAGTTTTTGTTGACACAGTCAGAGTGGTAAAAGAACGATAAGATTCCAAACGAGTTTATAAAGAGTCAAACTGGGAGCGGAGCATACAGTGCGGAATGAAACCAAACTAATTACATGGAGATGAGAGGTACAGTATGGATGTATAAACAGATCGACGCTGAATGAGGTGTAACTGAAGTGACTTTATTTAGACTTCTTATACTTAATGGTGCGATGCGTACAATGAAAGCAGGAAAGAATACATCAAGGCTGAGAAGAAATTGAAAGTCTACAAACATGCTGACATTCAATCTGGCGACAGCACGCTGAGTTCATCTAACAACTGCTGCGCGAACGCCGCAACAGTCGACAATGGTCTAACATCGTGACTGGGCGCTGCCACGATCAATCTAGCAAGCTGAGCTCCTCTATTTGCAATGCAGAATAGATGGCGAGCTAGATCCCTATATAATTGAAGGGCATGGACACTATAATCAAGAAGAACAAATCCATAAATCCCCTGTAGAACTATAAGAGCCTGCAATGCCGCAACTTCGTAGGCCACGGCAGGATCCACAGCAGGCTCAGCCCAGAAAAAGAGTGTTGTTGAGGGTCCCTGGACCATACTGGGGGCCAAATCAACCTCTATACCGTACATATCTTTCCCACCTGTACCATTTCATGTATATAGGATACATAAGGTAGGCAGCACCGGTGAGCAACCTCTTGCAACATAGCTACGTAGGACAATTTGATAAAAAACATATCTAACACACGGAGCGAAAGTAGCACTCCAAATGTGAGCACACTTTTTGGGTTGCCGCCTCTGTCTGCCAGGTACAAATATGTAGGGCCTTTTAAAAACAGAAGTTAATTTAAAAATCACTTTGCAATTTTTTTTGTGCAAACTAAAAACAACAATGGATCTTCGGACTGTTCCAACAACCGTACGCGTCCTTTGAACGATTTTGCAAAGGGGCCAGAAGAGCAAGGGAATATCAGTTTCATAACATAGCACAAACAATGAGAAAATAAAGAAACATATATACTGAACAACGCATATAATACCTGGACGCGAAGATAGTCCAAGCACAGAGTATCTCAGGTAGGTCGATATCCAATTGAGCACCAGGAACAACAATGGCAGCAATGTTCGACCAATGACAGCTCTGAACAACAATGATGCAAACCTGCGTCAAAGAGTTTTGCGACGAAGGCATGAGAACCACGTAAATAAACCGATCTATCTATAAGCAAACCTAGCAGAACAGATATACAGAAGCCGCATTAGGGTAGAAGGCATAAAGTGGCACGGAGTCGAGAACGTACGCACGCAATCAGTCGAGTTCAGCGAAGCAGGCGAGGTAGGAGCAAACAGCGGCGTTGTCCCTGAGCGAACAATGATGCGAACCTGCGTCAAAAAGTTTAGAGCCGAAGGCATCAGAATCAGGCAAATCAACCGATCTATCTATAAGCAAATCTAGCAGAATAGATATACACAAGCCGCATTAGGGTAGATGGCATCGAGTGTAACTGGTAGAACATCCTGCTGTTTTAGATTAAAGCTGTCACTTAGAATTTGGAGGCCTTGCAGGTGGCTGTTTCTTGACAAATTAATATCAATTAAGGCTTGATTTGTATGACGTGGTAAATGTACATTGGGTCTATTACATCTTGAATGACATCAAATTGTATGGTCTAGAAACCAGTTTTTGAGAAGTGAAAAATGAGCTCACTATATTTTTTGAACGAAAGCCTACGTGGAGCGCTCACATGTGATAGCTGACAGCATACCCAAGCTTGTACACAAGCTTGATAGTTGACAGTGTACACAAGCTTGCACACAATGTAGCTATAGATAAATTCAAGCATGGTTTCACCAATCCCTATTTATTTATTACCTTCTTGTAATGTCAATTGTCTAAACAATCTGAATGCATCTGCGAGATATTCCCGTTTTCTAACCACATTGGCAATAACCGCGGGTTATACTGGAACGACACTAAAAGGACGAGGCATCAAAGCACGCCTCGTTTTCTAGTCTTTTTCCTATTTCTAACTACCACGCCTAATGATAGCATTACTATCCTATTGCTTCTTTTGTAAGACTCGCTTATGTCTCTTTTTGTAGGTAGCTGTGGATTAGAGTCCCCTAGCTATTTATCAACAAATAGACTATGATATGTATCGCTGCTATAATTCTTGTCCATGTATTCTCCCGCCTATACTACTTTTCAGACTCTCTCTAAGCGTAATACCTATTGGAGTCTCCTGGTTCAAGACGTCACCTCCTCTCCCTCTCTCATTTTTCAGATTCTTCTCTCTGTTTTCTCTCCGAATCTGTTTATTTCAGTCTGCTCCTATATTCCGATTTCATACCATCTTAGTTCTCTTTTCTTTTCTTTTTTTTTAGCTCTTTTTGTTTTGAACTCCCTTTTTTTGGTTTTTTTTGGTCTGAGACAACTATAGTTGTAACTTGTTTCTTCTATTTCTCTCATAACCATAAAAAACATGTTCTTCTTTTTCTGTCTCAAAGGAACTACCTAATCTATACTTCTATCTTTTTTTTCTATTTCAGTTTCATAGCCTGTACATTGGCTCTGTTACATCTCGAACGACACTAAACTGTATGCTCTAGAAAGCATTTTTTGAGAAGTGAAAAATGAGGTCACTATATTTCTTGAAAGAAAGTTTACGTGGAGCGCTCACATGTGATACCTGACAGCGTACCCAAGCTTGTACACAAGCTTGATAGCTGACAGTGTACACAAGCCTGTACACAATCTAGCTATACATAAATTGAAGGATGGTTTAACCAATTCCTACTTATCTCTTACCTTCTTATACTGTGAATTGTCTAAACAATTTGAATGCATATACGAGATGTTCCCTTTTTCTAACCACATTGGCAACAACTGCGGGTTATACTGGAACGACACTAAAAGGAGGACGCATCAAAGCACGCTTCGTTTTCTAGTGTTTTTCCTATTTCTAACTACTACGCTTAATGATATCATTACTATCGTACTGCTTCTTTTTTAAGACTCATTTTTTTTTAGCTAGCTGTGGCTTAGATCCCCCTAGCTATTTATGAACAAATAAAGTCTGATATGTATCGCTGCTACAATTGTTGTCCATGTATTCTTCCGCCTATACTACTTTTCAGACTCTTTCGAAGCGTAACACCTATTGGACTCTTCTGGTTCAAGACCACACCTCCTCTCCCTCTCTCTTTGTTCAGATTCTTCTCTCTGCTATCTCTCCAGATCTGTTTATTTCCGTCTGCTCCTATATTCCGATTTCATACCATCTTAGTCTTCTTTTCTTTATTCTTTGTAGTTCCTTTTTTTTGCACTCCCTTTTTTTTCTTCTGTTCTTTTGTCTCAAACAATTATAGCTGAAACTTGTTTCCTCTATTTTTCTCATAACCATAAAAGACTTTTTCTTAATTTTTTGTTTCAAAGGAACCACCTACTCTATACTCTAATCTTTTTTTCGAATTTCAGTTTAATAACCTAGCACAAACAATGAGAAAACAACGAAACACTCATAACCATCAAAAACTTTTTCTTCTATTTTTGTTTCAAAGGAACCACCTACTCTATACTTTAATCTTTTTTTCGAATTTAAGTTTAATAACCTAGCACAAACAATGAGAAAACAACGAAACATATATACTGAACAAAGCATGTAATACCTGGACGCGAAGACAGTCGAATACGATCGATTCTCAGTTAGGCCGCTATCCAATTGATCACCAGGAACAACAATGGCAGCAATGTTCGGCCAACGACACCTCTGAACAACACCGATGCGAACCTGCGTCAAAGAGTTTTGAGAAGAAGGCATCAGAACCAGCCAAATCACCCGATCTATGTCTAAGCAAACCTAGCCGAACAGATATACACAAGCCGCATTAGGGCAGAATGCATCGAGTGCGACAGAGGCGAAAACGTACGCACGAAATTGGTGAAGTTCAGCGAAGCAGGCGAGGTAGGATCAAACAGCGGCGTTGTCCCTGAGTGCGTCCATCTTTCCCCCCTTTCCAACCCCTCTTCCCCTCTACCTCCCCCTCCGATCGAAAACCTCGCTCGCCCCCCCACCCCCCTGAATCCGCCAGACACGGCGCAGCCGCAGGAAGAACGCGAGCAGGAATGGCGGCGCAGACAGGAGGTGCGAAGCGAAATCTTGGAAAGAACGAAGACGAAGAAGAAGGCGAAGAAGAAGCGCTCCGGCGGCTCAGACAGGAACCTTTCCCCCCTTTCGAACCCCTCTTACCGCCTGCTTCCCTCTCACGTCCAAAACCCCCTCTCCCCCCCCCCCCCCCCCCCCCCCCCCCGAATCCGCCAGCCGCGGCGCAACCGGAGGAAGAACGCGAGCAGGAAGGCCGACGCAGACAGGAGCTGCGAAGCGAACTCTTGGAAAGAAGCAAACCGAAGCCAAAGACCTCCGGCGGCGCAGACAGGAGACGCGACGGGAAGAACAAAGAGGAAGACGAAGAGGTCCGACGAGAACGCCGGCAACAGAGGAGCGCGGCGTGGAGGACGAAGCAGGAGGAAAAGAGCGAGGAAAGCGGTCGGGGCGAGTAGGACGAGGACTGACCTGCAGCTCGAAGGCAGCCCAAATGCGAGGCGAAGAAAGCCGATCGGGGAGAAACCGATGCGCTTCACAATGGAGACCGAGGACAGCAGAAGCTAACGGATTCTTACCAAAACCGTGGTCAGAAGCTGGAAGCGAAGAGGTAAACTAAAAAAACAGAGCTGACTAACGGCATCATGACCGTTGAGGCCGCAATCGCACGGACGGGAGAAATGTCGGCGACGTGGACGGTGTTTCCTTCGGGAAACCACCGCGGGCTTGTTTAGGTAAATGTATAATTTGAGTGGAAAGAAGAAATAACTGAGGTACATGTCTTTTGTCTGACTCTTGAACTGCTGATAACGAACAACAGACCAAATTTGCAAGGAATATGAGAGTTCCCTTTCGTGAGCTAGTAGGAAACATCACACAAGCTCTATGGTTAGACGAGTCTTGTCTCGGCAAAGCTCACATCTGTCCTTGTTTGGAACACCTGAAAATATATGAGAGGGACAATTCGGAGTGCTGCGTAGTTCGCTTCTCTTAAAAATGGCTTGTTCGGCTTCTTTTTTCAGCCGAAACAGTGTTTTTCTCTCACAATAATTTAGTCGGAACAGTGTTTTCAGCCAGTTTCAGCCAAGTTTCAGACCAGCGAACGGGGCCATGTCATTGTTTTGAACACCTGAAAAGACACTGGATCACCACTTCTGTAGTTCTGTTTGTACCATTGCATCCTTATTTAATTGCATACATTGTTCTGAGTAGCAAATTTGGGACCTGTGGATCGTAGCTTTATCTATGGTAATATGAAAACTTTTTATTCCATAACTGTTTCTTTACAGAAATTGGAGAACATGATGTCTGATATTCTATGAAAAGAAATGAACAAATGACTCAAATAGCTTTTAGATAGGAACAAAATGGTCGATTATTTTACATTAAAAAAGTGATCTGTTGCACGAAAGAAGCAGATGCTGTAGGTTGGTAGCAACGCTGTAAGAGGGGGCAGTACTATTGTTGGCCATCATAGGATCCCTGAAGGCAAATAAAATGCAAAGCAGGTAGGTTAGGCTGACCTGGTCAGCGTCAGCAGGCGTTGTGCACATCTTATACCTGCATGGATAGGCTAAGCAAGCCTAATTTGTTTGGTGGCAAACAAACAGCAGTATGTAAGGTACAACCTGAATGTAGTTCCATGTACTTAGTAATGTTTAGGATAAGTGTTACATGTGAGCTGCCTCTTAATGCGAGATTTGTCGTGGGCATGAAGATCAATGCATGGATTAACAAACAATGAGCAGATCATTAGGTTTGCATTGCGGAAGGGAGTCCAGTTGACTATAAGTAATGCTAATAAGAAGACATGCATACATGGATTGCATAGCGTAAGGGAGTCCAGTTGACTATAAGGATAAAACTCATACAGTAAGTTTATGGAGCACAAAATTGGTCTGTCTGGAGCCTCAAAGAGGCAGGTACAATGCAAAAGGCAGAAGTAGTGTAAAAAAAAGGGCGTACCCAGTGCACAGAGCTCCCGCTCTACGCGGGGTCTGGGCAAGGGTGTTAGTGGCAAGCCTTACCCTCGCCTGTGCAATGCGAGGAGACCACGACTCGAACCCGGGACCTTCCGGTCACAGGCGGTAAGACTCTTCCGGTCAAAAGGCAGAATTAGTGTACTGTTAGGAAATAGGAACGGTCTCGTTTTGCATAGAGATGATAAGCTACAAAAGAGGAAACATGTAGACAAAGAAAGTGGTAAATGTATAAGACCAAAAATAGTAAAGAAATGACCATATGTGGGCACAAAGATATGCAGGTAAAAAAACTGCATTTTTAGTTTTCAAAACTAAATAACATGGTAAAAATAAATATTTACTGTCATATGTAAGGTGTATGCCATGCCACAAATAACCTCTTTGAACCAAGAACCAAAAGTTGTTTTGAGGAAGATAAGTGTGGACACTGTATATATGCATATGTATCTAAGAGCACATGGAGGAAGCATTTTGAGAAACATAGATGCATACGAAGAGGAATTAACCAAAGACAGTGTTATAGAATGGATGAAAGTTTTGTCTCTTATTGTCTTCTACAAATCAACTACAAATGCTTTGGATAACATAGGGAATTAACCAACAACGGCAATAAGAAGTATACATGTATGCAGCCAGTCTATGACATTAAATACAAAGGTACATGAATCATACCTGAGACATGTACATGAGGTCATCATAAATCTGCAGAGAAACATCTATCAACATAGACTCATCCATTTGCTAAGTTATTATACTCATAAGAGCGAGCTGATTGCAGAAATATATTTACCACTCTCATCTTGTTCATGACCGCAGATGCATTTCATAAGAATCATGGAGGCAATAGTAGCAAGCACACAAATTGATCAGCACGTAGCTTCTGAATTATTGCAGCAATGCAGCATGAATCATAGTCCCTAACCAATCAGAATAGATTATGTAGATACTAAAGCAGGGAAAATCGCTTTTAGGTTAGAAACAGGTATACAGATCCTACGCAGGTGAAAATTGAACAAAACATTTGTTAAAAAAATTAAGAAAAGAAGAAACCATAAACAGTGTTTCCTAGACAGCACAGAGATTGAGAGATTAAAAGGGAGGAGTGAGGCTGGGCACCTGGCTGGTACCATGCTTGTTGACATGCATGGGGTGGCGACCACTGAAGCCGGTCTGTCCCAAATGACACCTCAAAATGTTTCAGCTGTACCGTCATGCCCTCTTTGCATCTCTAGAGCGGAGGGGGAGGGGTGGTGCATCCTCATCTCCACTGCTGTCCAGCGGTAGGTGTAGGACCTCAGGAAAAAAAAAACGAATAGAAACTTTAGGCAAGATGTAACCAAACTGACCTCTAGATCGAGAGGGCCGCAACAACCCCATCCAGATCGCATCCCAGGTTGAGACTGAGAAGAGGAGGACGCAAACCTCGATACATCAGGACGGCGGCGAGGTAGACCTGGGGAAGCGCCAGGCTTGGAGGCAAAGATGAAGATGAGGGTCGCGAGCGCAGCTCCCGGCAGGACTGGCTGCCGCGTCAGTGTGCCGCCGCCGCCGCCGGAAGGACCGGCCGCCGCATCCGCGCGCCTCTGCAGGATGGGCCGGGCGCCGCTGACGCCGCCGGATCAGACGTGGGAGAGGAAAAGAGGCGACGGAGTAGGGGCGGAGGCGGCGAGGTGCGACATCGGTGCGATGCGGACGGAGGCAAGAGGCAGGGGTATGGATGAAAACGGATCGCATTCGAACGGTTATTATATCTGTTTTCATATTTTTGTTGTGATTCGGACACGGATAGCGTTTGGATATATATACGAATACGGATTGACTTAGTTATGGATATAAATAATGAGTATTAAATACGGTATAAATCGGTTTCGGAGAAGGTCGGATATAAATATCTATTTGGATATTAAGTAAAAGCAGCATATATATATATATATATATATGGAGAGTATATTCAGTAGTCAGCTACAAAAGAAGTTATTCTGTAGCCACCTCTATTTACGATAATTTTATATACTAATTTACGATAACGTCAATATATATTTACGATAGTTGGGTTACTATAACATATAAAGATATTTACCATAACGTTATAGTAAATCACTTAGTAAGGAGTTATTATAATCTCGTAAATTAACATAGTAATTATCGTAACTCAAAGTAGCTACAGAATAAACTATTTTGTAGCCGGTTATATATATATATATATATATATATATATATATATATATATATATATATATATATATATATATATATATATATATATATATATATATAACATAGGTGCGCAAACCATTACACCACTCTATGAATCCATAATACATCTAGATTAAGTCGAAAGACTAAAGAGTAAAGCAACAAATAAGATAAAAATACATCATACATCAAATATCATACAAGCACCAATCTTCGCGGCATGAGTAGAAATAGCCAAGCTCATGGCTTCATGGGTCTCATGGTCATGGGTATGGACATAGTCATGGCTCATGGATCATTTGCATTGAGAACTTCACCCATATCAGCATTTGCATTGGCGGCACCTTCGCCGATCTGAGGATCCTGAAATTGGCCTAGCTCATGGTTGTAGCGGTGCCTTCTTCTCAAGTGGTGCCAAAAATGCATAGTTCCACGCCAAGGTTTAGCACGAGCCTTGTAATTGTAATTGCACCTATTGCATTTCACCCAACGATGTTCCTCTGTGACACCGTCTTTTTCGTGTCTCTTCATGTACATAGTATAGTGTTCCCAAAGCCTTGACATTTGAAAAGCTATTCAAAATCCACAGAGGTGAAAAAACAAATGAGTAAAGGTCATATCCGTAGATGCAAAACATAAATGGATTAAGGGTGGTGGCTGGTGGGTCATGGGTGGACCAGTATACCTTCAAAGGCTTCAACCTTATTGTTTGTTTACTTCCCAACCAAATTCTCAAAAAGTGCTACAGTAGTCGTTACATCGAATCTTGCAATACGTACATGGAGCATTAAATGTAGACGAAAAAAACTAATTGCACAGTTTGGTTGGAAATTACGAAACGAACATTTTGAGCCTAATTAGTTCATGATTGAACACTAATTATCAAATAAAAATAAAAATGCTACAATAGCCAAATTTCTAAAATTCGCGAACTAATCACAGACTTAGTGATTGAGGGTGGTTGCAACCTGCAAGCTAGCAAGCGCCTTCAGCCCTTCAACCAGCGGCCGACGGCCAGGAAGCAAGCTAGCAAGTGCCTTCAGGCTTCGGCCCTTCAACCAGCGGGCAGTGACCAGGAAGCAAGCAGCCGTCCCAAGCAAATGGGAGTGGCGACCAGTGGCCGGCGGCCAGGAACAGGAAGCAAGCAGCCGGCGAGGAAGCAAGCAAATGGGAGTGACGGCTGGGGTGGGGACTGGGGAGAGGACTGAGCGGCTAGTGGCTGGGAAGTGGCCGAGTGGGAACTTAGCTAGGGTTATAGAGGATTGTGCCGTTTGGGCATGAAGTAATATTTTGGCCCAATTTCAAAAATCACAATTCGAGATAAAAAAAACAAAAAAGTAAAAAATTATTGTTTGAGCCCTAAACAAATTCAAATGAAAATGTTGTAATCAACAAAGTTTAATAACTTTTTGGGATCTAAAACTTTCATTTTGGTTGTTTCTCCATCTGAGATTCTGAGGTCGCTTGAAAAATCTAAATTTTAAATTTGAGAAATTCAAACACAGTTTTCCTTGACAAGATGATTTCAAATAAAAAAGTTTTCAACTACAAAGTTTCATAAATTTCTGAGATCTACAACTTTTATTTTAGTCATTTGTTCATCCAATATAGTGGTAGTAACATTATTCACGAATCTCACACATCTCTCTTATAGTTTATGAAATTACAAGAGAGAGATGTAAATTTTATGAACAATGTTACTACCACAATCTTGGATGAACAAATGACCAAAATAAAAGTTGTATATCTTGATGAGTTTTACAACTTTTATGTTCATGACTTTTTCAGCTGAAGTCATTTAATGTTTGAAAATCACGTTTGAAGTTGCTATTTTTTGAAATTCAAAATTCAAATAGATAGAATACAGTCACATGAAAAGATGAACACAATAATAGCTATAAGAACACAATAAATTGATAGAACATGGTTTTAGAAAATTTTAGAAAAAAAAATTATCAAATTTGAAGTTAGTACGAGGGAGAAAAATTAGTTACAAGTTTTAACAAAGATTAAAAAGAGAAATAGACGTTCTTTAACCATTTCGAAATTGAAATTCAAATAGCATTTTGAAGCACTAAATGATTTCAAATGAAAAAGTTGTAAACAACAAAGTTTCATAACTTTTCGAGATCTACAATTTTTATTTTGATCATTTCTCCATCCAAGGTCGTTTGAAAAAAAAACAAATTTTAGTGCTAATTTTTTATTATTTGGCATCTATTTTGGTCTTTCCTTTTTGTAGCAGTAAACAACACAGGCACACAGCGTAAGCACTACTTGAATTATTTAAAATAATCACAGCTTAGATTAAAAAAGATGGCAGGCATCACCGGATATTTTATATAAGCAACAACTTGGATTATTTTAAAAAAAATCACAGCTTACATTAAAAAAGACAGCAAGCATCACTGGGCATTTTATATATCACATATTCATATCACATCACACAATTCATTGGACTTAGCACAAGCATCACCCGACAGGTTCATTAGTCACATGCTCGAGTCAGTCACAAGCTCTCAGAGCCACATAACTTTTCACGGTGCAACTACATATAGGTCTTGTTTAGGGCCTGTTTAGTTCCCAAAATTTTTTGCGCAGTATCCATCATATCGAATCTTGTGGCACATGCATGGAGTACTAAATATAGATGAAAAAAACTAATTGCACAGTTGGGTGAGAAATCGCGAGACGAAACTTTCGAACATAATTAGTCCATAATTAGACACTAATTGCCAAATACAAACGAAAGTGCTACAGTAGCCAAAACCTAAAAAAATTTGCATCTAAACGCGCCCTAAACAAGCCCTTAGTTCCAAAAAGTTTTCTCAAAAAAAGCTACAGTAGCCATCACATCGAATCTTGCGATATATGTATGGAGTATTAAATGTAGACGAAAAAAATTAATTGCACAGTTTGGTTGAAAATCGCGAGACGAACGTTTTGAGCCTAATTAGTCCATGATTAAATACTAATTGCTAAATAAAAACGAAAATGCTACAGTAGCCAAAATCTCAAACTTCACCCAACTAAACAAGGCTATAGTGTCATACTGATATACATCCAGAGATCACATCAAAAGACAAAAGAGTGCATCAGCCATAAAGGCAGCAACCAGCCGTCCATCTTCGATCTTTAGTAGTCCAAATTCAACCGTCCATGTCATCCAAGTCGCTGTCCTCATGGTCCTCGGCGTCGCCACTGCCTTCTTCAGTAGCCTAGTTCTCAGTCTCAACCTACAAAATGTAGTGCAAATCAACACCTGGGGCCTAGAGGTAAAACAATATGTGCAGATCACGTACTAACAATACTTTACTGAAAATAATAATTACAAACCTCATCTGCTAGAGTGCTGACAGTATCACAAAAGTCTTCGAGAATTGATGCTATCTTAGATGCAAGGCCCCAATCTTTTGAACAAACTAGTGCCTCGACCATCTCAGGATCAAGGCGAGTGCGGAATTTATTAGCAATACGCCCACTACAACTGAAAGCTGATTCTGAAGCAACAGTAGACACTTGGACAGCCAACACATCACGAGCAAGTCGTGAGAGAATAGGATATTTCGCTTGGTTAGTTTTCCACCATGACAGTATGTCAAATGTAGCACCACTACCACTAGGATCAACCCACCGAAATGGTTTCTCTGCCATGCATACATCCAACTCACTTACCTCACTACGATTCACTTCGTCCTCATACAAAAATTCTTCAATATCAGCATTTTCCTCAGATGTGTGAGCTGGAGCTACAATAGGTTCAGATTGTGCACTAGCCTTCAATGTTTGACTCGATATACTAGACAAGTAGGCTTCGAACAATCGTTTCACAACATCCATGATCAGACTAAGTTCAACAGGAGCCCTGTCTTTGTAAATCCTTTGTAAGAAATATTCTATCAGCCTTTTCTTGTACCTAGGATCGAGGAAACATGCCACAGCAAGGGCAATGTTGGACTTTTTCCAATACTTGTCATATTTCTCTTGCATGGCCTGAGCCATAGAAGCAATAAGTATATCAGCACTTGCACACTACTCTGTAATTGCTAACTTTATGTCACAGAATTTCCACCAAAACATGTTTGCTGTTGGATATTGAGTTCCAGAAAACAACACCGTAGCATCATTAAATAACTTCAAACACTTGCAAAAAGATGCAGCCATCTCCCATTCATCATCTGAAGGAGCACAATGCTTATATTTATCCTTATGTAAATACACTAGCCTGTCAAAAGCATTCCTATAATAAATAGCATGACTCAACATCTCATATGTTGAATTCCATCTTGTAGGAACATCCAATGGAAGACCAGATTTATTATTCAAATTAAAAAATCAGCACACTTTTCAAATTCCTCCCACTGCAATGGAGAGTTCTTCAGAATAACAATGATAGCTCTAATATTTTTAACTGCAGATCCAATCATTGTCAATCCATTTTGAGCAACCAAATTTAATATGTGACATAAACACCTTACATAGAAGAAAATACCACCACATATCAAAGGAGGATACTTCTGCAGCTTAGCAAGTTTATTAAGCTCCTTCACAACCGATATCACACATTTATTATTGTTTGAAGCATTGTCTAGGGTGAGTGCAAATAACCTCTTTTCTAGGTTCCAAGACATGATTCCCTTGATAAATTCACTTGCCAGTACAGTCCCTTTATGTTGTCCTTTAACAAAAGGAAGGCAAATTATCCGTTTTTGCATTTGCCAGTTATCATCAATCCAATGAATTGTGATGCACATATAGCCTTTGTTTTGATTAGAAGTCCACATATCCATAGTTGTAGAAAACCGACAAGATATAGTTTTAAGTTGGTCAAATAACTTCTTCTTTTGAGCTAAATGCATGTCCAATATCTCTTTCCTAGTGGTTATACGACTCTTGAATGAAAAGTTAGGGTGCAAAGACTTGATGAAATCAACAAAGAACTCATGCTCAGCCATCACAAAGGGATATTCATGCATGACAATTGCTTGATAGAACTTTTTTAGGCTAACTTCAGGATCATATTTATAAGTTTCAATGATATCTTTACCTTCACTCTTTTCAACTTTAAGTTGATGCTGCCCTTTCTTTACATCGTGCTTTGCATTCACATGATTCCAAAGGACTGTTGTTCCCTTATTGGACTCACCACGAGTTTTGTAACTGCACTTCTTGCATTTCGCCCAAACTTGTACCTCTATCGTTCCATCATCTCTCTTGTGTGTCACTGTGAGCTTGGTGTAAAAATCCCAAACCTTTGAGGTAGTCTTCTTTTGTCTCTTTGTAGAAGGCTCAACTCCCGCACTGCAAGTTCCATCTACTCCAGTCTCTTCCTCGGTAATGACAACATTTGCAGCACCTCCACCTCCAGCAACCATGGTTGTTTCCTTCAATGCTAGAGTAGCAGGAGGTTGGGGGTTAGGTGCTGATTCACCTGTGCCAACCGGAGCAGTAGCAGGGGATGCTCCCGTGCTTGCACATACACTCTCATATGCACTAGCAGCAGCCATCCTAAATCCAACATATTCAAAGAAAAAAACCAACAATCGTGAGCCAGACATAGAAGCTTATGAAATTGAAACCCTACTGGGTAACTAACTAACTACCCTAGGATGGGTTGGAGGCTTGGAGCAGAGGAGAAGAGAGGCATTACCTGATCTGTGGACTGTGGGTCTGTGGCAGTGGCTAGCCGAAGACAATGGATGACGACGGCACGACGCACAAGAGTACTTCACGGTAGCTTCATTCCTCCTCCTCTTGCTCTTGCGTCCACTGCTTCAGATGCCGACCAACACACCACAAGTTGCCGGCGTGGATCCGATTAACCTGAGATGAGAGCAGCGGAGAGGGCGTACAAGTTGTGAGTTGCGAATGCGAGGGGCAGAGGTGGAGCAGGGCACCAGGTGCCAGCCGATTAGTGGAGGCCGAAGGGTCGAAGGTGGCAACCGGTAGAGCAGTAGAGATGGAGCAGGCCGGCGGCGCGAGTGCGAAGTGCAGAGTGCGGACGTCGTGTTTGTGTTGCCAAAGTGCCAAGGGTTTCACAAGAAGGTTATTGGGTTGTCTAGTGGACGTGGCCTGAGGGCTGTGGCGTTTGGGCCTATGCTTCACCGCTTCACTATGTGAGGCAAAGCTTTAGTCCCACATCAGCTACAAAGAGCAGAGCATGGAGAGAGGGAGCTATAAAATGAGGGGCATGGCACCAGGTGTTGCATTGCTTTGTTGGCCGGCTATATTCGGATAATATCCGTTACATGCAGGTCGGATATATCCGATACTTAACCGGATTATCCGATATCCGCTGGATATCGATGATGTTACATTCGTAATTGATATCCGCCTAAGATATATGTTTTATTATCTATATCCAAAAAAAATTACAGATATCTGAGTAACTATCCAGATAAGTGTTCATATTTGTTCGGTCGAACGGACGGTCAAATAAATATCCATACCATTTTCATCCATAGGCAGGGGCGATGGAATCCAGGGCAACACATAGAGCAGGGAGGGCCCACATGAGCAGTATAAGAGGCTACCTCCGACTTCCAATTTTCTTGTGTTTTTTAGGGAAAACAGTAGCACCGAACGGTGCATAAGCAGGCTTATGCAGCCTGTTGGTTTGGCTGTGGCTCGTCGTAAACTATCGTAAATTTTTAGCTGGAACAATATTTTTTTTCTTACATAAACTAACCAGCAGTACTTCTTCACAAACCAGCAACGATACGAGCCAGCCAACTGAACAGGCTGAAGATCGTCTCCGACAACCACCGTCCAAAATACAACACATATTTCATGTTTTTGTAGCGCTACAGGTAAATAGTTCAATATCCATAAAATGTCTTCTTCAACAATAAGCCCTAAAAGAGAACTCTTTCTAAAAATAGGTCTCTAGCTGAGAGGATACTTAGATTTAGGTTATGTCTCTCCTTACACCTAAAATAGGTCTTTCATATAGGTACTCTGTTACATGTTATAGATATTCGATTGAAGACCCATTTTGAGTTTGGGTCTCGCAATGCATCTCCTGTTGGAGATAGCCTAATGGCCTCAGAGGGGATGCACGGTAACAGAAGAAAAAGGCTTAGGTGGCATAGCTAATCAAGGGGTGATTTATCCCGCGTTGACGTTGAAGAGGTAATATCTTACTTATGCTCAATGCTAGCAACCCTAGCTACTAGAGGCGCATGTGGTGACTTTATCAATCTCGAGATTTGCCGGTCCAAAACTCAGTTCTTCGAATGTGTCCATAGGGGTAGGGTGTGCGTATGTGTGTTCATAGAGATGAGTGTGCACTCGTGTATGTGAGCATTTGTGTCTGGGTCTCGTTAGAAAACTACTGGAGAAGTCATCAGGGAAAGAGGCCTTCTAATTCGATTACCTATAACTCCTTCTGAGAACAAGTAAACATGTCAACACTGACAAACTTTGGTCACGTGACAACTAAATTACTTTTAGTCAAATAGAGGCCTTGTTTGGGATAGCTTTCAACCCTGTTTTGAATCCCAGTTGGAGACTACCAGTCTACCACCAGCGTAGGGAGGAAAGACAACTAGCGGCGCGGGAAAAGGGAGCTCAGCAGTGGCACAAGGAAGGGGAGCTCCATGGCGGCATGAGGAGGAAGACTGCTGCTAGAATGAGGGGGAGCTAGTGTCAACGTGGAGGACAGCAATGACAAGGCCAAGGAGGGGGTGAGGGGCAAGGGCGGAGGATGGCAACAACGATGGCAAGGTGAAGGTTAGGGTAGAGAGAGGCTGAAGAGATTCGAGGGAGATTTATCCCACAGCTCCCTCAGAATCAATTTGGCTTTCACGTTAAAATGACGCGATGAGGGAAGTCGCAAGGAGAAGAAGTTACGTTAGAATCATCACATTTGGAGAGGTAGGATGGATTTTCCCACTAGAATCTAGACAAAAAGTTATCCTAAATAGGTCTAGAAACACTACAACTGATGCAGACTAGGCCCGATCTTCCGAAAGGTATGATAGCGTCGATTGGTAGAGACTCGACATTCACTATCTAGGCTTCGAACCAAGATTGATTCAGACCCCCGCAACCATTACACCACTGCTCCGTTAGTTATCAACCACGCGAACGCGATTGACCTCACCGAGAAGGCTTTCCTACAAGCGAATCGAGAACACAAGCAAGAATGAGATAAACGCAATCCAAAATTACAAATAAATATGAGGCTTATGATAATGAGAAGGAGTTCAAGTCTTTATTCAAAAGGACTAATCGCCACAGGCGAACAAGATCAAAAACTGGGGCCCTAGTTCACAGCAAGCAGCCTTGGCGGCACAGTTGCAGCAAAACAATGTCTGTTTCACGAGAAAACCAAGAACTAAACAAAACCCAAACCCTAAGGAGAGCGATGGTTGCTAATTATAGAGTCTTGGGCGTTACCCCCCTGGACACTCCCCCTAATGGGCCCAAACACGATACACGGTCCAACGGACCAAAAGACGGTGTCATAGCACCCTGGTAGATTCTGGATGCTGATTTGTTTTGATGATTACTATTGATTCTAAAGGTCTTTTAATGCGAGACCACTTGGATTGGCTTCCTTATCAAATTAGCTTTCCAACCATATATGGATCGTCAAAAATAGAGTCCAGATGCGTCCTAGGTGACCAGATTAAGACAGACTGGTCCTGAAGGCCGATGTAGACTCGAACTTGAGTTGCTTTGGGCCTCCACCTCGGGGACTCGAACTGAATTAGCCTCGGACCTCCTTCTTGACTTAGACATCCTTGCTGGCCTCCTACCCCTCCATACCATGCACCAAACATGGTCATATGCATGGGTGTCATGTCATCATCGTCCTCCCCTTCTTGACGAAAAGCCGTCCTCGGCGTCGATTCGCTTGAAACTAATCCTGCACAACATAAAGGAGAACGGGGTTGCGAAGACAAAGGAAACTGAAATAATTATGAGAAGGAACATGACCATGTTTCTAAGTTTCTAGCATGTCATCTCGCATAAAAATTTAAGCAAGCATGTAGATTCCATGATCCGAATGCACACGATGTATGTCAACACTATCCTACAAAAGATTAGAACTAACCAAAGACAATGCAAGAATAGATGGTCTAGCAGACAGAGGTAGCAACCAACAATGCTCCCCTTCTTGGAAGTGAACATGTTTCTTTGAGGAACATGAGAAAATGTTTGTATTATTATGGCTGCCCTCTAAAAAATGATCATAATCTTGTACAATAAAAGAAAAATTCATATTACTACGAATGTATACTCGATGTATCATATATTGTCCCTTGTTGTTATATTTGCCAATAACATGATATGTGTGTTTAGAAAATCAAGGCAAATCAGCATATTTAAAAAGGCTCTCCTCCAAACAATCTAGGTTACAAAAAACATCAAATTCAATGTAACCCAAAGTATGTAAAGAAGACAACAGTTTGAGCTCATTAGTTTTAGTAGCAATATGAATAACATGTTTATTTTCAGCACAAGTGGTTGGTTCCAAAACATGTAAAACTAAAGCATCATCAACCAATTCATCTTTATCATAAGGAACTTCAAGCAAATTATCATGGGACAGAGATAAATCAAGAGAGGGTTCCACTAACAATTGCTCTATGATAGCATGGTTTGTGGAAAAATTTAGTACATTAAAACAATTCTCACCTTCCATGAGTGTAGCACCATGGGCATTACCTATGTTCTCAGCAGGAGTAATGAGTGCATTGTGAAGTGATGGTTCTGAATTTGCATGAGGTTGTGAGCTCCTCATTTTCTTACATGTCATCCTCTCGCTTATGTATATTATCCTGCAGAAGGTTAGTTATAGCAAGAGGAATAACAACAAACTCTTCCTCTAAATGGTGCACCTCATCAGATGAAGTCAAAATAGGAGGTGGATTAATAAAGGTTTCTTGCATAAGAAGTTTTATATCATTCCAAGTTTGAGGTTTATCAAAAGGATCTAAAGACTCCCACCAAGATAAAGCAGAATGTCGCAAAACACTAGCTGCATTTTTTACCTTCCTCCTTGGACACATAAAACGAGTAGCAAATATGTTATCGATGACAATTTCTCACTCCATGTACTCATCAGCACCTATACCATCATAAGTCAGTGGATACGAACAACCTATCATTGTTAGAAGACAGCAAAAGACAACACAAAAGTATTATCCCTATCAACTACTTAGGTTGTGAACAAGGAAAAACAAGGCACTCAACTCTCAAACGTCTTACCACGGTCTTATAAGTGTTCTTACCAAAGCAACAGGCGGTATAATCGGTCGGTGACTGTGATACCATTGTAGCTTGAGTGTAACAGTTGCAAGGCAAACATGTACTTGGTTAGAAGAAAGTGGAGCTTAGACAGGCACAATATAGTAGCAAGGAATAGCAATATTCATAACTAAATAGCAAAACTGAATAAGTATCCTAAGTACTTGTCTTAGTTGCTGGCCTACTCACGTTCCAAGTACCAGATGTATCAAGTGATGTGAACATCAGAAATATGATTAGGAACAAGGCAGAAATCAGCACACATAAACACAGCTCAAAATGACGCTCTCTATGTGCTCCTCTAGATATTGTTCCACTTTTACCCCTCTCTTTTTTCTCTAGTTCTGGGTTGTCGTTGTTTTTTGGGATTCTTTGACTTTTTCTTTTTATTTTTTGATATTTTTTCTTCACTTAGGAGCACAAAAGAAGTAACCACAAAAAATATGAGCTTAAACAAGTGAAAGGCGTGGCCTGTGGAAATTTTAGAAGATGTGCTCAAAATTGATAAAAAGCTTATGACCACGAAAAAGATGATCTTGTGACCAGTTTTTGGCCAAAATAAAAATTTCCGATCTCGGCAAAGCCAAGACGGATAGATTCAAAAAAAATTCTAATCGATTTTGATATATGGAACATCGAAATCTGAGTTCGTATGCGAAAACTAGACCATTTTTATGAACTGACTCCGAATTAGAGGACAAAACGGGAATAATACGCGCAAAATTGGTCACGTCAGCAAGGATTTGATGGAAATAGTGAAGATAAGTGTAACAAATTAGATGGCGTGGACTAGGGTCTGATGAATATAAAGGAAACACAGTAAGACTTAAAGGTGTTCACGGATTATGATGAAAAACAAAGGGAAAAACATAAACTGGACTAAAAAGCGATCTAAAACCAGCAACCAGAACTTGCCCTAGGACACAAACTCAACAACGCGAAATAGAGATGAAATTACACAACACAACGAGGTATAGGACAGGGAATAGGTGGCAATGTATATTTTTTGGCTTTTTGTGGACTATAGTCTATAGGTAATACAAAAATAGTAACAGTCTAAAGGGGAAAACAAAGTTATACCTAACGGACAACAAGGTCTCTGATACCTCTTGATGTAGACTAGGCCCGATCTTCCGAAAGGTATGATAGCATCGATTCATAGAGACTCGATGTTTATGATCTAGGCTTCGAACCAAGATTGATTCAGACCCCCACAACTGTTACACCACTGCTCCATTGGTTATCAACCACGCGAACACGATTGATCTCGCCGAGAAGGCTTTCCTGCAAGCGAATCGAGAACACAAGCAAGAACGAGATAAACGCAATCTAAAATTACAAATAAATATGAGGCTTATAATAATAAGAAGAAGTTCAAGTCTTTATTCGAAAGGACTAATCGCCACAGGCAAACAAGATCAAGAACTGGGGCCCTGGTTCACAACAAGCAACCTTGGCGGCACAGTTGCAGCAAAACGATGTCTGTTTCAAAAGGAAATCAAGAACTAAACAAAATCCAAACCCTAAGGAGAGCGACGGCTGCTAATTATAGAGTCTTGGGTGGCACTCCCCTTGGACGCGCCCCCTAATGGGCCCAAACACGATACATGGTCCAACAGACCAAAAGATGGTGTCGCAGCATCCTGACAGATTCTGGATGCTGACTTGTTTCAATGATTACCATTGATTCTGAAGGTCTTTTGATGTGAGACCACTTGGATTGGCTTCCTTATCAAATTAGCTTTCTAACCATATGTGGATCGTTGAAAATGGAGTCCGAATGCGTCCTGGGTGACCAGTTTAAGGCAGACTGGTCCTAGAGGCCGAGGCAGACTCGAACTTGAGTTGCTTTGGGCCTCCACCTTGGGGACTCGAACCGAATTAGCCTCAGACCTCCTTCTTGACTTGGACACCCTTGCTGGCCTCCTACCCCTCCATACCATGTGCCAAATAGGGTCATATACATGGGTGTCATGTCCTCGTCAACAACTATAGCCACTGGAATTTGCTCAAGGTACATCATCCCCAAGATCACAAAAAGGTTATGCAACATTACATATCATTGATCTTTTTTTTGATTGACAACATAGATCCTTAATTCAGAGAACATGCATTGAATTCATTTGAGAAGACACACATTTCTGCTTTTTTATTTTTTCTAGCTAACTACGAAAGACATAATCATGAATAAACATGACAAGAATCTAATAACCATCACTCAATCATGAGAACAGATCCATGCCGTTATCTAGATCAGACCACACTAACAAACAGATGCAACAATCGTTATCTAGATCGAACCACACTAACAAACAGATGCAACGAAAGCTAAGCCGTTGAAACCTGACCACCTTGCGCAGCTTCTTGACGAGTGCCATCAGAACCCTGTAACCTACCAAAAGAAACACATTACATATAGAAAACACATTTTTCATAGCATCTTGAACCCTATTTTTAGCTGATTTTGTGTAGTATAATTTTCATAGCATTAACCTTGCTTTTGGCTACATGCTTTTCTAAATGAGTAGAGATTACAATTGTTTAGGGGAGATGAAGAGATTGAGGTAGATTTCATAGTTGTTTTAACCAAATAGCCTTTCACAGCACATAGCTCATTGCAGTTTTTAGCTCACCGTTGAACCAAACAAAATATAAAATTTTTGGTGCTACAAATTACCAACAACAATCCATCAACAGGAGAGGCAACTGAGGCTAACAAAGTTTAGTGATTGCCAACAAGGTCACAATGTTACACCTGCTCAAGATACCATGTTAAAGGGACACCCAATAGATTAACATCGACACATTTATATCCGATCAAGCCACACGTAGCTCCCCCGAATTGTAAGCCTCATCTTTAAAATTTTAAAAATAATCAACCTAAAAATCAACAACCAAAAACGTAGCTTCATAGCTTAGATACAATTTAACTCACACATTTCCAACAAAACATTATAATTGTGCAATTCTTGGCTTTGAATTCTAGAGCTAGAATGGAACAAATATCTTGGGTATGTAACTTGTTCAAAACAAGTAGCAAAGCTAAAAGGACAATGCCACTGGACCCTTGATAGACTATAGAGCTGGGTAACTCATTTTAGTGGAATAAACCATGAGGAATGGGTGGCATCGATACCGAGCCTCGCGTGCTTGGCTGGCTTGTAAGAGATGGAGAACTCTGCAAGACAGTGGTCAATCATCTTAGGATTGATCTTAATCTGGTTGAAGGTCTTGCCATTGCAGACACCAACAATGCTTCTAATCATCTCAGGGACAATGATCATGTTGTGGAGATGGGTCTTCATTAGCTCTGGCTTCTCACCCGTAGGAATTTTCTTTATAATCCTGTGTGTCTTTAACGCATGCCCCCTCCCCCTCCATTTTAGCCCAAGCTCCACCACTGAGAAAACTAGCCTTCTGATTCAAAAAAGTGCATCTCCTTCCAAGTGCAAATTTACAGTAAACATAACACTACAACCAAATAGAAAATCTACAACCATAGCCACTGGAATTTGCTCAAAGTATAACTTGTGAAACCAAGTTGACAAAAAGCATGCACAAATTCATTCTCTTCATCGCTAGCACTAACATATACCCACCATCATCAGTAGCAACATAAGCATGCTTGCTGGGGCAATCCCTCATGATGTGACCATGCCCTTGCAGCGGCAGAGAACAGTTTAGGCAGATCCACTCGAGGATGGTGTCGAAGATGAGTTCTTTTGTGTAGGTGTTGGTGCCTGCACATTAGTCAATTTACTCATATCGGTTGGTTGTAAAGGTGTGGACGATGTTGTCACACGTGGCCTTTGCCATCCTTATACTTTCCTTTCAGCTTTAAGAGCAAGATGATATAGTTGTGAAAATTTGGCGCAATCTTTATAATAAAGAATATCTTGTATATCATGATGCTAACCACACAAAAAATCTAGAGCACTTATCCTAGTCTTTGGCGCTGCTCATATGAAGGCTTGGAAGAAATCATCGATCTTTGAGAGGGCCTTATGCACAGGTTTAAAGGAAGTATGTGCAAAGAGACTACAAAATTCGATGGCCTGAGGTTTAGTCGATCGTGCCCTTGAGACCTCTCCTCCAGCTTAGCATGCCTTCCACCACCTCCATCTTCATGATCACAGACTCGGCTGTGAGTATGCCAAGACAATGCACAACAGCCAAACCCTAGCAGAAACTAGAGGCACAAAACATAGTCGGTTAGCAGAGATGGTTGGGCTCTGAAATAGAGGATCTAACGTGGTGTGGGGGTATTAACCCCTATACCCTTACGGCTAGGCTTGGGCCAGCCTGGACCAGGGGGTCCGGCCCACTAGAAGACGATGTGTGGCCCAGCCGATCTGTTTGGAGTCCCGCGCAAGGAATAAAGACAGACTTGGAGATCAAGCAAGATCCTGGTCGGTTAGAATAGGAATCCTTATCCGGCCACCTATGACAATTGTAACTGGTTAGGATTAGTTTCTAGATCTGTAACCCTACCCCCCAGACTATATAAGGCAGGCAGGGGACCCCTCTCAAAAATCATCTCATTGACATACAGCAATACAATTAGACGCAGGACGTAGGTATTACGCCTTCACGGCGGTCGAACCTGGATAAAACCTCATGTCTGTCTTGTGTCACCATCTCGTTCGTGGCTTGCGCACCTGTCTGCCGATAATCTACTACCTTGGGCATACCCCTAGGTAGACTGCCAACCATATTTCGTTGACAGTGGCGCGCCAGGTAGGGGGTGTGCGTACTGCTCTCCAGACGAACAAGATGGTCATCATCCTTGGTTCCATGGCTACGTCAAACGGCCTCATGTTCACCATTGGCCAGATCACCTGGACCACTGGCTCCGACAACTTCATCGCCATGACCACGGAGGAGGCGCAGATCCAATCTATGTCGACCACTCCTTCACTAGCATCAGCTACGGCTCCGACCATGTTGGATCCTGCTCCGGCCACACCAGCATCGTCTCTAGCCACGCCGACAACCCGTCGTTCGCTTCCTCGCTACAAAGGGAGGCAGATCGACAACACCGACCTGCTCGACTCCATTGATCGGGTCAGCACCAAGCTTGCTGAAACCCTAGCTCTGGTAGATTCGATTCAAAATCAACCTACCGAGCAGGTAACCACTACCCACAATAGATCTACCCGACCAGCTTGGGCTAGTCATCCTACACGACTCGGTACAGATCTTGTGGTCACATCTACTCCTGAAGGGCGCTCCGTTCATCGCCGACCAGCCCCCGCAACAGGTCTCTGGCTCTCCGAGTGCGAAGCCTTGATGGAGAATTACCAGGCTCAGCCCTACGGCCTATGAAACACTGCTTCCAACTACACGTACAATATACAACACTGCTCGGATCTGTGTTTTATACATCGACCTTGGCCAAAGACATGCAACTTTGTCAACATGGTTTGGATTGAGGAGTATCAAGAAGGATCGGTCCACACAGTTCAAGAGGGCGGCTCAAGCTCCCCGTCCGGCATCGCCTCTAATGGCTCCGTCCACACTGAGCTCCAGCATCATGACAATGAAGAAGTTGAATACGATCTAGATATCCTAGACCACTCCCCGGGTTTCCCACGATTCCCATCCTTCCCACCAAGGCGAGGAGACTTGATCAATGTCGTCAGTAATGATGAACCACCGGCAGTTGGCGAAACAGAACAAGAAAGGCTAGCATGCGAAGCACGCAATATTGATCGGTTTAATCGCAGACAAGCCGAAGCCGAGGCAGAAGAGGAGGCATGACGCATAAGGTTCCAGCCACGTGATCTTAACAATGCATTTGATAGGGTAGGGGAAAAGCAGGTCTTCAGGACTCCAAGCGCCAACGTAGCTGTTGATATGGCGACAATGCAACAACTACCCAATACCCCAGAAATCCAGGCAATTCATGATGATGTACAAGCCTACCTGACGGCTGCTATAGCCCAGACCGCTGAGATTGCAAACCAAGCCCGGGCTCCGTCCGTCTCAGTCGAATCAAGCCGCAGTCGCCAGTACTCAAGTTGCCCATAGTCACCCAACCAACGTGGCTCACGCAACAACGACCCACTAGACAACCGTCAAGGTGGAAACAGTGGTCATGATGGTGGTCGGGATGACAACCGCCGCGACTACCAGGACGACGACCGCTGCAACAACTAGGACGATAATCGATGAGACAACCGCAACAATCACCGTGATAACCATGGTCGCAGGGTCAACCAGGGTGGCAATCGAGATCACCATGATGGCAATAACAATCTCCGCCACTCCCTCAGAGAACGCGATCTACGCGATCACATTAACCAAAGAGCCAATGATCATGCATCCCACGAAAGCTATCGCCGTATGGAATATGATACTACCCACGGCCCTCTGGGTTTGAAGCAGTTTACTCCTCACCTTCGCCAAGTTGTGTGGCCAAAAAACTTCAAGCTCGAAAAACTCCAGAAGTACGACAGCAAGGAGAACCCCGAGTTATGGGTCATGCTCTATGAAACCGCGTGCAGATCGGCCATGGCTGACGAGCACGTCATGTCTAATTACTTCGTAGTTGCCGTTGGCCATGCAGGCCACCAATGGCTGGTCAACTTGCCGGCAAACTACTTTGATTCTTGGCAAGAGCTCAAGCAAGCATTCATCGACAACTTCATTGCTACTTGCGAACAACCCGGCAACAAGTATGATCTGCAGTGGATTCAAGATCGCAAAGATGAGCCACTACGCGAGTACGTCCGACGCTTCTTGAAGATGCGCATCAAGGTCCCGTCAATCTCCGACAATGAGGCAATCGAAGCTTTCATCACTGGTCTCCACTTCCACGATGCCCTAAGGGACAAGCTCCTCCACAAAAGACCTAAATCGGTCACAACGCTCCTAGCCACTACTAAAAAATATGCGGACACCGATGATGCTAAAAAGATAATCATCGAAGAAGCAGCAAGGGTTCCATGCTCCGACCACCCCCCACACCGCGATGACTACCGTGGCAACTATGGTCGGAACGACAATTTTGATCGCCGCAACCAGCGCAACGATTCCCGCGACCACCACGACCAGCATAATCAGCGGCGTAATCGCCATGACGATTACAGGGGCAAGCGTGCTCAGGAAGATGACAGCGAAGTCAACATCGTTAAAAAAAGGTGGCGGACGTCACAACTACGAAGAAGACTATGCCAAAGCATTGAAAGGACCCTACCAGCTCCATCCCAAGTCAAACCATACCATGGAGAATTGCCATGTTCTCAAATCCATCTACACGCGCCAACAGGCTCCGAATAAATCCGACAAGCCTAATGACGTAGGGGAGCAGCATAACGAGGACAATGATGATGAAGATGTAGATCCCCATCACAAGTACGTCAAGCCAACCGACCGCGTCCACACCATCATTGGGGGCAGAGTGTCCATCAAGACCAAACGAGAGCGCAAGCTGCTCACCCGCGCTTGCTTGAACATGGCCAATGCCGACAACCTCATCGCCGATCCATGGCTCCCTCCTTGGTCTCACCGCGAGATCTTCTTTAGCAGAAAGGACCAATGGGCTACAATACCTGAGCCAGGGCATTTTCCTCTGGTTCTTGATCCTTGTATCAACAAGGTTTAGTTCGATAGAGTGCTGATTGACGGCGGTAGTTCCATCGATATACTGTTCAAGAACAGTTTGCTAGCCCTGAAGATAACCTAGGCTGATCTCAAGCCATACGAGGCATAGTTCTGGGGTGTTCTCCCCGGACAGAGCTCCACACCTCTTGGGCAGATCACGCTACCTGTGCAATTTGGTACCCCAGACCACTTCTGCACCGACTACGTCAACTTCGTGGTCGCCGACTTCGAAGGCACCTACCATGCTATCCTTGGCCGACCAGCACTCACCAAGTTCATGGCCATACCTCACTACAGGTATTTGGTGCTCAAGATGCCTACTGAGAAGGGGGTTCTAACTCTCAGGGGCAACGTATACACAGCTTACACCTACGAGGATGATAGCTCCAAAATAGCAGAGGCTCATGACCTCTCTATTCACATGGCCGAGACCACGCTCGATGCCAAGCAGACCCTAGCCGACCATCTGGAGATCCCAGAGCTCGAGGCCCCACGCAAGAACATCAAGTCCAAAGAGCACAAAGAGATCTAGATGGTCGACGGTGATCCCAGCAAAACAGCCCTTATCGGGGCCAATCTGGATCCTAAATAGGAAGACGCGCTCGTCAGGTTCTTGAGGAGCAATATGAGTGTGTTCGCATGGAAACCTGCTGACATGCCCGGTGTACCTCGAAACTTGATCGAGCACTCCTTAAATGTCGATGGCAAGGCCAAACCCATCAAACAGAAGCTACGACAGTTCGCTCGCGACAAAAAGGAGGCTATTAGGGTAGAAGTTACACGGCTTTTAGCAGCCGGATTTATCAAAGAAGTGTATCATCTAGAGTGGTTAGCCAACTCGGTTCTTGTACACAAAAAGAATAAGGAATGGAGAATGTGTGTTGATTACACTGATCTCAATATAACACTGCCTTAAAGACCCCTTCAGCTTACCTCGCATAGACGAGGTCATAGATTCAACTGCTGGTTGCGAGCTGCTTTTCTTTCTCGATTGCTACTCTGGTTATCACCAGATCGCTCTCAAAAAGGACGACTAGATCAAGACATCCTTCATCACGCCTTTCGGCGCCTACTGCTACATGACCATGTCGTTTGGGCTCAAGAACGCTGGGGCCACCTACCAACGCGCCATACAGGCCTGCCTTAAAGATGAGATAAAAGATGACCTCGTCGAGGCTTATGTTGATGATGTAGTTGTTAAAACCAAGGAAGCATACACCCTTGTCGACAACCTAGAATGTACCTTTGCAGCCCTTAACACATTCCAATGGAAATTAAACCCAAAGAAGTGCATCTTTGGTGTTCCATCTGGTATACTGCTCGGCAACATCGTCAGTCACGACAGCATACGCCCTAACCCAGAGAAAGTAAAAGCTATCTTGGACATGAAACCACCCAAAAAGGTGAAGGATGTTCAGAAGCTTACCGAATGCATGGCTGCCCTCAGTCGTTTCATATCTAGATTGGGCAAAAAAGGACTACCATTTTTCTAGCCGCTCAAAGCATCCAAGAGGTTTGAGTGGTCGGAGGAAGTAGATGCTGCCTTTACATAGCTAAAACAATTCCTTACATCACCTCCGGTCCTCACTGCTCCCAGAGAAGACAAAACCGTCCTGCTCTACATTGCGGCAACTAATCGAGTGGTCTCCATTGCCATGGTGGTCGAGCGCGATGAGCCCAACCACATCTACAAGGTACAGCAACCAATTTATTTCATCAGTGAGGTGCTCAGTGAATCCAAGACCAGGTACCCATAGATTCAGAAACTGATCTACGCCATACTAATTACATCCCAAAAGTTGAAACACTACTTCAATGGATATCGTATGGTGGTCATGACCGAGTACCCTTTGGGAGACATCATTTGCAACAAGGATGCAAATGGGCGCATCGTCAAATGGGCAATGGAGCTATGCCCTTTCTCCTTGGAATTTGCAAGCCGTACTACAATCAAGTCTCAGGCACTTGTCGATTTCATCGTCGAGTGGACAGACTTAAGCACACCTGCCTCTCAGGGGCCCGCTGAGTATTGGAAGATGTACTTCGACGGCTCCCTCAACATCGATGGTGCAGGAGTAGGAGTCCTTTTTGTATCACCATCCAAGGAGCAGCTCCGATATGTCCTCAGGATTTATTTCCCGGCGTCTAATAACACCGATCTGCGCATTGCGGTCGAGCTCGGTGTCAAGCGTCTCTACATTTACGGAGACTCGGCTCTGGTCATCAACCAACTCAAGAAAGACTGGGATACGACCAGCGAAAAGATGGACGCATACTGCAGAGCGATCAGAAAGCTAGAAGGCAAGTTCTATGGCATCGAGTACACACATGTGGTCTGGGACAAAAATCAAGCAGCAGATGCGCTGTCAAAGTTAGGATCATCCCGAGCCAAAGTCCCACATGGCATATTTGTTCAAGACCTCCTCATGCCCTCCATCAAAGAAGAAGATCCCGCGATCGACAAGCCTCCAGACCAGCCATTGGTGGCTACGGTTCTGGCGTCAAACACCACCAAACCACCTCCAACCACTAAGGAGCCCGACTGGAGAGTACCTTTCATCAAATACCTGATAGATGGTAGTGGTTACACCGATCGGATAGAAAACGAACGCCTGATGCGTTGCAGTAAGCAATATCTGCTCGTCGATGGCAAATTGTGGTGCAAGAATGCGAAGGAGGAAATCTTGATGAAGTGTATAACCCAGGAGGATGGTGAACATCTCTTAGACAAAATCCACTCTGGCTCCTATGGTAACCACGCGGCCTCAAGAACGCTGGTCGACAAGGCTTTCCGAGCAGGGTTCTATTGGCCGTCAGCCGTAGCCAATGTAGAGAAGCTAGTCCGCCATTGTGAAGGTAGTCAGTTTTTTGCCAAGAGAATCCATGTACCAACACATGAGATTCAGACTATACCAGCCTCTTGGCCCTTCGCATGCTGGGGACTAGATATGATCGGGCCTTTCAAACTGGCCCCTAGGAAATTTACATGCGTCTTTGTGCTGATCGACAAATTCTCCAAGTGGATAGAGTACATGCCCCTGGTCAAGACATCTTCAGAAAAGGCTGTTGCGTTCCTCGACCAGGTCATCCACCGCTTTGGCATACCCAATAGCATCATCACTGATCTGGGTACTCAGTTCACCGAGAACGCTTTTTGGGACTTCTGCGATGAAAGAAGCATAGTAGTAAAAGACGTCTCGGTGGCACACCCTAGAGCTAATGGACAGGTCGAGCAGGCAAATGGTATGATCTTGGGTGCACTTAAGAAGAGGATGTATAGAGAGAATGACAAAGCTCCTGGAAGATGGCTCAAAGAGTTACCAGCCGTGGTCTAGGGTCTCAGAACCCAGCCCAGTCACAATACCGGTGTATCACCATACTTTATGGTTTATGGCGCTGAGGCAGTGCTCTCAGCAGATATAGCCTTCAGATCAGCACGGGTAGAGAACTTTGATGAAGACAAGGCCAATGAAGTGAGGGAGCTAGAAGTGAATAGTGCAGAAGAGAAGCAGCTCGATTCTTGCGTACGTACAGCAAAATACCTTGCTATTTTGTGCAGGTACTACAACAAGAACGTCAAGGAGTGGTTCTTCGTGGTTGGGGACCTGGTTCTGAAGTGGAAGACGAATTAGGCTGGTGTCCACAAACTCGCAACCCCATGGGAAGGACCCTTCATGATCAAGGAGGTTACACGTCCTACATCTTATAGGCTAGCTCGCCTAGACGGCACAGACGTACCCAATTCCTGGCACATCGACAAGCTTAGGCGTTTCTATGCTTAGCTACTAAGATATGTACCCCTCTTGTACTTTTGGTTTATTTCAATAAAGCTGTTATGATTTCTCCGACCACTCTAATGTGTCACTTCAAAGTCTATTGTTATTCTAACTCTACCAGTTAAAACCGACCACCATTCCTTCTTGGGTTCTCGGAGCAGGCCCTATCTCCGGTTCCTCCCAACGCGTGCATGGGATCCGCTCTCTACGCTATGGGTGATCAACAGGTGCTCTCTGGTTTGACTTGTGTGTTTCTACGTGTGCACAAGCTACGCACCTCACACTCTGACCGCAAGGCAAACTAGGGCCATACAAACCTTTCAGGATGACATGTTGACTAAACTGGTACAACTAAACAGAACGCCAACACGTTCTAACTTAGTTACATCAACATGGTATCCGAGCTTAAACACGTTTTCTACAAAACAAGCAAGCTTATGTTGATATACAGTTACGTTATTACAAGCTTGCCTGAAAAGGTCCAAGTTTACAATAACCCAACTACATCTTCTTCTATAGCTATAGCCTACACTATTGGCTGGTTGGGGCACACGGCGCCTGCTGCTCACTGGGCCTAACATCGTGCTCAGGTCTCGGGGACTCTGGCATTGATCGAGCTGAAGAAGATGGCCTCGCCAATGCCTGGCTGGTCGAGACCGTAGGCTTCGCCAGTTGGCTTGAAGATGACGACACTCCCAATTGACTTGTTGACGACGCTCCTTGTACGGGTGGTGTCGCACCTCCACACAGGTTAATATCACCAATTATTTTCACCGACAAGTCCAGTTAGGTCATCCGTAGCTCCTCGGCCTTGTCTGGATCTAACTCCTTCAGGTATCCAGCCTCCAGGCGCTTGAGACCGATCAGGGGGTAGTGAGCACGTACCATGATTAGCACATGTGCGCCTGCATACTCTCCCACCTCCTTCATGAACCCCTAGAACCATCCCCATGCCCTTTGGCATCTCTGGATCAATCCCAGCTGCGGCGTCCTTGGCAAATCTTCTGCTAGCGCCAGATCGATAAGGTTAATGTCGGGTACCAGAAAAAGGGGTACCCCAAGCAAAGACCAAAAAAACTGCTTAGACCCTAAAAAGCAAGAACCAATAGAACAAACAAGGTCTCGGCCAAAATCTCCGATTCGCTCGAGGCCCCCTCGTCGAGGCCTCAGAGGAAGCAACGAATCTCCGATTAGCCCGAGGCCCCCTCGCCGAGGCCTCAGAGGAAGCAATGAATCTCCGATTCGCCTGAGGCCCCCTCGCCGAGGCCTCAGAAGAAGTACCAATTCTCCGATTCGCGTGAGGCCAGCTCGGCACCAGCCCCGCGACTGCCGCTTTGACCAAACTGCTCTGGCTGAACATCACGTCCAATCAAAGCGCTCAACTACTCCAACAACCGCATGATGGCACGGTACAGCGAAGTCCCGTCAACACCCTGCCATCTGCGACGGGACGAAGCAGGGGTTACCGATCACTGTGCTACCTAACTCCTACACCAAGGATAACGCGACATGGGGAGTCATGGCTGGGTCCCTATAACCTTGGAATCAGCGCACCAACCACTCCATCTCGCCCAAGACCCCTCGACAAGGCCTCGGACTCACTGATCCCGCTCCGTCTCACTCGAGACCCTTCGGAGGGGCCTCGGACAAACTGTTCGTGCTCCGCCTCGCCCGAGGCCGGGCTCCTCCCGCAACCTCGTCATCTCCGCCTCAAACATCGCTCTGGCAAGTTGTCGCATCCAATTAATGCGCCCAGCTGCACCCACTACATAAGCCACGATCGACAGTGCACTACTACAGGAGCGACGAGACAACGGTCAAATCTCCTTTTTACCATCCCTTGCTGATAATACAGGTACCATACCCTGTAGACACACGTCCCACACTATTCCACCTAAATCAATTACGAGATGGTCACCGAGACCCCGCATTGTCGCTTCTAAAGGCCTCTGCACAGTGGGCCTCGGCGCGACTAGCTACAGTAGCCGCCAGGCCTCGGCACTTCATAAGTCAACAAATCCATAGGAACGCAGCATGTCGCCTGCCTGACCATACTGACTAGACTTCTATGGGAACTCCCACGACGGCACACTGCCCTAGGGGTAGAGTATGTCATCAAATAGTCCTTTGAAAGCTCTACGTATAGCTCTCTCATGTACGCTGGTTTCCCCCTGGCGGCTATAAAAGGAGGTAGCCAGTACCGTTTCGAGGGGAGGGGGAGGAGGAGAGATCAAATCGGCTCACGAACGCCCACACAAGTAACGCACCTCATTTTGTAATTCAGATTTCCCCTCACAGAGACCTGGGACGAACACCCTCTCTCGCCTAGCTTGTAACCCCCTACTACAAGCACCCCAGTGCGAGGAATACAAGAACACTTTCTCAGACTGGACGTAGGGCATCCATCGTCTGAACCAGTATAAACCTTGTGTCTCTTTTCATCACCATCCAGAATCGGGAGCACGCAGCACAAATTCACTCGTTGGTTGAGGACCCCCGGTCCAAAATACCGACAGTTAAGGACCGGCAAAATGCCCTTTGCCACCTCCTAGCACCGGCTTTTCCAGGTATCACAGTCCTTGGTGATCTCTTGGCATTGCGCCTTCCAGCCGTCTTGGTCTTTCATCATGGCCTCCAGATGCTTCTTTGCATTGATTTTTATAACTGCAAACCGCACACACTGTTAAGACGTTATACCGTGACAAACTGCGGTAGGCAACAAAAATGAGCAAAGGTGGTTGGACAACTTACCTTTTAGCTCCTCTATCATCTTGGTCATGTGGTCCTAGAGCTGCGACTGGTCTTGCGCTAGTTTTCTGTTGTTCTCGTTTAGGCGATCACACTCCCCGACCACACGACTGTTCTCCTCTTGGAGACGGATCACTTCAGCTTCTAAGCCTGCACTACAGCTTGGATGACTAGGTTCTGCTTCTGGGAATCTTGCACCGTCTTTTCATGATCGGCGGCTTCAAGTCACTGGTGCAAACGGTCCACCTCCGCCATCAGCTCCTTGTTGTTTGCAGCGATCCCCTAGATCTGGTCGAAGTATTTCTTGCGGTACCTTGCGGTCTTCATTAAGTCCTATGTGCAGATAGCTAAGTAAGACAACTACGACTAGACCGCAAGACCAGGGGGTGAAGCGAAGCTTACCTGCACTTCCGTAACAAGCCGCTTCGCCGCCCGTTCAACTTTCTTGGTTTCTTCGACCTCCGGGATTTCCTCATGGATAACCCATTGGTTGTTCTACCAACGCGACACATAAACATGTCGCTTGTCTTGCGGATGGCCCAGGACCTCCTCCACCTCGTCCTCTTTGGGCTCTTCTTTGGGTCCTGGTGTTGGCCCGGCATCAGCAGCATCTGTGATCACCACAGCCTTCCCATGAGCTACAGCGTCGGTAAATGTGGTCTGTGCCCTCACCTTTGGCCGCTGCTCCTCGGTCTGCTCTATTACCCTCGACGCTGAGGTGTTGCCCTCAGTAGGTTTAGCGCTCGAAGCACTCGTGCCTAGCTCGGCTGGTCCCTCGACCACCTGCTCGGGGACTGTTGTCTGACTGCTCGCTTGCTGAGGCCCCGATGGATCTTCTACTATGGCTTCCTCGGTGGTCGGCTGCTGGGTAGTTTGCTCTGTACTTATTGGCGGCGCCACGCCACTTCCGGCTAGCTGGTCCGAACTTTTCTGTGGACGCCGAGCTAGTACATCTGAGATAAGTTCAGAAAGCAATCATATTAAATGCAAATTGCTAACTTATATCAAGGTTACAAATACTTACATGTTGGAAGCGCGGAATGATGTGGAGAAGGCGTGTCTCTTCGGCCGTACTTGCTCCACATGCTATGTGGATGAATCTTGGTCTCCCTCTACATCTAGCACTATCGCTGGGCCTTGGTGCTCGACCCCTCCGCCGCTTGTCCTTCGCGCTATAGTGGTCGCCGGTCGCGTTCCTTGCCCAGGTACTCTTGAGCTCGACCTGGCTACATCCTTCACCACCGTCGGCGATGTGGGTCCCACAGGCGCAGAGGACCCACCTTGCTCCATCGACTCTAGTTGCTTCCTCCTTTTTCGAGGGACAAGTTGAAAGGTGTCTGCATCTTCTCCCTCCTCTACGCCATCGTCCGGCCAGGCAAAAATCGCCTGTTGACGCTTGCCGACCGGGTTCTCCTCCGGGTCCCCCTCGGGCTCATTGATATTTAGCGCTTCCCCGGTGAGCAGGGTGGTTACTGATCTCTTCTTCGACTGTTTGGGGGCAGCCAGCCGCTTACCAGCGGCTTTGGCCGTTGCCTCCTCTCCAGCTCCGAGCTCCGCCCAGTCGACGTCCTCGTCCTCGATCTCGACACTGGTCTGGGTGGTGGGATCAGCTCCTTGTGGCCACTCTACTCTAGGGGGTGGAGACACAAACACTGTCGCTCTATCCTGACCATTAACCTGGGTAATAAAAGTGAGTGAACACAGTAAGTTTCCACTTATCCTACCACAATATAAGACTACGGGTACGCGGCAAGACGAGTTACCTTTGGGGGAGGTCGGGCAAGCTTGAAAGCATGCTCGATGTCGCTCAATCTAGCATAATTTGGATCGGCTAAGTTAAATAGATTGCCAATTCTAGCTTTGACTTCGATTTTGTCAAGCGCCCTCTGCCTCATCCTCGTCGGGTCTATGCTCCCTTGATACTCATAGCCAGGATGTACCCTCCTCTGGCAGGGCTAGACCCGTCGGCTGATGAAGCTCCTGACCACGCTCGAACCATCCAGTTTTTTCCATGGGATCATTCCAAATATTTCTAGGATCTGTCCTAGATGCTCGGGCTTCTCCGACCAGCTCGTCTTCTTCTCCGGAATGTAGCCCGCGTCACACAGCGTGATCGTGTTCGGCTCTTCGTGGATGTAGAACCATTTTTGTACCAGTCATCGAGCGACGTGTTCCATAGGCAGTGCAGGTACTGGGCTTTCATGCCGTCATGGAGGTTGAGGTATAGACCCCCAGCTATCTTCGAACCACCGCTTCCTTTCTTCCACAGATAGAAAAGATGGCGAAAAAAATCGAAATGGGGTTGGAAGCCACCATATGCTTCGCATAGATGAATAAAAGTGGCGACAAGGAGGATCGAGTTGGGATGTAGATTACAGATCCCAATCTCGTAGTAAAGATAGAGCCCCTAAAGAAACGGATGCACCGGAACTCCAAATCCCCATTTAAAGAAATCTTCGAACACCACGATCTCACCTGGTTGTGGATTGGGGTACCTCTCACCCTTCGGTGCACGCCATCCTGTGAGCTCCTTATTGTGGAGTACCCCCATGGTGATGAGGTCTTCAATGGTCTGCTCGTTGCTTTTCGACTTCCACCATTCCATCGCCATGACCCCTGTTGTCTTCTGCGCATCACTTTTCGCCATTTCCTTTCATTTTCCGCCTCAGACTCCGACCTTGCTGGTGAACGGGGAGTGTTTTGATCTTCAACAGCAGCGGGGGATGAGCAGAGGCGGCAGTTGAAGTGGCGGTGGATTGATTGGTGGTGATTTTAGATGTGTTAGGGTTGGTTGGCGAGAGGAAGACAAAAGCTGCAGTTGCGAATGGCAATGGGGTTCAGTAAATAGTAACTGACCTATCATATACCATATTTAACCCAAGAGTTATGTTGTTTCATCTGCCCGGGATTCTTGGGGGACGTGCGCATGCGTCGTAGACGGTTGTTTTCATGTTTGCAGTATTACTCAGCCTCGAGATCTACGCCAATATATGCACCTCTTTGTTGCTAGTGTCGAAGGGCCCACGTTGATGCACCTACTGACAGGTGCCACGCAACTGTTTGCTTGACAAGACAAAAAGGCAGTATGACGTGCTATACCCGTCTACTTTTTTGACCAGATGTGTCAGACCGGACTTGTCAGAACAAATAAATAAATAAATACATAAAATAATAGTACAAGTGGCATATGGTTTTTTGCCACACTTTTTATGCTTGGGGATTGTCCCGACCACCCTCGTGCTCGGGGACTGTCGCAACTATCCTTGTGCTCGGGGACTGTCCCGACCACCATCGTGCTCGGGGACTGTTTCGACCACTCTCGTGCTCGGGACTATCTCGACCGCCCTTGTGCTCAGGGACTAAACTGACTACGGTTATTCTCGGGGATTCATCGTTTTCCCCATGCTGCGCTCGAGGACTGCCCCGACCACTCTCCGACCATTGCTCGGAGACCGCTTTCCTCGGCTACATGTGATTTGTACTCACATACAGTTGAGAGGCATTTATTTTTTCTCACTTAGACCTTGCTACAAGGCTGATACCTCGCCTTCCAACAAGCTCGGGGACTACATCGGTACGATGCACCTACCGGTGCATTTCGTATCGCCTGTACGACGATTGGATTCTCAACTTAACTGGGAATTCTTTTTAGACCCTGGCACCACGTGCCTACGTCACCTACTACCAGGCTCGGGGACTAAGTGGGCACACTTCACCTTGCGGTGAATGTGCTTATTTTATCGACCCCTACGATCTGACTATTGGCCATAACTACTACTGTACAAGGGTCACTTATATTTCTTTTCAGAAATACAAGTGGGCACACTTGATCAGGAAAGAAATCTTTTTCTTTTTTCTTTAGAACACCATGCATTCTTCGGACAACCAAAATCTTCGGCTATAATCGTGGTCTACTGCTCTCTGTGCTGACCAGAATACTGACATATTTGCTTGGTCAATGTTTCAACCAGTTGGAGATGACATGAAGACAGACCGCATTAGCCAAGGAAGATCAAATGGTATGTCGCAACATAATACATGGTGCTCGGGGACTAGCTATGGGGGTATTAACCCCTATACCCTTACGACTAGGCTTGGGCCGGCCCAAACCAGGGGGTCTGGCCCACTAGAAGACGACGCGCGGCCCAACCGATCTGCTCGGAGTCCCGCGCAAGGAGTCAAGATAGACTTGGAGATCAAGCAAGATCCTGGTCGGTTAGAATAGAAATCCTTATCCGACCACCTATGGCAATTGTAACTGGTTAGGATTAGTTTCTAGATCTGTAACCCTGCCCCCTAGACTATATAAGGCGGGCATGGGACCCCTTTCAAAAATCATCTCATTGACATACAACAATACAATCAGATGCAGGACGTAGGTATTACGCCTTCACGGCGGCCGAACCTAGATAAAACCTCATGTCTGTCTTACGTCACCATCTCGTTCGTGGCTTGCGCACCTGTCTGTCGATAATCTACTACCTTGGGCATACCCCTAGGTAGACTGCCGACCATATTTCATCGACACGTGGATGCAAACGAAGGATGGGTTGTGGACTCCAGATCAAATCATGAGAGTGAGATCTGATCAAAGGCACGAGGAGGAGAAAGAACCCTAGCCGCCCCATCGAGACCGCCTACTCAATATGCCAGGGGCGCCAAGACTTCATGTTGAATTGTAAAAGAATGTGCTTTACCCATTACTACCACATGCATCCTATTCAACGTGTTTTTAATTATATATGCTAAGAGAATAACACACAACCTCCACATCATACTATAGACATGACTGTAGAACTATACTTGTTATGAAGCTGTCAAATATGATAAACTATGTGGCTTTGATACAACTTCCTTTGAAGATGACATGCATGCCCTGCTTTGTAGCACTCTTTTTGTGCCTTCTTGGCAAAATTTATGTTAATTTTTATTGATAACCATGTAAGGACTGCCCTACCAGCTTGCTCCGATTAAAGTGTCATATAGATAACATCATTGATTTTCTTGTTAGAGCGATGGTGCATATAGTAGATAGATAGTGGTATAGTGCACTTGTGATACATATGCAATCTTCTCTAGGAGTATTGGTTTGTTCCTAATGCATACTCTTTTTCTGAACAAAAATAATGTTTCAAGAAAATTTAGGAACACTAGTTGAGTTCTAAATTACTACATACAAACATACAAGTGAGACAGGATAAGCTTTTTTGTGCCCATTGGATATGGGCTAGCAATCCTATGTCTTTTATTTGGTAAGATTTAATTGCTACCGATCACGTGTTTAGCCTTCCTCCTACGAGGTAGGGCCCACACCTTAACATATTAACTCTTCATAGTGCCACCAACGCGCTTCCTCTCATATCCATACCCTCTCTCCCTTTTAGATCCGATGACGACAAGGGCAAGTAACACAAACTTTGGTGGCAGCGACTCCGGACTACGACGGATCCCCAGGCAAGTCCACCTCTCAAATCTAGTGATGCCTTAACCTATTAACTCTTCAGGGTCACCGATGCGCTTCCTCTCAGATCTAAACTTTTCTCATTTTCAGATCTGGTGACGACAAGGCCAAGTAGCACGAACTTCGGTGACAGCGACTACAGAATATGATGAATCCCTAGGCAAGTCAACCTCTCAGGTTTGGTTAGTCCGTAACCTATTAACTCTTCATAGGGTCACCGTTGCGCTTTCTCTCATATCCAAACTCTCTGCATTTTAGATCCGGTGACGGCGGAGGCAAGCAGCACAAATTTCTATGGCAGCGTCTATGAACTACGGTGATCCCTAGGCAAGACAACCTCTTAGATCCGGTGATGCCTTAACCTATTAACTCTTCAGGGTCACCGGTGCGCTTCCTTTCAGATCTAAACTTCTCTCCTTTTTAGATCTGGTGACGACGAGGGCAAGTAGCGCAGACTTCAGTGGCAGCGGCTGCAGACTACAACGGATCCCAGGCAAGTCAACATCTCAGATCTAGTGACGCTTTAACCTAGTATCTCTTCAGAGGGTCACCGATTCGCTTCCTCTCATATTCAGACTCTCCCTTTCAGATCCAGTGACAACGAGGGCAAGTGGCACGGATTTTGGTGGCAACGACTGCGGACTATGGCGGACCCCTAGGCAAGTCAACCTCTCAGACCTAGTGACGCCTTAACCTATTAACTCTTCACAGGGTCACCGACACGCTTCCTCTCATATCTATATTCTTTCTCCCTTTCAGATCCGATGACAATGAGGGCAAGTAGCACAGTCTTTGGTGGCAGCGGCTGCAGGCTATGACAAATCCCCAAGCAAGTCAACCTTCTATTTTCCTCCTCTTCTCTATTTCTCTCTCACTCCCAGATTGGGGGCATGGCGGTTTGGTGTTGAAGAAGTTCGAGACCAGTCTTTCGAGACTAGGCGCGGATCCAAAGGGGGAGGGCCGTTTGGACTATAGCCCCCAATGAGTCTGATTTTTTCATTAGACCACGGTTACTTAATCTCAAATCACCATTAATCTCTAGCTCTAGCCATAAATCTTCATTATTTAGACTCTTTTTTTTTCCATCATGCATCCGCCACTGTTCGAGACCACTCCCATTCGAAAGATAATTTTGGGATCCATGTGCGCACGAAATTTGGTTCAAAACGGTGGATCATGACCGGAGAACTCGTGCCCCAAAGTCGGAAGAGAAACACACTCGCACGGAGATTTCCCCCAAACAAACCTGTCCTCACCGAACTCCCAATTTCTCCATGAATTCTATACCAAATTAGACGAAACCACTCGCATTTGAAAGACAATTTAGTCTCCCACAAACACACTGAGTTTGAATGGGAACGATGGATCACGTCGCGAGAGGTGAGCCCGAGGATTCGAAAGAGAAGCACAGATTGAACAGGTTCGCGTCCGCTGGCGTCGACCCAGGAGGGCAGCATCCGAGCCACCGCGCCGCGAGCGTCCCCACCCGTTGGATCTGGGCGGATCCGACGGCCCGCGGGAAGCTGCTGCCGCGGCGGGGTAGATCGATCCGCGTGTGAACACGATCGACCAATCACAGCGTGGCGCTACGTCCCTGAGCCGTTCCACTCGCCACCGCTATTTAAGCGGCCTCGTTCTCGCCTCCGGTCTCATCACCGACAGCCGCCGCCGCCGACGACACAGCGAGCGAAGGCAGTAGTGCACGCGCAGTTCCGGAGTGGGTTGGGACTTGGGAGAGTAGCAGTAATAGTCGCGATGTCGACGGAAGAGGCTGTTGTCGCTGAGGTCCCGGTGACCGAGGTGGAGGCGGAGGCCCCGGCGGCCCAGGAGGCGGAGACGGACAAGGCGAAGAAGGCACCAAAGGAGAAGAAGGCACCAAAGGAGAAGAAGGCGCCCAAGGAGAAGAAGCCATCCGCGGCGAAGAAGCCGGCGGCGCACCCTCCCTACGCTGAGGTGAGAGCGCCGGTGGTTTGGTCCGTTGCGACTTGCGAGCTGATTCCTTGTTCTTCGTGGTTTAGTCCGGCAGCGGTTGAGTTTTTTGATTGTGCACTTTTGATGAGGAATCTGTTGGATTGGTTTTATCGCTGGCTTTTGTTCATGTTCGCGAATTCGATCTCGAGTCTGAGATGCATTTTTTTGGTGGTCTTGTTGCAGATGATCTCAGAGGCAATTGCTGCCCTGAAGGAGAGGACCGGGTCGAGCTCGGTGGCCATCGGCAAGTACGTCGAGGAGAAGCACGGCGGCAAGCTTCCCACCAACTTCCGCAAGCAGCTGACTGTGCAGCTGAAGAAGCTCGCTGCAGCCGGCAAGCTGACGAAGGTGAAGAACTCCTTCAAGCTGCCGACCGCCCGCCCTGCCACTGACGCCAAGCCCAAGGCCGTCAAGCCCGCCGCCAAGACCAGGGCACCCAAGGCGTCGCCGAAGGCGAAGGCCAAGACCGCGGCGAAGCCCAAGGCTGCGTCGCCCAAGGCCAAGGCCAAGGCCAAGGCCGCTCCCGCCGCCGCGTCGGCCAAGCCCCGCGGGCGCCCTCCCAAGGCTGCCAAAACCTCCACCAAGGCCTCCCCCGCCAAGGCGGCCAAGAAGGCTGCTCCCGCTGCCAAGAAGGAGAAGGCAGTGGCGACGCCCAAGAAGGCGGCCACCCCGAAGAAGGCCGCCGCCGCCGCTGCTCCGGCCAGGAAGGGCGCAGCCAGGAAGGCCAAGAAGTAGGCTGCCTGCCTGGTCTCCGGCGAGACCCTCGCGCCCCATTCCGCCTATAGATTTCCCCCCTCCTTTCTACCTACATTCGCCAGTAGCTCCGGCATGAGTATCAGCGGTACTAGTCATGCTCCTCTGCCTGTATGATGAGCATCAAGTTAAGCTATAATATTTCCATGATTTCTGGCTTCTGTCGATTGTTGGATTGGTTGATTTTGTTGGATGTAGAAGGATCCTAACATCGCATTATGTGTGGATATTTGACTGCCAGCTCTAATCGGCTTTGTTCAATTGTTAGATTGGTTGATTTGTTGGATTTAGAAAAAGGTTGGGGATTTGTTCGAAAATGACGCTGTAATCTTGGCGAAATCTCTAGAATCATTGCTTGCTGCTAATTGTTTCTACAATAATGCTTACAGCTAATTGATTTTGGAGGACTTTCCAAAACCAAAAGAGATGTATCGTTTCTACAATCATGCTTAACAGCTATTATGCTTACAAAGATGCTTATAACACCTACTATACTTTGCAAAAGAGATTCTGGTTTGAGCTATTGGAATTTCAAGGATGCAGAACGGCGCTAGTTTCCAAAACCAAAAGAGGTTCGGGTTTGCGCGATTTGGGCGTGGAGGCGCCCGCCGAAATGAGAAGCAGGTGGGATGAGCTGAAGCGATCGCGATCGCGCTGGCCCTGGCCGTTCGAATTTTGGGGGATGGACAGGTGGGGGCACGTACGGACGAATGAGAAGATGGTCTGCCAGGTCTGCCACCGTTCATTCGTGCCTGGGCTCTGGAAGCGCAAGAGTAGAGATGGGCCAGCGTCCGGCAATTTTATAAATACTAAAATAAAGAAAAAAAAAGTTCATATTACCATTAACTTTTATAAAAGCATGTTTTTTATCCTGAACTATAAAACCAAGTAAATCGCCTCCCTGAATTTTTAAAATCGTTCGGCTTTAAAAGACGGTTTTATCTTTTTCTTTTTTATTTATTTCAGTTTAATTTTTTAAAAAAGCATAGTAAATAAAAAAAAATCATAAAATAAAAAAACTATTTTTTTACTCCACATGAGTATATCTACACAGTGAATATATAATACAATATGCTTTAGTACAAATTTTTTGATGTCAGTTTAGATATATGTTTTTCTATAATTAATTTATAGGTGTAGTTATTGTCCAATTATGATGAAATTTTGATGATGGGTTAATTATTGTATGCTTGAACTGTTGCCACGGTGCAGCAGCAAATGGATGTGGTGGTGGGGCGACTTCCTCGGATGTGGAGAGCCTGCGCCGCTGCGAGCTGCCGGCGCAGCGCTCGGCGTCACCGCGTCAGGGCTGCCGGCGAGAGGCAACCAACAAGAGGCAAGCCGCAAGGCGTGTAGGTGACGGATATAATTGCATTCTTTGTTGAAGAGAGTTATTATGTAATATTAATATTTTTAATATATTTTTTGTTAAGTTAAGTAAGTTTGACTTATTAGAAATGAGAACGACAATTAAAAATAAAAAGAGGGAGTAGTTTCTGTTATAACTTTATTTATAAACCTAGAAAATACAATATTAACATAGTGTGTTGTCAGACAAATCTAAGAGCAATTCCAACAGACTTTTTATTTGCTTCTGTATATTTCGATTTGGATAATTTGATATAAAACAGGTCTCCAACAGACAATACATAATAGCTATTAAATTTGAAAGCTTCACTGCATGCGGCTCGGTGATCCTCAACATTACTTATTTTTTTGCTGCATAGAGAGCAACTACTCTGTTCGGATCCATGTAGATAATACATAATAGCTATATGCTAATAGTTACCTCTTTTGGATCAAATAGATGCAATTAATAAAATAGCTAACTATTAGTTGGACCTCTAGATAGTAATTGTCTCACTGGTTGAAGCAAATCAGATAATCAGTCTGTTCGCTGTTTGGTTTCTTGGCTCATAAGTCCGGCTGGTGCTGGTTTACTGTGAGAGGAAAACATTATTGGCTAACTGATAAACCATAACTGAAACCAACAAGCGAACAGACTGAATAACAGGTAATAGTTATCTTAGCTAATAGTTAGCTAGCTAATATTATATATGAGCTATTAGCCAGTTAATTATTAGCAGATAATGAATCCTAACGGGCCTAAGACACTAAGGCCCTGTTTGATCCTCAAAACTAACAAAGTAACAAGTAACAACTAGTTACTAATCTTTAATCCCTAAGTATCAAACAGGCAGATTATTTCTTAATCCACTAGTTATAGACTAGTTGTTAGTTCATTGGTTCATTTATAGAAGTTAATATTACTAGTTGTTAGTCCGAGTTCATCCAACAGCCCCTGGATAAGAAGCGAGCTTGAAGCCTAAAATAACACAGTTCAAGTGCTGCTGCATCTAGGAAAAACGATAGGGTTGGAGTCAGGAATGACAGTTTCTGTATTGTAGATGAGTTGCAGTATTTTGCTTATTTTCTTAAAAGTGGAATAATGAGTTAACTATGCAATTGTCCTTTTTGTATTAGTTATTAGTCATATCTCAACAAATACTCAACTTTGCCTGCTTAGGTCCCTTGCACTGTTCATGAACTTTGCCGATTTCATTTAAAGTAAGTTGTACTTTTTCAGCTAACGAATAGTATTTCTCTCACACACCAAATTAGCCAACAGTACTTTCAGTCATGGCTTATCAGTCAAACAAGTCCAAATAAACAGGGCGAAGATCCTCCGAAGTACATCATTTAGTGTGAAGTACTTAAACTTTTTGTCTCTAATTAGAGTCACTACGGTCTTATTTCTAGGTGAATAAGCCTCCAACATAATCTTGACAACTTTGTGATCATCTAGCTCATCACAACCATAACCTCTAATCTTGCCTACCATTGTCATCAACCTATCAAACATCTCTTGTGGCCCCTCTCTATCTAAGATTACAAACCGGTTGAGTTTTGATATCAACAAATCAATTCTTGCCTTTCTCACTTTGTCAACCCCTTCATGTGCTAGGTGTAAAGTGTCCCATATTTGCTTGGCAACATCAACCCCCAATCACTCTATTGTACTCATCACCATCCAAAGCACTAAGCAACACACTTGTGGCTTACTATTGAGGTGAATGATTCTCATCTCTTCTAGTGTTGGGTTCTTGGGATCAACCGGTGGCTTAAATTCATTGCAAACAATCTTCCAAATACCGAGGTGAAGACCTATAAGATAGGCTCTTATCAAGTGCTTCCACTTGGCAAAGTTAGTCCCAACGAAATGAGATAGCTTGCCCACGGGCACATTGATGAAAGACTTTCGATTATGGTTAGTCATAGGCATAGAAGAATAGTTAAATGATACGACGACATATTTGTTGTTGTCGGCTTTGCCCTTTTCTTTCTTCTGCTTCTTGCCCCCCGTCGACACTTGGTATGACTCATCATCATCTCCATCATTCAGATTAAGACACACCAGGAGGATAAAATCTAGAGCTCTCTAATATAGTAGATTAGTAGCTAGGGAGTGAGGGTCGAGTTGGACTCATGCTCAAGTTCTGGATCTAATCTTGGAGGCTTAGCAAAACCTTGTATCTTCAGTTCCACATCTTGTAAGACTTATTATAAATTCATCATATTCCTATCTACATGCTATGCTTACTTTTAATATGTATCTTGTTTAGTTGAGGTTATCATACTTTTATGTGTGGGTTCATAGAGTGCTTAGCCTGCTAGTTTATGAATTGGGCTAAGTAGCCGAGCCTCGTGTAAGCATGGTGCTTATACGATGCTCTGCCTATGAGTACACCCTGTTCTCTGGTTGGGTGGTAGCAGCGAGAGGTGACAGCCCTATCTATCCTTTGTAGTCCACTTTAAATTGAGCATGTTCTTAAATTGTAGGACCGTAGTCACGTCGGTAGAGTTATCTATTATGTGTACTCTATCATATAAGCGGCGTCCCGAAGTGCACAAGAGTAGAGTTAGTCTTAGCTATAGTCAGATATATATATATACTTTGATCCTGTAATAAGAATATCATAAGAATCTATCTTACCCATTGTTCTCCCGAGTTGACTAGTTTACATTATCTTATAGATTTATCCCCTGAGTGTCATTAAGCATTACTCCTATCATTATATTTATCCCCTGCTCTAGCTATGTTGGTATGTTAATAGATACTCCTTTGTTACCTAATAAATCTTTATTCCATTGTTTCCCTATGGTAAAATATAAATAACGATACCTAAAATACTCCCGGTAAAATACTACAATGGTATTCTGCGCGCTTATAGAATCCTTTATATTCTATTTGCACTTATAAATACCGACAACCATCTTTGTCAAACTTATAACCGGTGACCCTCTCAATCATAAACATGAGATAGGGGGCATAGGGAAGCCCCTTTCTCCCATCATCCATGGCATTCCTCAGCTCACGCGACATGAAGCGAGGGACATTGAACCTGTCACCTCCAGGAGCAAACCTAGCAAGCATATTCCTCACATAGCCATTAAGATCTGAAGCTGCTCCATCCTTGGAATTGATTGTGTGCCTGATCAGATTGTTCAGAATGTAGTAGTAGCTTTGCAAGCCACTAACTTTGCCATCTGCGCTTCTCCTATCAATTCACACGTAGGTAATGTCTCTGATCTCTGCCCTAGGCTCATCATGGATATAAGTGAAGCCTCGCTCCTCACCAAAGCCAATGATCTGGCTAAAAGTCATAAAGTCAACACAGTAGTACCATCCCTTAGTCATCTAGTGTATCTCATCGGTATAGATGTCATAGAAGAAGGTAGCATGGAACTAGGCTAGCACTTCCTCATTCCAATTATACCTGAAACTCATGAGATCAGAGAGGCCAAAGTTTTCACAAGCCTTGATTACTCTATTGAATTCAGGCTCATTCTTCTCCTTTATTTCCTCCCAGTCAACATACTGCATCTTGACAATCTTCGACTTCTTGGAGTTGAAGATCACAGAGGCATAAAAGTTGAAATGAAACTCATTCCAAAATCTATAGTCCACCCCAAATCCTTTGGCTGCTCATAGGAATTGTTCTCACGTAGTGGTGGATGCAGGATGGGAACAAAGGGGGGCTAAATAATAAAGATTTAGGGCTAGGGCTAGAGATTAATGATGATTTGAGGCTAAGTAACCATAGTCTAATGAAGAAATCAGGCTCACTAGGGGGGCTATAGCCCCAGCAGCACCCCTTTGAATCCACCCCTATTCTCACATGCTTCTTCTACCATCTTCTGCTTTCTCGCATAAATGAGCACGGGATGAGCACGGGTGTCAACTGGATATCTGAGAATCACTTCCTCAGGATACTCGGTGATATAGGATCTATCAAATTCCTCAAAGTGAGGAGGAGTGTCTGGGCAAGCACCAGGAGGAACGGTGTGGCCAACCCTCTCCAAGTTCTCCTCCTAGATCAACTGATCCCTCTTCCCCCTATCTCTGACATCCCCTCTTGCTGCTGCACTGCTGCTGCCAGTTGTTGTCCTGCCACAACCATGATGAGGCATGGGCTTGTCATGAGGTTCTCTTAGCTTCCTCTTCCCCTCCGGTCATCTTCACCTCCGAAGGCCATCTATGCCAAAACATAGGGCAAGATCAGAAACTGTATAAATAGGGAGTAGAGGTTAACCTATAAAACAAGTTAAGTAATCGAGAAGAGTCAAAATGCAAGTGAGGGAAGCAGCTGGTATGGCACTGTCCCTAGTCATGCGGCACAGCCGCGCCTAGGAGTGGCACTGCCGCACCAGCTATTTCACTAGGGCTACACTCTGCATCTTCATGTCTACTTAACTTATTCTATAACCTAACTCCTAGCCTGTTATACAATCTCAGTAAGTACCAAACTATCTATGTCAACGATTCAATTGAGTATGATTAGAAGAAGGCTTAGTAAATATGAATTCTTGATCTTGGGAGCTGATTGAAATAGAAAGAGTGAGTCAACCAATGAACCAAAGCAATGAAAACTGCCTGAAACAACACCCAGGTGCGACACTACCGGGCAGAGGGCGCGGCACTACCACAGTAGTTTCTTTGGCTCCAAAGTTAAATCATAGTTTCTACATCAATCAATCCCCAAAACACCATCCATCCTACTATCCACCTTCCAATCAAACATCTAAAATAACTAGAATCGCCACATTGCATAAATCAAGAAGGATTTAGGGTTTCACCTTGGTTCTCATGGATTAAGGTGGAAAGAGGTGAAAGGGCTCCGCCCAAGAGCTTCAGTAGCCACCGGCGATGAGGGAGAAACCCGACGACTGGCGCAGCACTGCCGAAGAGCAGCGGCGTGGCTGGATGACGGTGCGGTGACGTGAGGAAGAGAGAGCGCATGCATGCGATGGTGTCTGGGTGAGAATGAGGAAGAGAGAGAGAGTTACTGCGGGCTAGATGGGGAAATGAGTAAATGAGATGGGCCCCTTGGTAACTGCTGTTGTGGGCTAAATTCTGATTGGAATTCAAAGTGCGACACTACCGCTTGCCATAAGCGGCACTGCCGCTTGGTGTGGGGGTATTAACCCCTATACCCTTACGGCTAGGCTTGGGCCGGCCTGGATCAGAGGGTCTGGTCCACCAAAAGATGACGCGTGGCCTGGCCAACCTGTTCGGAGTTCTGCGCAAGGAGTCAAGGCAGATTTGGCGATCAAGCAAGATCCTGGTCGGTTAGAATAGGAATCCTTATCTGGCCACCTATGGCAATTGTAACTAACTAGGATTAGTTTCCAGATTTGTAACCCTGCCCCCTGGACTATATAAGGCGGGCAGGGGACCCCTCTAAAAAATAGCTCTCATTGACATACAACAATACAATCAGACGCAAGACATAGGTATTACGCCTTCTTGGCGGCCGAACCTGGATAAAACCTCGTGTCTGTCTTGCATCACCGTCTTGTTTGTGGCTTGCGCATCTATCTGCCGACAATCTACTACCTTGGGCATACCTCTAGGTAGACTGCCGACCATATTTCGTCGACAGTGGTGCGCCAGGTAGGGGGTGTGCGTACTACTCTCCAAGCAAACAAGATGGTCATCATCTCTGGCTCCGTGGCTACGCCGAACGGCCTCACGTTCACCGTCGGCCAGATCACCTAGACCACTAGCTCCGTCGACTTCATCGCCATGACCACGAAGGAGGCGCGGATTCAATCTGCGTCGACCACTGCTTCACCTGCATCGGCTATGGCTCCGACCACGGTGGATACGGCTTCGACCACGGTGGATACAGCTCCGACCACAATGGACCTAGCTCCGACCACGGTACATCTGGCTCCAACCACGCCTGCATCATCTTCAGCCACGCCGACAACCCGGCGTTCGCTTCCCCGCTACAAAGGGAAGCAGATCGACAACACCGACCTGCTCGACTCCATCGATCGGGTCGGCACCAAACTCGCTGAAACCCTAGCTCTGGTAAGTACAATTCAAAGTCAACCTAATGAGCAGGTAACCGCTCCCCACAACAGATCTACCCGACCAGCTCGGTCTAGTCATCCTGCATGACTTGGTACAGATCTCGTGGTCATATCTACTCCTGAAGGGCGCTCCACTCGTCGCCGGCCAGCCTCCACGACGGGTCTCCGGCTCTCCGAGTACGAAGCCTTGATGGAGAACTACCAGGCCCAGCCCTACGGCCTACGAAACACTGCCTCCAACTACGCGTATAATATACAACGCTGCTCGGATCTGTGTTTTGTACATCGACCTCGGCCGAGGCCACGCAACTTCGTCAACATGATCTGGATTGAGGATTATCAAGAAGGATCCATCCACACGGTCCAAGAGGGTGACTCTAGCTCCTCGTCTAGCATCGCGTCTAATGCCTCCGTCCACACCGAGCTCCAGCATCACGACGATGAAGGCGTCGAATATGATCTGGATATCCCAGACCACGCCCCGGGGTTCCCACAATTACCGTCTTTCCCACCAAGGCGAGGGGATTTGATCAATGTTGTCAGCAATGACGAACCACCAGCAGTTGGCGAAACAGAACAAGAAAGGATTGCACGCGAAGCACGCAATATTGACCGGTTTAATCGCCGACAAATCGAAGCCGAAGCAGAAGAGGAGGCACGACGCATAAGGGTCCAGCCACGCGACCTTAACAATGCTTTCGAAAGGGTGGGGGACAAACAGGTCTTCAGGACTCAAAGCGCCAATGTAGCCGTTGCTATGGCGACGATGCAACGGCTACCCAATACCCCGGAAACCCAAGCAGTTCGCGATGAAATACAAGCCTATCTGACGGCTGCTATGGCCTAGACCATAGAGATTGTAAATCAAGCCCGGGCTCCATCCGTCTCAGTCAAGTCAAGCCACAGCCGCTAGTACTCAAGTTGCTCACAGCCACCCAACCAACGTGGCTCGCGCAACAACGACCCATCAGACAACCATCAAGGTGGAAATGGTGGCCATGATGGTGGTCGGGATGACAACCGCCATCGGGCCAACAACCGCCACTACGTCTAGGACAATAACCACCGAGACAACTGTGACAATCACTGCGATAACCATGGTCGCAGGGCTAATCTAGATGGCAACCGAGATCGCCGCGATGGCAATAACGATCTCTGCCATTACCTCGGAGGACATGATCTGCGCGCTCGCATCAACCAGAGAGCCAATGATCATGCATCCCACGAAAGCTATCGCCGTATAGAATATGACACTGCCCACGGCCCACCGGGTTTGAAGCAGTTTACTCCACACCTTTGCCAAGTCATATGGCCCAAGAACTTTAAGCTCGAGAAACTTCAGAAGTACGACGGCAAGGAGAACCCCAAATTATGGGTCATGCTCTACGAGACTGCGTGCAGATTAGCCATGGCTGATGAGCACGTCATGTCTAACTACTTCCCAGTCACTGTTGGCCACGTAGGTCACCAATGGCTGGTCAGCTTGCCGACGAACTGTAACACCTCGGGTGTTTAAATATTAAAATCTGACATGTCATCATATGCATTGCAAAGCATTTGGCATTTGGTGAAAACTTTGAGATGCATACACTAATACAAGTTTATATTTATGTGGTATGTGTTGCATTGTATTGTTTGACTCAAGTTCAAAGTTTGTTTGGATTTTGAATTTTTCGAGAAAACCCCGCTTTTCAGCATTTAAATCCTACCCTGAAAATCCATTTCAAAATTTAAGCATATTTTGGGGTTGAGCCCAAAAGCAAAAGTGTAGAGCTTGGCAAGTTATACAAAGTTTGTTTTTGGAGTTTTTCAAGTTGTTTAGAAAAATTTTGAGTAATTCAAAAAGGCGTAATTCGTTAAATTTCCCTATTCAAATTCAAAAGTTCATTTCAAAATCTAGAGTGAATTAGGAGATGGTTATAGAAGCAAAGTTGTAGAACTTTTGATTTTGAACAACTTTTGTTTTTGGAGATTTTTGAGTTGTTATGAAAATTTGGGAGTAATTTGTGAAATTTGGCGAATGGCAATTCTGTAATTTCGATGAACAGTGTTCACCGCTTGCGCTACACCGCCGACGAGCTTCGGTTAGCTTCCAGTCGCGCGCGTGGCCGTCTGGGCGTCGCGTTGGCTCGGCAAAGGCTTCCGCGTGGCTTCTTTGCACTTCCTAGTCGCGTTATAAGCCAGCCACCGTCGCCGTTCTTCGTTTTCTCTTCTCCTCTGTTTTCCAGTCACCGCCGCCGCAGCTCCGTCGAGCTCTCGCCGTCGACCTAGCGCCGTTGCCGTCTCGGCAAAGCCTGTCCCAGCTTCGCCTATTCCTTGCGCACCCAGCCAACCAACCTTGGTCGCCTGTATTGGCCGAGAACTCGCGGTGCGCGCTCTTCTTCCTCGCGGCCGGCAGCGTCCTCGTCGCGAGCGCTTCGCCGTGGCCAGCGTGTTACGGTGATCCTCTGCCCCTGCTGAGTCTTGTTTCAGCTTCGCCACGATGTTGTAGTCCTCCATGACCCATTGATTTCTCATTTTGACCACCACAGCTCCCGGAACATCGCCACCGATGACGATCTGCTCCGCCGTGCTTGCTCGGAACGTCGACCCACCTCTCCGTTGCTCCTCCAGCCTTGTGCTCTGCTTAGTCGCGTTTGGGGTGAGCTGCTGATGCTTCCTAGGCCTTCTGTTTAAGCTGTATAGGTCTCACATCGCCGGCGTAGCGCTGCCGTGCCACCGCGTCCGCCATGGACGACGATGAGCTAGTATAGGACCGTAATCAGGGCTGATAGGGACGTCAATCGATGCGCCTAGTTTTGGTGATCATTTTGGTACTTTAGCCGTCGCCGTTGGACTCATCGTCGACGAGTTTACGCCGGTCAGCGCCATCGCCGTCATAGTCAAACGCGCGAGGTTAGGGATGACAGGTGGGACCCGTTGTCAGTGACTCAGCGTTCAAATGGATTTTTTTCTATTTTCAGATTTGAATGAATAGTGTCTGTTTTTGTTATTTTTGTGTAGATTTATTTAGAGCTCCAAAAATTATGAAAATTTTTGTGTGACTTCTCTGTGATGTATAGTATTTAAAAAAATATGAAATAATGTTTTTCAGTAATTTTTGAATGTGATAAAAATTGCTCAATTTATTAATAAATGGATTTCCATGATTTTTCTAGGCTTATTTATTTATCCAAAAATTATGAAATTTGTTTTGCCACTTAGATATCATGTAATGAACATTTACAAAAATTTATAGCTCAATTAGAATAAGTTGATTTATTTCATAATTTTGAATTAAATAATTAATTCATAAAAGCAAATAGTAACCTTTAATGATTTAGGTTTTGTTTGAAATTTTGGATTGAGTGATGACCTTGGGTCATTAGTTGATAATGATCCTTGGCAATTGATGTATGTGTTACGAAAAAGATTTAGTCTGTTTGACTTGCAACTGTACCGCGAAGGAAAGTTGTATTCAAATTATTAATTTTGCATCCATCATCAAGCATCATGTTTCGTAATCCGCATCATGTTAAACATGGCATTGTTATTACGTGTAGTGAACGAAGGTGAACACGTGGTAGTTAATCAAGTTGTTGAGGAGGTTAATCTGTCTGTTGAGGTTGGATCGAATACTTGTGAAACGTCGTAGGAGCCGGACTTTTCCGTCAACGAAGGCAAGCCCCAGATGCATACAACCCTACCTTGTGTTTTACAAATTAATTTCGCTTTTGCTTTCCGTTACTGCATTAAGTGATTAGGAGTTAAGTAAGAGCCTAATTGGTGCATTACCAACCTTGTTATTCCATATTTACCATATTACCAGTTTTAAATTCGTATATGCCTAGTTTTGCTTAGCTATGCATAGAACGATGAAGTCAGGTGATTAACCGTCACATGCAAGTTTCAAATGGAACCTTGGTTACTTATGTTATCATGTGATATGGGAATGTGGAGTAATAAATCTAGACCAGGCGGACTCGGTGTGTGTGAGCCATAAGACATGGAGGTCTTGTGAGCGGGTTCTTTTCGCCTGTGTCGATTAAGGCACGTCCGTTGTTGAATTGCATGAGGTGAGAATTTGTAGTACTAACCACATACTCCGGTAAGCCTGAACTTGGCAATTCTATTACGAGAATGGCTACTCGCGCACTGGGAGTGGAGAGATGGCGGGAATAGCGTGTACCCACATGGCAATGGGCTGGATTGGTGGTGTACTGTATTCTCGGGTGGCGCGGACCCATTCTTGCTTTAGAGGATCCGAGAGTAGGTTGATATATGTAGGTCGGGGATCTGCATATGTTGTGTGGTCTGGAATTCCCAGCTGGGTTTAATCGGTTCGAATCGTCGTTGCTCCTCGGTTATGGAGACTCAACTCACTGTTCATCATCGTAGTATTAATAACTGGAACTTGAGAAAGGTTTGTGAAAAAGATTGATATGAAGTTCATGTTCTCATTACGGATCATGGCAGATTCATATATGGTACTTAAAAAGTTTTACCTTGGTATTAAAGAATTTTGTTAAAGAGCTTTTACGCAAAAGAACTTTGATTATTGTTAAAGCCATACCTTGAGTAAGCTTTTGTGCAATTCAATAAAGGCTTGTGAATAAAGTTTGGTTTGTTATGAGCAGATGCGTCATACGCGGGGTTCATATGTTCCTAGAACTTCACAAGATGAGGATGGTATTCTAGATCCGCCACCAGTTCCAACAAATCTAGCTGATGCTATAATCGCACTTGTCAATGTGACGGCTGAAAATTCCCGTTTGCTTCATGAGATCGCTCTAAGTAATCAGAATCAGATGCAAGGAAACCGTGGTCGTCACCATAACAGACAAGAGGCTACATATGTTGACTTTATAGACACAAGACCACCGGTGTTCACCAAGGCAGATGAACCATTGGAGGCTGATGACTGGCTTCGGACCATAGAGCAGAAATTTGATCTTATTCCATGCACGGAGTATCAGAAACCTGCGTTTGCCGCCCAGCAACTTAGAGGAGCAGCAAGTGCTTGGTGGGCAAACTTAGTGGCTATGCAACCAGCTGGCATTCCAATAACTTGGGCTAAGTTCCGTACTGCCTTCAGAGCCCATTATATCCCTAAAGGAGTGATGGCAATGAAGCTAGATGAATTCCTTGCTTTGAAGCAAGGAGATCAAACAGTGATGCAGTATGTGGGAAGGTTCAATCACCTGTCACAATATGCATCCGAACATGTCAATACTGATGCCAAGAAGAAGAGGTGGTTTATGAGAGGTTTGAATACCAAGCTGCAAACAATGATGACAACTTGCACCAATGTCACTTATCATGAGGCAGTAAATATTGCAATTGCTTCAGAGTCAAAGTATCGGCAGCATAAGGAGCTCAAAAAGAAAAAGAGTATGCCGTCTGGATCTTTTGGGGGAAATCAGAAGAGGCAGAGGGTGATTTATCATCCAGTACATCATAATCGTCCTCCTTACCATCCGCCACAGTCTCAAGCCGGGCAATAGTCAAATGTCCGTCCTGCTATAATCTATCCGAACTCACAGTCGACCAATGCTCCTGGTGGCAATGCTCCAATGTCCCAGGGTCACAACTATCCATGTTACAATTTTAGAAGGACTGGTCATTTCTCCAGGGAATGTCCATATCCTAGGCAGGCTAATCAAAATTTTTAGAAGGCCCCTGCCAACCAACAACAAGGTCAGGCACCAAACAAGAACCCCAATCAGAATGTTCAGAAGGGCAAAGATGAGAGGAAGACAGGACGGGTGTTCTATATTCAAGCTAGAGAAATTCTAGAAGGGGAGCCAGTGATGATGGGTATGTTTCCTGTTGCCAATAACCCTGCAGTTATACTTTTTGATTCTGGCGCATCGCATTCATTCATCAATAGAACATTTGTCGTGAAGCATGAAATTTCAATTGGGGCAACAAAGGAAAATTTCTTTATACAGTCGCTCGGGGGACGTCTGTGTACTAAGGAAATGGTATACCAGGTACCCGTAAACCTGGGTGGGCATATTTTTCCCACTACCATGATTATCCTTAAGGATCAGGATATAGATGTAATCTTGGGAATGAATTAGATGTATCAGCATAAGGCTGTTATAGATGCTTTGAATAGGACTTTAAGAGTAAGTTTGCCTGATAGTAATTCTCAACTTCTCATCCAACTTCCAACCCTAAGAAGATCAGTGGGCAAGATTTGTGCGACTGCTGTCAAAGAGATTAGAGATATTCCGGTAGTGTGTGAATTTCTAGATGTGTTTCCTGAAGATTTACCCGGTCTACCACCTGACAGGGATGTACAGTTTAACATAGAGTTACAACCTGGAACAGCTCCGATTTCTCAGAGAGCTTATAGAATGCCACCTAAGGAATTGGCCGAGTTGAAGGCTCAGTTACAAGAATTAATTGCGAAGGGGTTTATCCAACCTAGTTCCTCACCTTGGGGATGTCCGGCAATTTTTGTGAAAAAGAAAGATGAGACCCTGAGGTTATGTGTTGACTATCGTCCGTTGAATGAAGTGACCATCAAGAATAAGTATCCATTACCTCGGATAGATCTGCTTTTTGATCAATTGGCCGGAGCCAAGGTTTTCTCCAAGATAGATTTGAGATCAGGATATCACCAAATAAAGATAAAGCCTGAAGATATTCCCAAAACGGCATTTACCACAAGATATGGATTATATGAATACTTGGTGATGTCTTTTGGTTTGATAAATGCTCCCGCTCATTTCATGTATCTGATGAACTCAGTATTCATGCCTGAGCTAGACAAGTTTGTAGTAGTGTTTATTGATGACATTTTAGTATATTCTAAGAATAAGAAAGAACATGCGGAACATCTTAGGATTGTTCTGACTCGTTTGAGAGAACATCAATTATATGCCAAGTTTAGCAAGTGTGATTTTTGGCTTAAGGAAGTGCAATTTCTTGGACATGTCTTATCAGCCAAAGGAGTTGCAGTTGATCCTAGCAAAGTGAAGGATGTGCTTGATTGGAAACCGCCAGCCATAGTTCATCAAGTTCGGAGTTTTCTAGGTTTGGCGGGGTATTACCGTTGGTTTATTCCAGATTTCTCAAAAATATCAAAGTCCATAACGGAGTTGTTGAAGAATCAAGTCAAGTTTGTCTAGTCATCAGAGTGTGAGGAGGCTTTCCAGACTTTGAAGAGGCTGTTGACTACTGCACCAGTGTTAGCCCAACCTGATATCGAGAAGCCGTTTGACGTTTATTGTGATGCTTCAGGTATTGATATTGGATGTGTGTTGATGCAAGAAGGCCGAGTCATTGCCTATGCGTCCAGGCAACTTAAGCAACATGAAGAACACTATCCGACTCATGATCTGGAGTTAGCAGCTGTGGTTCATGCTCTAAAGATTTGGCGACATTACCTGCTTGGTAATACGTGCCATATGTATACAGACCACAAGAGCCTAAAGTATATCTTTACTCAGTCAGAGTTGAATATGTGACAAAGAAGATGGTTAGAACTGATTAAGGATTATGATTTGGAAGTACATTATCACCTGGGTAAAACAAATGTGGTTGCAGATGCCCTTAGTTGCAAAAGTTATTGCAATTGTCTGGTAGTGAGAACAATGGGTTTGACTTTATGTCAAGAAATGGAGAAGTTGAATGTAGAAGTAATTCAACAAGGAAGTTTGACCAACATAATTGTTGAAGCCACTATTCGAGATCAAGTTATTGCTGCTCAGAAGGAAAACAAGGGTATAGCCCATATCAAGGAAAAAGTCAAGAATGGAAAAGCGGAATGCTTCAGCATAGATGATGAAGATGTGTTATGGTTCAAGGATCGCCTGGTGGTACCAAAAGTTCCTGAGTTGCGGCAGTCAATTCTAGATGAGGCACATGCTACTAGGTTATCTATCCATCCAGGAAGCAACAAGATGTACCATGATTTGAAGCAAAGATTCTGGTGGACAAAAATGAAAATAGAAATTGCTAGATATATAGCGAAGTGTGATACTTGTCAAAAGGTGAAAGCTATACATTTGAGGTCTGCTGGTGAATTACAACCATTGCCTATTCCATCTTGGAAGTGGGAGGACATAAGTATGGATTTTATTGTTGGTCTACCTAAGACATCAAAGGGATTTGACTCAGTGTGGGTTATTGTAGATCGACTCACTAAGTCAGCACATTTTCTTCTAGTCAAGACAATATATCCCACGATCCAATATGCCAAGATGTACTTAGCAAGGATCATGAGTTTGCATGGGGTACCAAAAACCATAGTGTCAGATAGGGGTACACAGTTTGTCTCTAGCTTTTGGAAACACTTACATGCTTCGTTAGGTACCAAACTTCTGTATAGTAAAGCTTATCATCCGCAGACTGATGGGCAGACTGAAAGAGTCAATCAAGTACTTGAAGACATGTTAAGATGTTGTGTCCTTAACTATTCCAATAAGTGGGATGAGTGCTTACCTTTGGCCGAGTTCTCATACAACAATAGTTATCAGGAAAGCATTAGAATGGCTCCATTTGAAGCACTCTATGGTCGTAGATGCAGAACATCATTGAGTTGGTCTGAGCCTGGAGAAAGAAGATTCTTTGGAGTTGACCTTGTGAAAGAAACAGAAGACAAGGTTAGGCAAATATAGAGTAATTTGAAAATAGCTTAGTCCTGCCAAAAGAGTTATGCAGATAGAAGACGGAGACCATTGGTATTTAACAAAGGAGATTTTGTATATCTGAAAGTATCACCAATGAAGGGAGTTAACCGTTTTGGTGTTAAAGGAAAGTTGGCACCCCGATACATTGGACCATATCAAATTTTGGAGAGGTATGGAAAAGTGGCATATCGCTTGAAATTACCTGAACATCTCGCAGCTGTGCATGATGTGTTTCATGTTTCTCAATTGAAGAAGTGTCTCCGAGTGCCTGAACAGAATGTTGAAGTTGAAGGAGTGGAACTAGAGCCGGATTTAACTTATTCCGAATATCCTATCCGAGTGTTAGATCAGAAAGATCATGTTACTCGATGATGAACAATCAAGTTCTATAAGATACAATGGAATCAACATTCAGAAGAGGAAGCTACTTGGGAATCAGAAGATTACTTGTTAGAAAAGTTTCCAGAATTTCTAGCGTCAATATAAAATAGAGTAATGTTAGTTGAGCTCGGTAGTACAAGTTGTGGTGTTTTGTATAAGGAACCTCAACTGTTTTATGGACAGATTTTGTATGTGTTCTCGCGACACATTTCCTTTTCCATTACTTACCCTATGGCTTTGAATCTTGGGGTGAGATTTCTTTTAGGGGGAAGGATTGTAACACCTCGGGTGTTTAAATATTAAAATCTGACATGTCATCATATGCATTGCAAAGCATTTGGCATTTGGTGAAAACTTTGAGATGCATACACTAATACAAGTTTATATTTATGTGGTATGTGTTGCATTATATTGTTTGACTCAAGTTCAAAGTTTGTTTGGATTTTGAATTTTTTGAGAAAACCCCGCTTTTCAGCATTTAAATCCTACCCTGAAAATCCATTTCAAAATTTAAGCATATTTTGGGGTTGAGCCCAAAAGCAAAAGTGTAGAGCTTGGCAAGTTATACAAAGTTTGTTTTTGGAGTTTTTCAAGTTGTTTAGAAAAATTTCGAGTAATTCAAAAAGGCGTAATTCGTTAAATTTCCCTATTCAAATTCAAAAGTTCATTTCAAAATCTAGACCGAATTAGGAGATGGTTATAGAAGCAAAGTTGTAGAACTTTTGATTTTGAACAAATTTTGTTTTTGGATATTTTTGAGTTGTTATGAAAATTTGGGAGTAATTTGTGAAATTTGGCGAATGGCAATTCTATAATTTCGATGAACAGTGTTCACCGCTTGCGCTACACCGCCGGTGAGATTCGGTTAGCTTCCAGTCACGCGCGTGGCCGTCTGGGCATCGCGTTGGCTCGGCGAAGGCTTCCGCGTGGCTTCTTTGCGCTTCCTGGTCGCGTTATAAGCCAGCCACCGTCGCCGTTCTTCATTTTCTCTTCTCCTCTGTTTTCCAGTCACCGCCGCCGCAGCTCCGTCGAGCTCTCGCCGTCGACCTAGCGCCGTTGCCATCTCGGCAAAGCCTGTCCCAGCTTTGCCTATTCCTTGCGCACCTAGCCAACCAACCTTGGTTGCCTGTATTCGCCGAGAACTCACGGTGCGCGCTCTTCTTCCTCGCGGCCGGCAGCGTCCCCGTCACGAGCGCTTCGCCGTGGCCAGCGTGTTATGGTGATCCTCTGCCCCTGCTGAGTCTTGTTTCAGCTTCGCCACGATGATGTAGTCCCCCATGACCCATTGATTTCTCATTTTGACCACCATAGCTCCCGGAACATCACCACCGACGACGATCTGCTCTGCCGTGCTTGCTCGGAACGTCGACCCACCTCTCCGTTGCTCCTCCGGCCTTGTGCTCTGCTCAGTCACGTTTGGGGTGAGCTGCTGATGCTTCCTAGGCCTTCTGTTTAAGCTGTATAGGTCTCACATCGCCGGCGTAGCGCTGCCGTGCCACCGCGTCCACCATGGACGACGACGAGCTAGTATTGGACCATAATCAGGGCTGATAGGGACGTCAATCGATGCGCCTAGTCTTAGTGATCATTTTAGTACTTTAGCCGTCGCCGTTGGACTCACCGTCGATGAGTTTACACCGGTCAGCGCCGTCGCCGTCGTAGTCAAACGCGCGAGGTTAGGGATGACAGGTGGGACCCGTTGTCAGTGACTCAGCGTTCAAATGAATTTTTTTCTATTTTTAGATTTGAATGAATAGTGTCTATTTTTGTTATTTTTGTGTAGATTTATTTAGAGCTCCAAAAATTATGAAAAGTTTTGTGTGACTTCTCTGTGATGTATAGTATTTAGGAAAAATATGAAATAATGTTTTTCAGTAATTTTTGAATGTGATAAAAATTGCTCAATTTATTAATAAATGGATTTCCATGATTTTTCTAGGCTTATTTATTTATCCAAAAATTATGAAATTTGTTTTTACACTTAGTTATCATGTAATGAATATTTACAAAAATTTTTAGCTCAATTAGAATAAGTTGATTTATTTCATAATTTTGAATTAAATAATTAATTCATAAAAGCAAATAGTAACCTTTAATGATTTAGGTTTTGTTTGAAATTTTAGATTGAGTGATGACCTTGGGTCATTAGTTGATAATGATCCTTGACAATTGATGTATGTGTTACAAAAAAGATTTAGTCTGTTTGACTTGCAACTGTACCGCGAAGGAAAGTTGTATTCAAATTATTAATTTTGCATCCATCATCAAGCATCATGTTTCGTATTCCGCATCATGTTAAACATGGCATTGTTATTACGTGTAGTGAACGAAGGTGAACACATGGTAGTTAATCAAGTTGTTGAGGAGGTTAATCCGTCTGTTGAGGTCGGATCGAATACTTGTGAAACGTCGCAGGAGCCGGACTTTTCCGTCAACGAAGGCAAGCCCCGGATGCATACAACCGTACCTTGTGTTTTATAAATTAATTTCGCTTTTTCTTTCCGTTACTACATTAAGTGATTAGGAGTTAAGTAAGAGCCTAATTGGTGCATTACTAACCTTGTTATTCCATATTTACCATATTACCAGTTTTAAATTCGTATATGCCTAGTTTTGCTTAGCTATGCGTAGAACATTGAAGTCAGGTGATTAACTGTCACATGCAAGTTTCAAATGGAACCTTGGTTACTTATGTTATCATGTGATATGGGAATGTGGAGTAATAAATCTAGACCGGGCGGACTCGGTGTGTGTGAGCCACAAGACATGGAGTGCTTGTGAGCGGGTTCTTTCCGCCTGTATCGATTAAGGCATGTCCATTGTTGAATTACATGAGGTGAGAATTTGTAGTACTAACCACATACTCCGGTAAGCCTGAACTTGGCAATTCTATTACGAGAATGGCTACTCGCGCACTAGGAGTGGAGAGATGGCGGGAATAGCGTGTACCCACGTGGCAATGGGCTGGATTGGTGGTGTACTGTATTCTCGGGTGGCATGGACCCATTCTTGCTTTAGAGGATCTGAGAGTAGGTTGATATATGTAGGTCGGGGATCTGCATATGTCGTGTGGTCTGGAATTCCTAGCTGGGTTTAATCAGTTCGAATCGTCGTTGCTCCTCGGTTATGGAGACTCAACTCACTGTTCATCATCGTAGTATTAATAACTGGAACTTGAGAAAGGTTTGCGAAAAAGATTGATATGAAGTTCATGTTCTCATTACGGATCATGGCAGATTCATATATGGTACTTAAAAAGTTTTACCTTGGTATTAAAGAATTTTGTTAAAGAGCTTTTACGCAAAAGAACTTTGATTATTGTTAAAGCCATACCTTGAATCCCATGAGCTGGCATTCTTGAGTTCTATCAGTTTTATTTCGGTTAAGTCTTGTTGAGTACTTTTGTACTCAGGGTTCGTTGACCCCTTGTTGTAGGTGAGCCTCATGAGCAGATCTGTTTTGGATCGTGCTGCATGACTATCGTTCGTTCTAACGATGAGAAGTAAATGTGTGATCCTTGGGCAGGATGTTTATTTTGTGTGTTATGTATATGTTAATTATGCCACTCCACTACTACTATGGTTTGTAATAATTATCGAACTTAGTTTGTAAGGTTTGAAACAACTGGTTTGTAAACTATGTTATCGTAAGACTTCCGCTGTTTTTACTCTGGTATTGATGTTTGAATAAATGTTGTAATACTGCAATGACTCTATAATGTGATCCTGCTCGGAAATCGTGGATGATTCGGGGTTCCACGGGGACACCCAACAGTCTTCTTAAGTTACTAGGAACATATGCATAGTCGTCAGAGGTCGTTGGACAGTGACAGGTGCATGTGGGTCCTATAATTTAGGAGGTTCTGCCACATGAACTACTTTGATTCTTAGTAAGGGCTCAAGCAAGCCTTCATCGACAACTTCATTGCTACTTGCGAGCAACCCGGCAACAAATATGATCTGCAACAGATTCGAGATCGAAAAGATGAGCCACTGCGCGAGTACGTCCGGTGTTTCTTGGAGATGCGTATCAAGGTCCCATCAATCTCCGACAATGAGGCAATCGAGGCTTTCATCACTGGCCTCCGCTTCCATGACGCCCTAAGGGACAAGCTCCTGCGCAAGAGGCCTGAATTAGTCACAGCACTCCTGGCCACTACTAAGAAATATGCGGACGCCGACGACGCTAAAAAGATAATTATCGAAGAAGCAGCAAGGGTTCCACGCTCCAACCACCCCCCACACCGTGATGACTACCGCGGCAACCATGGTTGGAATGACAATTTTGACCACCGCAACCAGCGCAATGACTCCCGCGACCACCACGACCAACATAATCAGTGGCATAACCGCCGAGACGATTACAGGGGCAAGCATGCTCGGGAAGACGACGGCGAGGTCAACACCGTCAAGAAAGGTGGCGGACATCGTAACTATGAAGAAGACTATGGCAAAGCATTGAAAGGGCCCTGCCAGCTCCATCCCAAGTCAAACCATACCATGGAGAACTGCCGCGTTCTCAAGTCTATCTACACACATCAACAGGCTCCGGATATGTCCGACAAGCCTAACGACGTAGGGGAATAGCGCAACGAGGACAACGACGATGAAGACGCAGATCCCTGTCACAAGTACGTCAAGCCAACCGATCGCGTGCACACCATCATTAGAGGCAAAGTGTCCATCAAGACCAAACGAGAATGCAAGCTGCTTGCCCATGCTTGCTTGAACGTGGCCAACACCGACAACTTCATCACCGATCCACGGCTTCCTCCTTGGTCTCACCGTGAGATCTCCTTCAGCAGAAAGGACCAATGGGCCACAATACCTGAACCAGGACATTTTCCCCTGGTCCTCGATCCTTGTATCAACAAAGTTCAATTCGACAGAGTGTTGATTGACGGCGGCAGCTCCATCGATATACTGTTCAAGAACAGTCTGTCGGCCCTAAAGATAACCTAGGCGGATCTCAAGCCGTACGAGGCATAGTTCTGGGGTGTTCTTCCCGGACAGAGCTCTACACCTCTCGGGCAAATCACGCTACCTGTGCAGTTTGGGACCCTAGACCACTTCCGCACCGACTACGTCAATTTTGTGGTCGCTGACTTCGACGACACCTACCATGCTATCCTTGGTCAACCATCGCTCACCAAGTTCATGGCCATACCTCATTACAGGTATCTGGTGCTCAAGATGCCTACCTAGAAAGGAGTTCTAACCCTCAGGGGGAATGTATACGCAACTTATACCTGCGAAGACGACAGCTTTAAAATAGCAGAGGCTCACGACCTCTCTATTCGCATGGCCGCGACCATGCTCGACGCCAAGAAGACCTCAACCGACCACCTAGAGATCCCAGAGCTCGAGGCTCCATGCAAGAACACCAAGTCCAAGGAGCACAAGGTGATCTAGCTGGTCAACAGTGATCCCAGCAAAACGGCCCTTATCGGGGCCAACCTAGATCCCAAATAGGAAGACGCGCTCGTCAGGTTCTTGAGGAGCAACGTGGATGTGTTCGCATGGAAACCTGCTGACATGCCCGGTGTACCTCGGAATTTGATCGAACACTCCTTGAATGTCAACGGCAAGGCCAAACCTATCAAGCAGAAGCTACGATGGTTCGCTCACGATAAGAAGGAGGCGATTAGGATAGAAGTTACATGGCTTTTGGCAGCCGGATTTATCAAAGAAGTGTATCATCCAGAGTGGTTAGCCAACCCGGTTCTTGTACACAAAAAGAATAATGAATGGATAATGTGCGTTGATTACACTGATCTCAACAAACACTGCCCTAAGGACCCCTTCGGCTTACCTCGCATAGACAAGGTTGTAGATTCAACTGTCGGTTGTGAGCTGCTTTCCTTTCTCGATTGCTACTCTGGTTATCACCAGATCGCTCTAAAAAAGGACGACCAGATCAAGACATCTTTTATCACGCCTTTCGGCGCCTACTGTTACATGACTATGTCGTTCGGGCTCAAGAACGCCGGGGCTACCTACCAATGCGCTATACAGGCCTGCCTCAAAGATGAGATAAAAGATGACCTTGTCGAGGCTTATGTTGATGATGTAGTTGTCAAAACCAAGGAAGCACATACCCTTGTTGACAACCTGGAACGCACCTTTGCAGCCCTTAACACATTCCAATGGAAATTAAACCCAAAGAAGTGTGTCTTTGGTGTTCCTTCTGGCATACTACTTGGCAACGTCGTCAGTCATGACGGCATATGCCCTAACCCAGAGAAAATCAAAGCTATCTTGGACATGAAGCCACCCAAAAGGGTGAAAGATGTTCTGAAGCTTACCGGATGCATGGCCGCTCTCAACCATTTCATATCAAGATTAGGCAAAAAGGGATTACCGTTCTTTAAACTACTCAAAGCATCTAAGAAGTTTGAGTGGTCGGAGGAAGCAGATGCTGCCTTCACATAGCTGAAACAATACCTTACGTTGCCTCCGGTCCTTACTGCTCCCAGAGAAAATGAGACACTCCTGCTTTACATTGCGGCGACTAATCGAGTGGTCTCCACTGCCATGGTGGTCGAGCGCGATGAGCCCAGCCACGTCTACTAGGTACAGCGGCCAATCTATTTCATCAGTGAGGTGCTCAGTGAATCCAAGACCAGGTACCCACAAATCCAGAAATTGATCTACGCCATACTGATAACATCCCGAAAGTTGAAACATTACTTCGATGGATATCATGTGGTGGTCATGACCGAGTACCCCCTGCAAGACATCATTAGCAACAAGGATGCGAATGGGCACATCGTCAAGTTGGCAATGGAGCTATGTCCTTTTTCCTTGGAATTCGCAAGCCGTACTACAATCAAGTCTCAGGCGCTCATTGATTTCATCGTTGAGTGGACAGACTTAAGCACGCCTACTTCTCAGGGGCCCGATGAGTATTGTAAGATGTACTTTGATGGTTCTCTCAACATCGACGGCGCAGGGGCAGGAGTCCTTTTCGTGTCACCATCCAAGGAGCAGCTCTGGTACGTCCTTACAATTTATTTCCCAGCATCTAATAATGCTGCCGAATACGAAGCATGCCTACATGGTTTGCACATTGCGGTCGAGCTTGGTGTTAAACGTCTCTATGTCTACGGAGACTTGGCTCTGGTCATCAACCAACTTAACAAGGACTAGGACACGACCAGTGAAAGGATGGATGCATACTGCAAATCGATCAGAAAGCTGGAAGGCAGGTTCTATGGCATCGAGTACACACACGTGGTCTGGGACAAAAAATCAAGCAACGGATGCGCTGTCAAAGTTAGGATCATCTCGAGCCAAAGTCCCACATGGCGTATTCATCCAAGACTTGCTCACGCCTTCGATCGAAGAGGAAGATTCCACGGTCGACAAGCCTCCAGACAAGCAATTGGTGGCTACGGTTCCAACGTCGAGCACCACCGAGCCACCTCCGACCACTCATGAGCCCGACTAGAGAATACCTTTCATCAAGTACCTAACAGATGGTAGTGGTTACACTGATCGAACAGAAAACGAGCACCTGATGCATCGTAGTAAGCAGTATCTGCTCGTCGATGGAAAGCTATGGCGCAAGAACGCAAAGGAGGAAATCTTGATGAAGTGTATAACCCAGGAAGATGGCGAGCATCTCCTAGATCAAATCCACTTTGGCTCCTGTGGCAACCACGCAGCCTCGAGAACGCTGGTCGGCAAGGCTTTCCGAGTAGGGTTCTATTGGCCATCAGCGGTAGCCGATGCAGAGAAGCTAGTCCACCACTGTGAGGGTTGTCAGTTCTTCGCCAAGAGAATCCATGTACCAGCACATGAGATCTAGACAATACCAACCTCTTGGCCCTTCGCATGCTAGGGACTAGATATGATCGGGCCCTTCAAACCAGCTCCTGGGAAATTTACATGTGTCTTTGTGTTGATCGACAAATTTTCTAAGTGGATAGAATACATGCCTCTGGTACAGGCATCCTCAGCAAAGGCTGTTACGTTCCTTGACCAGGTCATCCACCATTTCGGCATACCCAATAGTATCATTACTGATCTGGGTACTCAGTTCACCGAGAACGCTTTTTGGGACTTCTGCGATGAAAGGAGCATAGTAGTAAAATACGTCTCGATGGCGCACCCTAGAGCTAATGGACAGGTCAAGCGGGCAAACGGCATGATTTTGGACACATTGAAGAAGAGGATGTACATAGAAAATGACAAAGCTCCCGGAAGATGGCTCAAAGAGTTACCAGCCGTGGTCTGGGGCCTCAGAACTCAGCCCAGTCGTAACACCGGCGTCTCACCATATTTTATGGTTTACGGCGCTGAGGCAGTCCTCCCCGCAGATATAGCTTTCAGATTAGCATGGGTCGAGAACTTCGATGAAGGCAGGGTCAACGAAGTGCAGGAGCTAGAAGTGAATAGTGCAGAAGAGAAGCGGCTCGACTCTTGTGTATGTACAGCCAAATACCTTGCTGTTTTGCGCAGGTACTACAACAAGAACGTTAAAGAGCGGTTCTTTGTAGTTGGGGACCTGGTCCTGAAGTGGAAGACAAATCAGGCTGGTGTCCATAAACTCGCAACTCCATGGGAAGGGCCCTTCATGATCAAGGAGGTCACACGACCAATGTCTTATAGGTTAGCTCACCTGGACGGTACGGACGTACCCAATTCATGGCACATCGACAAGCTTAGGCGTTTGTATGCTTAACTACTAAGATATGTACTCCTCTTGTACTTTTGATTTCATTCAATAAAGCTATTATGATTTCTCCAACCACTCTGATGTGTCACTTCAAACTTTACGGTTATTCTAACTTAGCCAGTCAAGGCCAACCACCATTCCTACCCGGGTTTTTGGAGCAGGCCCTGTCTTCGGTCGCTCCCAATGCATGCATGGGATCCGCTCTCTACGCTATGGGTGATCGGCAGGTCCCCCCCTAGTTTGACTTGTCCGCATCTATGTGTGCACAGGTCACGCACCTCACACTCCGACCACATGACAAATCAGGGCTGTACAAACTTTGTAGGATGACGTCGAGTAAACTGGTACAACTAAACAGAACGCTAACATGTTCTCACTTAGTTACGCCAACATGAGTTGCAAGCTTAAATACGTTTTTATACAAAACAAACAAGCTTATGATGATATACAGTTACGTTATTACAAGCTTGCCTGAAGAGGCCCAAGTTTACAATAACACAACTACGTCCTTCTTCTATAGCTCCAGCCTATCCTGTTGGCTGGTTGGGGCACGCGACACCCGCTGCTCGCTGCTTCTGACATCCTGCTTGAGTCTCAGGGACTCTTGTACTGGTCGACCTGAAGAGGATGGCCCCACCGATGCCTGGCTGGTCGAGACTGTAGGTTTCGCCGGTTGGCTCGCAATTGATGGCCTTTCTAGCTGACTTGTTGATGGCGTACCCTGTACAGGTGCTGCCCCACCTCCACATAGGTTAATATCGCCAATTATCTTTGAAGACAGGTCCAGCTGGGTCATCCGAAGCTCCTCGGCCTTGTCTGGATCTACCTCCTTTGGGTACCCAGCCTCCAGGTGCTTGAGATCGATCAGGGGGTAGTGGGCACGCACCATGCTTAGCACATGTGCGCCTATGTACTCACCCGCCTCCTTCACGAACTCTTGGAACCATCCCCATGCCTTTCGGCATCTCTCGACCAGTCCAAGCTGCGGTGTCCTTGGCACTTCCTCTATAAGCGCTGGGTCGATAAGGTCGAGGATGGGCATGATGCCAGTTGCCACCTCCTGACACCGGTTCTTCCATGTGTCCCGATCCTCGGTGATCTCTAGGCATCGCGCCTTCCAGCCATCACGATCTTTCATCACGGCTTCTAGATGCTTCTTGGCATTGACTTTTAAAACTACAAATCGCACAAGACATTAAAATGTCATGCCACGAAAAGATAAGGCGGGCAACAGAGTGAGCAAGGTGGTCTGGAACACTTACTTTTCAGTTCCTCCTTCATCTTGGTTGTGCGGTCCTAGAGTTGCGACTGGTCGTGCGCCAGTTTCTTGTTGTCTTCCTTCAGGCGACCACACTCTACGGCCACACGGCTATTCTCCTCTTGGAGATGGACTACTTTAGCTTCTAAGCCTGCACTACAGCTGTTACTAGCAACAATGCAACAACACATGTCATGCACTTGTTGTGATAAAATGACAACTTACTTGTTTTTTCCTGCTCTTTGTTACTGAGCTGGACGACCAGATTCTGGTTCTGTGCCTCTTGCTCCGTCCTCTCCTGGTCGGTGGCTTCAAGTTGGTGGCGCAAGCGTTCCACCTCGGTCGCCAGTTCTCTATTGCTTGCTATGATCCCCTCAATCTGGTCGAAGCACTTTTTTTGGTACCTTGCGGTCTTCATCAAGTCCTGCATGCAAAAAAGCTAAGTCAGACAATTCGACTGGATAGCAGGATCAAGTGGTCAAGCCAAACATACCTGGACTTCCATCACCAGACGTTTTGCCGCTCGTTCAACTTTCATGGTCTCTTCGACCTCTGGGATTTCCTCATGCATAACCCACTGGTCGTTCCGCCAGCGTGACACATATACATGTTGTCGCTTATCTTGGGGACGGCCTAGGACCTCTTCTACTTCATCCTCTTCGACCTCTTGTTCAGGTAGCGGCGCTTGTCTAGAGTTTGTAGTCTCTGCGATCACTATGGCTTTCCCACGAGCCATAGCATCGGCAAGCGTGCTCTGTGCCACCTCCAGCTGCTGCTCCTCGGCTTGGTCTAATCCCCTTGGCGCCGAAGTATCCCCCCCAGCAGGGTTAGTGCTTGGAGCACTTGTACTTGGCTCGGCTCTCTTCTCGACCAGCTGCTCGGGGACTATCGTCTGGCCACTCATCTGCTGAGGCTCCGGTGGACTTTCTTCTACAGTTTCCTCCATAGCCGGCTGTTGGGCAGTTTTCTCCGCCATTGCTGGCGAAGCCATGCTGCACCCGGCTAGCTGGTCGGGATTTTCGGTGGATGCCGACCTAATATATCAGAGATAAGTTCAAAAGACAACAGTATTCAATATAAATTGTAAGCTTACATCAAGGTTACAAATACTTACAGCTTGGAAGCACGGAATGATGTGGCGAAGGAGCGTCTCTTCGTCCATGCTTGCTCCACGTGCTCTGCGGGTGCCACCGGGTCTCTTTCCACGACTAGTACCGGCGCTGGGGCTTGGTGCTCGACCCCTTTGCCGCTTGTCCTCTGCGTTGCAGTGGTCGGTGATGCGATCCCCACTGGCACAGAGGAGCCACCCTGCTCCGTCGACTCCAGTTGTCTCCTCCTCTTTCGAGGGATGAGTCAGAAGATGTCTGCATCCTCTATTTCATCATCTGACAGTGGGAAGATGGCCTGACGATGCTTGCTGGCCGTTGGCCACTTGCCAGCAGCTCTGGCCATTGCCTCCTCCCCAACCCTGAGTACAGCCCAGTCGACGTCTTCGATCCTGGCGCTGGTCTAGGCAGTTGGGCCAGCAACTTGCGGCCAATCCACACCAGGGGGTGGAGACACGAACACTACTGCTCTGTCACGACCATTACTCTGGGAAACATAAAGGTGACAACACAATAAGTTTTTGTTACAACATAACTCTACGGGTACAAGGCAGCATAATTTACCTTTGGGGGAGGTTGGGCCAGCTTGAAGGCGTGCTCGATGTCGCTCAACCTGACATAATTTCGATCAGCTAAGTTGAATAGCTCTCCAATCCTGGCTTTGACTTCTATCTTGTCAAGCGCCTCTTGCCTGGTCCTAGTTGGGTCTGCGCTACCTTGGTACTCGTAGCTAGGATGTACCCTCCTCTGGCAAGGCTGGATCCTTCAGCTGATGAAGTTCCCGACCACGCTCGGACCATCCAGTTTCTTCCATGGGATCATCTCAAGAAGTTCTGAGATCTGCTCCAAGTGCTCGGGCTTCTCCGACCAGCTGTTCTTCTTCTCTGGAATGAACCCCACGTCGCACAATGTGATCGTGTTTGGCTCTTCGTGGATGTAGAACCACTTCTTGTACCAGTCGTCCAAAGATGTGTTCCAAGGGCAGTGCAAGTACTAGGCCTTCATCCCATCACGCAGATTGAGGTACACACCTCCGGCTATCTTCGAGCCGCCGCTTCCTTTCTTCCATAGACAGAAAAGATGGCGAAAGAAGTTGAAATGGGGCTAGAAACCACCATATGCTTCGCAAAGATGGATGAAGGTGGAGACAAGAAGAATTGAGTTGGGATGCAGATTGCAAATCCCAATCTCGTAATACAAACAGAGCCCCTAAAGGAAATGGTGCACTGGAACCCCAAAACCCCGCTTGAAGAAGTCTTCGAAAACGACAATCTCACCTGGTTGTGGATCAGGGTACCCTTCTCCTTTCGGCGCGTGCCATCCTGCGAGTGCCTTGTTGTGGAGTACTCCCATGATGACGAGGTCTTCGATGGTCTGCTCGTTGCTTCTTGACTTCCACCACTCCTTTGCCATGACTCCGGCTTTCTTCTGGGTGTCACTCTTCGCCATGAATCCGCCTTTGCTGATGGAGGTGGATATGGTGGAAGGGTGATTGGTGATGAATCCAGAGGTATTAGGGTTGGCAAGAGGAAGAAGAAGGCTGCGGCGACGAATGGTAATGGGGATCGGTAAAAAGTAACTTACCAGTTCTATATTATAAATAACCAAGAGCTTTGCCGTTTCATTTGCCCAAGATTCTTGGGAGCCGTGCGCACGCGCTGCAGACAGTTGTTTTCACAACCTTGAGATCTATGCCAATAAACATGCCCCTTCATTACCAGTGTACGTGCCTTTTTGTTGCTAGTGTGAGAGGGCCCACACTGACGCACCTCCTTACAGGTGCCAAGCGACTGTTTGCTTGAAAGGGCAATAAGGCAGTATGACGTGATATACCCGTCTACTTTTTTGACCAGACGTGTTCGTTTGGACTTGACAGAGTAAGAAGATAAATAAATACACCAAATAATAGTACAAGCGGCGTTCGTTTCTTCGCTACATGTCTCGTACTCAGGGATGGTCCAGACCACTGTTATGATCGGGGATTTCCCAGATCACTACCGTGCTTGGGGACTGCTCCGACCACTACCGTGCTCGGGGACTGCTCCGACCACTACCGTGCTCGGGGACTACTCCGACCACTACCGTGCTCGGGGACTGTTCCGACCACTGCTATGTTCAGGGACTGTTCAGAAGAGTGCTCGGCGACTGCTCTCCTCGGCTACATGTGACGTGTACTCACATACAGTCAAGAGGCATTTATTAATACCTTGCTACAAGGCTTATACTTCTCCTTCTAGCAAGCTCGGGGACTACATCGGTACGATGCACCTGCCGGTGCATCTAGTATTGATTGTACGACGACTGGATTCTTAACTTTAGTGGAAATTCTTTTTAGACCCTGGTACCACGTGCCTACGTCACCTACTACCAGGCTCAGGGACTAAGTGGGCACACTTCACCTTGCGGTGAATGTGTTTATTTAATCGACCCCTACGCTTTGATTTATTGTCAGGATTACTATCGTGCTCGGGAACTGTCCCGACCACTGCTCGGAGACCGCTCTCCTCGGCTACATGTGATTTGTACTCACATACAGTTGAGAGACATTTACTTAGACCTTGCTAAAAGGCTCATACCTTGCCTTCCAGCAAGCTCAGGAACTACATCGGTACGATGCACCTGCCGGTGCATTTCGTATCGCCTGTACGACGATTGGATTCTCAACTTAATTGGGAATTCTTTTTAGACCCTAGCACCACGTGCCTATGTCACCTACTACCTGGCTCGGGGACTAAGTGGGCACACTTCACCTTGCGGTGAATGTGTTTGTTTTTTGACCCTTACGCCTCTGATGATCAACGACGCTACGCTTCACGACGCACTTACATTTCTTTTCAGAAATACAAGTGGGCACACTTCCTAGAACGGAAATCTCTTTCTTTTTTCTTAAGAGCACCATATATTCTTCGGACAACCTACTTCTTCGGTGACAATGGTGGTCAGAGATGTCAAGAACTCAAGCCTCACTGTTCGGAGAAGGTTGAAATGACATGTCGCAGCATAATACATGGTGCTCGGGGACTAGCTGTGGGGGTATTAACCCCTATACCCTTACGGCTAGGCTTGGGCCGGCCTTGATCAGAGGGTCTGGTCCACCAAAAGATGATGTGCAGCCTGGCCAACCTATTCGGAGTCCCGCGCAAGGAGTCAAGGCAGATTTGGCGATCAAGCAAGATCCTGGTCGGTTAGAATAGGAATCCTTATCTGGCCACCTATGGCAATTGTAACTGACTAGGATTAGTTTCCAGATCTGTAACCCTGCCCCCTAGACTATATAAGGCGGGCAGGGGACCCCTCTAAAAAATAGCTCTCATTGACATACAGCAATACAATCAGACGTAGGACGTAGGTATTACGCCTTCTTGGCGGCCGAACCTAGATAAAACCTCGTGTCTGTCTTGCATCACCGTCTTATTTGTGGCTTGCGCATCTGTCTGTCGATAATCTACTACCTTGGGCATACCCCTAGGTAGACTGCCGACCATATTTTGTCGACACTTGGCAGGCGCGACACAGCCGCACAACCCAAAACAGCAGGAAATAGCTAGAATATGGACACATATCTCAGGCACATTATGATCAGCAATAGGTAAACAATACAAACAATGATCATAAAGTATTGGTAGTGTCGGGTTCATGAACCCGAGGTCCCTCATGGATCGGCTTCCCAGCAAAAGGCTCAGCCCAACAGACAATGTTGCGAACCAACGCGCAACTCTTGGGTTGGCCCAAGTACCTAAACGACATGCCAGAAGGGCGATCCAATCTCTGACCAGAAGGCCTGGCCAAGGAGGAACATCGCCCGCTTCCGACTCTGGCCCGTCTCTCTGACCGAAGCGCTCGCTTTGGGCTCCGGCCCACCTCCGGACAGCCTCTCCGACCGGATGGCCTGGCCAAACACCATGTCCAACTTCGACCCGCATCCCCGACTGGGGATGCGCCAAACCCCTGCTTACAGCTCTTCTTCAACTAGCGCAATCAGAGCCGACTGGGACCAACCGACTGGGGACACCCGCTCGATAAGGACTAGGAAATAGACTAAGAAAGTAAGGCAGGGCACCCAAGTCAACCGTAATGCCAAGGACCGTACCCTGTACACCTATAGGATAGTACCCTGCAACCTCCCCGACATGATAGAACCCAAGCAATGTTATAGGCTTCGATATTTTCCCCTACAGTGTTGTGGGCGCCATCAACTCCCATACCAGATAAATACGGTAAGACTCCCCCACGTGCCTCTAAGGCATCGACAGTGTTGTGGGCACTGGCATTTACCGTACTAGGCGAATATAGTAATAACCCTCGCATGCCTCTGGTTATCAACAGTGTGGCAGGCACCGACATCTGCCATACCTAAAGAAGATGACGCAACCTTCCGACTAAACAGTATTATGGGCGTCTACCATTATCTTGTACCCGTCGGCGTGGGCAGCAAGACTTAGCGGCATACATACTCTCTCTCTCACTTGTAAGGCCATCCGCTTTATCTATAAAATGGGATGCACTCTCTCCCAAAGGATAGTTGATTCAGATCGACCATGTTCACTAGGACACAACAACAGAACCACCCGGTTCAAACCAGAAGCACACGCTCGAACACTTAGCACATAGCGGAGCTCCCATCCCTCTTGGCCCCTCTAACCAGAGTCTGACTGGATCTCTTGTACCCCCATCTTTCTCCTTCTCGTTTGTAACTCCACTACAAACTTTGAGCACCTAGGCTCAGGAATAAAGTCACCGACCGACTCAAACTGGATGTAGGGCACATTGTCTGAACCAGTATAAACCCTGTGTCATTGAGTGCTAGGCCACCTCTGATCATAATGTATGGCAAAACAACAAATATTTACATGTTGGTCACTTTCTGCATCGATAGTTGGCACCGTCCGTGGGGAAGACGCTGTATGTTCAACACTTTTTGGTCATCGGATGGCCCACCTTTCTGCCACCTTTGTCATGGCGGGCTCAAGCGACATGACTTGCTTTGGCTCACTGGAGTCTCCTGCACTCCCACTTGTTGGGATGCGGGTTCCACCCATCTTCGAGTCATCCTAGGCCTTCCTCTTCGGAAGCCTGGACTTCATCGTCGACCGGCTCGGCGTACTACACCTCCACGAGGAGGCACTCATTCTGGCGCCCATCGGAGGGGTGCCCTCCACCGGCTCCAGGACACCCAATGACTTCAACGATGAGGCACCTACGCTTCATTCTGAGCAAACTCTCTACTCAAACCTCGCTATGAGTAATATACATGCTGTTATTTACTCGCTATTCACTATCTTCCGCTGATCATCCGGAGGGACCCCGTTATCCCTGCCGTGACCGCTATGTGACTGCTATGCGACTAGTTCCCCTATGGCCTCATGTCCCCCGTGGATGCATATGCCCGAGGGCTCTGAAGGATGTTGGCGCCGCCCCCTCTCACGCTCGTATTTGTGGGGATGGCGAGCTATGCTCCCACCTATTTCCTCGACCTCATGGATGATGATGTTGAGAGTGATGGCACTAGCATCAGCGACATGGCACCTAGCCACCGTCCATCCTAGGAGTGCACTATGGCAGACACTCTAGGATAGCCACCAGTGGTAGCAGAGTCCTTGCAGACTCACACCCCTCTAGACCCTTATGCGGGGACCCTCATGCTCACATGAGAGCATGGCGAGGAGCTACGACAACGGTGGCAGAACCAGCCACCACCTATGCCGGTGCGCTCAGTGCACCACACTGCACCCCCATGCGCATAAACCGATGAGCAACACTTGGGGTCATGGCCACTAGCTCCAGCACAACATAATGGATGGGGGGAATGACCCCCCACAGTTCGCTCAGGCTGACAAGAACATTGCCGCTACGGCAATGCTTCTGTGTGGCCTTCTCGAGCCGAATGACCCCTAGGAACAGGTGATCCACCAGAACCTTTGGGCACTGGTGGAAATCATCGCCGTTCAACAAGCGGAGAGCTCCGCATCATGACACCAACTCATGGCCTCTCTCCCCACCAGGGGAGTGGGGATGCACCAGAAGAATCGCTCCACCCGCTCATCGCTACAGCCACCGAGCGTGGCATAGGAGGTCACATCTGTGCCTCGACTTGACTTGGCATCCGTTCCACACCGACCACTTGTCTGTGAGTGGCTCAGGCCGAACCAAGACGCTCACAGCATCATCAGCAACCGACATCGGTCCCAGCATGATGATGACATCCATCGAGTGATAGTGATGGCAGGTGACATAGACCCTAGCTGGACCATCGCAAGGTGTGGTGAAACACACCCCAGGTGTGGTCATTGGCCGAACGACCAGGGTCCCAGCCCGGATGGCCTGGGACCACGGGCCTTTGCCCGACGCATACAAAAAGTGTTGCTCCTACAATGCTTCAATGGAGGCCGAGGCAAAGGCAAGACCAATCGTGAGGATCAGGATGAGGGCCCCTCCATGCAGAGGGGCAAAAAGAACAGAAAAGATCGCCGCCGACCGGCCAACTCTATGTTGGTCTCCATGGCTAATCACACGAACAAGCAGCCCTAGCAGGGCCTTCTAGACCACTTCAACGAGCTCATGGAGAGCCCATGCACCAACCATGCCTACCCCGTCAAACACCTCTACAAGGACTGCAAGCTCCTCAAGCGCCTTTTGCGATAGGCCGGTGGGTCGAAGGAAGAAAAAGGTAAAGAAGCAGCGGCCAAGAAAAGGGGCGTAGTGGACAAGGATCCGGACGACTGAAGGTCCCTATACGACAACCGAGGTGATCTGACCGGACACCTACCGACTGAAGGACAACAACGACAACGTTCTCACCAACTCTTGGAACAACTACGTCGTTTCTTCCCCCTAAAATTTAGTCTTACCATTGTTTACTTAACGTTTGCTCCTATAAAAGCATCCTGACCCGAACACTTTCGGCCCAGGTCGATTGGGGGCTCCATGGGGGTGCACTACCATCTCTCTTTTCATTTACTATCATATGATAAAACTCCTTCCTACCTGAACAAAAGGGTAGTTTGTTCCTTTAAATTACCTTACGTAGCTTTGCTTTAAATATTCCGACTGATCGCACCCCGCCTCTACCTATGGTTACGGGCAGCTGAGCCTCGTGGGCCACGCCCAGGCTCCTAACATTGTAGCCTATGGGATGAATGGGCAAGTGCGAAAAAGAAAGAATAAAAAACAAAATTATGCTAAGGTAAAACTAAAGAACAAATGGGACAAGCTTCCCCGAATGGAGTGATTCCATCACAAAAAATGAAACTGATTGTATTCATTGAGTACACAAGAATGTTTACACAGGGGCTCCCCCACGAACTTAACTTTTTACATATGCTAAACTACTTATACTTTACAAGCTATTGCGGCTGCCTAGCGGCATCTGTTGTTGGTGCGACCGGCGAAGGCACGGGCTGCTCGCTCCTCGGCTAGACGACATTCGGCTTGGTTGAAGGCGGGGTGACGTCCACTTCCAACCCAGGCTCCACGCCATCCATAGGCTAGGCAATGTCCTCCTGACGCATGCTTCTGGCCATGTCCTCACGATAAGCATCCATCACCCACTGCGTGGAGACTTGCTCGGCCAACAACTTTATGTGTGGCAGCAAGCTTTCCCCGAGCGACTAGATGTCCTCCGTGCTACAACCGTCGGCATACCCACTGCAGATGGTGGTGAAATCTAGGTCTAGGTGGTACATCACCACCGAAGTCATCACCCTGATGCTCCGTAGAATAGCCCATTGGTGATGAGGTCCTGAACCTCATCCGGAACCTCCGCCAGCCGGATGGCGGGCGCGCTGGTACTTGGCGCCGACCCGAAGACCTCCAAGACAACAAGCCGGGCAACATGCGGATCTGGTCAAGTTCCCCCTTGAGAGCACGTCGCTCTTCAAGGGACTTGGCCAGCGCCTTCGCATTCTGGCCAAACATCGCCTTGGCCGTCTCTAGGTCCTGCTCCAATGACTCCATCTTTCCGCCTGGCTCTGGAAGAAGGGCGATAAGCTCAGAAGCAAGCTAAAGGAAGAAACCAATAGGACGAAAAACCACTGTTCGCCTAAACGGTCATTTAGCCCATTTAAACACCATGTAAACGCTACACGGTGGTGCGCCGTTTCTGTTTAATCACCCATTTACCCCGTTTAATTGGCCATTTAGCCCGTTTAATGGGACGTTTTGCCCAAATAATGACTAAACGGTAGGTGACCGACTGTTTACCGTTTAGCATTTAGGAAAACACTATGAAAAATAGAAAAGGTATGTACCATGGTGGGAGTTCTCGAGGATGGAGAGTCCCTCCGCCTGCCGGGTCACCTGCTCGCACACCCGGTTGTTCACCTCCTCCATCCCCATCACCCGGCCCCGAAGCGCGAGCACTTCCTGGTAAGCCTCTGACCGGGCCTTCTGCTCCGATGCTAGGGCGCTCTACTCTATCTCCAAGGTCTCCAGGGTGCCTCGGAGCACCGCCTTAATGTCTGCCAGGGACTTTCATAGTGTCACCTCAGTCTCCGCCTTATGGGCCTTCACCGCCTCAAGCCCCCGCTCGGCGGCGGTCGCCCGCTTCGCCATGAGCTGCTTCACCGCCCGCACCTCAGACACCTCCACCACCTGGTCCTAGGACTCATGGTGGGTGGACTCCAGCTGATGCTAAAGCTTGGTCATCCGGGCGTGCTCCATCCAGAGGAAATGGGACTTATGGCACAACATCTCCTCTAGACCCTGCAAAAATAAGAAGCAAGCATGTTGAGGCAACCGACAAAAGACCAAGGGGTCAGGGATGAGCGTGGGAAACTCACCATCATGGCATGGCGTAGGTCGACCTTGACCAACCGCTGGATGGACTTAACCCACTCCTGGGCATCCTCAAGCTTCACCGATAGCTTGGTGAGATCGGACTCCATGGTGAGTCCTCTCCCCCCAAGGATGTCCCAGAGCTGACACTCCTACGAATCCTGAAGGACAAAATGAACCTTGGTCGGGTCCTCAGGACACGACCACTCTAGGTCGGTCTCCACCGGCCTACTAGAGGGCCTAGCCCTCGATCGGACCACCGCCAGCTCCTACGACAACGCCGATAGCTCCACCACGTCATCTGCTTTGTCGTCGGAGGGGATCTCCACCACCTTGTTTTCATGGGCCACCGATAGGCATTCTGGCTCCGTCCCAGCCACACCTCCCTCTGCACCTCCAGCACTAACCAAGAAGGTGAGCCATGCAGCCCTCCGCCTGGAGAGGCAGGGAGCCCGGTCTCCCTATCCTCTTCTGCCATAGCCGGTGGGGTAGGGGCCGCAAGGGACACCTCTAGCGTGGCCTCCACCATCACCACTAGGATTGCCACCAACATCATCGCCACTGCTGCCACCGTACTAGTGACCGGCCCAGGGGCATCGCCCCCAAAAGGGAAGGACCCGCTACCACCACCCTGCTCTCCCCGCCGCTCACCATGGCGCGCTACAAGGTGGGCCTCCAATCCTCCTGCACGGGAGTTGGGGAGATGCTCAGCCCCGACAACATCTGGCCGCTGTAAAAAAGGTATAGGTCAGTCATACTCCAAAAAAACTCAACAGCAAGATCGAAAAGAAATAGAAAATGACATACCGGGATGTAATCAGTATGACTTTGAAGCCTTGACCCAACGGTGATGTGCCCATAGGGCGAGGACCGCTGCTAGGCTATGACCCATGCCCCCTCACTTTAGCCGGGGGCGGAGTCGACCCAACCGGCTCCTGCCTAGCCCGCATGTCACCATGACCTTTGGCTCGGGGCACGCTGACCGGAGCGGCTGGCGGGGCATCCTCCCACTGTGAGTTGCACGCTGGCGCCGGCTCCGACAACATGTGGGCGCAAGCCTACTCCTCTGACCACCTAGCCTGTCCCGCCGTGCCTATGGCAAGCGAGGACAAGGCCGATGACACCTCAGTAGGGCACGGTGACCATGTTCGCTTTGCCTCCCGTTCGCTGACGGCGTCCGCGTTCGTAGCACGCTTCCTCGGCGCGGGAACAACATTGTGCCTCTTTACCACCTGCTCGCCGCCGATAGACGCAGCCATAGGATCATGACACTCCGCCGAAGTCGCAACAACATCCCAACTTTCCTCCTCAGAGAAAATCATGTCATCCCCCACCTCTATGGGGTCCTTCGACTCAAGCTCTGACTTGACGTCGCTCCTATCTTCCCCAGCCTTCACACATCGGGTGATCTCCTTCTCCTTTTCATGCTTCCGCCTAGCCTCCTCGGCTTTCTTCTTATTACTAGCATCCGCTGCCTCCTTCTAAGCGGCCTACCGAGCCACACCCTCCGGTCCCTTCAGAAGGTGCGGCCAGGACTTGTAAGCTTCAAGTCCCTACGAAACAGGTGACTCAAAATCAAAAAACAGGAAAGCAAAGGGGAAAAGAACACGGAGTAAAGAGAGAGAGCATACCAGTTTGGACACCACCGAGGAGTTAAGAGGTCTGGGCTTTCCATCGATGTTCTCTTTGGGCTTCAGCTGTAGCACCCGGTCGAGGCAACTCTAGACCTCGTTGTTCGGCAACTCCTCCAGCAACGTGTGGTCGGTGTCCATCGGGCCGCTATACTTCCACATTGGCCGCGTCCTCTCCATGAACGGACCAACCCGATGGTGGAAGAGGGTGTGGAACACTCGTACCCCATCAAGGCCACACTAGATGAGCTTCTTAAGCTCTGCCTCAATGATCTCCACCTTATGCTTCTACCGATTGGCAGGACCCCATGACTAACTGTCTAGCCACTCTAGCCTCCTGCTAGTGAAGGGAGGGAATGATGCCTCCGCCGAGTTCTTAATGTAGAACCATTCCCTGTGCCACCCCTCGATTGGAATCGTAAGGGATATACATGGGGTACGAGCCCCCCACGCTCAGTTTCTTCTACAGGGCGAAGCCCCACTGGCGCGGCCTCGAGTGGATTCCCCACCAATAAAGTTTGCCTAGAGAACATCCACCGAAAGAAATCCATGTGCAGCTCCATCCCAAGGAAGGCCTCACACATGGTGATGAAGCTGGCGATATGCAACACCCCAGTTGGATTGAGGTGCTGCAGCTCCAAACCCCACTCATTGAGGAGCCTGTGAAGGAACAAGTGCGCGGGGTATCCTAGCCCATGCTCATGGAAGGCAAGGGAAGAAACCACCTCGCTGGGCTGAGGTTGTGGGAAATCCTCCCTCCTGGGAGCCCTCCAGTGCGCCACCCCCTTCGACGGCAGAAACCCCTTCTTGGCGAAGGCCTCCAACACAGTCTCCCTCACAACGGATGACCTCCAGCCTAACATTTCACTTCGGGTTCATGAATGGATTTGTGAGTTTTCTCCTCTCCATCACTCTCTCCCTTTTCTCTCCTAGGAACCGCCATGGCACTAGATGCTCTTGGCGAGAAGGAAGAAAGAGAAAAGACGGTAGATGAGCAATAGGCGAAGGAATGGGGTGAAAGCCCTCTCCCTTCTCCTACTTAAAGAAAAGGGCATAGCAGTTAGAGAAGGCACGACAATCGAGGGAAGGCGAAACAACAGGAGCGAAAAACCCTCTCCCTTCCCATTTAATGTAGATGTGATATGATGGGACACGCCCTGACTGATGAGACGCACCCTGCTCGACAGAACGACGCCTGATCAGACGGGACGTGGCTTGGGTATGGCCCACCACTACTGCACGATCGGACACGAAAAACAAAGCGCCACCACACGTAGGCGGCTCTCCGCCTCCCCAGGCGGGACTTGGAAAAACCCAAAACAATGGGATCTCCGCTAGGAGAGACCATTGAGATTCCTAAGTCAATTGAACAGCTCAGGAAACCACTGAGAGACAGGTAAGGAGCAAAGGGATGCCCGATGTAGGCCACACTAACTCTATCACAAGTGACTAGCGTGGGTCCTGGTCAGACATTTCTGATTGGAGCTCTTCATACCCCGTCACTCGAGTTATCAAGGTAACATTACCGACCCCCGCTCTTTCTTTATAAATCATTCATACATCCATACAAGCATTCATTCCATACGCCCACGCCCCCTAGACCATTCTACCCGAATTGCTTGGGGGCTTGGGAACTAAAGCATTATGTATGCAGTCAAATGCATCACAACACTCCGTGTTGCGTCATGAAGCAGCAGTTGCCTCATTCAACATGAGCAATGACCAACCGGGGTTCGAAGGCCAGCCCACGAAGGGCTCGAGGCCGCCTCATGTCAAACAGAGCTAGAGGAGAAAACATAGATGAGCCCCGTGTGGCCCTCGCCTAGTCTGCCCCAAAGCAGACATGGTCATCTCAACCTTCTTGTTCGATCCTAAACCTCTGCCAAACCCACAGAATCTCCATCGAGGGGAGGCCAGCGGGCCACCCAGGTCAGTCTTCAGAATGACCCAGGCATCTGCCAGGTTGTAGGTAAAGGAGCAGTGGAATGTCATAAGAGGGCTATGCCAACCCCATCACAAACAATGAACCTGGATTCCACTCAATCATACTCGTTAGCGAGCTCACCGAGTGCGTCACTCGAGCTCGAGTGATTGAGGCAAGCGACAAAGCTCAGCCCGTCCGGTTGTGAGAAACCAAGGATGGGGTAATGCACAAAACTCAAACCGACCCCTACCAAGCCCAATGGGGCTTAGGGGCTCAAGACAACTAACAACTAACTGCCTCGGCTATGCGGGCTGCACCGATGCTAGGATCCACGAGCTCTGCCTCGCCTGATCCCTAAGCTCACTGCCTCAACTATGTGGGTTGCACCAACACCAGGATCAGTGAGCTCTGCCTTGCCTGATCCCTAAGCTAACTACCTTGGTTGTGCGGGTTGCACCGATGCTAGGATCCATGAGCTCCACCTCGCCCGATCCCTAAACTAACTGCCTTAGCTACGTAGGCTACACCGGTGCCAGGATCCATGAGCTCCACCTTGCCCAATCCCTAAACTAACTGCCTTGACTGTGTGGGCTACACCGACGCTAGGATCCATGAGCTCCACCTCGCCCGATCCCTAAACTAACTGCCTCAGCTACGCGGACTGCATCGATGCTAGGATCCATGAGCTTCGCCTCGCTTGATCCCTAAACTAACTGCCTCAGCTGCATGGGCTACATTGACGCTAGGATCCGTGAGCTCCACCTCGCCCGATCCCTAAACTCACTGCCTCGGTTGCGTGGGCTACACCAACGCTAGGATCCATGAGCTCCGCCTCGCTCGATCCCTAAACTAACTATCTCGACTAAAATGCACGCACACATGCCCACTGACAAAACCCCTAGGCTATCCTGCCCGAATCGCCCGAGGGCTCGGGGGCTACACCTGTGGGTGCGCTTGCGCACACCCGCTGATGAAACGAAACCTCCCCCACTAGCAACACGAAACCCCCAAACGATTCTGCCCGAATCGCCCGAGGGCTCGGGGGCTACACCCGCGGGTGCACTTGTGTGCACCCACCGTCAAGACAAAAGTCCCCCAAGTGATTCTACCCAAATCGCCCAGGGGCTCGAGGTCTCCTGTCGGGTTCATGAACCCGGGGGCCCTCATGGACCAGCTTCCTAGTAAAAGGCTCGGCCCGGCGGACAATGTTGTGAACCAATGCGCAACTCTTGGGCTAGCCCAAGTACCTAAATGACAGGCCAGAAGGGTGATCCAATCTCTAACTAGAAGGCTTGGCCGAGGAGGAATGGCGCTCGCTTCCTACTCCAGCCCGCCTCTCTGACCAGAGTGCTCGGTTTGGTCTCTGGCCCACCTCCAGATGGCCTCTCCAACCAGAAGGCCTGGCCAAACACCACTGCTGACTCTGACCCACATCCCCGACCGAGGATGCACCAAACCCCTGCTTACAGCTCTTCTTCGACTAGCGCAATCAGAGCTGACTGGGACCAACCGACAGGTGATGCCCGCTCGGTAAGGACTAGGAAACAGAAGGAGAAAGTAAGGTAGGGCACCCAAGTCAACCGCAATGCCAAGGACCATACCTTGTACACCTATAGGACAGTACCCTACAACCTCCCCGGCATGACAGAACCCAAGCAGTGTTGAAGGCACTGACATTTTCCCCTATAGTGTTGTGGGCGCCATCAACTCCTATACTAGATAAATACGGTAAGGCTCCCCCACATGCCTCTGAGGTGTCGATCGTGTTGTGGGCACCGACATTTACCATACTAGATGAACATTGTAAAACCCCTTGCATGCCTCTGGGTATCAATAGTGTGGCAGGCACCGACGTCTGCCATACCTGAAGAAGACGACGCAACCTCCCACGTGCATCTAACACTAAACAGTATTGTGGGTGCCTCCATCATCTTGTACCCGTTGACGTGGGCAGCAAGACTTAGCAGCATACATACTCTCTCCCTCTCACTTGTAAGGCCATCCCCTTTATCTATAAAAGGGGACACGCTTTCTCCCAAAGGATAGTTGATTCAGATTGATCAAGTTCACTAGGACACAACAACAGAACCACCCAATTCAAACCACAAGCACATGCTCGAACACTTATCACATAGCAGAGCTCCCATCACTCTCGGCCCCTCTAACCAGAGTCCGACCAGACCTCTTGTACCCTCCATCTTTCTCCTTCTCATTTGTAACCCCACTGCAAACTTTGAGCACCTGGGCTCAGGAATAAAGTCATCGACCGACTCAAACTTGGCATAGGGCATGTTGCCTAAACCAGTATAAACCCTATGTTATTGAGTGCTAGGCCACCTCCGATCATAATGTACGGCAAAACTATAAATATTTACATGTTGGTCACTTTCTACACCGACATGTAGCTTTTGATAAATCATTTTGAAGCACAATATTTAAACCTTTGCAATTCATTTCTCCTATCCATGCTAGTTCATCAATCAAGGTGTGCTATAGTTCAAACTACATTACAAGAATCAAGTATATTTAGCTCACTACGCAAAGCACAAAACCTTAACTCATCGAGTGGCTTAGTGAAGATATTGGCTAGTTGCTTTTTGGTGCTCACATGATGAATTTTGATATCTCCTTTGGTTTCGTGGTCTCTCAAGAAATATGTAGGATGTCGATGTGCTTAGTTCTTGAGTGGCTTACAGGATTGTTTGCGGGCTTTATGGCACTTTCATTATCACACAAGAGTGGGATTTTGGTGAAGCGACATCTAAAATCTTGAAGGGTTTGCCTCATCCAAAGTAGTTGAGCACAACATGCACCAGCTGCAACATACTTGGCTTTGGTGGTGGAAAGGGCTACATAATTTTGCTTCTTGGAACTCCAAGACACTAGGGACCGTCCAAGGAATTGACATGTCCCCGAGGTGCTTTTTCGATCTACTTTGCAACCGGCGTAATTGGAATCCGAATACCCAAGTAGATCGAACTTAGAGCATTTAGGATACCATAAGCCAAGGTTAGGAGTGTGTACTAAATATCTCAAGATTCTCTTAATGGCCACTAAGTAACACTCTTTCGGATTAGCTTGAAATCTAGCACACATGCACACACTAAGCATAATATCGGGCCTAGATGCACACAAATAAAGCAGAGAGCCGATCATGGAGTGATATACCTCGATGTCCATGGCTTTCCCTTCCTTATTGAGATCTAGATGTCCATTGGTTGGCATGGGAGTTTTGATAGGCTTGGCATTCACCATGTCAAACTTCTTGAGCATATCATGGGTGTACTTCGTTTGGCTAATAAAAGTTTCATCCTTCATTTGCTTGATTTGAAATCCAAGAAAGAACTTTAATTCACCCATCATAGACATCTCAAATCTCTTGGTCATGATCCTACTAAATTCCTCACAGAAAGAATGATTAGTACTACCAAATATTATGTCATCGACATATATTTGGCACACAAATATATCTTTGCCAACTTTGCGAGTGAAAAGGGTTGGATCGACTTTGCCTATTTCAAAGCCTTGTTTAAGTAAGAATTCCTTAAGGCATTCATACCATGCTCTTGGTGCTTGCTTAAGCCCATAGAGCACCTTTTGGAGTTTGTAGACATGGTCGGGGAACTTGGGATCTTCAAAGCCCGGTGGTTGCTCAACAAAGACAAGTTCTTGAATAGGGCCGTTGAGAAATGCACTCTTCACATCCATTTGATATAGCTTGAATTTGTGATGAGCAGCATAGGGTAGAAGCATTTGGATTGCTTCGAGCCTTGCCATTGGTGCATATGTTTCTTCAAAGTCCAAGCCCTCTACTTGAGTGAAACCTTGAGCAACCAATCTTGCTTTGTTCCTTATCACCACGCTATTCTCATCTTGCTTGTTGTGGAAGACCCACTTGGTGCCAATGACATTGGTATTGGGTCATTCCACCAAGGTCCACACTTGGTTTCTTTCGAAGTTGTTAGGCTCTTCTTGATGGCCATCACCCAATCCGGGTCTCCATGTGAATGAGGTTCCAAAGAGAAAACAAAAGAGTAATATTGACAAAAGTTTGCTAAATGTGAATGAGTTGTTACCCCCTTTCAAAGACTCCCAAGGATGTTATCAACGGGATGATCCCGTTGTATTTTTTGCCTTAGCCTTAGATGCTCAATAGCCACTTATTCATCTTCTGGACCTTCATCATCTTCTTGCTCAAATATGGATTGTAGTTCTTGTCCACAAGCTAGAGTCGAATCAGCTGCTTATGACTATGTAAGTGCGGCACTATCACATGCAGGTGTTGCAGTAGGGGTCTACTGCTATTCAGCATCAGGCATGTCAGCTAAAATGGGTGTAGCAGCAACTTGAGGAACCTCCACTTTAGTGACTTCATCTTCTTGTGGTCTAATATCACCAATAGCTAATTGCTTGATTGCTTCACATGGTGGATCCTCCTTTCTTACAACACTTGAATCAACTTGCTCCACTTGAGAGCCATTAGATTCATCAAATGTCACTTCTACCGCAATCTCAACTCTCCCAAAGGCTTTGTTGAAGACACGGTAGGCATGCTCATTTGATCCATAACCAAGAAAACCTTCATCAACTTTAGGTGCAAACTTAGAGGTTTTGGGTTTCTTGTTAAGTATGAAACAATTGCACCCAAACACTCTAAAGTAAGACACCTTAGGCTTGTTACCGGTTAGAAGCTCATATGAGGTTTTCTTCAACATCTTGTGTAGGTAGAGGCGGTTGATGCATGGCAAGCGGTGTTGATGGCGTCGCACCAAAAGAGGTCTGGTGTCTTATACTCATCTAGCATTGTCCTTGCCATGTCAATGAGTGTACAATTCTTCCTTTCTACTACACCATTTTGTTGAGGGGTGTATGGAGTTCAAAACTCATGCTTGATGCCCTCTTCATTAAGAAATTCCTCAACTAGAGTATTCTTGAATTCGGTCCCATTGTTGCTTCTCACTTTCTTGATGGGAAGACCAAACTCCTTTTGAGCTCTTCTAACAAATATCTTCACCTTCTCTTGAACTTGGCACTTGTCATACAAGAAAAATACCCAAGTGAAATGGAAATAGTCATCAACAATAACAAGACCATATTTGTTACCCCTAGACTTAGGTAGGCGACTGGTCCAAAGATATCCATATGTATTAGCTCCAATGGTTGCTTGGTGGTCATGGTGCTCTTCGGTCGGTGAGGTACGCCAACTTGCTTTCTGGCTTGATAAGCGCTACAAATCCTATCTTTCTCAAAGTGAACATTGGTTAGTCCAAGGATGTGTTCATCTTTTAGAAGTTTGGCCAAGTTTCTCATCCCAACATGGGCTAGTCGGTGATGCCAAAGCCAACCCATGCTAGATTTTGCCACTAAACAAGTCTCAAGCTTAGCTTTACTTTTGTTGAAATCAACTAAGTAAAGCTTGTTCTTTAATCGACCTGTAAAGACAATAGAGGAATCCTCCCTTCTAAAGATTTCCACACCCTTATCCATAAAGAGACAATTGTAGCCCATCTCACACAATTGAGAAACGGACAACAAATTGTAACTTAACGAATCAACATGTAATATATTTGTAATTGAATACTCAAAGGTTATAGCAACTTTACCGAGACCAATCACATCCCCCTTTGAATTGCCTCCAAAAACAATATTTTCATTTGAGTGTGTCATCAGAGAATATGATGAGAACATACTCCTTTCTCGGATCATATATTTGTACATCCGCTATCAAGCACCCAACTTGATCCACCGGAGGAGTATGCCTGCAAAACAAGTTTAGTTACTAGATTTAGGTCCCCAACTTGACTTGGGGCCTTGCATGTTAGTCACAAGAAACTTAGAAATCCAAATAGAGGTATTCCTATATATGTTGGTTTCCTTTCCAACATATTTTCAACCACTTTTCCACTATTGTTGTTCTTCAAAACAAAGCATGATGTCAAGCTTTGTCGAGGTGCATGGGTCCTTGGATGATAGGCATACTTATTCTTGGTGCCCCACATTGATTCCTTAGGCTTCTAGAAAACCTATTTTTGCTGAAACACCTTCTTGTTGGGCTTAGTTTGATCAGGAATAGAATTGGTAGCCTTCCCATTTTTGCGAGGTGCGGCACTGCCGCCCTTCACCGTGGCACTACCGTGCACGGCACTACCGCTCAGGGATGCTGCACTACCATGGGCTGTATAGGCTAATCTATACAAATTCTACCCTTTCTCTCAAACTCCACACACTCATAGCCATTCACTATCCTTCTTTCATTTGTCTTAGCTCCTTTTATGTGTCCAAGCCCTTGCTTGATTGAGGGATGCCTTCCTTGCTTGTATTGTGGCCCTTTTTGTTCCTCCTTCTTTTTGCCATTGGTTTGAGCCTTGTCAATCATGCACCCTTTACCAATGATCTCATTGAGCCTTGCAATCTCCTTTCTTATAGCCTCCATATTGGCAAGATTAGTGGAATAGGTATTCAAAACAAGATTATAACATTTTCCACAACCTTGACTAGTGGAGGGAGTAGAGGTTTTCTTTGCCTTAGAGGGATATGAGTTGCTATCCCAAAGAATGCCATATTGTAGCTCAAGTTCTTTGTGCTTTTCATTCAGGTCACAATACTTTTTCTTGAGAGCATTATTTGCTTTCTTTGTAATAGCATGGTCCTCTTGCTCATTGGTCAAAGCCTTGCATAAGGATTCCATCTCACTTCTCTCTAATGCAAGAACTTCTTTGCTAGCAATGTAGAGATCCTCTTGTTGAATAAGAGTCTCCTCTCTAGATTCTAGCTCGGTTGGACACTCTCTAAATCCTCGATTAGCTTAGTAATGAATAATTTGGTATTTCCATCCAAATTTTTAGTTATTTGATCAATTTTTTCATCACTAGATTCATCATCACTAGAGCTATCAATAATACCTTCTCATCCTTTGCCTTGAGACACATATGAGGGGAGTAGTAGTCATCGTTGGACATATTGTTGAAGAGCCTTGGTGTAGGGGATGACTTATGAATAGCAACAGTTGCAACCTTCTCATCCTCTTCACTTGTGCTCTCTTTAGTTGAGTCCCATTCATGCCCAATGTGGCCCATGTACTTCTTGCTCTTTCTATGGTCAACCTTGTCCTCTTTCTTGTCCTTCTTGTATTTGTTGTCCTTGATCTCATATGGACACTTGGTAATGAAGTGATCGGTGCTACCACAATTGTAGCATGTCCTCTTTTTCTTGTTTGGAAACTTTCTCTTCACTACCTTGTAGCCTTGCTTCTTTAGCCCCTTGTGAAACATCTTCATAAAGAGAGCAACACCATCAACCTTCTTATATTGATCATCATCATTTTCACTTTCACTTGAGGATGATGTGGTTTCTACTCTTTCTTGGACTTGCTTGATTGCTTTGGGCTTGCTAGTTGAAGCTTGCTTGTTGATCTTGGACTTGCTTACAGAGCCTTGCTTGCTTGATTTGTTGGTCTTGAGGGCTATATCCTTGATCTTGATGCCTTCTAGCTTTGCTTGCAATTCTCCAAGCTTCTTCTCTTTGCTTGTCAAAGGTCAAGATCCTCCCAAGTACATCATTTGGTGTGAAGTACTCAAACTTCTCTTTGTCTCTAATTAGAGTCACTACGGTATCATTTCTAGGTGAATAAGCCTCCAACATAATCTTGACAACTTTGTGATCATCTAGCTCATCATAACCATAGCCTCTAATCTTGCCTACCATTGTCATCAACCTATCAAACATCTCTTGTGGCCCCTCTCCATCCAAGATTACAAACTGGTTGAGCTTTGACATCAACAAATTAATTCTTGCCTTTCTCACTTTGTCAACCCCTTCATGTGCTAGGTGCAAAGTGTCCCATATTTGCTTGGCAACATCAACCCCAATCACTCTATTATACTCATCACCATCCAAAGCACTAAGCAACACACTTGTGTCTTGACCATTGAGGTGAATGATTCTCATCTCTTCTAGTGTTGGGTTCTTGGGATCAACCGGTGGCTCAAATCCATTGTAAACAATCTCCCAAATACTAAGGTGAAGACCTATAAGATAGGCTCTCATCAAGTGCTTCCACTTGGTAAAGTTAGTTCCATCGAAATGAGGTAGCTTGCCCGTGGACACATTGATAAAAGACCTTCGATCATGGTTAGTCATAAGCATAGAAGAATAGTTAAAGGATACGACGACATATTTGTTGTTGTCAGCTTTGCCCTTTCCTTTCTTCTCCTTCTTGCCCCCCTTTGACACTTGAGAGGACTCATCATCATCTCCATCTTCAGAACTACTTGATATGTCACTTGATGATGCATTTGTTGCCTTCTCTTCTTCTTCCTTCTTCCTAGCTTCTCTCCTTTTTCATCTTGCTCCTCTTTTGAGCTTTCTTTCTTCTTTTCTTTGCTTCTTGTCTTCTAACTATTGCTGCTCCTTCTTCTTCTCTCTTGCTTCTCTTTTGACCTTTCTTGCTTCCTTCCTTTTTCTTCTCTCGTCATCATTGATAGCTCTTTCGGCATCGGTAGCCTCAAGATGTGGTAGCGTGGAGTTGCTTGCTGTCGACACGCTCAACTCGCTGCTGTCGGTGTCGTGTAGATTAACCCACTCTGAATCGACATCCATCGGCTTCACGCCACTAGTTCCTCCTCTAGGCTCCATACCTCACGCGGTGAAGCGCACATGAGGTAACCCACTCTGATACCACTTATAGGATCTCTGGTTAACCTAGAGGGGTGGTGAATAGGCCTGTTAAAATAAAACTTGAACTTTTGTCAAATTCAACCCACGACACTGCCGAGCTAGAACAGCGACACTACCGCACCTACAGACAACTTCATGATGTAATTCAAAATCTGTAAAAGGAAATTTGGATACAAGAGGTTACTGAGGTCCCTGCAGGTATATTGAACATAGATCGACAACAAGAAGTGGTAGGAACACCACACACAAGTAGATCGACCTCAAACCCTAGAAATTACCTCAACAACAATATGAATCACACGAATGTAAAGCAAGCACAAGGTGACACAATGATTTATCTCATGGTTCAGCTCGTCACTAAGGCTTGCCTAAGTCCACGTTGTTGAGGTTAGCTACTAAGGCTTAGGGCTTTCCAACCCTTCCTCATTCTCAAGTCAAGAGACTTAACTCTTGAGATGAGGGGTGAGTTTACTAGCTACATGAGTTGGTTACAAACCTCCCAGGGCTGCCACACAAGTTGGTAAGCTCCATGGGCGACGCTCTAGCCGGCTAGTAGGCAAGCTCCAAGAGTAACAAACACAATCGCTACCCAAAACATGAACCAAGTGCTCTTTAGAGGTTAGGAGTCAGTAGATCTTCTCTCTAATTGAGTTTGGCACCCTTTTCTCTTAAGGATTGATGGGGAAATCAATGGAGAAGCTTGGGAGCTCAAGGTCACCAATGGAGGAGAGAGAGAAGCACTTTTCTGTTTCTGCACAAGCTGAATGGTTGAGGAAGGAGAGAGAGAGACATTGGGGAGGAAGGGGAAAGGTATAAATACCCCATAGCCCCCAATGGTCACTTAAGTCACGGTAGTGCCGCGGCTCAAGTGCGGTAGTGCCGCTCTATGATAGTGCCTCTCTCCAGGTGCGGCACTGCCGCACCAAGCAAGACAACAAGGGTAAGGTGAAGTGATGGTTGTCTTGTCTGTGAAACTAAGGATATATGTGTAGGATTAAGCACTTGGTAGCACATTTTAGTTTAAGCATTGTGCCCCCCTTTATAGTATGGCTTTTCCTATACTCAAATTCAAAATATAAAAGAATTTAAACCTCCTTTAAATTTGAAGCCATCAACATTTGTAATTGGGGCTCCCAAGTTTCGTATAACATCCTTGATTATAGATTCCCTGTGTGGCAGAACCTCCTAAGAAATTGGGCCCACGTGCACCTATCGTTGTCTTACCAGACCTCGGATAGCGTTCATGAGTTCCCAACAACTCAACAGGTCTATCGGGTGTCCTCGGGAAACCCGAATCATCCATGATTCTCTTTTCAAATAGGACCTCGATCACAGACATTACAGATTATAATAGTTTATTCAAATATATACATCAGAGTAAAAGATAGCGGAAGTCTTAAGATAACATAGTTTACAAACCAGTTGTTTTCAAACTTACAATACCATAAGTGTCATACAACCATAGTAGCGGAATAATATTACATTAACATTATTTATTTCACACAAACTAGTGCCTTGTCCAAAGGCCATTCATCATTCCTCATTGTCATTGACTTCAAATACTGTCATGCAGCAGGGACCAAAACAAGCCTGCGCATGCGACTCCCCTGCAACAAGGGTTAACAAACCCTGAGTACAAAAGTACTCAACAAGACTAACCCGACGTAAAGGGGTGTAATACTTTAGAGATGTAGGAGTTTGGGGCAACGTAAGGATGTAGCAAGATTCAAAAGTTCTTTGCCAAAAGCTTACTATTCTTGATTCTTTTTTCAAGTTTTACCCCTAAGTACTTTAGTTCTTTATCTCAAACTAAATGTACATTTCCCATATTCCATTCCTTCTCATTCCGTTTTTTCTCATATTTTAGTAATTCACCAGTCCTGCATTGCTTCTGTAATGAATCGAGTCTCCATATCCGCAGAGCACCGGCAATTTGAATTGATTCAAGTCCCAGCTGGGGATTCCTTATCACACGACATATGTAGAACTTAATCTTGCATATATCAACCTCGCTACCAGATCCTCCTATACTAAGCCATCTCCACGCCACCCGAGAGCACAGCACACCTCAAATCCGGCCACATTCCAGCCACAAGGGTACACGCTACTCCCGCCATCTCTCCACTCCTAGTGCGTGGGCATTCGTCTTAGTATCGGATTAGCCGAAGTAGGCTTACCGGAGTATGTGACCAATACTACAAAGTGTCTCGTTCAGAAGATCCACAATGAGTGGCCTTTAAGTGACTTAGTCGACAACATTACCCAACATTCAAGATAAGTCACCCGACTAGTCTCTAGTTCATTCTACCTTCTTTCTTTCTTTGGCCAGTATGCCATCTTTGATTGTATCGAAACTTTTACTTTGAAAGCCTACCATAAAGCATACTAAGCATTCTATGCCTTTGTAAATGAAAATATCTTCAAGGATGGTAAACAATTAACAAGGTAGGCAATGCATCAAGTAGGTAACATTTGAATAAATCAACTTAATGCAATAGGTAACATAGGTGATAAACTTTTCAAAGTAAACAAGGTAATGGTTTAATGCATAAACCGGGGCTTGCCTTCGTTGACGATCTCAGGTTCCGGATCAGTACCACAATTATCGAATCCCATGACAACCAGTGATTCTTTCAGAACTTGTTCAACTAGAATCGTTTCACTCTCGGATTCTACACGAAATGATAACATATGCTTCAACATGATGATAATGTAAACATGATGCTTTTATGGTGAATGAAATATAACAACACATTGAATACAACTTTCCTTCATGGTATAATTACAAGCCAAACTAACTAAACCATATTCATAACGGATGTGACCATGCCAGCACCGACCACTTCGGCGAGCTCTCCGACCACTTCGGTGAACTCTCCGACCACTACAGCGAACTCTCCGACCACTACGGTGAACTCTCCGACCACAACGGTGAACTCTCCGACCACACTGATCTTGAACCCTACTGGTCACAAAACATGACCAAAACAAGATCAAACACTAATCAAACACTTAGGGTTTGCTTTTATTTATTTTTGAATTAATTTGGAAGTAAGCCCAAAAATGAACTTGTTCCAAATGACCTGAAAATTTTATGTAAGCTTCATCATGACAAATTAGTGTACCAAAACAAATTTCATAATTTTTGGAATTATTAAGTGGCCTACAAAAATCATGGAAATTGCATTTATTTATTAATGGACTGAATATTTGAACATTAAAAATATAAGCAAATTGCAAGTTTCAAATTTTTGAACCATACTAGAGCATGTACAGAGGCTACACACAAAATTTCAAAATTTTTGGAGCTATGATTATTTTTCTACAAATTTCCAAAGATTAAGTACTATTCAAAATTAGAAAATAACAAAACATCACTGTTCTTCTCCTTCCTTCTCACTGACAGCCCGACCCCACCCGTTAGTGACTCATACAGGTCACGGCGGTGCTGCCATCACTGGCCGGCCCAAAATGCGCCGACGGTGACACTCCGGTGAGGCAGACCGCACCCAAATGATCTACACACTCCTACGAACCCATCCCCGCCCTTTGAATGGTAGAAGGTGCACCGGAGAAGACCCCACGCCGGCCATGGCGGCTCGAGCACGACGGCTCACGGCGTAACCCCGGCAACGGTGCAGTAGAGTCTAAAACAAAGTGAGTATTGTGTTCAGTATCTCACCACGATCACGCCGGTACGTTTGGTGAAGACGGAGACGGTCTGGAATAGCCTGGCCACGTCGAGGCGATGATGGCAGAGCTCCGACCGATCTCGGGGAAGAAGACGTTGCGCCGGGCGACTCCGGCCAACCCAAGCGGCGTAGGCAAGCCGCAGAGAAGCACAAGGCCGAGGCAATCGCGTTGGCGTAGCTGGGCACAACGGAGGCTGCTCGACGGTGGCTACGGCGAGCGGCGGAGCTAGCTGGCGGCGAAGCAGAGCAGAGGAGAAAAACGGTGACGACAGCGGCGACTGCTGCTATTTATAGCCGAGAAGGAGACATCCGGCGTCGATAGCGCACGCCCAAGCTCGCCACGGCACCGGCTGCGTGTCACCACGCAAGGAAGCGGCGAAGAAGGTCGGCGGCGAATAGCTACGTGTCGCCGGTGGCAAACAGGCGATGTCGATTTTGATTTTTGAATTATTTACAGAACTACCACTGAGTCTGTTTTTCAAATTACTCCCAAATTTTCTAAAGAAGTTGAAAATCTCCAAAAATGAAAGTTGCTCAATTTTTCAAACTCTACAACTTTGCTTCTAGGAACATTTTCAAATTCTGCCTCCATTTTGAAATTTGAATTTGGGGTGCATTTGAGTATTTGAATCATTTCAAAATTACTCCAAATTTTATATGTAAACTTGAAAAACTTTGAATACCAAAGTTGATCCAAATAAAATAATCTCCAACTTTGCTTTTTGCCTCAACCCCAAATTCCACATGGATTTTGAATTAGTCAAAAGGGGCAAAAATGACTTTTATAATTTGAATTTGAATTCAAATTTGATTTGTCTTCCTTTTACTTAAATTTTGATTTTTTTGACCAGTAACATGGCCCATTAGGGTTATTTGAGTCAAATGACACATGACCTCACATGATCACATGAATTTTGACCCTTGTAGTCATGATCTTTATTTGGGGTTTTGAATCACATCACATGAAATAACAACATTATGAAATAAAGCTTATTAGTGAATGCATTCAAAATTTTCTACTTTATGAATGCTTTGCAATGCATATGATGACATGTCAAATTTTAGTGCTAGGTCAAAACACCAGAGATGTTACAACCCTTCCCCCTTAAAGAAATCTCGTCCCGAGATTTAAAACTTAAGGCTAACTAATGGAAAAGGAAATGTGTCAAGCTAACACATCAGAACTTTATTCAAAAGGCTAGTGAGGGGGTTTTCCATTCTGTTGTCAAATGAGACAAGTTACAACATAGACAAGGTATTGCAACTAGATAGAAGCGAAGAAGTCAAGAAAGTTCTCTTCTAAGTAATCCTCGGATTCCCAAGTAGCTTCATCTTCAGTGTGTTGATTCCATTGTACTTTGTAGAACTTGATTGTATGTCTTCGAGTGACTCAATCTTTCTGATCTAAGACTCTAATGGGGTACTCAGCGTAAGTCAAGTTAGGTTCCAGTTCTACATCACCAAAGTCGATCACTGGGTCAGGTACTTGAAGACACTTCTTTAACTGAGATACATGAAAGATATCATGCACAGCTGACATGTGATCTGGTAGCTTGACGCGATAGGCGACTGGTCCACATCGTTGTTGGATTTGAAAAGGACCTACATAATGGGGTGCCAACTTTCCCCAAATCCCAAAACGATGAACTCCTTTCATCGGTGATACCTTGAGGTAGACATAATCTCTCACTTTGAATTCTAGCGGTCGTCTCCTCTTATCAGCATAGCTTTTCTGTCGGGATTGAGCTACCTTCATATTAGCTTGTATGAGTTTAACCTTCTCTTCAGCTTCCTTGGCCACATCTAGTCCAAAGAACCAACGTTCTCTAGCTTCTGACCAATTTAAAGGTGTCTGGCACCTACGGCCATACAGTGCTTTGAATGGTGCCATTTTAATGCTCTCTTGATGGCTATTGTTATATGAGAATTTAGCTAAGGGAAGGCATTCATCCCATTTAGCACCAAAGGAAAGGACATAGGCTCTTAACATATCTTCAAGAATTTGATTTACCCTCTCAGTCTGTCCATCTATTTGTGGATGATAAGTAGAACTACGGATAAGTTTAGTTCCCAAAGACTCATGTAGACTTTTCCAAAACTTGGATATGAACAATGACCCTCTGTCAGAGACAATGGTCTTGGGTGCTCCATGCAGACTGAAGATTCTATCAAGATAAAGCTTGGCATATTGTTCCGCTCGATATTTATCTCTGACTGGTAAGAAATGAGCTATCTTGGTTAGACGATCAACAATAACCCATATTGAATTGTAGCCTACAGATGTCCTAGGCAATCCCACAATGAAGTCCATACAAATATCTTCCCACTTCCAAGATGGAACTGGCAACAAATGTAATGGACCTGCAGTCTTCATATGAACCGCTTTGACTCTCTGACAAATATCACACTTGGCTACATATTGAGCTATTTCTATTTTCATTTTGGTCCACCAATATCTCTTTCTCAGATCATGATATATTTTGTTGCTACCCGGATGAATGGAGTATCTTGTAGAATGAGCTTCATCAAGAATCTGCTTTCGCAGCTCTGGATTTTTGGGTACTACCAATCTATCCTTGAACCATATGACATCTGATTCATCAATCTTGAAACATGTTGGTCTCCCAGATCTGACTTTATCCTTAATATGGGCTACGCCCTTACTTTTCTGTTGAGCAGCAATGATCTGATCTTTGATAGTGGACTCAACTACAATATTGGACAGGGAACCTTGTTCTATGATTTGTAACTCCAGATGCTCCATCTCTTGACACAATGTTCGCTGCATAGGTTCTACAATTAGGCAATGACAATGACTCTTGTGACTCAGGGCATCGGCAACCACATTAGCCTTACCCGGATGATAGTGCACTTTTAAATCATAATCTTTAATAAGTTCCAACCATCTTCTTTGCCTCATATTCAATTCTGACTGGGTGAAGATGTATTTCAAACTTTTGTGATCCGTATAGATATGACATATATTGCCCAATAAATAATGTCACCAAATCTTGAGTGAATAAACAACAGCAGCTAATTCAAGATTATGGGTGGGATAATGTTCTTCATGCTTCTTGAGTTGTCTAGAAGCGTATGCTATGACTCTGCCTTCTTACATAAGAACACAGCTAATACCAATTCCAGATGCATCACAATAGATATCAAATGGCCTCTCGATATTAGGTTGTGCTAATACTGGTGCAGTTGTCAACAACTTCTTCAATGTCTGAAAGGCCTCTTCACATTCTGTTGTCCATACAAACTTAGTTTGATTTTTTAGCAATCCAGTAATTGGCTTCACAATTCTGGAGAAGTCAGGGATAAACTGACGGTAATACCCTACCAACCCCAGGAAACTACGAACTTGATGAACAGTTGTAGGTGCTTTCCAATTAAGGACTTCTTCTACCTTGCTCGGATCAACAGCTATACCTTCAGCAGATAGCACATGACCCAGAAATTGTACTTCCTCCAACCAAAATGCACATTTGCTGAATTTGGCATATAGTTGGTGATCTCTTAATCTTTGTAGAACAATACAGAGATGTTCCGCATGTTCCTCTTTGCTCTTAGAATAGATAAGAATGTCATCAATAAACACCACGACAAACTAATCCAACTCGGGCATGAAAACTGAGTTCATCAGGTACATGAAATGAGCTAGGGCATTGGTCCACCCAAAAGACATGACTAGATACTCATATAGACCATATCGGGTAGTAAACGTTGTCTTCGGCACATCTTCATGTCTGATCTTAATCTGGTGGTAGCCTGATCTTAAGTCTATCTTTGAGAATACCTTAGCTCCCGCAAGTTGATCAAAAAGCAAATCAATTTGGGGTAAGGGGTATTTGTTCTTTATGGTGACTTCATTTAATGGCCGATAGTCAACACATAACCTTAAGGTTTGGTCCTTCTTCTTCACAAAGATAGCAGGGCATCCCCAGGGTGATGAACTGGGTTGAATGAAACCCTTGTCTAACAACTCTTGTAGTTGCATTTTTAATTCTGCTAGTTCTTTGGGTGGCATCCTATATGCTCTTCTGGACACTGGTGTTGTTCCTGGTTTTAGATCAATTCTGAACTCTACATCTCGGTCTGGTGGCAGACCAGTCAGATCATCGGGAAAGACATCCGTAAACTCACATACCACTAAAATTTTCTTGGCTCCTTCAACAATAGTTGCACAGACTGTTTCCACTGTACTCTTAGGAAAGGGAAGTTGGATGAGAAGTTGGGTTTTGCTGTTAGGTGCATTTACCCTTATGGTTCTACGCAGGACATCTATGATAGCCCCGTGCTGGGTTAACCAGTTCATACCAAGGATCACATCTATATCTTGATCCTTTAATATCAGCATATTGGTAGGGAACTCATAACCTCCCAAATCAATAGGTACATGCTAAACTACCTCCCTTGTATAGATTCGTCCCCCGGGCGACTGTATATGATACGGTTCTTTTGTTTCCCCAATAGCTATCCCATGCTTCACAACAAATGTACGATTGATGAATGTTTGGGATGCACCAGAATCAAATAAGATAATTGCAGGATGCTTAGCAATGGGAAACATACCCATCATAACTGGTTCTCCTTCTGGAATAGATTCCACTTGAGTATAGAAGACCCTTCTAGTTTTCTTTTTAGCCTGACCCTTCTGACTGTTCTGAGCATTCCCCTTATACTGATTCTGAGCTTGAGTAACAGGGGCTTTGGGTGCATCAGGATTGTTCTTCCTAGGATACGGACATTCTCGGGAAAAGTGTCTGGGTTTACCATAATTATAGCAGGGATAATTGTGATTCTGGGGAGTAGCATTGCGGTTTGCATTATTTGTATTGTTTTGCTGCTGCGGTGCTTGATGAGTATAAGGCGTATTAGTTGCAGGGCAAATAAAGATTTGTTGCCTACTTTGGCCTTGTTGTGGGCGGAATGGTGTACGGCCATGATTCTGAGGATGGTATACTATCTTCTGACGTTTGCCACTTGATGATCTGGAAGCAGATATTTTCTTTTTCTTCGCCTCCTTGTGTCGGCGGTAATTCTCCTCTGAAGCAATAGCAATGTTGATTGTCTCATGGTAAGTTGCGTTACCACAAGTTGCCATCATGGTCTGAAGTTTAGTGTTCAGGCCTCTAAGAAAATGATTCTTCTTCTTCCTGTCAGTATTCACATACTCTATAGCATACTGCGACAGGTGATTGAAACGCCCAACATAATGCATCACCGGGTGCTCCCCTTGCTTAAGAGCCAAGAACTCTTCTAACTTCATGGTCATTACACCATCTGGAATATAGTGTGCCCTGAAGGCATCCTTGAACTCCCTCTAGTTGACCAGCGGGCTGTACTGCTACCAAATTTGCCCACCAGGTGTAACAGAACCGACCAAATCATAAGAACGTAAGTACAAAAACAATCACCGAAGCGATCAAATTCCTGTACTTAAGCTCCCATAATCCCGGTAGTCCAGAAATCATGAAGGATTTCAACCAACTCTCGACATACAAACCAAGATCATAGTGATTCAACACAACACATCATTCGTTACAACATTTCACAAGTAGCATTCGAATTACATCCATAAGAGTTCAAATAACATATTACAAACCAAGTTCGAGTGTGCGGAAGCAACATAGTTTAGTACAAAACATCATAGTTTTCAAATACATTGCCAAGTCTGAGTCATGTCCCACAAAAGCATTATCAGGTACGAGAACTAGTAGAGACCGTGCCCAATGGTCTAGTCTTCATTCCCAGTAGGGAGAAGGCAGTACTTGCAGCAACCAAAGTAGAACTGGTCATCTGCAATAGGTGAGAGATAAACCCTGAGTACGAGAAGGTACTCAGCTAGACTTACCCGTCAAAATCAGAAATAAAGGACACCAAGGATCATGCAAGGCTTATGAGGTGGGCTAGCTTGACATAGTTGCATAAAAGAGCTTATGATTATAGTAACCAATTTAAAATTAGCATCAAGCTTAACATCATTTACCTGTCCACTAGATTAGCACCTATACTAGAGCACTCACTTATTAGGAGCAAACAATATTAACTATAGCAGGTATAATCAGGCTATCATCATCATATCATCATTTCCGAACCATTAGTTTATTAAGTGTATCTACTTTGGAGATAAGCTCGTCAAGTTCTCACTAACCGGGAGAGACGGCGACTCGAATCGAATTACAACTCAGCTGAGGGGGTATTCCTAACTCTCACCCTGGCATACTTAGCAAGGGTAGCCATGGGTCACCTTTGGGACAACTCAGGAACCAAATTCGTGGGTTCGATCAGCGCCAGCACTCTCAGGGATTACCCTTCTACCAGGACGATCAGGACTTTTAAATCACCTGCCCTAGGACTCACACCTATGGCTCCCTTCCGAGGCGCACTTTATACTTATCGACTCCTGGCCTGAGGTGAGCTACTCGGCTTCGTGGTCGGTCTCCAGACCCGACCAACTAAGAGAGAGGCATGCGTTCAACATGAATAGGAAAGGCTCCAAGATTCAATCCTTAATCGACACAGACGGAGTCACTACAAACCGGCAAGCCTCCGTCCGATCTTCATTTCAAATTAAGACTGGTTCTTTTCTACGATAGCAAATATAGCCAACCATGCCATATGTATCTTCCTATATCTCGCAGGTGACAGGAAATCACCCGACTTCTATCGTGTTTAAGCAGGGCTAAGCACTACACGAGCCTGAGCTACATAGGATTCAGGGTAACAATATCTGGACAAGGATTGGGTAACCAATGCAGCAAGTGTTTGCATCCAACACCTAAACTTAATGCAACAATATATATGTAACAATAATACTGTAACTGCATTTCAGAAATTAGGAGGCTTAATATGTTTCGGGGCTTGCCTTTCACAAAGTTGCAAGGACGGCGATCCGGGCACTCAACAGCGACCTCGTCTGGTACTTCTCCTGAAGGCTGCACCTCCTAAACCTCCGATGTCGGCTGCTGCTGCTCGCTCGGTTCCTCGAATTCCAGCAGTGTTACTCCCTCCGGTACACCTATTGCATGCCGATGCACAAAATAAATATCATGGATGCATAAGGAATGACATGATGCTCATGATGAATGAATCACAGTAAATGTTTAACGAAAACATCACTGGACACCCATTTACCGAATAAAATAGCTCTATTCAAATTACTTTAAGCATGTATCTAACTTAACTTAAAGAACAAGATCAACTTACCTAACTTGCATAACCTAAGATAAAGATGCTCATCTTCAGTTAAAGGCCTAACACCTAGGAACATTACCACAAACTTAGAAATAGTAAAGGCATACATAAATTAACATTTAAAGTTTCATATGCACACAAGTAGTCCCTTAATTCAATCACAACCAAAGTTCTACAATTTCAAATGACTTGCATGAGGACATTCTGGAAAGCTTATGAAATTCTCTACAAATCAATTGTAAACAGCAAAGCATGATTCTTACGTTAACCAAATCAATTTCCAGTAAACCTAAAATCTGTCCAGAAATGACAGGGTTACTAACTTAATTATTTAATGATGATGCAAAAGCATAATTTGACCAAACCAAGTTTACCAACTTGTTGCACATACCAGAGGAACACTAGAAGTATAGTGCGAACTTCTAAATAAATTATTTAATATCCTTTTCAAATTTATTTAGTTAATTAGGTGATTAAAGCAATATATAGTAAAACTATTCATAAAAATCTACAAAAATTACAGTAGCTATCTGATGCTTCACATAGACTACCATAAAAATTTCAAAGCCATTGGACAAGCAGAACTTGCTGTACCCAAAATAATAGGTGGCATGTCTATTTTTAGCATAATTAGGAAACCCTATTGAAAAGTGTCAACCAATAGATTTCTTATTTTTCCTAGTATCATTCTAGCATAAGAATAGCACCCACCAATTTTTACCCTAACTGGATCTATAGAAAAATTATGAAAATTCACTCAAGATCCACTTATGCAAATAAGATAATTTTCTATCTCTTACATACAGTGTCCAAAATTTATGAAAATTTAACTACAAGCTATTCATGATATGAACAGTACCCCATAAAAATTTCATACCATTTGGAGCTACCTAGAAAAAGATATAATTACCCCTATTTCTTGCATGATTAAAAGAGATAAATAGAAACTCCCATTTTCATAACAGAACATGGCATGGATTATATTTTTAGTAGAAACTAGACATTATCATGAACTCAACAAAATTAGAACCACATCATTTGGATCTACCATCTAAGAGCTACATATTTTTGAATATGTACACAAATCTGTGAAATAAATAAAACAAAACCAAAACAAGAAAACCTATTCAACTACTGGTGGGCCGGCCCGAGGAAACGGTGGCCCGCGAGCAGGCGTAGGCGCGGCCCAGAAATGGCGAGGCCCAGCCAGGCTCGCGCCTTAGCCGCGGCGACTGACGTGCGGGACCCACGCAACAGAGAGACATACAGGGGAGGAGAAGGAGATGGCAGCGTAGCTCGTCGACGGTGGCTCCTCCGGCGAGGTCAGCGGCACTACGGCGATCAACTCACTCGTGCGCATCTATTGGTGCCCTCAATTGAAGCTAGTACTGTGGCTACAGGGGTTGGCGACGAGCATGGCGGTGCACGGCCGTGGCATGGCCGGCTCCGGTGAGATGACGGCGTCGCAGCCCTATATGGCGACCCTACGAGCTTCAGCAGCGCTCCTAGGACCTAGCGCGAGGCAGAGTGTAACACCTCGGGTGTTTAACATACTAAAACTGCCATATCATCATATGCATTGCAAGGCAATTGGTCATATTAAAAACTTTGAGATGCATATACTAAAACAAGTTTATATTCATGTGGTATGTGTTGAATTGTATTGTTTGACTTAAGTTCAAAGTTTGTTGGATTTTGAATTTTTTGAGAAAACCCTGATTTTCAGCATTTAAATCCTACCCTGAAAATCCATTTCAAAATCTAAGCATATTTTGGGGTTGAACCCAAAAGCAAAAGTGTAGATCTTAGCAAGTTGTACAAAGTTTGTTTTTGGAGTTTTTCAAGTTGTTTAGAAAAATTTTGAGTAATTCAAAAAGGCGTACTTCATTAAAATTCCCTATTCAAATTCAAAAGTTCATTTCAAAATCTAGACCGAATTAGGAGATGGTTATAGAAGCAAAGTTGTAGAACTTTTGATTCTAAACAACTTTTGTTTTTGGAGATTTTTGAGTTGTTATGAAAATTTGGGAATAATTTGTGAAATTTGGCGAATGGCAATTATGTAAATTCGATGAACAGTGTTCACCACTTGCGCTACACCGCCGGCGAGCTTCGGTTAGCTTCCAGTCGTGCGTGTGGCCGTCTGGGCGTCGCGTTGGCACGGCGAAGGCTTCCGCGTGGCTTCTTTGCGCTTCCTGGTCGCGTTATAAGCTAGCCACCGTCGCCGTTCTTCGTTTTCTCTTCTCCTCTGTTTTCCAGTCACCGCCGCCGCTGCTCCGTCGAGCTCTCGCCGTCGACCTAGCACCGTTGCCATCTCGGCAAAGCTTGTCCCAGCTTCGCCTATTCCTTGTGCACCCAGCCAACCAACCTTGGTCGCCTATATTCGCCGAGAACTCACGGTGCGCGCTCTTCTTCCTCGCGGCCGGCAGCGTCTCCGTCGCGAGCGCTTCGCCGTGGCCAGCGTGTTACGGTGATCCTCTGCCCCTGCTGAGTCTTGTTTCAGCTTTGCCACGATGATGTAGTCCTCCCTGACCCTTTGATTTCTCATTTTGACCACCACAGCTCTCGAAACATCGCCACCGACGATGATCTGTTCCGCCATACTTGCTCGGAACGTCGACCCACCTCTCCGTTGCTCCTCCGGCCTTATGCTCTGCTCAGTCGTGTTTGGGGTGAGCTGCTGATGCTTCCTAGGCCTTCTATTTAAGCTGTATAGGTCTCATGTTGCCAGCGTAGCGCTGCCGTGCCACCGCATCCGCCATGGCCAACGACAAGCTAGTATAGGACCGTAATCAGGGCTGATAGGGACGTCAATCGATGCGCCTAGTCTTGGTGATCATTTTGGTGCTTTAGCCGACGTCGTTGGACTCACCGTCGACGAGTTTACGCCGGTTAGCGCCATCGCTGTCGTAGTCAAACGCGCGAGGTTAGGGATGACAGGTGGGACCCGTTGTCAGTGACTCAGCGTTCAAATGGATTTTTCTATTTTCAGATTTGAATGAATAGTGTTTGTTTTTGTTATTTTTGTGTAGATTTATTTAGAGCTCCAAAAATTATGAAAATTTTTGTGTGACTTCTCTGTGATGTATAGAATTTAAGAAAAATATGAAATAATGTTTTTCAGTATTTTTGAATGTGATAAAAATTGCTCAATTTATTAATAAATGGATTTCTATGATTTTTCTAGACTTATTTAATTGTCCAAAAATTATGAAATTTGTTTTGCCACTTACTTATCATGTAATGAACATGTACTAAAATTTTGAGTTCAATTAGAATAAGTTGATTTATTTCATAATTTTGAATTAAATAATTAATTTATAAAAGCAAATAGTAACCTTTAATGATTTAGGTTTTGTTTGAAATTTTAGATTGAGTGATGACCTTGGGTCATTAGTTGATAATGATCCTTGGCAATTGATGTATGTGTTATGAAAAAGATTTAGTCTGTTTGACTTGCAACTGTACCGCGAAGGAAAGTTGTATTCAAATTATTAATTTTGCATCCATCATCAAGCATCATGTTTCGTATTCCGCATCATGTTAAACATGGCATTGTTATTACGTGTAGTGAACGGAGGTGAACATGTGGTAGTTAATCAAGTTGTTGAGGAGGTTAATCCGTCTGTTGAGGTCGGATCGAATACTTGTGAAACATCGCAGGAGCCGGACTTTTCCGTCAACGAAGGCAAGCCCCGGATGCATACAACCCTACCTTGTGTTTTATAAATTAATTTCGCTTTTGCTTTCCGTTACTGCATTAAGTGATTAGGAGTTAAGTAAGAGCCTAATTGGTGTATTACCACCCTTGTTATTCCATATTTACCATATTATCAGTTTTAAACTCGTATATGCCTAGTTTTGCTTAGCTATGCGTAGAACGATGAAAGTCGGGTGACTACCTGCCACCTGCAAGTTTTAAATGGAACATTGGTTAATTATGTTAGCATGTGATATGGGAATGTGGAGTAATAAATCTAGACCGGGCGGACTCGGTGTGTGTGAGCCACAAGACATGGAGGTCTTGTGAGCGGGTTCTTTCTGCCTGTGTCGATTAAGGCATGTCCGTTGTTGAATTGCATGAGGTGAGAATTTGTAGTACTAACCACATACTCCGGTAAGCCTGAACTTGGCAATTCTATTATGAGAATGGCTACTCGCGCACTGGGAGTGGAGAGATGGCGGGAATAGCATGTACCCACGTGGCAATGGGCTGGATTGGTGGAGTACTGTATTCTCGGGTGGCGCAGACTCGTTCTTGTTTTAGAGGATCCGAGGGTAGGTTGGTATATGTAGGTCGGGGACCTGCATATGTCGTGTGGTCTGGAATTCCCAGCTGGGTTTAATCGGTTCGAATCGTCGTTGCTCCTCGATTATGGAGACTCAACTCACTGTTCATCATCGTAGTATTAATAACTGGAACTTGAGAAAGGTTTGCGAAAAAGATTGATATGAAGTTCATGTTCTCATTACGGATCATGGTAGATTCATATATGGTACTTAAAAAGTTTTACCTTGGTATTAAAGAATTTTGTTAAAGAGCTTTTACGCAAAAGAACTTTGATTATTGTTAAAGCCATACCTTGAATCCCATAAGCCAGCATTCCTGAGTTCTATCAGTTTTATTTCGGTTAAGTCTTGTTGAGTACTTTTGTACTCAGGGTTCATTGATCCTTGTTGCAGGTGAGCCTCATGAGCAGATCTGTTTTGGATCATGCTGCATGACTATTGTTCGTTCTGACGATGAGAAGTAAATGTGTGATCCTTGGGTAGGATGTTTAATTTGTGTGTTATGTATATGTTAATTATGCCACTCCACTACTACTATGGTTTGTAATATTTATCGAACTTAGTTTGTAAGGTTTGAAACAACTGGTTTGTACACTATGTTATCGTAAGACTTCCGCTATTTTTACTCTGGTGCTGATATTTGAATAAATGTTGTAATACTGCAATGACTCTGTAACGTGATCCTGCTCGGAAATCGTGGATGATTCGGGGTTCCCCGAGGACACCCGATAGTCTTTTTAAGTTATTGGAAACGTATGCATAAATGTCAAAGGTCATCGGATAGCGACAGGTGCATGTGGGCCCTATAACTTAGGAGGTTTTGCCACACAGAGGAGGGATGGCAAGGGCGCGAGGATAGCTAGCCACGTGGAGCAACAACACCGGCGAGGTCAGCCATGGCGGCGGTGGAAGGAAGCTGCGATTTCGCCCTTACCACGGCGCAATTGGATTGACGGTGGGGTGGAGGAGGTAGAGGAGATCACTGCGAAGCCACAGACGAGCTGGGCAATGCGTTTTTGCGGTGGCGAGCGCGCATGGCGACGGTGACGCTCGGTCGGAAATGGAGAAGCCGCTCCGGCTCGATGCTGCGCGCTGTGGAGGCGAGAGAGAGGCAATGGAGCGGTGAGCGCGTTCGGGCAGGCGCTGGCCTTCTTCTGGAGCTCGAACGTGTGACATGGAGGCTTTGGCAGCGCATGAGCACCACGCGGCCAATAGCTTCTACGTCGGTCGGCCATGGCGACACTGACCATTTTCTGAAACGTTGCGATTCAGTGTTTGATGACTATGACTGACAGCGCCATTTCATCGTGTCAACATGGCTAATCCAATGACCCTTTGCAAAAACTATGTACATGAAAATTGTAGGTCTACCATCCACCTACAATTTCTTTTCAAGGACCAACACCTAAATCGTCGTGGATCCGAAGTTACATGAAGCCAAAGTGGGCTTGATGCAACTGAAAATGTAGCTATGACTTAGAATATTTTCTAAGTGTGAAATCAGCATGAAATACTGACTTGTGGGCCATGTTTGAGAATGTTCTAGCCATTTTCATGAAATGATCATAAAACAACTTTTGTTCCTTAAAAAATTAGCTACAACTTTGGTAAAGAGTGCATAGCCATGCAAGATCCCTAAGTTGGACTTTTGAATCAGTCAAACAGTGCCACTCTAGGGGTCAATTCAAGTCAAACCTCTCCTAAAGGGCAATTTTGTCATTTTGATCTACATGAACAATGTCCAAACAATTACCCTAAGTGTAGTTAAGGTGTATTAGACCATGATCAACCACTTTACACAATTGTTATACCAATTTTCTAATGACCACATGTGATAAAGCAACTAAAACAAGCAATTCACTCATATGTTTCAATTCCATGTTTCACATGTTTCATGACCTTGTTGTTATTTTATATTTGTCATATTACTACCCTGTTGCCATGTTTCAAGGTATGAGAAATTCATGTTGCATTCATATGTTGCACTACTACCATTCATAAGCAATCAAGTACGAAACAAACAGAATATGCGAATGTTGCATATGTAGGTTTCAGTGACAATGGCATGATGACATAGATGATGCATATGTTTATGAAATAACATGCAATTTAGTGGAAGCCAAACACCTAGGGTGTTACACCAGGCACCAGTAGCTCCTCGAAGTTGCTGTGCCGCAAACCTTGGTTTCTGAACCTCGGTACAGTGAATCAGCTCAAACTTTTGCTCTATTGTCCTAAGCCAATCGTCAGCTTCTAAAGGCTCTTCTACCTTAGAGAACACAGGCGGACAGGTGTCAGTAAAATCAACATAGGTTGACTCATCATTTCCGTTATTACGACGACCACGATTAGGGTATGGTGCCTGCTGGTTCTGCGCCAATTCTCTTAACAACCTAGCATTCTCTACCGTTGCATTGACAAGTGCGACTATGGCATCTGCCATAGTCGAAGGCATTGGTGGAGGATTTGGGCACTCATCATCGTCATGCGAGCCACTAGCACCAGTTCAGGTGATAGGACGAGGCATCTGTTAGAGAAACATGTTTACTTACATTATTCTTTATTGAAAGCATTTAAAAGGTCTCATGCTACAAAGGGTTACTTATTTAAATTACATGTCTTGTATCCCACAAGACAACCCTAGTTTACTAGGAAAGCAGTAAAGGAACTATTACTACTCCATGCTCTCAGTCATCGGCATCCGTGCCCACATCGGATGAAACCTCATCTTCATCTGAGAAGTACACTAACTCCTCAGGATCCTCCTCTTCTTCATTCTCGACTTCTCCTGGATCTACAATCATTTCTTCATCTATAACTTCACCATCCCCATGAGGAGGATGAAGTTGAGCATACAGCATGTGGACATTCTCATGAAGAATGGCATTGTCCATCTCCAGGTCTTCTACATAAAATTCCAACTCATGGACGCATTCATTGGCCGCATCCTCTTGTGTCCAGGCTTCATTCCGCAGCTCCATGGTCATGGTGATGCCCCTTTGCATTTCCACCAACTCCTCTTGATCTTTGGCATGAGCTCGACGAAGAGTGTTGAGCTCCTTGTTAAGGTTCTCGATGTTGGCAGGATTGCTTGAAGATCCTTTATCTCCTAGGTTCTTAGCACTTCCTTCACCAAGCTCATGGTTTCTTGGTGCCAACTGGTGACGAGGGACTCCATGAGGTCCGGTGGACTTGCGTGTGGTTTTCTTGGTCTTTGCCATAGCCTGTAGAATTTAGGGTAGGACTATAAGAATAGCTTGAGGATAATAGAGGTTAGCAAGAATGGGATTGACATTACTTACCCAACCACTATTAAGGGGAATTATTATGCAAGGTGCTCAAGCATGATGCATGAATCAATCTTACGAATCTAGGTACAAAAGATTTATATAATCATAAGTACTAGATTTTTAATACATAGGACAAACCTAAGCACATTATCCGCCACAAACTTTCAAATAAGACAAGATTGAGGCTAGATCAAAGGTAAGAAGAAAGAAATTTGAACTTTAAAATATTAAGTTTACTTTCTTTGATCCAAATCAATTTGAAGGTTTTCCAAAGTGACCTACAATGATCTTAGATGGGAACTGCTCTGATACCAGCTGTGGCAGAACCTCCTAAGAAATCGGGCCCATGTGCACCTATCATTGTCTTACCAGACCTCGGATAGCGTTCACGAGTTCCCAACAACACAACAAGTCTGTCGGGTGTCCTCGGGAAACCCGAATCATCCACGATTCTCTTTTCAAACAGGATCTCGATCACAGACATTACAGATTACAATAGTTTATTCAAATATATACATCAGAGTAAAAGATAGCGGAAGTCTTAAGATAACATAGTTTACAAACCAGTTGTTTTCAAACTTACAATACCATAAGTGTCATACAACCATAGTAGCAGAATAATATTACATTAACATTATTTATTTCACACAAACTAGTGCCTTGTCCAAAGGCCATTCATCATTCCTCATCGTCATCGACTTCAAATACTGTCATGCAGCAGGGACCAAAACAAGCCTGCGCATGCGACTCCCCTACAACAAGGGTTAACAAACCCTAAGTACAAAGGTACTCAACAAGACTAACCCGACGTAAAGGGGTGTAAGACTTTAGAGATGTAGGGGTTTGGGGCAAGGTAAGGATGCAGCAAGATTCAAAAGTTCTTTGCCAAAAGCTTACTATTCTTGATTCTTTTTTCAAGTTTTACCCCTAAGTACTTTAGTTCTTTATCTCAAACTAAATGTACATTTCCCATATTCCATTCCTTCTCATTCCATTTTTTCTCATATTTTAGTAATTCACCAGTCCTGCATTGCTTCTGTAATGAATTGAGTCTCCATATCCGCGGAGCACCGGCAATTCGAATTGATTCAAGTCCCAGCTGGGGATTCCTTATCACACGACATATGTAGAACTTAATGTTGCATATATCAACCTCACTACCGGATCCTCCTATACTAAGCTGTCTCCACGCCACCCGAGAGCACAGCACACCTCAAATCTGGCCACATTCCAGCCACGAGAGTACACGCTACTCCCGCCATCTCTCCACTCCCAGTGTGTGGGCATTCGTCTTAGTATCAGATTAGCCAAAGTAGGCTTACCGGAGTATGTGACCAGTACTACAAAGTGTCTCATTCAGAAGATCCATAATGAGTGGCCTTTAAGCGACATAGTCAGCAACATTACCCAACATTCAAGATAAGTCACCCGACTAGTCTCTAGTTCATTCTACCTTCTTTCTTTCCTTGGCCAGTATGCCATCTTTGATTGTATCGAAACTTTTACTTTGAAAGCCTACCATAAAGCATACTAAGCATTCTACGCCTTTGTAAATGAAAACATCTTCAAGGATGGTAAATAATTAACAAGGTAGGCAATGCATCAAGTAGGTAACATTTGAATAAATCAACTTAATGCAATAGGTAACATAGGTGATAAACTTTTCAAAGTAAACAAGGTAATGGTTTAATGCATAAACCGAGGCTTGCCTTCCTTGACGATCTCAGGTTTCGGATCAGTACCACAATTATCGAATCCCGTGACAACCGGTGATTCTTCCAGAACTTGTTCAACTAGAATCGTTTCACTCTCGGATTCTACACGAAATGATAACATATGCTTCAACATGATGATAATGTAAACATGATGCTTTTATGGTGCATGAAATATAACAACACATTGAATACAACTTTCCTTCATGGTACAATTACAAGCCAAACTAACTAAACCATATTCGTAACGGATGTGACCCTGCCAGCACCGACCACTTCGGCGAGCTCTCCGACCACTTCAGTGAACTCTCCAACCACTATGGTGAACTCTCCGACCAAACTGATCTTGAACCTTACTGGTCACAAAACATGACCAAAACAAGATCAAACACTAATCAAACACTTAGGGTTTGCTTTTATTTATTTTTGAATTAATTTGGAAATAAGCCCAAAAATGAACTTGTTCCAAATGACCTGAAAATTTTATGTAAGCTTCATCATGACAAATTAGTGTACCAAAACAAATTTCATAATTTTTGGAATTATTAAGTGGCCTACAAAAATCATGGAAATTGCATTTATTTATTAATGGACTGAATATTTGAACATTAAAAATATATGCAAATTTCAAGTTTCAAATTTTTGAACCATACTAGAGCATGTACAGAGGCTACATACAAAATTTCAAAATTTTTGGAGCTATGATTATTTTTCTACAAATTTCCAAATATTCAGTACTATTCAAAATCAGAAAATAACAAAACATCACTGTTCTTCTCCTTCCTTCTCACTGACAGCCTGACCCCACTCGTCAGTGACTCATACAGGTCACGGCGGCGCTGCCATCACTGGCCGGCCCAAAATGCGCCGATGGTGACGCTCTAGCGAGGCAGACCGCACCCAAATGATCTACACACTCCTACGAACCCATCCCCGCCCTTTGAATGGCAGAAGGTGCACCGGAGAAGACCCCACGCCGGCCATGGCGGCTCGAGCATGATGGCTCATGGCGTAACCCCGACAATGGCGCAGTAGAGTCTAAACCATTGAGTTAGCAACCCAGATAAAATAGGATCTCTTAGATACGATCAAAATCTAAAAATCGATGAAATTACACCGGACGCTCCTGTCAAAACATTGAATTAGCAAGACATCAAAAGAAAGATTTTCTAATCCATTAAAAACACTAAAATACCAAAATGAACAGATCCGGTTCAATTTCACTAAGTCTAAGGGTAAAAAAAAACAAAGTGAGTATTGCGTTCAGTATCTCACCACGATCACGCTGGTACGTTTGGTGAAGACGGAGACGGTCTGGAACAGCCTGGCCACGTCGAGGCGATGATGGCGGAGCTCCGACCAATCTCGGGGAAGAAGACGTTGCGTCGGGCGACTCCGGCCAACCCAAGCGGCGTAGGCAAGCCGTAGAGAAGCGTAAGGCCGAGGCGATCGTGTTGGCGTAGCTGGGCACGACGGAGGCTGCTCGACGGTGGCTACGGCGAGCGGCGGAGCTAGCTGGCGGTGAAGCAGAGCAGAGGAGAAAAACGGTGACGACAGCGGCGACTGCTGCTATTTATAGCCGGGAAGGAGACGTCCGGCGTCGACAGCGCACGCCCAAGCTCGCCACGGCACCGGCTGCGTGTCACCACGCAAGGAAGCGGCGAAGAAGGTCGGCGGTGAATAGCTGCGTGTCGCCGGTGGCAAACAGGCGATGTCGATTTTGATTTTTGAATTATTTACAGAACTGCCACTGAGTCTGTTTTTCAAATTACTCCCAAATTTTCTAAAGAAGTTGAAAATCTCCAAAAATGAAAGTTGCTCAATTTTTCAAACTCTACAACTTTGCTTCTAGGAACATTTTCAAATTCTGCCTCCATTTTGAAATTTGAATTTGGGGTGCATTTGAGTATTTGAATCATTTCAAAATTACTCCAAATTTTATATGTAAACTTGAAAAACTTTGAATACCAAAGTTGATCCAAATAAAATAATCTCCAACTTTGCTTTTTGCCTCAACCCCAAATTCCACATGGATTTTGAATTAGTCAAAAGGGGCAAAAATGACTTTTATAATTTGAATTTGAATTCAAATTTGATTTGTCTTCCTTTTACTTAAATTTTGATTTTTTTGACCAGTAACATGGCCCATTAGGGTTATTTGAGTCAAATGACACATGACCTCACATGATCACATGAATTTTGACCCTTGTAGTCATGATCTTTATTTGGGGTTTTAAATCACATCACATGAAATAACAACATTATGAAATAAAGCTTATTAGTGAATGCATTCAAAATTTTCTACTTTATGAATGCTTTGCAATGCATATAATGACATGTCAAATTTTAGTGCTAGGTCAAAACACCAGAGGTGTTACACCCTGCTTGTTATATCGACAAATCTCATTAGTCCTCTAATTGCGGGGTCATTATCACCAAAACCAATAATTAGGGCTTGATTGTACTTTTTAGATGTATGAAACACCTGAAACACTTGAAAATATATGCTTGAAACATGCATGTTATGAAACATCTGGATATACTTCTGCAACATCTAGATGAAACACTTGAAACATACATCTGAAACACATAAAACATACGATTGCAACATGCATATATAGCCATTGCAACTTTTGAAACACCCAGAAGAAACACTTGAAACATACGTCTGAAACACTAGAAAACACTACGCCAGCCACCGGCTCCATTGCAACATGTGCTCCCCTAGATCTTCTTTTGAAACATATAGATGAAACACTTGAAATATACATATGTGAAAGGATCAAGATGCCCAAGAGGTGGGGGGTGAATTGGGCTAATTCTAAAATTCTTTGCAATAGTTAAACCCTACACTTAGCCCACTTCACCCCTTGTGCCTAGAATGTATTCCTATTGTTCTACCGCACAAAAGTTTTGCTTCTTAGGTTCCAATCCTACTCTAGCATGGCAATTCTAAGAATGTAAAGACAAGAAATGAATTGCTCAAATGTAAATGCTTAAAGTAAAGAGAGGAGAAGGAATGCGGCGATGTTTTGACGAGGTATCAGAAAGTTGCCACTCACCACTAGTCCTTGTTGGAGCACCCGCGCAAGGGTGTAGCTCCCCCTTGATCCATGTAAGGACCAAGTGCTCTCTACGGGCTGATTCTTCAACACTCTATTGCGGTGAATCACCTAGAACCGCTCACAACTTGAGTTGGGTCATCCACAAGCTCTGCCGGATGATCACCAAACTCCCGATCACCACCAAGCCATCTAGGTGATGGTGATCACCAAGAGTAACAAGCACAAACTCTCACTTGACCACAACAAGCCTAATGAGAAGGGTGGAAACACACTTGATACTCTCCTTGCACTAATGAGGCCATAATCTTGGATTCTCAAATCTCAATCACCTCACTAGGCTCCTGCTCTCCTTTGCACTCTCAAGGGTGTTTCTCAGCTAAACAAATGGGCAAGAGACCTCCCTTGGATGAGTAGAGTAAGTATTTATACCCCCTCATTCAATACATAACGTTTGGAGGTTGAGTCATCACTCTGCGGGGTGACCGGATGCTCCGGTCAGTTATCCCCACCATTGTGTCAGAAAGAGCCATTAAGTTATGATCGGACTCTAACCTGCGTCTGGTCACGAAAAACGCTCTCTGGGATCTTACTGATGTTGACCGGATGCTGGCACCTAGAGTTTGGTCACTTTGCTGTTTAGTGTCTGGTTAGTTACCAGATCCTGATCAGCGTCCGGTCAGCACTGACCAAACACGTCCGATCAGGAATCTTCCTCTCTAGAACCTCTCTAGAGTTGACCAAACTCTAGCACCCAGTGTCCGGTCACTTTTCACTCAGCATCCGGTCACAACCAGACGGCTCTAGTTGATCAAATGAACTGATCGGATGTAACACCTCGGGTGTTAGCCTTGCATAACTTGACTTGCATAACATGAGCATGATCATCACTCATTCATAAACAAGCATTAACATTGAATTGAAACATATGCAACGTTGCTTGTTATTGCATGTTTCTTTGTACATATGCAAATGATCATGAATGTAAACATGTACTTGGTAGATTTGAGTCACCAAAATATTTGGCAATGCTTAGGTTCACAAATGGAACATGGATCATGAATGTCATTTTCCATGGTCAAGTCTTTAAGGCATATTTCATGTGATTACTTTAAATAGCTCTATGAGTGACTACTACATGAAATGCTTAAATGACCTTGCAAATTGCTTAAACATGCTTAGAGTATCATCATGAACAACTTTGGTATTTAGGGCTAGGGCTAGTTTGGTCATTAAGCCATGCTTTGATGTGTTTCATCTTTTAAATGTGACATGTTTGACCAATTTGGAACTAGGTGTTAGAGACCTTGCATGGAGGAGTTCACTAAAGCAAAGTTGTAGTATTTGACATAAGGAACAACTTTTATTTTTGGGTCATTGCATGATTCAGCTCCTAACATGTGTGAAATTGGATCACAAAAATCAGAAAAATCAACAATTCAACACTTAAGAAAATTTTCTAAGTCGTGGGTCACTGACCGACTGACAGGCTCACTTTGGGGGTGATTTTACTCAGTTTCGGTTGCGAATTAGCACGAGATCATTGAACAACATTTGTAGCTGGTACTTAGGACTACGAAAGTCATTTAGATCATTTACGAATTGGAGCCACGAATTAGCAGTAAAATCAACGTGAAAACCCGCTGTCAGGCTACTCCTATCGCGTCTGAACTAACTGAATCGACCGTTCAGTGGCCGACCGGCTTCAGACACCACGCGCCGCATGGAGGTCGCCATGGCCGCACGTCGCCAGCGCCCTGACCGTGCCAGCCACGACGCGCCTGAGCACGGCATTATCACGCCAGCACCGCCCGCCCCCATCCGCTCCCTCAGTTTCGCTTTCTCGCTCCTCCTTCGCCGTCCGCAGCACCCGCAAGCGCAGCCGCCGAGCTCCCGCAGCGCCACCGTCGTCGTTGACGGCATAAGCCGCGCCTAGCCACTTCTCCATCACCACAACTACATCACCATCTTCCCAGCAACTCCCTGCACCAGCCAGTGCCCGCTGTTCAAGCTCGGTGAACTCTAGCCCCACACACCGCCTCATTGGAGCTCCGCCGCCACCTCCGTCGCCGTGGTCCCACCTAACCAGACCACCCCAGGCCACGAGAGCACGCGCAATAGCTTCCTTGTAGTCAGTAGATGCTCGGCGTAGCGTTTGTTTGAGCCACCGTAGCTTTCACCGGCGTCTCGCCGTCGTCCCGCGCCACCGCTCTGCCATGAGCGCCGCCACCGTTGCTAGCACCGACGAGCAGTCCCACCAAGTAGATGATTGTGTGCGCAATGTCGAGTAGAACACCTGGTGATGATGTCACCGCCGGCGAACTCGCCGCCGTCGAGTTCTAGCCGCGTCAGTCGAGCAGCGCCGCCGTGCTCTGCTGTGTCTCGCTGACCAGTGGGTCCCGCTTGTCAGCGACACAAGAAGAGAAAGCTAGTTCAATTTTTACAGATTTAAATCCTGATTTCATGTGTTTTGTTATTTTTGGTATCTTTAGTTTGGTAGCTCCTAAATTTGTGAAATAAATTTTGTAGTGTTCCTTAGGAAGTGTAGTATTTAGGAAAAATATGTTCTTGACTGGTACAGTAGAAATTTTTGGATATTTAAATAGGGATTTGAAATGTGCTTTTAAATGTATTCAAATTTGTTTATTTTATATCTACAGTTTATGTGCTCCAAAAATTATGAAATTTTTGTGGTAAGCTAGTCTTAGCATATATGAGCTCTGGTAAAAATTTGAGGACCAGTGCATGGGTAGATTTATAGTTATAGATTTTTCTTTTATGGATAGTCAATCCTTGCATGAATTTTCATAAATTAATTATGAGTCCAAAATTCATGAAATTTGTTGGAGGTAATCCTAGTACCATATGGATGTTAAGAAAAATAGGAAATCTGTTGGTTAACACTTTTCAATAGGATTTTCCATTTATGCTATTTCAAGCCTTGCTTCCTTGTCATTTTTGTATAGAATGTTCTACTTGGTAAAATGACATGAAATTTTTATAGTAGTCCTTTGATAGCATTAGTAAGGCACTGTAAATTTTTGAGAATTTATGAAGTGTATCTGGTATATGTTTATTATTTAACCTAGATAGCTAAATAAAATAATAAATGCAATTAAATAAATAGTTTGGGCTTCATCATTATATTATTTTAAATGTATTTGGTATGCTTAAACTGTTGGTAGATTCTATGTTGTCAAATTTTGAATGATTACATAAAGTTGAAGTATTATTACTTTATATTGCATATTAAATAGTTTCCGGACTGATTCTAGAATTTGATGAGTTGCATGTTGAAACTGATGTGTACTGTAAAAATGGTTAATAACAAAGTTGTAGAGAATTTGATAAGCTTTCCAGAAAGTCCAGGATCACTGGATTTGGATTTGTAGGACTCTAGTTATGAGTGAAACAAGTAGCTGCTATTTTATGGTATAATCGATGCATTATGGAAGTAGATAATTAAATAACCGAGAAGAGATATGCACCTACTCAATAAACATGATGCACTTGTTAACATATATGCATTCGTAATACTTATGCCATACTCATGCATCTAGGATCGGAGGAAGAGATCACGTTACTAGAATTCGAAGAAGCTGAGGAAGGGAACCAGCAGGAGGATCCGCAAGCCGCCGCTCCCGAAGGCGTGGAGCAGAACCCTGAAGAGCTTCCGGAGTGCCCTGACCACCATCCTACTTCCTTTCTACGAGGCAAGCCCCGGAGCATTATAAGTCTCCTAGTAATTTGCAAATGTTTACTTATGTAATTATGGTTGATGCATTAGGTTATAAGAGTTGAATGAAACCACTTGATGCATGTACATTCCTTGTCCAGATATTACACCTTTAACTGGTATAGGTCCAGGATCGAATAAATGCTTAGCCATGCTTAGACCGGTAGAAGTCGGGTGATATCCTGTCACCTGCGAGATGTAGGTGGATATCGGAGCACGGTTGGCTATATCTGCCATCGTGGAACTGAACCATGAGGTAAAAGTAAATCAAGACCGGATGGGAGGTCGATAGAGAAGCAACAAGACATGGAGGTCTTGGGTGTGGATCTATCCCCGTCTGTGTCGATCAAGGACCGTACCGTTGTTGGAACTTCTGACAAGATTGAACGCATGCCTCTCACTTAGCTGGCCGGATAACTCGTTCCGACCGCGAAGCCGAGTAATTCAACTCAGGCCGGGAATCGTTCTGTTGTGCGCTCCTTCCGGGGAACGATCAGACTGAGCCCAAGGGCAGGCTTGGCCTGAGCATCCTGGCATCTGGTGTTCTAGATTGTGCGGCGCAGTACGGACCTGCGAAATGTGTACCGGAGTTGTACCAAAGGTGACCTAAGGCTATCATGGCTGGTAGACCTAGGTTTGTGTTAGAAATAAATTCCCAGCTGGTTGAAATCGATTCGAATCGCCGTCTCTCCCGGATAGTGAGAAACTTGACTAGCTCCAATATCGTAGTAACTGTGTATGAAACATGATGGTTCGGATGAAAATGGAATTACAATACCTGCTATGGTTACTATTGTATGCTTCTAAATGATATACCACATGTTTGGCATAGGATAGTTGCTAATCTAGAAATGGATAGTTATAATTAACTTGATAAAGGAATCATAATTGTACAATGGGTCAATTGCCTTTTCATGCAAAATGTTGTCAAGTTATGTCCACTTATACAGCCTTGCATAATCCTTGGAGTCATTTTATTTCTGGTTCATGACGGGTAAGTCTAGCTGAGTACCTTCTCGTACTCAGGGTTTATTTTCCCATTGTTGCAGATGGCACTGTGTATCATGGTTATTGCAAGAGTTGCTTCTATCCCGCTGTGGATGAGGAGTAAGCCTTGGGCAGGCTTCTTTATTAGTTCCTATCCTTGCTTTTGTGGACCATGATCTGGCTTGGCACTGTATCAAACTATGTTGGAAACTTTATCTTCGAACTTATTTGCTTCCGCTTTATTTATCAAACTCGTTTGTAATAACTTTTATTCGTACTCTGATGATGAAATGTATCTATGAACTTTATGTAATAATTTGGCATGTATGTTGAATCCTGTATGATCTTGGTTGTTGTAAATCGTTTATCGAGACCCGTGGTGGTACTCGACGGACTACCGGGTTTATATGGGTTCAAGTATGACAGTGCGACCGCTTGCGGGCTGTGTAACACCTCGGGTGTTTAAAATACTAAAACCTGACATGTCATCATATGCATTGCAAAGCATTTGGCATTTGGTGAAAACTTTGAGATGCATACACTAAAACAAGTTTATATTCATGTGGTATGTGTTGAATTGTATTGTTTGACTTAAATTCAAAGTTTGTTTGGATTTTGAATTTTTTGAGAAAACCCCACTTTTCAACATTTAAATTCTACCCTAAAAATCCATTTCAAAATCTAGACTGAATTAGGGGTTGGTTATAAAAGCAAAGTTGTAGAACTTTTGATTTTGAACAACTTTTGTTTTTGGAGATTTTTGAGTTGTTATGAAAATTTGAGAGTAATTTGTGAATTTTGGGCAAATGGCATTTCTGTAATTTGAGTGAATAGTGTCCACCGCCAAAGCCACATTGCCATCGGACCTTCTTCGGCGTTCCAGGCGCGTCGTGGCTGTCCTTGATGTCACGCTGGTGCGGAAATGGCTCCGTCGTGGCTTCCTTGAGCTTCTGCGCCGCGCTATAAGTACCAAGACGCCGTCGTCGTCGTTTTTCTTCTTCCTTTGTTTTCACCACCGCCGTTGCCATCTTGGTAAAGGCCGTCCTAGTTCCGTCTTTTCCTTGCGAATCCAGCCAGCTAACATTAGTCTCCAGAAATTGCCAAGAATCCGCTGTCCATGTCTTTCTTCCTCGCGGTCGGCAACTTCACCGCCGCGGGCGTGTCATCGTGGCCAGAGCCCTCCGTCGCCGGTTCTCCCTCACCGACGATCTTTGCTCCGCCGTGATCACCGTAGTCATCGTCACGCCTCTCCGTTGCTCCTCCGACCCTGCTCGTTGCTTAGTCGTGTTCGGGGTGAGGTGCTGAACCCTTCTGTGCTTACTGTTTAACCTTTATCATGCTTGTGTCACCAGTGTAGTGCGGTCGTGCCATCGTGCCGCCATGGTCATCGCTGTGCTCGGTCTAGTATGGAATTGGAGTGGTGTATCAGCTAGTGTAGTGGTCAGATAGTTCACCGTAGTGGTCGGATAGTTCACCGTAGTGGTCGGATAGTTCACCGTAGTGGTCGGATAGTTCACCGTAGTGGTCGGATAGTTGACCGTAGTGGTCGGATAGTTGACCGTAGTGGTCGGATAGTTGACCGTAGTGGTCGGATAGTTCACCGTAGTGGTCGGAGAGTTCACCGTAGTGGTCGGAGAGTTCACCAAAGTGATCAGTGCTGGCGTGGTCACATCAGTTACGAATATGGTTTGGTTAGTTTGGTTTGTAACTGTACTGCGAAGGAAAATTGTATCCAATTTATTAATTTTTGCATCCATCATCGAGCATCATGTTTCATATTCCGCATCATGTTAAACATGGCAATGTTACTACGTGTAGTAAACGAAGGTGAACACGTGGTAGTTAATCAAGTTGCGAAGGAGGTTGATCTGTCTGTTGAGGTCGGATCGAATACTTGTGTGACGTCGCAGGAACCAGACTTTTCCATCAACGAAGGCAAGCCCCGGATGCATACAACTCTACCTTGTGTTTTACAAATTAATTTCGCTTTTGCTTTCCGTTACTGTATTAAGTGATTAAGAGTTAAGTAAGAGCCTAATTGGTGCATTACCACCCTTGTTATTCCATATTTACCATATTACCAGTTTTGAACTCGTATATGCCTAGTTTTGCTTAGCTATGTGTAGAACGATGAAGTCGGGTGACTACCTGCCACCTGCAAGTTTTAAATGGAACATTGGTTAATTATGATAGCATGTGATATGGGAATGTGGAGTAATAAATCTAGACCGGGCGGACTCGGTGTGTGTGAGCCACAAGACATGGAGGTCTTGTGAGCGGGATCTTTCTGCCTGTGTCGATTAAGGCACGTCCGTTGTTGAATTGCATGAGGTGAGAATTTGTAGTACTAACCACATACTCCGGTAAGCCTAAACTTGGCGATTTTATTACGAGAATGGCTACTCGAGCACTGGGAGTGGAGAGATGGCGGGAATAGCGTGTACCCACGTGGCCATGGGCTGGAATGGTGGAGTACTGTATTCTCGGGTGGCGCGGACCTGTTCTTGTTTTAGAGGATCCGAGGGTAGGTTGGTATATGTAGGTCGGGGACCTGCATATGTCGTGTGGTCTGGAATTCTCAGCTGGGTTTATAATCGATTCGAATCGTCGTTGCTCCTCGGTTATGGAGACTCAACTCACTGTTCATCATCGTAGTATTAATAACTAGAACTTGAGAATGGTTGATGAAGGTGTTGGATATGAAGTTTCATGATCTCATTATGGATCGTGTCATCTTTGTATATGATTTTATGAAGTTTAAACTGTTGAAACAAAGAATTTTGTCAAAGAGCTTTTACGCAAAATAACTTTGATTATTGCTAAAACCATACCTTGAATCCCTGAGCCTGCATTCCTGAGTTATCAGTTCTTATTTCGGTTAAGTCTTGTTGAGTACTTTTGTACTCAGGGTTCGTTGACCCTTGTTGCAGGTGAGCCTCATGAGCAGATCTGTTTTGGATCGTGCTGCATGACTATCGTTCGTTCTGATGATGAGAAGTAAATGTGTGGCCCTTGGGTAGGGCAGTCTCATTGTGTGTTTTGTATTATATTATAATGCCGCTCCACTATTTTGTTTTGTAATAATCATCGAACTTAGTTATGAGGTTTGAAACCACTGTTTTGTAAATTATGTTATTGTAAGACTTCCGCTGTTTTTACTCTGATGTAGATATTTGAATAAATGTTGTAATACTGCAATGACTCTGTAACGTGATCCTGCTCAGAAATCATGGATGATTCGGGGTTCCCTGAGGACACCCGATAGACTTCTTAAGTTACCAGGAACATATGCATTGTTGTCAAAGGTCGTTGGACAGTGACAAGTGTATGTGGGTCCTATAATTTAGGAGGTTCTGCCACAGAATGGTATTAGAGCGATCGTTACAAGGTTTTTGTTGTATTGTTTTACAAAAAACTTCAAAATGATTTGGATGACTAAATTTAACTTGATAGTTTGGTCCAAATTGCTTCTGACTTATCTTATTTCTTTCTCACCATTCCTTATTTGATTAAAAGGGTCTTATGTGGTGGAGTAGTAATCTTACTATGCCCTATATAAAAATAAATGTTGTTTATGTGCATTATAAACTTTGATGTTTCTGTTCGTCAGAACGATTCATGCATCATGAATAATTCACTCGTTACTTCCTTCACCTCTTAGTCTGGAGTTGAGTAGTGAGTCTGGTTTGAGGAATGTAATCCATCATAGCTGTTCTTTAGACTTTGGTCAAATGGTCTCACTTGGATTAAATTGGTTTCCTACAGTATGGCTCGTGCCAAGATGACGCCCCGTAAGTCCACTGGACCCAAAGGAGTTCCTCGTCACCAACTTGCCCCTAGAAATGATGGTGCTAGCAGTAGCAGTTCTAGGCCTGATCCCCAGGCGGAGATACAGAGAATTTCTGCAGAATTAGCACAAGCTACTAGAGATAGGGCTTTGGATGCTATACAGATAGGAGAATTACAGGATCAATTGAGGCGTCTCACCACCGCACACAGGAACTGTGAAAGTATATTAGTTCGTACGGTGGAGGGACGAAATGAGGCTTGGCATAGGGAAAATATAGCTAGAGCTAGAACTCATGAGCTAGAGTTCTATGTAGAAGATTTAGAAGAACATAATACCTATCTACATGAGGAAGTGCATAGGCTTAGCAATCTACTAAACCCGAATCATGAGCCTCAAGCTGATGCCATGGACCTAGGTGTCATCCTTGCCGATGAAAGCGAATCAGAAGAGGAAGAAGAAGATCCTGAAGAATTAGTAATGATCAATGAAAGTGATGATGAAGGCAGTAATAATTCCGGAATGGATACCAAGCCTGAAGTTTGAAGTAATCACGGAAAAGAGTGGAGTTGTATAATAGTTAATTATGGTTGAGTTATGTGTCTTGTTTTGGTACTTATAGGGCCTGGTGTTTATAGTAGTAAACCCTATGTAATGTGTCTGGAGTAAGCTTTTGTGCAATTCAATAAAGGCTTGTGAATAAAGTTGGTTTGTTATGAGCAGATGCGTCGTACATGGGGATCACATATTCCTGGTACTTCACAAGATGATGATGATATCCCCAACCCGCCACCAATGCCAACCAATTTGGCTGATGCTATCGCTGCATTAGTCAATGTGACTGTGGAAAATTCTCATTTGCTTCATGAGATGGCTCAAAGTAATCAGAATCAGATGCATGGAAACTGTGGCCGCAATCATAACAGGCATGAGGCTACCTATGTGGATTTCATGGATACAAAACCCCCGATGTTCACCAAGGCAGATGAACCACTAGAGGCTGATGACTGGCTTAGGACCATGGAGCAGAAATTTGATCTTATTCACTGCACAGAGTTTCAAAAACTGGTGTTTGCTGCCCAGCAACTTAGAGGTGCAGCTGGTGCTTGGTATGCAAATCTGATGGCCATGCAACCCATAGGCGTTCCGTTAACTTGGATAGAATTTCACACTGCTTTCAGAGCCCATTATATCCCAGAAGGAGTGATGGCTATGAAGCTGGATGAATTCCTTGCTTTGAGGCAAGGGGATCAAACAGTGATGCAGTATGTGGGAAGATTCAATCATCTGTCGCAGTATGCATCTGAACATGTTAATACGGATGCCAAGAAAAAGAAATGGTTCATGAGAGGTCTAAATACCAAACTGCAGACAATGATGATAGCCTGTACCAATATCACTTATCATGAGGCAATAAATATTGCAATTGCTTCAGAGTCAAAGTATCGGTAGCATAAGGAGCTCAAGAAGAAAAAGAATGTGCCGTCTGGACCTTTTGGTGGAAACCAAAAGAGGCAGAGAGTGATTTATCATCCAGTAAACCATTATCGTCCTCCTTACCGTCCGCCACAGTCTCAAGCCGGGCAACAGTCAAATGTCCATCCTGCTATAACCTATCCGAACTCACAGTCAACCAATGCTCCTGGTGGCAATGCTCCAACGTCATAGGGTCACAACTATCCGTGTTACAATTGTGGAAGGACTGGTCATTTCTCTAGGGAATGTCCATACCCTAGGTAGGCTAATCAAAATTATCAGAAGGCCCCTGCCAATCAACAACAAGGTCAGGCACCAAACAAGAACCACAATCAGAATGCTCAGAAGGGCAAAGATGAGAGGAAGACAGGAAGGGTTTTCTATATTCAAGCCAGGGAAATTCCTGAAGGAGAGCCAGTGATGATGGGTATGTTTCCTGTTGCCAATCACCCTGCAATTATACTTTTTGATTCTGGCGCATCACATTCATTCATCAATAGAACATTTGTCGTGAAGCATGAAATTTCAATTGGGGCAACAAAGGAAAGTTTCTTTATACAGTCGCTCGGGGGACGTCTGTGTACTAAGGAAATGGTATACCAGGTACCCGTAAACCTGGGTGGGCATATTTTTCCCACTACCATGATTATCCTTAAGGATCAGGATATAGATGTAATCTTGGGAATGAATTGGATGTATCCGCATAAGGCTGTTATAGATGCTTTGAATAGGACATTAAGGGTAAGTTTGCCTGATAGTAATTCTCAACTTCTCATCCAACTTCCAACCCTAAGAAGATTAGTGGGCAAGATTTGTGCGACTGTTGTCAAAGAGATTAGAGATATTCCGGTAGTGTGTGAATTTCCGGATGTGTTTCCTGAAGATTTACCCGGTCTACCACCTGATTGGGATGTATAGTTTAACATAGAGTTACAACCTGGAACAGCTCCGATTTCTCGGAGAGCTTATAGAATGCCACCTAAGGAATTAGCTGAGTTGAAAGCTCAGTTACAAGAATTAATTGAGAAGGGGTTTATCCAACCTAGTTCCTCACCTTGGGGATGTCCGGCAATTTTTGTGAAAAAGAAAGATGAGACCCTGAGGTTATGTGTTGACTATCGTCCGTTGAATGAAGTGACCATCAAGATTAAGTATCCATTACCTCGGATAGATTTGCTTTTTGATCAGTTGGCCGGAGCCAAAGTTTTCTCCAAGATAGATTTGAGATCAGGGTATCACCAAATTAAGATAAAGCCTAAAGATATTCCCAAAACGACATTTACCACAAGATATGGATTATATGAATACTTGGTGATGTCTTTTGGTTTAACAAATGCTCCAGCTCATTTCATGTACCTGATGAACTCAGTATTCATGCCTGAGCTAGACAAGTTTGTAGTGGTGTTTATTGATGACATTCTAGTGTATTCCAAGAATAAGAAAGAACATGCGAAACATCTCAGAATTGTTCTGACCCGCTTGAGAGAACATCAACTATATGCCAAGTTCAGCAAGTGTGATTTTTGGCTTAAGGAAGTGCAATTTCTTGGACATGTCTTGTCAGCTAAAGGAGTTGTAGTTGATCCCGACAAAGTGAGGGATGTGCTTGATTGGAAACCGCCAACCACAGTTCATCAAGTTCGGAGTTTTCTTGGATTGGCGGGGTATTACCGTCGGTTTATTCCAGAATTCTCTAAAGTATCAAAACCTATAACTGAATTGTTGAAGAACCAAGTCAAGTTTGTCTGGTCATCAGATTGTGAAGAGGCTTTCCAGACTTTGAAAAGGCTGTTGACTACTGCACCAGTATTAGCTCAACCTGATATCGAGAAGCCGTTTGATGTTTATTGTGATGCTTCAGGTATTGGTATTGGATGTGTGTTGATGCAAGAAGGCCGGGTCATTGCCTATGTGTCCAGGCAACTTAAGCAACATGAAGAACACTATCCGACTCATGATTTGGAGTTAGCAGCTGTGGTTCATGCTCTGAAGATTTGGCGGCATTACCTACTTGGTAATACGTGCCATATATATACAGACCACAAGAGCTTAAAGTATATCTTTACTCAGTCAGAGTTGAACATGAGACAAAGAAGATGGTTAGAACTGATTAAGGATTATGAATTGGAAGTACATTACCACCCTGGTAAAGCAAATGTAGTTGCAGATGCTCTCAGTCGCAAAAGTTATTACAATTGTTTGATAGTGAGAACAATGGGTTTGAATTTATGTCAAGAAATGGAAAAGTTGAATGTAGAAGTAATTCAACAAGGAAGTTTGACCAACATAATTGTTGAAGCTACTATTCGAGATCAAGTTATTGCTACTCAAAAGGAAAACAAAGGTATATCCCATATCAAGGAAAGAGTCAGGGATGGAAAAGCAGAATGTTTTAGCATAGATGATGAAGATGTGTTATGGTTCAAGGATCGCCTAGTGGTACCAAAAGTTCCTAAGTTGCGGCAGTCAATTCTAGATGAGGCACATGCTACTAGGTTATCTATCCATCTGGGAAGCAACAAGATGTACCATGATTTGAAGCAAAGATTCTGGTGGACTAAAATGAAAATAGAGATTGCTAGATATATAGCAAAGTGTGATACTTGTCAAAAGGTGAAAGCTATACATTTGAGGTCTGCTGGTGAATTACAACCATTGCCTATTCCATCTTGGAAGTGGGAGGACATAAGTATGGACTTTATTGTTGGTCTACCCAAGACATCAAAGGGATTTGACTCAGTATGGGTTATTGTAGATCGACTCACTAAGTCAGCACATTTTCTTCCAGTCAAGACAATATATCCTACGATCCAATATGCCAAAATGTACTTAGCAAGAATCATGAGTTTGCATGGAGTACCCAAGACTATAGTGTCAGATAGGGGTACACAGTTTGTCTCTAGCTTTTGGAAACACTTACATGCTTCATTGGGTACTAAACTTCTATATAGTACAGCTTATCATCCGCAGACTGATGGACAGACTGAAAGAGTTAATCAAGTACTTGAAGATATGTTAAGGTGTTGTGTCCTTAACTATTCCAATAAGTGGGATGAATGCTTACCTTTGGCCGAGTTCTCCTACAACAATAGTTATCAGGAAAGCATTAGAATGGCTCCATTTGAAGCACTCTATGGTCGTAGATGTAGAACATCATTGAGTTGGTCTGAGCCTGGAGAAAGAAGATTCTTTGGAGTTGACCTTGTGAAAGAAACAGAAGACAAGGTTAGGCAAATACAGAGTAATCTGAAGATAGCTCAGTCCTGCCAAAAGAGTTATGTGGATAGATGATGGAGACCATTGGTATTCAACAAAGGAGATTTTGTATATCTGAAAGTATCACCAATGAAGGGAGTTAACCGTTTTGGTGTTAAAGGAAAGTTGGCACCCCGATACATTGGACCATATCAAATTTTGGAGAGGTATGGAAAAGTGGCATATCGCTTGAAATTACCTGAACATCTCATAGCTGTGCATGATGTGTTCCATGTTTCTCAATTAAAGAAGTGTCTCCGAGTGCCTAAACAGAATGTTGAAGTTGAAGGAGTGGAACTAGAGCCGGATTTAACTTATTCCGAATATCCTATCCGAGTGATGGATCAGAAAGATCGTGTCACTCGAAGACGGACAATGAAGTTCTATAAAATACAATGGAATCAACATTCAGAAGAGGAAGCTACTTGGGAATCAGAAGATTACTTGTTAGAAAAGTTTCCAGAGTTTCTAGCGTCAATATAAAATAGAATAATGTTAGTTGAGCTCGGTTGTTACAAGTTGTGTTTTGTAAAGGAACCTCAGCTGTTTCATAGGTAAGTTTTGGATGTTTTTGGATTGACACATTTCCTTTTCCATTACTTACTCTATGGCTTTGAATCTCGGGGCGAGATTTCTTTTAGGGGGAAAGATTGTAACACCTCGGGTGTTTAAAATACTAAAACCTGACATGTCATCATATGCATTGCAAAGCATTTGGCATTTGGTGAAAACTTTGAGATGCATACACTAAAACAAGTTTATATTCATGTGGTATGTGTTGAATTGTATTGTTTGACTTAAATTCAAAGTTTGTTTGGATTTTGAATTTTTCGAGAAAACCCCGCTTTTCAACATTTAAATTCTACCCTAAAAATCCATTTCAAAATCTAGACTGAATTAGGGGTTGGTTATAAAAGCAAAGTTGTAGAACTTTTGATTTTGAACAACTTTTGTTTTTGGAGATTTTTGAGTTGTTATGAAAATTTGAGAGTAATTTGTGAATTTTGGGCAAATGGCATTTCTGTAATTTGAGTGAACAGTGTCCACCGCCTAAGCTACATTGCCGTCGGACCTTCTTCGGCGTTCCAGGCGCGTCGTGGCTGTCCTTGATGTCGCGCTAGTGCGGAAACGGCTCCGTCGTGGCTTCCTTGAGCTTCTGCGCCGCGCTATAAGTACCAAGACGCCGTCGTCGTCGTTTTTCTTCTTCCTTTGTTTTCACCACCGCCGTTGCCATCTCGGTAAAGGCCGTCCTAGTTCCGTCTTTTCCTTGCGAATCCAGCCAGCTAACATTAGTCTCCGGAAATTGCCAAGAATCCGCTGTCCACGTCTTTCTTCCTCGCGGTCGGCAACTTCACCGCCGCGGGCGTGTCATCGTGGCCAGAGCCCTCCATCACCGGTTCTCCCTCACCGACGATCTTTGCTCCGCTGTGATCACCGTAGTCATCATCACGCCTCTCCATTGCTCCTCTGACCCTGCTCGTTGCTCAGTCGTGTTCGGGGTGAGGTGCGGAACCCTTCTGTGCTTAGTGTTTAACCTTTATCGTGCTTGTGTCACCAGTGTAGTGCGGTCGTGCCATCGTGCCGCCATGGTCATCGCTGTGCTCGGTCCAGTATGGAATTGGAGTGGTGTATCAGCTAGTGTAGTGGTCAGATAGTTCACTATAGTGGTCGGATAGTTCACCGTAGTGGTCGGATAGTTCACCGTAGTGGTCGGATAGTTTACCGTGGTGGTCGGATAGTTCACCGTAGTGCTCGGATAGTTCACCGTAGTGGTCGGAGAGTTCACCGTAGTGGTCGAATAGTTCACCGTAGTGGTCGGAGAGTTCACCAAAGTGATCGGTGCTGTCGTGGTCACATCAGTTACGAATATGGTTTGGTTAGTTTGGTTTGTAATTGTACTGCGAAGGAAAATTGTATCCAATTTATTAATTTTTGCATCCATCATCGAGCATCATGTTTCATATTCCGCATCATGTTAAACATGGCAATGTTACTACATGTAGTAAACGAAGGTGAACACGTGGTAGTTAATCAAGTTGCGGAGGAGGTTGATCTGTCTATTGAGGTCGGATCGAATACTTGTGTGACGTCGCAGGAACTAGACTTTTCTGTCAACGAAGGCAAGCCCCGGATGCATACAACTCTACCTTGTGTTTTACAAATTAATTTCGCTTTTGCTTTCCGTTACTGCATTAAGTGATTAAGAGTTAAGTAAGAGCCTAATTGGTGCATTACCACCCTTGTTATTCCATATTTACCATATTACTAGTTTTGAACTCGTATATGCCTAGTTTTGCTTAGCTATGCATAGAACGATGAAGTCGGGTGACTACCTGCCACCTGCAAGTTTTAAATGGAACATTGGTTAATTATGATAGCATGTGATATGGGAATGTGGAGTAATAAATCTAGACCGGGCGGACTCGGTGTGTGTGAGCCACAAGACATGGAGGTCTTGTGAGCGGGATCTTTCCGCCTATGTCGATTAAGGCACGTCCGTTGTTGAATTGCATGAGGTGAGAATTTGTAGTACTAACCACATACTCCGGTAAGCCTAAACTTGGCGATTTTATTATGAGAATGGCTACTCGCGCACTGGGAGTGGAGAGATGGCGGGAATAGCGTGTACCCACGTGGCCATGGGCTGGAATGGTGGAGTACTATATTCTCAGGTGGCGTGGACCCGTTCTTGTTTTAGAGGATCCGAGGGTAGGTTGGTATATGTAGGTCGGGGACCTGCATATGTCGTGTGGTCTGGAATTCCCAGCTGGGTTTATAATCGGTTCGAATCGTCGTTGCTCCTCGGTTATGGAGACTCAACTCACTGTTCATCATCGTAGTATTAATAACTGGAACTTGAGAATGGTTGATGAAGGTGTTGGATATGAAGTTTCATGATCTCATTACGGATCGTGTCATCTTTGTATATGATTTTATGAAGTTTAAACTGTTGAAACAAAGAATTTTGTCAAAGAGCTTTTACGCAAAATAACTTTGATTATTGCTAAAACCATACCTTGAATCCCTGAGCCTGCATTCCTGAGTTATCAGTTCTTATTTCGGTTAAGTCTTGTTGAGTACTTTTGTACTCAGGGTTCGTTGACCCTTGTTGCAGGTGAGCCTCATGAGCAGATCTGTTTTGGATCGTGCTGCATGACTATCGTTCGTTCTGACGATGAGAAGTAAATGTGTGGCCCTTGGGTAGGGCAGTCTCATTGTGTGTTTTGTATTATATTATAATGCCGCTCCACTATTTCGTTTTGTAATAATCATCGAACTTAGTTATGAGGTTTGAAAACACTGTTTTGTAAATTATGTTATTGTAAGACTTCCGCTGTTTTTACTCTGATGTAGATATTTGAATAAATGTTGTAATACTGCAATGAATCTGTAACATGATCCTGCTCGGAAATCGTGGATGATTCGGGGTTCCCCGAGGACACCCGACAGACTTCTTAAGTTACCAGGAACATATGCATTGTTGTCAAAGGTCGTTGGATAGTGACAAGTGTATGTGGGTCCTATAATTTAGGAGGTTCTGCCACAGGCTGCCATTGTACTTGTATTCTTATAAATTGGTCGGTTCTACGACAGCTGGCATTAGAGCAAGATTCAACGTTAATTGTCACAAGTGTAATTAAAACAAAAGTTTTTGTTTTCCAAAAACCCTTCTCTAGCAACTATTAGTTATATAATAGGTATTTGAAATCTAAAGTGTGCCAATGATCACTTTCCTTATGCCCAAATTAAGGACTATTAGGTGGCTATTTAAGTACTAACATGGGGGTTTTTACTTCGTCGTCCATACGGCGTGCTATTGTATGGATACCATTCATTTGAGTGGTAACGTATGGATCAAATGCCTCTACGCCAAGGTAAGATGATGAGTGTATGACCGCAAGATGTGAGCGTGCGGTCGGGAAGAGTTAGCTTTGGTACGGCTATGTATGCATGCTTGCATGTGTATATGGTACGTATTTAATTGTGGGCTTAAATTTTTGTCGGGTAGATTGATACGGAAGTATATGTATGGGTATACATATATGAAAGTATTTACAATTACATTCTGCATATTTCATTATGGGTTTAGGGCTGAAATGAAATTTTATGCAGGTACACTAACAACGAAACGTGTAGCTCGATTAGTTACGCTATTTATGAGAGAACGTATGTATGCCACCGTGTCTACTGTTAGAAACAAATTTTTCCTAAGTTTGTGAGGATGTACGGCACGAGCATGCATCATGTTAAATTACCATTCACATAATTACATTGTTCCTCCCCTTATAAAATTCTTACTCAGTTATGTAACTCTTATCCATTATGGCATTGTCTCACCAAGGGGTACATGTTAATGGTGCAGATGGCACGCACCAAGCAGACCGCTCGCAAGTCCACCGGAGGCAGAGCTCCTAGCCGTCAGCTTGCTCCACGTACCCGTCAATGTCACACATTCCTTGGAGAGTTTGGGATGCCTACACTCTTGTGGAGAGTGCTCAGCCATGTAGGCTATCCTGATGGAATGGAACCCCGCTACTTCTGGGCGAATGAGCGGTTGGGAGAAGGTCTCTTAGTTACTGTGGAGGCCGTTGTTCATCCCCGAGGTGATGATTCTGAGTGGACAGGCTGGTGTTATGAGTCAACTGGCAGGACTGCTGAAGAAGCAGCTGGCAGGGCAGCCTTTGGGATCCTGAGGGACATCATGGATCGTTTTCCTCAGGAGCTGGCAGCCGCTTTGGTTGGAGTCTTTCCGAGGGGTAACCCCTCCACTGACTCATGGCAGCAGGCAAGAGGAAGACCCTTGGAGATTGGTGCAGCAGAAGGGCAGAACAGTGACAACCCTGCCATGAGCGCCATGTTCGCAATGATGAGAGTGTTAGATGGAGTTGAAGGTAGCCTCAGACGTGTGTCTGGTGCTCTTGGTCATGCCCACGAGGATCGACGTCAACTTCAGAGGGAACACGACACCGAGATTGAGAGGTTCACGGAAGAGATGACTCGGTTAACTCACCAGCAAAATGCAGCCTGGATCAGGGAAGATGTCCTGAGAGCTCGACAGTTTGAGCTAGGACAGCAGCTGGCCAATGCGGAAGAATACAACGATAATCTACATGAAGAGGTTCATCTACTAAACAATCAGCTCCACCCTTATGTCCCACCTGGAGTCACGGAAATGGATCTAGAAGGGTACGAGGAAGAAGAAGAAGTGGAGCCTAAAGAAGAAGTAGAACCTGAGGAAGGAGATGATCCTGCGTCTGACCTAGATAGTGATCATGATGAGGATTAGATCACTTAGCACTTAGTGAAAGGACTAATGTATCACCTTTATTTATGTAATGGACCTGTAGTTCGAAGTTTGGTATTAGTGACCCGACTATCATGTAATGTTGATTAATTGCACTTTTGGATGAACATCAATGCAATTCTAGTTCTTTGTCGGTAATCACGATTTGAATTTGCATGCGTTATGAGCGCGATAAGTGGTCAAATTGGTGATGCCTTGTTGCAAGAATGAATTGTTATGCCTCTGTTTTTATTGTGATTTTGAGAATTTTCTCCAGTAATTTCAGTTTGGCATGAGTACCTAATTCATCTGCAATCTCTTGACATCCACCAATAATCGCTTGTTGTTGCAACTTCGCAGATGACGCGCACCCGTGCAGGAGCTAGTAGCAGCCAGGATGGCAACCATGATGACTTGCCACCCCCACCACCGCCGTCTGCTCAGGAATTCTTTACCCAGTTCCTGGGGAGCCAGAGGACAATGGAAGAGGCTTTGCGCCTTATCACGCAAAACACTGCTCATGGCCACCCACATCAACCAGGGGCCGAGCCAAATCAGCACAGTACATTCAAGGAGTTTCTGGACATGAAGCCTCCGATCTTCAAAGTGGCTGAGGAACCACTGCAGGCCGATGAGTGGCTAAATACCATTGAGCAGAAATTCCATCTGTTGAGGGTCATGGAGCACCTAAAAGTAGAGTATGCTTCTCATCAATTGCAAGGACCAGCAGGGATCTGGTGGACACATTTCCTGTCAATCTTGCCTGCTAATGCGCGAGTGACCTGGGAACAATTCAAGCTGGCTTTTAGGGGACACCATATTCCCCCAGGCCTGATGCGCATGAAAGCAGCTGAATTTATGAGGCTCACTCAGGGAACAAAGTCACTCATAGAATATATGCACGCATTCAACAACTTGTCAAGATATGCTCCCAGTTTCGTGGATACTAAGGAGAAAAAGATAGAGAGTTTCAAGCGAGGTTTGGGTACCAAACTGATGAAGACCATGGCAAATTCTCGATGTGCCACGTACAATGAGTTTATTAGTGATGCCTTGACCCAAGAAAACCACAACAACATGCATGCAGTTGCTAAAGGTCGCAAGAGGGCATATGAGGCCGGTGCATCCGGATCTTTCCAGTCAAAAGCACCTATCATAGCTAGGCCATAATTCCGTCCACCTACACCCAAGTTTAGGCCTCCACCATCGAAAGCTCAGAATAACAGGCCACAGAAACCATTCCGTAAGGCGTTCACTATTGCCTTACCAAAAGGAAATGGCAATCAGGACAGCTCCACCGGATTCAGAAGTAATCAACCATGTTTCAACTACAGCCAACTGGGTCATTGGTCCAAGGAATGCCCCCACCCCAAGAGGAATGGCAACCCAAATCAGAACAATTAGAGGCAGGTGAATGCCAGGGCACGTCAGGGACAAGTGCATTATACCGCTGTGGAGGAAGTGCCCGCCGGAGAAGTTGTCACGGCTGGTATGTTTCTTGTCAACAAGCATCCCGCTGTTGTTTTATTTGATTCAGGAGCTTCTCATTCATTTATGAGTCAAGCATTTGCATCTAGACATGATCAAGAAATAATAGAAGTAAGCAAAGGGGGTTTTAACATAAGTTCAGTAGGGGGAACTGTTACTACCAAAAAGATAGTCAAAAACGTACTCATCTCGATACAAGGGAGGGAGTACACAACAGATTTGATAATATTGCCGGGGTTGTCGATAAGTGTAATCTTAGGCATGAATTGGATGAAGTATCATGGTGCTCTTATCGACACTAGCACCCGTACTATCATGTTGAGAGAACCCAAGGGAGGGAATGCTTTTCTAGTCCCACTCTCCCGTGATTTCGAACCCCAACATTTAGCCTATGCTATCCAAACCACCACAGTATGTGATATCCCCATGGTTTGTGAGTTTCCGGATGTATTCCCAGAAGAATTACCAGGTCTACCACTAGATAGGGACGTGGAAATTAAGATTGAATTAGTGCCAGGTACCGCACCCATATCCAAAAGGCCCTATAGAATGCCACCCAATGAGTTAGCGGAACTTAAGGTTCAATTGCAAGATCTATTGGACAAGGGTCTTATCCAACCCAGCTCATCTCCGTGGGGATGCCCAGCCTTGTTTGTGAAAAAGAAGGATAAGTCACTGAGAATGTGTGTAGATTATAGACCACTCAATGCGGTGACCATCAAGAACAAATATCCATTACCCCGCATAGACATCTTGTTCGATCAGCTAGCAAAGGCAAAAGTATTCTCCAAAATTGATTTGAGATCAGGTTACCATCAGATAAAGATCAGACCGAAGGATATACCAAAAACTGCTTTCTCTACTAGGTACGGCTTATACGAGTATTTGGTTATGTCTTTCGGACTAACAAATGCTCCAGCCTATTTCATGTACCTGATGAACTCGGTATTCATGCCCGAACTTGATAAGTTCGTGGTCATGTTTATCGAGGACATATTGATTTATTCATAAAATGAGACAGATCATGAAGAGCATCTGAGGATTGTCCTATCCAGACTGAGGGAGCATAAGCTATATGCCAAGTTTAGCAAATGTGAATTTTGGATGAGCAAAGTACCTTTCTTAGGTCACATTTTATCAAGAGATGGAATCTCAGTAGACCCATCCAAAGTATAAGAGGTCATGAATTGGAAAGCCCCAACTTCGGTTCATGAAGTTCGGAGTTTTCTAGGGTTAGCAGGGTACTATCATCGGTTTATTCCAGATTTCTCAAAGATAGCTAAGCCTATGACTAGACTACTTCAGAAAGATGAGAAGTACAAATGGACACCAGAATGTGAAACAGCTTTTCACACCCTCAGAACTTTGTTGACTACAGCACCTGTGCTAGCACAACTAGACATTGAAAAGCCTTTTGATGTATTTTGTGATGCATCAGGAATAGGTTTGGGATGTGTACTTATGCAAGAAGGGAGAGTAATTGCATATGCTTCTCGACAATTGAGAAAACATGAAGTCAACTACCCTACACATGATTTGGAACTTGCAGTCGTTGTCCATGCATTAAAGATATGGAGACATTATTTGTTGGGCAATGTATGTCATATCTATACTGACCACAAAAGCCTCAAGTATATCTTTACCCAGCCAGAGCTGAACATGAGACAACTAAGATGGTTAGAATTGATTAAGGACTACAATTTAGAAGTGCATTACCATCCAGGAAAAGCTAATGTAGTAGCCGATGCACTCAGTCGAAAGTCCCATTGCAACACTGTGGAAGCATTGTTGGAAGATGGATTCAACTTGTTACATCCTACTGTACTACACAATATCACAATCAGTTGTTCACTTGAGAGCAAAATCATAGAGCTACAGCAAACAGATGTAGGAATAAGTCACATCAAGAGAAAAATGCAAGAGCAAGAAACCAAACATTTTAGATTGGATGAAAGAGGTGTATTATGGTTTGAGGACCGGTTAGTGGTACCAAAAGACCGTGAGCTAAGGAATCAAATTTTAGATGAAGCTCACTCATCCAAATTGTCTATCCATCCGGGTAGTAGTAAAATGTATCAAGATTTAAGAAACCGTTTCTGGTGGACTAAGATGAAGAAAGAGATCGCAGCCTATGTTGCTAGGTGTAATAACTGCAGTAGAGTGAAAGCCGTCCATATGAAAACTGCTGGATTACTTCAGCCATTGCCTATTCCAGGATGGAAATGGGAGGAAATCAGCATGGACTTTATCATAGGCCTTCCAATGATGCCACAAGGTCATGATTCAATATGGGTAATTGTTGATCGTCTCACCAAGTCAGCACATTTTGTACCAGTTCACACAACATATCACGTGGGGAAATACTCTAAGTTATATGTTTCCCATATCGTGAGACTGCATGGAGTACCCAGGACTATAATCTCAGATCGAGGACCACAGTTCATAGCTCGTTTCTAGGAGCACTTACACCAGGCTTTGGGAACCAAGCTAATCAGAAGTTCGGCATATCATCCGCAAACTTCAGGATAGACAGAGCGGGTGAACCAAATCCTAGAAGATTTACTTAGAGCTTGTGTTATATCTTCAAAGGGTTCATGGGAGAAATGGTTACCTTTAGCTGAGTTCTCCTATAACAACAGTTATCAAGCGAGTATCAAAATGGCTCCATTTGAAGCCTTGTATGGCAGAAAATGTAGAACTCCATTGAATTGGATTGAGCCTGGTGAAAGGAAATACTTTGGTATAGATTTTGTCAATGAAGCCGAAGAGCAAGTACGTATCATCCAACAACATATGAAGACAGCTCAATCGAGGCAGAAGAGCTATGCCGATAGAAGAAGAAGACCACTGACTTTTGAAGTGGGTGACTATGTATACTTGAAAGTATCACCCATGAAAGGTGTGAAGAGATTTGGGATGAAAAAGAAGCTTTCACCAAGATATGTAGGGCCATACAAAATTTTGGAATGAAAAGGAAATGTTGTGTATAAGTTACAACTTCCACCAGAGATGAGTGCAATATTTGATGTGTTCCATGTTTCTCAGTTGAAGAAATGTCTTCGAGTACCTGAAGAAGCTATTGCACCCACCAATGTGTAGCTCCAATCGGATTTGACCTATGAAGAAAAGCCAATTCGAGTATTAGAAGAGATGGAGAGAGTGACAAGGAGTAAGATTATTAAGTTCTATAAGGTGGTGTGGAACAACCATAGTGAACAAGATGCTACGTGGGAAAGAGAAGATTATCTACAAGAAGTTTATCCCGCCTTTTTCCAAGAATGGTAGGTCTTGCAAATCTCGGGACGAGATTTTTATAAGGGGGAGGGGCTGTAACACCTCGGGTGTTAGCCTTGCATAACTTGACTTGCATAACATGAGCATGATCATCACTCATTCATAAACAAGCATTAACATTGAATTGAAACATATGCAACGTTGCTTGTTATTGCATGTTTCTTTGTACATATGCAAATGATCATGAATGTAAACATGTACTTGGTAGATTTGAGTCACCAAAATATTTGGCAATGCTTAGGTTCACAAATGGAACATGGATCATGAATGTCATTTTCCATGGTCAAGTCTTTAAGGCATATTTCATGTGATTACTTTAAATAGCTCTATGAGTGACTACTACATGAAATGCTTAAATGACCTTGCAAATTGCTTAAACATGCTTAGAGTATCATCATGAACAACTTTGGTATTTAGGGCTAGGGCTAGTTGGGCATTAAGCCATGCTTTGATGTGTTTCATCTTTTAAATGTGACATGTTTGACCAATTTGGAACTAGGTGTTAGAGACCTTGCATGGAGGAGTTCACTAAAGCAAAGTTGTAGTATTTGACATAAGGAACAACTTTTATTTTTGGGTCATTGCATGATTCAGCTCCTAACATGTGTGAAATTGGATCACAAAAATCAGAAAAATCAACAATTCAACACTTAAGAAAATTTTCTAAGTCGTGGGTCACTGACCGACTGACAGGCTCACTTTGGGGGTGATTTTACTCAGTTTTGGTTGCGAATTAGCACGAGATCATTGAACAACATTTGTAGTTGGTACTTAGGACTACGAAAGTTATTTAGATCATTTACGAATTGGAGCCACGGATTAGCAGTAAAATCAACGTGAAAACCCGCTGTCAGGCTACTCCTATCGTGTCTGAACTAACTGAATCGACCGTTCAGTGGCCGACCGGCTTCAGACACCGCGCGCCGCGTGGAGGTCGCCATGGCCGCGCGTCGCCAGCGCCCTGACCGTGCCGGTCACGACGCGCCTGAGCGCGGCATTATCATGCTAGCACCCGCCCGCCCCCGTCCGCGTCCTCAGTTTCGCTTTCCCGCTCCTCCTTCGCCGTCCGTAGCACCCGCAAGCACAGCCGCCGAGCTCCCGCAGCGCCACCGTCGTCGTTGACAGCACAAGCCGCGCCTAGCCGCTTCTCCATCACCGCAACTGCATCACCGTCTTCCCAGCAACTCCCTGCACCAGCCAGTGCCCGCTGTTCAAGCTCGGTGAGCTCTAGCCCCGCACACCGCCTCACTAGAGCTCCGCCGCCACCTCCGTCGCCGTGGTCCCACCTAACCAGACCACCCCAGGCCACGAGAGCGCGCGCAATAGCTTCCTTGTAGTCAGTAGATGCTCGGCGTAGCATTTGTTTGAGCCACCGTAGCTTTCACCGGTGTCTCGCCGTCGTCCCGCGCCACCGCTCTGCCATGAGCGCCGCCGCCGTTGCTAGCACCGACGAGCAGTCCCACCAAGTAGATGATTGTGTGCGCAATGTCGAGTAGAACACCTGGTGATGATGTCACCGCCGGCGAACTCGCCGCCATCGAGTTCTAGCCGCGTCAGTCGAGCAGCGCCGCCGTGCTCTGCTGTGTCTCGCTGACCAGTGGGTCCCGCTTGTCAGCGACACAAGAAGAGAAAGCTAGTTCAATTTTTACAGATTTAAATCCTGATTTCATGTGTTTTGTTATTTTTGGTATCTTCAGTTTGGTAGCTCCTAAATTTGTGAAATAAATTTTTTAGTGTTCCTTAGGAAGTGTAGTATTTAGGAAAAATATGTTCTTGACTGGTACAGTAGAAATTTTTGGATATTTAAATAGGGATTTGAAATGTGCTTTTAAATGCATTCAAATTTGTTTATTTTATATCTAGAGTTCCTGTGCTCCAAAAATTATGAAATTTTTGTGGTAAGCTAGTATTAGCATATATGAGCTCTGGTAAAAATTTGACGACCAGTGCATGGGTAGATTTATAGTTATAGATTTTTCTTTTATGGATAGTCAATCCTTGCATGAATTTTCATAAATTAATTATGAGTCCAAAATTCATGAAATTTGTTGGAGGTAATCCTAGTACCATATGGATGTTAAGAAAAATAGGAAATCTGTTGCTTGACACTTTTCAATAGGATTTTCCATTTATGCTATTTCAAGCCTTGCTTCCTTGTCATTTTTGTATAGAATGTTCTACTTGGTAAAATGACATGAAATTTTTATAGTAGTCCTTTGATAGCATTAGTAAGGCACTGCAAATTTTTGAGAATTTATGAAGTGTATCTGGTATATGTTTATTATTTAACCTAGATAGCTAAATAAAATAATAAATGCAATTAAATAAATAGTTTGGGCTTCATCATTATATTATTTTAAATGTATTTGGTATGCTTAAACTGTTGGTAGATTCTATGTTGTCAAATTTTGAATGATTACATAAAGTAGAAGTATTATTACTTTATATTGCATATTAAATAGTTTCTGGACTGATTCTAGAATTTGATGAGTTGCATGTTGAAACTGATGTGTACTGTAAAAATGGTTAATAACAAAGTTGTAGAGAATTTGATAAGCTTTCCAGAAAGTCTAGGATCACTGGATTTGGATTTGTAGGACTCCAGTTATGAGTGAAACAAGTAGCTGCTATTTTATGGTATAATCGATGCATTATGGAAGTAGATAATTAAATAACCGAGAAGAGATATGCACCTACTCAATAAACATGATGCACTTGTTAACATATATGCATTCGTAATACTTATGCCATACTCATGCATCTAGGATCGGAGGAAGAGATCACGTTACTGGAATTCGAAGAAGCAGAGGAAGGGAACCAGCAGGAGGATCCGCAAGCCGCCGCTCCCAAAGGCGTGGAGCAGAACCCTGAAGAGCTTCCGGAGTGCCCTGACCACCGTCCTACTTCCTTTCTGCGAGGCAAGCCCCGGAGCATTATAAGTCTCCCAGTAATTTGCAAATGTTTACTTACGTAATTATGGTTGATGCATTAGGTTATAAGAGTTGAATGAAACCACTTGATGCATGTACATTCCTTGTCCAGATATTACACCTTTAACCGGTATAGGTCCAGGATCGAATAAATGCTTAGCCATGCTTAGACCGGTAGAAGTCGGGTGATATCCTGTCACCTGCGAGATGTAGGTGGATACCGGAGCACGGTTGGCTATATCTGCCATCGTGGAACTGAACCATGAGGTAAAAGTAAATCAAGACCGGATGGGAGGTCGATAGAGAAGCAACAAGACATGGAGGTCTTGGGTGTGGATCTATCCTCGTCTGTGTCGATCAAGGACCGTACCATTGTTGGAACTTCTGACAAGATTGAACGCATGCCTCTCACTTAGCTAGCTGGATAACTCATTCCGACCGTGAAGCCGAGTAATTCAACTCAGGCCAGGAATCATTCTGTTGTGCGCTCCTTCCGGGGAACGATCAGACTGAGCCCAAGGGCAGGCTTGGCCTGAGCATCCTGGCATCTGGTGTTCCAGATTGTGCGGCGCAGTACGGACCCGTGAAATGTGTACCGGAGTTGTACCAAAGGTGACCTAAGGCTACCATGGCTGGTAGACCTGGGTTTGTGTTAGGAATAAATTCCCAGCTGGTTGAAATCGATTCGAATCGCCGTCTCTCCCGGATAGTGAGAAACTTGACTAGCTCCAACATCGTAGTAACTGTGTATGAAACATGATGGTTCGGATGAAAATGGAATTACAATACCTGCTATGGTTACTATTGTATGATTCTAAATAATATACCACATGTTTGGCACATGATAGTTGCTAATCTAGAAATGGATAGTTATAATTAACTTGATAAAGGAATCATAATTGTACAACGGGTCAATTGCCTTTTCATGCAAAATGTTGTCAAGTTATGTCCACTTATATAGCCTTGCATAATCCTTGGAGTCATTTTATTTTTGGTTCATGACGAGTAAGTCTAGCTGAGTACCTTCTCGTACTCAGGGTTTATTTTCCCATTGTTGCAGATGGCACTGTGTATCATGGTTATTGCAAGAGTTGCTTCTATCCCGCTGTGGATGAGGAGTAAGCCTTGGGCAGGCTTCTTTATTAGTTCCTATCCTTGCTTTTGTGGACCGTGATCTGGCTTGGCACTGTATCAAACTATGTTGGAAACTTTATCTTCGAACTTATTTGCTTCCGCTTTATTTATCAAACTCGTTTGTAATAACTTTTATTCATACTCTGATGATGAAATGTATCTGTGAACTTTATGTAATAATGTGGCATGTATGTTGAATCCTGTACGATCTTGGTTGTTGTAAATCGTTTATCGAGACCCGTCGTGGTACTCGATGGACTACCAGGTTTATATGGGTTCAAGTATGACAGTGCGACCGCTTGCGGGCTGCCATTGTACTTGTATTCTTATAAATTGGTCGGTTCTGCGACATCGGACTCACCCTTTAGTGTCTAGTCATAACCAGACCAGCGTCTGGTCAGTCATTTGACCCTCCATTCACTTCCAACTCAAAATCATATGTGAATGAAGTTTGCTCCAATTGATCTTAGGGCTACTCTAGAGCTACCTAGTGCTAGATTTGACAAGTGTGCACCACACCTAACTCACTAGACTCACCTAGGTCAAGCTACTAGTCTATACCCCCCTTAATAGTATGACCAAAGGAAAAACAAAGTCCTAAACTACTCTAAGTGTCTCTACAACACAAAACAACACTTAGAGCTAGTCCATCCTTAACCTTGTTGTCCATCCTTTGAAAACCGAAAGGATTTTCATCGTAGGGGCATGACAACCATGATTGCCCAATCAATTATTGTTACCATGACCTAACTTAAATTCCCTCTACAAAACACATGTTAGTCAAAGTAATCTCGTATTATCATTAATCATCGAAATGCAACTAGGGGCCTAGATGCTTTCAATCTCCCTTTTTTTGGTGATTGATGACAATATAACCTCGAGTATGTAAAAGAGATTGGGTTTTCAACATGCTTGGTTCATATAAGCTTTTGACAATAAGAGCAAAGAAGTTAGACATGCTTATATGACCCAAGCCAACATGGTGTACTCAATAGATATGAAATAAGCATGAGTACAAGAAATAAAGCTCATTTGAATTGTAGTAAAATGTGGAAGCATGGCAAATGAGCATAACCAAGTGACATGACATATATATAAATCAAAGTAGAGAGCACACATGTCACATAAGTATCACAATCACATGTATGTAGTTCAATGCATGAAAGTAAACATGAATGCATAATGTTTCACACATAAAGAGCCAAAAGAAATAAATCATATGCTCCCCCTAGATGTAACGCTCCCCCTAGATCTAACATACTCTATCCCTCTCCCCCTTTGGCGTCAAGCACCAAAACCTAAGGGTCGAATGGCGGGGCAGGAGCAGACGAGTCAGGCGCTGAGGTGCGGTGAGAAATTGGGAACTGTGAAACATCATCCTCTAATCCTAAGCTCTGAGCGATCTGACCCTTTGTCGCTGGAAGTGAAGCTGAAGCGGTCTGGGTCTGCTCTAGGACTGGCATGGCCCATGACTCTAGAGGTATCACTGTATTCGGTGGCTTTGATGTTGCAACAGATGATGGGAGCATCTTAGTAGTCCTAGTAACTAGAGCAACTATTGTAGGAGCAGGAACTTGTAGCTCTAGCGGTGTAGGCTGCCCTATAAGCTCACTAAAAGTGGCACCGAGGCTCCTGTAAACTAGGGTGTCAGTCACAAGCACCGAGGAACTCTGAGGTGGAGTGAAGCCCGTAACAATAGGTGTGAAGTGAGGACCCTGGGCTATCACTAGCGAAGCAAACCACTAGGACACCTGCTATATAGGTGATGCAAACTGAGTAGTTGGTTGTCCCTAACTCTAAAGCCCACTAGGTTGTATAGCTAGAGTCACTGAAGTGGTGGCAGGCTGGCCAATCTGAGGTGTAGACTATGGCAGAGCAACCACAATAGCAGTGATGACATGCTTCATAAAATCAAGTAACTATTATTGGATCGGGAGCTACAGCTACTGTATGGCCTGCTACTATCTCTAGAACTCATCCTATCTAGCTTGAACCTATGCTAGTGTAGCTGCGGTCTCTTGGGCCTAGCATGCTTGATCCTACCTCATCCGCTCAAGGATAGCTAGATGAGCGGGGTCTGTCTGTGGTGGCTGTGGAGCTGAGCTGGAGCCACTGGCCTCTCTGTCATGTGGTCGAGGAGGCATATGAGGAATAGCCTAATAATCATCATCAGAACTGTCACTAGGGTCGCTCTCGATCACACTCTCCTGTTGAGCATCTAGCTGCTTCTCCTCTGTCACTGCAATGCCCCTGATGATCTCATCCTGCTGGGCTACTATCTTCAGGACCTCTAGGCGATGACTCGGCTAGCAAGGTGTCCTCACACTACTATGGCGGAGCATCTGAGTCATGTTATAAGGAGGGAACTCTGTAGTAGCACCTGTGTACTCAGCCATCATCTCTGGGGACTTCCGTGTAATTGCCTTTCTAATCAAGAAGGTAATCCAGTGAGCGTAATGCAGCTGTCTGTGACCTCTGAACCCCTCTACAAGAGTGTCCTCCATCTCTGAAAGAATGACATCCCAAATATCAAATACTATCTGCTGCACTAGAGAGTTCACCAACCATAACTAAATGTGAGTCAATCCCTCATGGTAACCCATCCTTGGGAGCAGAGTCCTCCTCATGATAGCATCAAGAAGCCAAGCTATAGGAGTAAGGTCTCGTGGTGTCCTGCTCGACCTCTCGCCGAATGGCTCTATGAAGCATGGTCAGACTAGATCTGTGGGTCACAAGCCCACCGTGAGAGCGTCTGGGAGGCTCTATCTGACCATAGCAAAGCTCATGAAGACAAATGGGTGACTCTGGAATCCTAAGAATCTCTCTGACCCTTGAGCTCTGTAGCCTGTAGTCACGGCGTCTGAATGAAAAGTGTATGAATCTGTGCCTTGGGTCAATCCAAAGTGAAGAATAGAACTCATGGACCCATTATGGAACATAGCGGTCAGTCCATCCAAGAAGGTCTATCAACCCTAGTAGATATGATAGATGGGGATGAATCTGCTCGCCTGAAGCTGCAACAATTGACTCAATGGAGCAGACTCTCTGAGATCTGAATGCAACTCCACTATTCAAATAAGCATTATAGAAATCCTCCTGCAGTGGTGTATAGAAGTGCTCTGAAGCACACTCATCCTGCCTTGGTGTAAACCAGTCCTCAAACTGCACGAAGTGGAGCTGCTGCACTTGCTTGGCTGTGGCTGCCCTCAAGTCAAGGTGAGTCACCAAAAGTGGACCCTATGGTCTAGGAGGCAGACAAGAGCCCCTCCTCTGTGTCTTAGGCCTCGGTGTCACCTGAGCACGAGTATGACCAGAGCATCGTAGCTATGGCTAAGGTGTCTGCTCTGTCTACTCGGTCTGCTCTGCCTGCTTAGTCTGCTAAGTATCCTCTGACTACATTGGTGGCTATGTCTTGTCTCCCTCTGAGGCTGACTCTCCTCTATAGTGACACACCATCCTCCAAGCATGACAGTCCTAGCTAGACTACCATGAAGACTCTCAACCCTCTTGACAACGACCCTCTGAGCTAGTGATAGCTGATCTACAATACGGACACCACTCCTAGCTCCACCTCTCTCTGCTCGCTCAGCGGCGGCTGCCACTGCCGCTGCTCGCTCAGCGTCTACATCAACGAGCTTCCACTTCTTTGTCATAGTCTTCTTCGCCTTGCCTTTCTCCTAAGTAGTCAAGCGAGGCAGAGGCCTTGGATCCTCATCACCTGGACCACCTCTGGCATTCTTAACATGTGCCATTGTTGGAGCTGAAAAGAACTACTGCCATAGACGAGAATCAACCACCAACTAACACTCATGAGGCTTGGCCTCAATCCGTACTCGTGGGCTTGGCCCCGAGTTCAATGACAACTACAAAGACAACAACACAAGGACCGACTCGTTGCATGATAGAATAGATAGGATATATAAATAATCACAATATATATCTAGAGATGCGAAACCCTAAGAAGCAAGCAGTAGGTACAAAATTGAAAGCGATGGCTTGCTACCTGATGAACCAGCAAATCGACGACCAATCAGTAGAGGAACGAACGATGGGGCACCACCGGGTCAGCAATGGCTAGGGTTAGGAGTTGTGATGCGGCGGCCAAAAAGATGCAGTGATAGAGACAGACTAGGGCACCAGTGAGGATGCGGAGACGCATCGGCAGAGTTGGTCGCTGGCACAACATGGAACATGATGGTGGCGGTGCTAGTGCACTGTTGTGGTGTGGGCGCGGTGGCGCTAGGGCATGGGCGTATGGCCATGGCAAAGCAGCGTGGCGTGGGAGAGGTGGCTGCGTGGCAGTGCAAGAGAGATTGCACTGCGGTTAGCAGTGGATGCGGCAGTGGTGGCGTGGGTGAGGTCAGCATAAGTGTGGGCATGGGAGCGCGGTGACGTGGGCGAGCGATGGTGAAGTCAGCGTGGGTGCAGTGGATCGGTGGCTGAAGGATTAGGTCAAACCATGGCACGATGTATAGAGTTATATGGTGCCCCCATGATGGATTAAGAAAGGAAACATAATAGAGTCCTAGATCCAACCAATTTCTACTAATTGGACGCTCCGGTGGCAATGACCGGACGCTACCACCTAGAGTCCGATCGACAACAGAGAGGTCCAAAACCTCTCAAGTCATGGCCGGACGCGTCCGATTACCCTTGAGCGGACGTAGCTAGAGTTTGGTCGGTCTTGACAATGCCTTCTTCGCTTGACCGGACGCAGGGACACCATCTGATCGGATGTAGGATGAGCACTATTTCAGCGTTTGGTCGCTCTTGTGCAGCAACGGTTCACCTCCTGTGAACTGACCGGACACTGGAAGCAGAGTCCGGTCTAGCGTCCGGTTGTCCTTTTTCAGTGAATCTTCAAAGTTCCTTCGTGCTGCCTGTTCCCAATCAAGTCCCAACTTCAATAAGACCCAAATAAACACCAATTGGAACTGATGTTAGTGACTTCTCTCAAATGCTCAAAAATTTCAAAATATTTTGCCTTAGGCTATACTTCTTTTTAAGAAAATAGGCAATAAAAGGGTAATCGAAAGGAAACAATAAAGCAACACACATGCATATGCAAAGCAATTCTTGAAAGTAATTCTAGTTGCTTGTCAAGTTTGATCCAAGGTTAAGCTTCTTCACACGCTTTTCGGCGGTTATCTTAACAATGTTAGACAAGCCCTAAATGCATTACCAAAAACTAAACATGTTGTGTATTACAATGCAATGCAAGGGACAACACAAGCTCATTTTCTAGTGAAGTTACTAAAATCAAGCACATTGAGCTCATTCCTCAACCGACAAAAAGTACCCTCATCTAGTGGTCTAGTGAAGATATTCGCCAATTGATCCTCGGTCCTTACACCTTCTAGGGATATATCATTTTTAGCAACATGATCTCTAAGAAAGTGATGGCAGATATCTATGTGCTTGGTGAGAGTGTATTGAACCAGATTATTAGCAAGCTTTACCGCACTCTCATTGTCACACAAAAGAGGTACCTTTTCTAGAACTACACCATAATCTAGCAAAGTTTGCTTCATGTAAAGTATTTGTGCACAATAAGCACCCGCGACAATGTATTCCGCTTCGGCAGTGGACAAAGCCACAATATTTTGCTTTGACAGTGATCTACCAAGCAAATGGCACCCTCCAGATGTGCTTTTTCTATCAATTTTACAACCGGCATAATCCGAAGTGGAATAGCCCACTAGTTGAAATCTAGCTCCTTTGGGATATCAAAGACCAATGCTTGGTGTGTGCTTAAGGTACCTAAGGATTCTTTTAACGGCAACCAAATGAGCTTCCTTAGGATTACCTTGAAATCTAGCACACATACACACACGAAATATGATGTCGGGCCTAGATGCGGTCAAATATAACAAGCTACCAATCATACAGCGGTAGAGAGTATGATCAACTATTTTACCTCCCTCTTCTAGGTTGAGATGTCCATTAGATGGCATTGGTGTCTTGATTGGCTTACATTCATCCATATTTAACCTCTTGAGAAGATCATTGGTATATTTCTCTTGAGAGATGAAACCTTCTCTCATTTGCTTGACTTGAAAACCAAGAAAGAATATAAGCTCTCCAATCATTCACATCTCGAACTCCGACATCAATTCACCAAACTCTTTACAATAATCTTCATTTGATGATTCAAAGATGATATCATCTTGACAAATGAAGATTTCTCCATCAAGCTTCTTGATGAATAGTGTGGTGTCGACCTTCCCAATGGTGAAGCCCTTCTCAATGAGGAAATCCTGAAGGCGTTCATACCAAGCTCTTGGGGCTTTCTTAAGCCCATATAGCGCCTTGAACAACCTATAAACATGATTAGGATATCTAGGGTCTTCAAACCCGGGAGGTTGATCAACATAGACTAGTTCATTTATGAAGCCATTTAAAAATGCACTTTTAACATCCATTTGGTATAATTTCATTTCATGATGCGATGCATATGCAAGGAGGATACGAATGGCTTCAAGTCTTGCAATTGGTGCAAAGGTCTCTCTAAAATCCAACCCTTCAACTTGAGAGAACCCCTTTGCAACTAGTCTTGCCTTGTTCCTCACTACAATGCCTTGATCATCTTGCTTGTTGTGGAACACCCACTTTGTTCCAATGACTCTTGAACCTTGTGGTCGCTCTTCAAGAGTCCAAACTTCATTGCGAGTGAAGTTGTTCAACTCTTCATACATGGCATTTATCTAATCCAAATGTTGAAGAGCTTCTTCTACATTCTTAGGTTCAACATAAGAGACAAAAGAGTGATGTTATAAATGAAGCAAGTTTTTGAGAGCGAGTCATTACACCCTTTGAAGGACTCCCTATGATGAGATCTTATGGATGAGCTTGTAGTAGAGGTGAATTTCTTCTATCAACCACTTGAGAGGGAGGTTGTGGAGCATCAACATCTTGAGCTTGTGCCACCATTTGATCATGAGAGACATGGGTATCTTCATTTTCTACTCTCCTATCTTTATCACCATCTTGTGGCACATTTGATGAAGAAGGTGGATCAATCACTTGTACATCATCTTCATCATCTTTAGGCTTGATGTCCAACTAGAATGTTCTTCATGGCCTCCCTCAATGGTTCATCACCTACATCATCAAGATTCTCATGTGCTCCTTGGGAGCCGTTAGATTCATCAAATTCTACATCATATGTTTCTTTAACCAAGCCGGTAGCATGATTAAATACTTGATATGCTTTGGACTTTGATGAGTAACCAACAAGAAAGCCAATATCACAACGTCTTTGAAACTTCCCTAGGTGTTGCCGCTTCTTTTAGATGTAGCATTTGCAACCAAACACCCGGAAGAATGAGACGTCTGGCTTCTTCCCATTGAGCAACTCATAAGGTGTCTTGCTAAAAAACTTTTGAAGGAATAGGTGGTTGGATGCATAACATGCGGTGTTGATAGCTTCCACCCATAGAGCTTCGGGTGTATTGTACTCATCAAGCATTGTTCTTGCAAGTGTAATAAGTGTATGGTTCTTTCTCTCAACTACACCATTACATTGAGGAGTATATGTTGCGGAGACCTCATGCTTGATTCCAACTTTATCACAATAAGCTTCAATGTTTGTGTTGTCAAACTCTTTTCTATTATCACTTCTTATCTTCTTGAGCTTCATTTCAAACTCATTTTGTGCTCTCTTGGCAAACTTCTTGAAACATAATGCAACTTCGGTCTTGTCATGAAGGAAGAACACCCATGTATGTCTAGAGTAGTCATCAACAATCACAAGACAATAAAGATTTCCTCCCAAACTCTTGTAAGTTGTTGGTCCAAATAAGTCCATGTGAAGGAGCTCTAGCACTCTTATGGTTGACATGAAAGCTTTTGTAGGATGAGTGTTTGCAACTTGCTTGCCGACTTGACATGCACTACAAAGCTTATCCTTCTCAAATTTCACATCCTTCAACCCTCTCACCAATTCATACTTCATAAGCTTCTTGAGTGAGCTCATCCCAACATGAGCAAGTCTTCTATGCCATAGCCACCTAAGTGATGTTTTGGTGAATAGGCATGTCTTCAAGTTGGCATCTTCGGAGGTGAAATCCACTAGATATAGGTTGTTGTATCTAAATGCCTTGAATATAACTTGATCATCATCTTTCTTAGATACAACCACTTCCTTCTCGGTAAACAAGCATTGAAAGCCAAGATCACACAATTGACCAACGGATAGCAAGTTTAAACTCAATGAAGTGACATATAGCACATTTGAAATTGAATGATCATTTGATATTGCCACTTTTCCCAATCCTTGAACCTTGCCCTTTGAATTATCACCAAATGTTATCCTTTCTTGACCATCTACTTCTTCATCTAGTGAGGTGAACATATGAGTTTCACTAGTCATCTGTTGAGTGCAACCACTATCAATTACCCAATGACTTCCACCGGTCTTGTAGTTCACCTACACACAAGAGATCAAGCTTGTTTAGGGACCTAAACTTGTTGAGGGCCCTTGACTTTCTCAACAAGTAACTTTGCAACCCAAATTTTCTTAGGCCTATTCTTGTTGGGAGGTCCTAAGAACAAGACTTTTATTTTACCACTAGAGTCCTTTTTAAGCATGTAATGAGCATTGAAAGCAAAGGGTCTAGCATGCTTGGGCAAGGGTTGTGGTGGTGGAGTTTGACACTCATGGGCAAAGTGGTGTTCTTGTCTACACTCAAAACACATCTTTGGCTTTGGCTTTGATTTGTGTCGTTGTTGGTGTTGAGCTTGAGCCTTCTTGTCGGTGTAGAAAGTGACCAACACATAAATATTTATAGTTTTGCCGTACATTGTGATTGGATGTGGCCTAGCAATCAATGACATAGGGTTTATACTGGTTTAGGCAATGTGCCCTACATCTAGTTTGAGTCGGTCGATGACTTTATTCCTGAGCCTAGGTGCTCAAAGTTTGTTGTGGGGTTACAAACAGAAGGGAGAAAGATGGGGGTGCAAGAGGTCCGGTCGGACTCTGGTCTAAAGGGCCGAGAGTGACAGGAGCTTCGCTGTGCGCTAAGTGTTCGAGTGTGTGCTTGAGGTTTGAACCTAGTGGTTCTGCTGTTGTGCGTGAGTGAACCAAGGGATCTCTTTGTTGGGAGAGAGCGCATCCCCTTTTATAGATGAAGGGGACGGCCTTACAAGCGAGAGAGAGTACGTATGCTACTAAGTCTTGTTGCTCATGCCATCGAGTACAAGACGATGGTAGGCGCCCATAACACTGTTGTTGTCAGACGCATGTGGGAGGTTTTACCGTATTCACCATGTATGGTAAATGATGACACCCACAACATTATTGATGCCCAGAGGCATGTGGGGGGAGCCTTACCATGTTTGTCCGATATGGGAGTTGATGGTGCCCATAACACTGTAGGGCAAATGTCGACGCCCACAACATTGCTTGGGTTCTAGCATGCCTAAAAGGTTGCAGGGCACCTTTCTGACATGTCCTATCAGTTACTATCCTGCAGGTGTGTAGGGTATGGTCCTCGGTATTGCGGTTGACTTGAGTGCCCTTCCTTACTTGCTCCATCGGTTTCCTAGTCCTCACTAAGCGGGCATCCCCGGTTGGTTGGTCCCAGTCAGCTCCAACTTCACCAGTTGGAGAAGAGCTGTATGCATGGGTTCGGTGCATCCCCGGTCGAAGACGCGGGTTAGAGTCGGTAGCGGTGTTTGGCTAGGCCTTCTGGTCGAAGAGGCGGTCCAGAGTCAGAAGCGAGCGCTGTTCCTCCTTAGTGAGGCCTTTCGGTCAGAGATTGAATCACCCTTCTAGCCTATCGTTTAGGTATTTGGGCTAGCCCAGGAGTTGTGTGTCATTCGCAACATCATCTGCTAGGCTGGGCTTTTGCTGGGAAGCCAGTCCATGAGGGACCCTGGGTTTATGAACCCGACATGAGCCCCCGAGCCCTCGGGCGATTCAGGTAGAATCATTTTGGGGATTTTTATCTTAACGGCGGGTGCGCGCGAGCGCACCCGCGAGTGTAGCTCCTGAGTCCCTGGGCGATTCGGGTAGAATCATCTGGGAGGTTTTTTGTGTTGCCAGTGGGGAAAGTTTTGTTTCATCAGTGGGTGCGCACGAGCGCACCCACGGGTGTAGCCCCTGAGCCCTCGGGCATTTTGGGCAGAATTGCCTGGGGGTTTTGTCAGCGGGCGTGTGGTTTTTAGGGATAGGGCAAGACAGAGTCATGGATCCTGACATCGGGCGTAGCCGAGGCAGTTTAGGGATCAGGCGAGATGGAGTCATGGATCCTGGCATCGGGCACAGCCAAGGCAGTTTTGGGATCGAGCGAGATAGAGTCGCAGATCCTAGCGTCGGGCGTAGCCGAGGCAGTTTAGGGATTGGGTGAGACGGACTTGTGGATCCTAGCATCGGGCACAGCCAAGGCAGTTTAGGGATCGAGAGAGATGGAGTCATGGATCCTAGCGTCGAGCGTAGCTGAGGCATTTTCAGGGATCGGTCTAGATGGACTCACGGATCCTAGTGTCGGGCATAGCCAAGGCAGTTTAGGGATTGGGTGAGATGGACTCACAGATCCTGGTGTCGAGCATAGTCGAGGCAGTTTAGGGATCAGGTGAGATGGAGTCATGGATCCTAGCATCGGGCGTAGCCGAAGCATTTTTAGGGATCGGGCGAGACGAACTCATGGATCCTGGCATCGGGCGTAGCCGAGGCAGTTTAGGGATCGGGCGAGATGGAGTCGTGGATCCTGGCATCAGGTGTAGCCGAGGTAGTTTTTAGGGATCGGGCGAGACAGACTCACAGATCCTGGTGTCGAGCGCAGCCGAGGCAGTTTAGGGATTGTGCAAGACAGAGTCATGGATCCTAGTGTCGGGTGCAGCCAAGGCAGTTTTAGGGATCGGGCGAGATGGAGTCGTGGATCCTAGCGTCGAGCGTAACCGAGGTAGGTTTTAAGGATCGAGAGAGATGAAGTCATGGATCCTAGTGTTGGGCATAACTGAGGCAGTTTAGGGATTAGGCGAGATGAACTCGTGGATCCTAGCATCAGGCATAGCCGAGGCAGTTTAGGGATCGGGCGAGATGGAGTTGTGGATCCTAGCATCGGGCGCAGATGAGGCATTTTTAGGGATCGGGCAAGACGAACTCACGAATTCTGGCATCGGGCGTAGCCGAGGTTGTGTCGAGGTGTTGGGCATTCTAAGCCCCCGAGCCATGTTGGACTTGGTAGGGGTTGGTTGAGTTTTGTGCGTTACCCCATCTGTGGTTTTCGCAACTGGAGGGGCTGAGCTAATGTCACTTGCCTCAATGGCTCGAGTGATGCGCTCGGTGAGTTCGCTAATGGGCATGTTCGAGTGAAATCTGGGTCCGTCGTTCATGATGGGGTCGGCATAGCCCTCATGTGGCATTCCACTGCTGCTTAACCTATAACCCGATAGATGCCTAGGTCATTGTGGAGACCAACCCAGGTGGCCCGCTGGCCTATCCTCGACGGAGATTCTTTGGGCTTGGCTTGAGGTTAGGATCAAATGAGAAGTTTGAGATGACCCTATCTTCTTTGGAGCGGACTGGGCGAGGGCCGCTCGGGGCTCATCTGCGTTTTCTCCCCTAGCTCTGTTTGATGCGGGGTAGTGTTGGGGACCTAATACCAGGGTACCCAATGAGGTGGAGCTAATAACCTTCGAATGTTGACGCTTCTAGTCAGATAAGAACGCTACTATGCTTTTTGCCCGAACGATAGAAGCTTGGTTCCACGCCGCTCGACCCCCGAGGGCTAGACTCTGTCTCGCCTGACCCTCGAGGGCTAGGCTCTGCCTCGCCCGATGTATGAGGGATAGCTCTGCCCTGCCCAACATCTGAGGGCTAGCTCCACCCCACCTGATGTCTGAGGGTGGGCTCCGCCTCGCTCGACGACTGAGGGTAGGCTCTGCCTTGCCCGATGACTGAGGACAGGCTTTGCCTCACCTGACGTCTGAGGGCTGGCTTTGCCTCACCCAATGGCTGAGGGCTAGCTCTGCCTCGCCCAACGACCGCACCCTGCTCCTTTATAATGACGAGCACAGGGAACAATAGGGCATTCGAGTCAACCATAGTACCGAGGATGATGCCCTGCATGCCTGTAGGAAGGTACCATCAGGCCATGATGGGACGAGCACTTTAAGCTCTTTCCGACCTAACAGAGCCCGAACAGTGTTGTAGGCATCGACTTTTATCCAACAGTGTTGTAGGTGCTGCCATCAGCCCTTGGGAGCGAATACTAACACAGGCATATGACAACCGCTATATATCCAAGGAGAAACTCACATCATCTACAGTGACAGGCGTATGGTCACTTCCCCGTCTACTCCCCGAAGGGTCACAGCTTGGCTCTCTGACATGCCGCACCATCCGCTGGTGTAGGATGGGATGCACCCACTTGCTGAAAGAGGCCGGCGCACATGGCCATATAAGGATCAGGGAACACGCCATCCTCGACACGTTCAGCCATGTTAGTAGGGCAGACACAGGGGAAAAAAGGAAGACCAGGCTCCCTCGAAGGACCTTCTCCACTTTTGGTTTTTTCCTCTTTCTCCCATCGATAACCCCTACTCCTCCTTGGTCTATAAAAAAGGGAGGGCTGGGCACCCCACTAAGGGGACCGATTGTTTTGACACACAAGACACAACCAAGTAGCAACCGAGCTCTTGGCATCCTTTTGACCTTTCCATCAGATACTTGGGACATGTCCCTCTCTCGACCATTTGTACCCCCTACTATGAACCTTTTTTGGTACTAATAACATGAGCAGCAATAGACTGGACATAGGGACATTCTGCCCAAACCAGTATAAACCTTATGTCCTTTAGTACACCATCCGAGCCTAACACGCAATAATTATAAATTTACTAGCCGGTGTTTGTTCAAAACATCGATAGTTGGCACGCTAGGTAGGGGCCTTTGCGTGTTCCAAATCAAGCCTCAGATGGCTAGCCACGCAATTAGCTAGGTCTCGGGTGCACACGTGCATTTTGGTGACCTAGACTTCATCATCACGGTGGGAGGAGAGTTGGTGTTGGCCCACGCCGCCATCTAGTCTCTCCCCTCCATCAGCTTCAACTACGGGAGGCTTGAGTGCCAGCTCAGTGTCTCCCCTGGACCCTAGCCATCTAGGGAGGACCCACACCACCTCACCCTCTCTCTAGAACACTCCGCTTGGAGCACCCCGATGGCACTTCCGTTCGGTCTCTGCAATGCCATGGCGACCGTTAGCCACCTTGTGGCACAACGCACGATCTCGTCCCCCACGAATGAGTTCATGGGGATGATCAAAAGCATCATGAAATCCCTCCTTGGTCCCCTCGCAGAGGGGCTAGGGTTGGACTTTGGCTCTAACTCCAGTAGGGGGAGCCATCACCCTTCTCGGGAATGTTTCATGGCGGGTACCCCCGAGGGACACGTCGAGCATGTCTCCACGGATGACGCTACCCCGACAGGCAACCTCAGTGATGAAACTGAAGGGGGGATAGTGGCCCCACCTCACATAGGGGTGGAGCAGCTAAGAGCCCAAAAGCAAGAGATAGACAAAGCCGGACAATAGCTTGTTCGGGATTACACGGAGGTCGATCGAGAGATCAAACACCGTGGAGACCGTGGCTCATGATGTGAACGGAAGGATCATCGCCAATGATGAAACCCTTCCTCACTTCACTCAAGCAAGCTAGAACATCACCGCCACAATGGCTTTGCTCCATGGCCTTCCAAAGGCCGCAACGCATGAGGATCGTCGGGCCCACCGCGAAATTCACACGCTACTTGAGCGTGCGGTAGCGCAGCAGGCGGAGAGCTAGTTGTCTCGACAATGCGAGCTCGACACCAACCAGCGTATGCCCTCGGTGCACCCTGCCAGGGATGCATCAGTCCACCAAGCACCACAAGGCACTGAGCAGCACGCTGTGATCCCAGTACATCAACATCTCGGCCACAACCGTGATGCACGCAGCACCATCGATGCCCGCAGACGCGCCTACAACAACCCAAGGGAAGGAGCCCACTGTGGCTATCATCCTTGATGCAGTAGACGCTACAATAGCGGTGAGGACCAAAGCCTAAGCCCTAGCCTGCTAGGGCCTTAGGCCTTCAACCAACACATCCTCAACGCTGCATTCCCACCAAGGTATCAATCGCCTACCAATATCCCTAAATACTCTAGGGAGGCAAACCCCAGACTTTGGCTTGAAGACTATCGACTTGCCTGTCAAGCCGGTGGTGTGGATAATGATGACTTAATTATCCACAACCTCCCACTATTCTTGGCTAATTCGGCACGAGCATGGTTGGAACACCTATCGTCCAACATAATCCAGAGTTGGACAAATCTGAAGGAGATCTTTGTGGGAAACTTCTAAGGCACGTACAAACGCCCTAGGAACCCATGGGACCTCAAGAACTGCCGTTAGAAGGCTGGTGGGACCCTCTACGGGTACATTAGGCACTTCTCATGGCAATGCAACGAGCTCCCTAACGTCGCCGACGCCGACGTGATAGGAGCCTTCCTATCTAGGTTGACCTATGAGTCCTTAGTTCATAAGCTGGGACGCAAGGGCCCGTGAACCACCAAAGAACTCCTAGACATCACCACCAGCCAAGCCTTAGGAGAAGAGGCGGTCAGAGCGATCTTCTATCGCCTTGAGAGCAAGGCAAGGCAGGATGTGGGTGCTGGTGAAGGCACCTCTAATCGTTTTGCCAAAAGAAAGAATAAGAAGCAACAACGTGAGGACTCGCTCGTGGCCACTGCTGACCGTAAGGGTGGTTGGAAGCCCACGGAGGGTGCTTCGAACCACTTCGAAAAAATGCTCGAGGGGCCATGCCCGAACCATGCCTTTCCCATAAAGCATCTGCTCAAGGACTACAGCCTCTGTAACACCCTAGGTGTTAGCCTTGCATAAATTTACTTGCATTGATGAGCATGAGCATTAAGCATTCATATTTGAGTTTTTACAATTGAAACATGTGATTGTAACATATGAAACATGTTTGTTATTTCTTGTCTCCTTGTATTTATGTATATGATCATGAGTGAATACATGTAAATGGTTTATGTGAGTCACTAAAGCATATTAGCTACACTTATGATGACTAGTGGAATATTGGTTATGAAGGTCACTTTTCATGATCAAGTCCTTAAGTGATGCTATATATGTTGACCTGGATAGCTCTATGTGTAACCAATGCATGAAGTGATTGTGTGACCTTACAAATAGCTTAAACATGTTTAGAAGATCATTATGAACAACTTTGGTATTCATGGTTAGGGCTAAAGTGGTCACTAAGTCATTGTTCATGAATAAGCCATCTTTTGAATGTAAGGTGTTTGACCAAGTTTAAACCATATGATAGAGTCCTTGCATGGAGGTGGTCACTAAATCAAAGTTGTAGTATTTGATAAGAGGAACAACTTTAATTTTTGAGTCATAGACTGGTTTAGGTCCTAACATGCTTGAATTAGGCTCACAAGAATCATCAATTCACTGTTTTTAGCACTTAGCAAAATTTCGCTAAGTCATTTTCACTGACAGTGCTGACAAGCTTGACTTTGGGATGAAATAACCTGAGTTTGGTTGAGAATTGAGACTAGAGTTCTAAACAAGAATTTGAGATGGTACTTAGGGCTATGATTTTTGTTTTAGAGTCATTCGCTGAATCGCTTTGTATCGGGAGTAATTTCACCTTGAAATCGTGTCATCAAGACTGTATCGGGGCGCTGATGTCTGAATCAGCCTGGCCATCGTGGCCGACCGACAACAGGCGCTGCCCGCCGCGTGGTGACCAGCCATGGCCACGCGCCCCATCTGGCGGCCGTACGCCAGCACTGGGCCCGCTCGTCAGGCATCGACGGCCAGCACGACTCAGTGATGCATTTAAGTCACCACCGAGCCGGTCGTCTGCTCTCACTCGCCTCCTCGCGCTCCCTTGCTCATTGCGCTCGCTGTCGCTATCACAGATGCTCCGCCGAGCCCGCCTACGCTCGCCGCCGCCCCATTCTCCAATCGGTCACACCCACAGCTCCACCTCACCCTGCTCCACCCTTCCCACCTTGTAGCGTCCACAGCCACACTAGTGGTAAGCCATATTTTGCCTTGCGCCACCACGGGTATGCCTCTGCCGGAGCTCCGCCATGGCCATGCTTCGTCGGAGCGCCTCAAGTCGCCTAGGTCGTCTAGATAGGTTCGCACGGTCACTGTGATGCTGTAGCACGCCTCACCTGGCTTCGCTGTGGAAGTGATGACCGGCGCACCACAGAGCAGTGCCGCCGTGCCACCATGGCCGGCAACGAGCATGCTTCGCCACACCTTCACTGCCACCACCTAGGTCATTAGACGCGCGCTGCTCCGTAGAACATGTAGGTTCACTTATCTTTGCCGACGAGCTCACCAGCGATGAGCTATGGCCAGACCGTGTCAATGCAGTGCCGTGCCCTGTTCTTGTTTCACTGATGTGTGGGGTCGTCTGACAGCGGGTCCCGCCTGTCAACGACTATAGTGCAGTAGGCTAGTTCATCTGTTCCTGTTTTTGTGTGCAACTTTAAAAAATTATAAGTTGAGCTATAGAGATCCAAAATTGGTGAACCAAATTTTGTAGTGTTCCTTAGGAAGTGTAGTATTTATGAAAAGTATGATATTAACATTTATAGTAGAGTTTCTGGAAGATTTAAAATGAAACTTGAAATGTATTTTTAAATGTATGTAAACTTGTTTAATTTATATCTAGAGTTCCTCAGCTCCAAAAATTATGAAATTTATGTGGTGATCTGTTCTTGACAAGTATAAGCTCTGGTAAAAATTTGAGGGTCAGTTCATGAATAGAGTTTTAGTTATAGATTTTCCTTTTATAATTAGGTGATCCTTGTGTGAATTTTTATAAATTATTTATGAATCCAATATTCATGAAATTTATTGGAGGTTGTCCTAGTACCATATGGATGCTAAGAAAAATATAAAATCTATTGCTTGACACTTTCACTAGGGTTTCCTATTTATGCTATTTTAAGCCTTTATGCCTTGTCATTTTTGCATAGGATGTTTTACTTGGTAACATGGCATGAAACTTTTACAGTAGTCTATTGGTAGCACTAGTAAGCCACTGTAAATTTTTGAGAATTTATGATGCATCTTTAGTATATGTTTATAATTTACCCTAATTATTTAATTAAATTAATAAAGGCATTTAAATAATTAGATTGTGAATAAGCATGATGTTTTCTATGGTTCTTATGATGCATAGTAACTGTTGATGTCAATGGTAAGGCTTAGAAGCCATTGATTGTATACAAATAACTAATTATCGCTTTATCATTCAAATACAAGGCTGCATGTATAGCTTTGATCGTGTTGATGATTTCATATGGATAATGGTCTCTGCTATAAAACTTGTTAATAACAAAGTTGTAGATAACTTACTAATCTACCTTATGTTAAATTTTCACCATCATAGGACTTAGGGTTTTCGAGTTCTAGCTATTAAAAGTTTGTTGTCCGAAAGGTTTACTTCCTGGACAGATTTGATTGAATGAATTGTTTGCCCAATATAACTCTTGAATCACAGTGAGATTATTAAAGGAAAGTTGTAGATAATTTTATAAGCTTTCCAGAAAGTCTAAGATCACCATATTTGGATAAGTAGAACTTCAGTTATGAGTAAAACAAGTAGCTGCTGTTTTGTGATATAGTAAATGCATTGTTGAAGTAGTTGATTAAATAATCAAGAAGAGATATACACATACTCAGTAAAATGTGATGCACTTGTTATTACTTTAACACCATGTTGTTAAGAATGCTTACAAGAATCAACTCATCATGTATCACCATACTATACTTGTCAACATGTATGCATTCGCAATATCTTATGCCATAATCATGCATCTAGGATTGACAGAGGAGATAACATTGCTGGAGTTCAATGAAGGAGAGGAAGGGGACCAGCAAGAAATTCCTCAAGTCGTAGCTCCCAAAGGTGAGGAGCAGAGCCCAGAAGAGCTTCCAGAGTGCTCTGACCACCGCCCACCTCCTTTCTGAAAGGCAAGTCCCAGAGCATTCTAAGTCTCCCAGTATTTTATAAAATATTACTCAAGTCCTTATGATTGATGCATTAGGTTATAAGAGTTGATTGGAACCACTTGATGCATGTAAATTCCTTGTCTAGAAATACTACATTTAACCCTATATAGGTCTAGGATCGAGTATATGCTTAGCCATGCTTAGACCGGTAGAAGTCGCGTGATTTCCTGTCACCTGCGAGATATAGGTGGATACCGAAGCACGATTGGCTATATTTGCTATCGTGGAAAAGAACCATGGGGTAAAAGTAAATCAAGGCTAGGAGGAGTCTATGGTAGGTTGACTCATGTGATTCTGTCTGTGCCGATTAAGGACCGTACCATTGTTGGCACTTCTGACAAGATTGAACGCATGCCTATCACTTAGCTGGCCGGATAACTCGTTCCGACCGCGAAGCCGAGTAGCTCAACTTAGGTCAGGCCCCGCTCTATAAGAGTGCATACTCTGGATGGTAGTAAGGATGTGCGGGGAGCCAGACTAAGCCCAAGGGCAGGCTGGGCCTAAACATCCTGGCATTTGGTTGTCCCTGATTGTGCGGCGCTGGGCGAACCCGCGAAATGTGTACTTGAGTTGTACCAAAGATGACTTAAGGCTACCATGGCTGGTAGACCTAGGTTTGTGTTAGGAATAAATTCCCAGCTGGTTGAAATCAATTCGAATTGCCGTCTCTCTCGGATAGTGAGAAACTTGGCTAGCCCCAACATCGTAGTAACTGTACTATGGAATATGATGGTTCGGATAAACATGGAATTATAATACCTGCTATGGTTACTATTATATGCTCTTAAAATGATATACCACATGTTTGGCATAGGATAGTTGCTAATTTAGAGATGGATAGTCATAATCAACTTATTAATAGAATTATAATGGTATAACTGAGTTAATCGCTTTTTATGCAAAATGTTGTCAAGCTATATCCACTTATATAGCCTTGCATGATCCTTGGAGTCATTTTATTTCTAGTTTATGATGGGTAAGTCTAGTTGAGTACCTTCTCGTACTCAAGGTTTTATTTTTCCATTGTTGCAGATGGCACTGTTTATCATGGTTATTGCAAGAGTTGCTTCTATCCCACTATGGATGAGGAGTAAGCCTTGGGCAGGCTTCTTTATTAATCCCTCTACATGCTTTTGTGGATTGTGATCGTCTGTTGGCACTGTATCAAACTATGTTGGCAAATGCTACTTTCAAACTTAATTTGCTTCTGCTTTTATTTATCAAACTTAGTTTGTAATAACTTTGTTTCATACTCTGGTGATGGAAATGTATCTGTGAACTTTATGTAATATGTGACATATATGTTGAATCATGTACGATCTTGGTTGTTGTAAATCATTTATCATGACCCGTCGTGGTACTCGATGGACTACCAGGTTTATATGGGTTCAAGTATGATAGTGCGACTGCTTGCGGGCTGCCATTGTACTTGTACTCTTATAAATTGGTCGGTTCTACGACAGCCTCATGCGAAAGTTCTTGTCCGGAAGCTCCAACAAAGGGGAGTAGGGGAAGGAACCAGCCCCCACTATGGACGACACCGAGGAGAAGGACGATGGCTTTCCGACACCAGACGGCTGCCTCATGATCTTCGGAGGATCAACAGCCTACGACTTCAAACATCATCAGAAGGTCACTTGCCGCCAAGTCTACACGGCGCAACTAGCCACACCTCCCTTCCTCTGGTGGTCAAAGTCCACCATAACCTTCGATCGGACTGAGCATTCAGATGCTGTCCCACACCCAGGAAGGTATCCGCTTGTGGTTGACCCAATCATCATCCCAAAGTGACTCTCCAAAGTACTAATGGACGGAGGCAGCGGCCTCAACATCATGTACGCCAAGACGTTCAACGTGATGGGTGTTGACCGAAGACGCCTCCGCCCAACCCGAGCACCTTTTCATGGCATCATGCCTGGGAAGCAGGCCATGCCACTCGGACAGATCGATCTGCCTGTTACCTTTGGGGATCAGTTCAATTATAGGACTAAGACTCTCACCTTCAAGGTGGTTGGGTTCCTCGGAACCTTCCACGCGATCCTGTGATGACCATGGTACACGAAGTTCATGGCCATCCCCAACTATACATACCTCAAGCTAAAGATGTTGGGCCCTCACGGGGTCATCACCGTCAGCACCTCCTTCTAGTGCGCCTACGAGTGCAAGGTCAAGTGTTGTGGCCACGCCATGGCAATCGCCACCTCTAGGGAACTCGCCACTCTCAGGGAGGAGGTCTCCGAAGAAGTGCTCGACGTGAAGAAATCGACCAGGTCATTTGAATCGATAGAGGGCTCCAAGGGTGTCCTCATAGATAGCAACAGCTTTGAGGGTAAAATGGTACCCATTGGTACCATGCTTTCCTCTAAATAGGAAAGTGCGCTCGTCGACTTCCTCCACGACAACAAAGACATCTTTACGTGGAAACCCTTAGATATGCCAGGCATTCTGAGGGAGGTCGCCAAGCATACCTTGAAAATCCATCCAGGCTCCAAGCCGGTGAAGCAACGCCTATGTTGCTTCGATAAGGAAAAGCGCAGGGCCATCGGTGAAGAGATAGCAAAACTATCAGCCGTTGGATTCATTAGGGAAGTACACCACCTAGAGTGGATAGCTAATCTCGTTCTTGTATGAAAGAAGAGCAGGAAATGGAGGATGTGTGTTGACTATATGGGCCTCAAAAAAGCGTTCCCAAAGGATCTGTTTCCTTTGCCGTGCATAGACCAAATAGTCGACTCTACCTCGGGGTGTGAAACCCTCTACTTCCTTGATGCATACTCTGGCTACCATCAAATCACAATGAAAGAATCTGACCAGCTTGCGACATCTTTCATCACCCCTTTGGATTGTTCTGCTATGTCTCAATGTCGTTTAGTCTGAAGAAAGCTGGGGCCATGTACCAGCGCTGTATGCTCAAATGCTTTAGGGACCTCATTGGGTGGACCATTGAGGCCTACGTTGATGACATCGTGGTTAAATCCTAGCGGGCTGACCATCTCATTGCCAATCTTGGGCAAACCTTTGCAAAACTCTGAGCGAATGGCATCAAACTCAATCCCAAAAAATGTGTTTTTGGGGTCCCGAGGGGCATGCTGCTTGGCTTCATCGTCTCTGAGCATGGCATCGAAGCCAACCTGGAGAAGATTTCCACCATCACAAGGATGGGCCCGATTCAGAACATAAAGAGGATTCAGCGAATCATAGGGTGCCTCGCTGCCCTCAGCCGATTCATCTCACGCCTCAGTGAATGAGGTCTCCCCCTTTATCGACTCCTGAAGAAAGCTGACCACTTCGAGTGGACATCCAAGGCCCAGGAGGCGCTTGACATGGTCAAACTACTTCTGACAAGGCCCCCGATCCTAGTTCCTCCAAGCGATGGAGAATCCCTCCTGCTATACATAGCGGCCACCACATAGGTGGTTAGCGCCACCCTGGTAGTAGAGCAGGATGAAGAGGGGCATGCCCTCAAAGTGCAACACCCTATGTATTTCATCAGTGAGGTACTATCTGACTCCAAGACCTGCTACTCCCAAATCTAGAAGCTCCTGTATGCTGTCCTCATCACCAAGAGGAAGCTGCTCCACTACTTCGAATCACACACCATGACGGTTGTGACATCATTCCCCTCGACGAGGTCGTCTAGAGTTAGGATGGCACAGGAAGGACCACGAAGTGGGCACTCGAGTTGATGGATCAAGACATCACATATGCCTCCCGAATGACGATCAAGTCCCAGGTGTTGGCTGACTTCATCATGGAATGGACCGAGGTCCAGACACCACCGGTGGTCATCGATCAAGAGTACTAGATGATGTACTTCGACATATCATAGATGATGAAGGGCACCGGCATGAGGCTGGTCTTCATATCACCCCTTGGGTTCGCATGAGGTACATGGTCTAGCTCCATTTCCCCTCATCAAATAATGTGGCTGAGTATGAAGCGCTCATCAACAACCTATGAATCGCCATCAAGTTGGGCATCCGACGCCTTGACATCCGGGGCAACTCCTAGCTGGTCGTCAACCAAGTCATGAAGGAGTTGAGCTGTCATGACACAAAGATGGCTATGTACTACCAAGAAGTCTAGTAGCTGGAGGACAAATTTGACAGCCTCAAACTCAATCACATCCCAAGGCACCTTAATGAGGCGGCCGACGCACTTGCAAAAGCGGTGTCCGGTCGAGAGCTGGTGCTAATGGGCGTCTTTGCTAGTGACCAACATAAAGCCCTTGGTATGCTATGAAGGGTTGAAATGGGCCAACATGGCCCGTCTGATCCAGCCCCGGGGGCTGACCAACCGATGGCTCCGCCTAGCACCGAGGTCATAGAGCTTGAAGTGGATCCAACGACAGAGCCTGACCCTCTGGACGACTGGAGAACACTCTACCTCGACTAGCTCCTCCATGACATGCTGCCAATGGACAAGATGGAAGCTCGATAGCTCGCACATCGCGCCAAGTCCTTCGTTCTTGTAGAAGGCAAACTCTACAAATGGAGCCACACTGGGATCCTGTAGCTCTGTATCTCCATCGAACAGGGTAAGCTTCTACTAAGCGATATCCACGATGGGGTCTACGGTCACCATGCCGCACCTAGAACCTTGGTTGGGAACGCATTCTGATAGGGCTTCTACTGGCCCACTACAGTAGCCGACACTGAACGAATCATACGCACCTGTGAAGGGTGCCAGTACTATGCTCGGCAAACTCACCTCTCGGCCTAGGCACTCTAGATGATCCCTATCATGTGGTCCTTCATGGTCTGGGGACTCAATATGGTTGGGCCTCTCAAGAAGGCACCCGAGGACTACACCCACCTACTTGTCACCGTAGACAAGTTCACAAAATGGATCAAAGCTCGGCCGATCTCCGTAATCAAGTCTGAGTAGGCTGTGTTGTTCTTCCTCGACATCATCCATTGCTTTGGAGTACCAAACTCCATCATCATGGACAATGGCACATAGTTCACCGGTAATAAATTCATTCAATTCTGCGATGAACAACACGTCCGGGTCAATTGGGCTGCCGTCGCGCACCCCCAAACGAGCAGGCAGGTCGAGCGTGCAAACAACATGCTCCTACAGGGCCTTAAGCATAGAATCTTCAACTGATTGAACAAGTTCAGTGCACGTAGGGTTGCCAAGCTCCCTGTGGTGCTCTAGAGCCTAAGGACAACTCCTAGTTGGGCCATCGGCTACACGCCTTTCTTTATGGTCTATGGTTCCGAGGCCATCCTCCCAACCGACCTCGACTATGGAGCGCCAAGAATTAGAGCATACGATGAAAAGGGAGCTGAGGCATCCCACCAAGATGCCATGGACCAGCTAGACAAAGCTCGCGACATCACCCTCCTCCATTCGGCCAAGTACCAGCAGGCACTATGACGGTACCACAACCGACGGGTGTGGGACCGAGCCTTCAACGTCGGGGACCTAGTTCTCCGCCTTGTGCAGAGCAACAAGGACCATCACAAGCTCTCACTGCCCTAGGAAGGGCCATACGTCATCGTAGAAGTACTCTGGCCAGGCGCCTACAAGTTAAAAACCATCGACGGCTAGGTCTTCACCAATGCCTGGAACATTGAGCAGCTGCGTTCAATCCTCGATCTTTAGTGACATCCGACCCTTGCAAATTGCAAGGGGTTGGACCTTTCTCGGGGGCTGATATAAGTATATTTATCTTGCAAACACTCTATGTGTTATCTTTGGAAACATTCTCTGAATCTTCCCTCTTTTCTCATGGCAAGTCCTAAGGGCTAGGATTTCGAGAACAAAATCTGAGTATAATAGGTAGGACTACGGGAAATCGACGCCCCAGCGGCTGCGGCCTCCTTGTTCACCAGCATGATCAGAATTGGCTCGCTCGCACTCTGAGTTTTTTTGTGACCTTAACTATGGGAAGGGTCGGAAGGCACCAGACCTCTTTGCCAAAGAGGGAGAAGAGCTAAAAAGCTGTTTGCCCCAACAAAATTTAAGAACTTGTTCATTTTTGCACAAATTCATCGCTTACAAAGTAATTTCATCACGGAAAGGACTGATGTATTCATAAATACAGAAGACTGTTCACTTGGGGACTCCCCACAAACTTATTCGATTATAGTTTCTAATTAGTTCTACTATAAGCACTACTACGGTTGCCGTGCCACGCTCTCCATCGGCAACGTCCTACCGCTCTGTGGGATTCTCGAGGGCGCCGTCATCTGCAACATCGAGCACCACATTGGCGATCGTGGTGCCCTCACCGGGGCACCTAGGGACTACGCCATCATCATTAGCCATAACCCTAACAATAGCACCTCCATCAGGGCATCCAAGGACTATGCCATCATGATCAACCACAACCCTGACTATGGCATCTGGACGGGGGGCGTTTACCGCCGAAGAAAGGCCGCCACGAACGGCAACAAAACCAACAACACTCAGCACCCTCCAGTGTACCTCCTCCTTCGGTGGAAGCGGTCCCTTCTTAGCGAAGGTGACCAGCACCATCTCATCTATGTTGGAGGACCTACAGCTCGACATCACGCACCGAATTCATGAGTGGATCTATGAATTTTTCTCTCCCTGGTATTACCCTCTCTCACTTAGGAACCACTACGACACACGAACGCATTCGGTGAAAAGGAAGGAGAAGAGGTAGCGGCTCAGAAGCAGGTGAAGGAATGGGACAAGAACTCCTCTCCCTCCCTATTTAAGGAAGAGGCGCCGCAGCTGAGGAAAGGTGAAAGGTTGGGACAAAAAACTCTCTCCCTTCCCCTAATCAATGCAGATGGGAAATCGATGCTGACGGGAATCTGAGGGGACGCATGTGGCAGAACCTCCTAAATTATAGGACCCACATGCACCTGTCACTGTCCAACGACCTCTGACGACTATGCATATGTTCCTAGTAACTTAAGAAGACTGTCGGGTGTCCTCGGGGAACCCCGAATCATCCACGATTTCCGAGCAGGATCACGTTACAGAGTCATGCAGTAATACAACATTTATTCAATTATCAAAACCAGAGTAAAAACAGCGGAAGTCTTACAATAACATAATTTACAAAACAGTAGTTTCAAACCTTGCAACTAGGTTCGATGTTTATTACAAAACAAAATAGTGGAGTGGCATTATAATATAATACAAAACACACAAGGAGATTGCCCTGCCCAAGGGCCACACATTTACTTCTCAACGTCATCACAAGGTACAACTGTCATGCAGCACGATCCAAAACAGATCTGCTCATGAGGCTCACCTGCAACAAGGGTCAACGAACCCTGAGTACAAAAGTACTCAACAAGACTTAACCGAAATAAGAACTGATAACTCAGTAATGCAGGCTCAAGGATTCAAGGTATGGTTTTAACAATAATCAAAGTTCTTTTGCGTAAAAGCTCTTTAATAAAATTCTTTACTTCAAAGGTAAAACTTTATAAGTACCACATAAGAATCTGCCATGATCCGTAATGAGATCATGAACTTCATATCAATCTTTTTCGTAAACCTTTCTCAAGTTCCAGTTATTAATTCTACGATGATGAACAGTGAGTTGAGTCTCCATAACCGAGGAGCAACGACGATTCGAACCGATTATAAACCCAGCTGGGACTTCCAGACCACACGACATATGCAGGTCCCTGACCTACATATACCAACCTACCCTCGGATCCTCTGAAACAAGAACGGGTCCGCGCCACCCGAGAATACAGTACTCCACCATTCCAGCCCATGGCCACGTGGGTACACGCTATTCCCGCCATCTCTCCACTCCCAGTGCGCGAGTAGCCATTCCCGTAATAGAATCGCCAAGTTCAGGCTTACCGGAGTATGTGGTTAGTACTACAAATTCTCACCTCATGCAATTCAACAACGGACGTGCCTTAATCGACACAGGCGGAAAGAACCTGCTCACAAGACCTCCATGTCTTGTGGCTCACACTCACCGAGTCCGCCCGGTCTAGATTTATTACTCTACATTCCCATATCACATGTTAACATAATTAACCAATGTTCTATTTAAAACTTGCAGGTGACAGGCAATCACCTAACTTTCATCGTTCTATGCATAGCTAAGCAAGACTAGGCATATACGAGTTTAAAACTGGTAATATGGTAAATATGGAATAACAAGGGTGGTAATGCACCAATTAGGCTTTTACTTAACTCCTAATCACTTAATGCAGTAACAAAAAGCAAAAGCGAAATTAATTTGTAAAACACAAGGTAGGGTTGTATGCATCCGGGGCTTGCCTTCGTTGACGGAAAAGTCCGATTCCTGCGACGTCACACAAATATTCGATCCGACCTCAACAGATGGATTAACCTCCTCAACCACTTGATTAACTACCACGTTTTCACCTTCGTTCACTACACGTAATAACAATGCCATATTTAACATGATGCGGAATACGAAACATGATGCTCGATGATGGATACAAAAATTAACAAGTTGAATACAACTTTCCTTCGCGGTACAGTTGCAAGTCAAACTAATCAAACCTTTTTCGCAACACCCAATCAATTGCCAAGAATCATTATCAACTAATGATCCAAGGACATCACCCAATCAAAAATTCAATCAAAACCTAAATCATTAAAGGTTACTATTTGCTTTTATGAATTAATTATTTAATTAAGAATTATGAAATAAATCAACTTATTCCAATTGGGCTCAAAATTTTTGTAAATGTTCATTACATGATAACTAAGTGGCAAAACCATTTTCATAATTTTTGGATAATTAATTAAGCCTAGAAAAATTATGGAAAGTCATTTATTAATTAATTGAGCAATTTTTATCATACCCCAAAAATACTTAAAATCAATATTTCAAATTTTTGTCACATAATATACATCACAAAGAAGTCACACAAAAATTTTCATAATTTTTGGAGCTCTAAATAAATTTACACAAAAATAACAGATTCCAGCACTATTCATATAAATCTGAAAAACAGAAAACTCATTTGAACGCTGAGTCACTGACATCGGACCCCACATGTCATCTTCAACCTTCGCGCGTTGACTACGATGACGACGGCGCTGACCGGCGCAAACTCGCCGACGGTGAATCCAAAGGCGACGGTCAAGGTACCAAAATGACCACATCATCACGGCGCATCGATTGAAGGCACTAGCTAGACGAATTACTACGAGCTACGAGCTTGGCATCGACCATGGCGGACGCGGCAGCTCGGCGGCACTACGCCGGCGACAGGAGCTCGGTAGCGATTAACTAAACGGTACAGGAAGCACCAGTAGCTCACCACGAACACGACAGAGTAGAGAGCAAGGCTGGAGAAGCAGCGTAGACGCGGGTCGACGTGCACAGCAACGGCGGCGGAGCAAGGATCGTCGGTGATGGTGTGCCGGTGACTGTGGTGATCAAAATGAGCAAGCAACAACGGATTAAGCATCACAGCATCGAGACGAAGCTGGAGCTACGCTAATCAGAAGCAACAGCTCACCGGAGGGCCCTAACCACGGTGAAACGGGATCACCGAAGCTGTTGCCGGCCGCGAAGAAGAAGTACGTTGCGCGGCGTTTCCCGGCGAAATCAGACTAAATTGAGGGGTTAGCTGGACGCGCAAGGAGTAGGTGGAGCTGGAGCTAGCTTATCAGCGATGGCGGAGCACGACAGTGACGGCACGGGCTCGCCGGAGATGAGCAAGGTGACGGGAAGAAAACAGAGCAAAGGAAAAGAAGAACGGCGACGACTCCAGAGCTTTATAGGGCAGCCAAGGAAGCGCAAGGAAGCCACGACGAAGCCTTCAGCGCTGCCAACGCGACGCCCGGACGGCCACGCGCGCGACTGGAAGCAAATCGAAGTTCGCCGGCATGTAGCAAGAGCGGTGAACACTGTTCACACAATTTACAGAAATGCCATTCGCCAAAATTCACAAATTACTCTCAAATTTTCATAACAACTCAAAAATCTCCAAAAACAAAAGTTGTTCAAAATCAAAAGTTCTACAACTTTGCTTTTGAAACCATATCCAAATTCATTTTACATTTTGAAATTCAAATTTGAATTCAAAAGGGGACACTTTAAAGAATTAAGCCTTTTCAAATTACTTCAAATTTTACTAAACAACTTTGAAAACTCCAAACACCAACTTTGTACAACTTGACAAGATCTACACTTTTGCTTTTAAGCTCAACCCCAAAATATGCTTAGATTTTGAAATGAGTTTTCAGGGTAGAATTTAAATACTGAAATTAAGGTTTTCGGAATTTCAAAACAATACAGGTATTTCAAACTTGATTCAAACACTACAATTCAACACTTATACATGAATGTAAACTTGTTTTAGTGAATGCATATCAACGTTTGCAATATGACCAAATGCTTTGCAATGCATATGATGACATGACAGTTTTAGTATTTAAAACACCCGGGGTGTTACAATCCTTCCCCCTAAAAGAAATCTCGTCCCGAGATTCAAAGCCATAGGTAAGTAATGGAAAAGGAAATGTGTCAATCCAAAAACATCCAGAACTTTTCCATAAAACAGCTGAGGTTCTTTTACAAAACACAATTTGTAGCAACTGAGCTCAACTAACATTATTCTATTCTATAATGACGCTAGAAACTCTGGAAACTTTTCTAACAAGTAATCTTCTGATTCCCAGGTAGCTTCCTCTTCTGAATGTTGATTCCATTGTATTTTATAGAACTTGATTGTCCGTCTTCGAGTAACACGATCTTTCTGATCTAACACTCGGATAGGATATTCGGAATAAGTTAAATCCGGTTCTAGTTCTACTCCTTCAACTTCAACATTCTGTTCAGGCACTCGGAGACACTTCTTCAATTGAGAAACATGGAACACATCATGCACAGCTGTGAGATGTTCAGGTAATTGCAAGCGATATGCCACTTTTCCATACCTTTCCAAAATTTGATATGGTCCAATATATCGAGGTGCCAACTTTCCTTTAACACCAAAACGGTTAACTCCCTTCATTGGTGATACTTTCAGATATACAAAATCTCCTTTGTTAAATACTAATGGTCTCCGTCTTCTATCCGCATAACTCTTTTGACGAGATTGAGCTATCTTCAAATTATTCTGTATTTGCCTAACCTTGTCTTCTGTTTCTTTCACAAGGTCAACTCCAAAGAATCTTCTTTCTCCAGGCTCAGACCAACTCAATGATGTTCTGCATCTACGACCATAGAGTGCTTCAAATGGAGCCATTCTAATGCTTTCCTGATAACTATTATTGTATGAGAACTCGGCCAAAGGTAAGCACTCATCCCACTTATTGGAATAGTTAAGGACACAACACCTTAACATGTCTTCAAGTACTTGATTGACTCTTTCAGTCTGCCCATCAGTCTGCGGATGATAAGCTGTACTATACAGAAGTTTGGTACCCAATGAAGAATGCAATTGTTTCCAAAAGTTGGAGACAAACTGTGTACCCCTATCTGACACAATAGTCTTGGGTATTCCATGGAGACTCATGATTCTTGCTAAATACATTTTGGCATATTGGATCGTAGGATATATTGTCTTGACTGGAAGAAAATGTGCTGACTTAGTGAGTCGATCTACAATAACCCATACTGAGTCAAATCCCTTTGATGTCTTGGGTAGACCAACAATAAAATCCATACTTATATCCTCCCACTTCCAAGATGGAATAGGTAATGGTTGTAATTCACCAGCAGACCTCAAATGTATAGCTTTCACCTTTTGACAAGTATCACACTTTGCTATATATCTAGCAATCTCTATTTTCATTTTAGTCCACCAGAATCTTTGCTTCAAGTCATGGTACATCTTGTTACTTCCCGGATGGATTGATAACCTAGTAGCATGTGCCTCATCTAGAATTGACTGCCGTAACTCAGGAACTTTTGGTATCACCAGGCGATCCTTGAACCATAACACATCTTCATCATCTATGTTAAAGCATTCCGCTTTTCCATTCTTGACTTTTTCCTTGATATGGGCTATACCCTTGTTTTCCTTCTGAGCAGCAATAACTTGATCTCGAATAGTAGCTTCAACAATTATGTTGGTCAAACTTCCTTGTTGAATTACTTCTACATTCAACTTCTCCATTTCTTGGCATAAATTCAAACCCATTGTTCTCACTATCACACAATTGCAATAACTTTTGCGACTGAGAGCATCTGCAACTACATTTGCTTTACCAGGGTGATAATGTACTTCCAAATCATAATCCTTAATCAGTTCTAACCATCTTCTTTGTCGCATGTTCAACTCGGACTGAGTGAAGATATACTTTAAGCTTTTGTGGTCGGTATACATATGACACGTATTACCAAGCAGATAATGCCGCCAAATCTTTAGAGCATGAACCACAGCTGCTAACTCCAAGTCATGAGTCGGATAATGTTCTTCATGTTGCTTAAGTTGCCTAGATGCATAGGCAATGACTCGGCCTTCTTGCATCAACACACATCCAATACCAATACCCGAAGCATCACAATAAACATCAAACGGCTTCTCGATATCAGGTTGAGCTAACACTGGTGCAGTAGTCAACAGCCTTTTTAAAGTCTGGAAAGCCTTTTCACAATCTGATGACCAGACAAACTTGACTTGGTTCTTCAACAATTCAGTTATAGGTTTTGATACTTTAGAGAATTCTGGAATAAACCGACGGTAATATCCCGCCAATCCAAGAAAACTCCGAACTTGATGAACTGTGGCTGGCGGTTTCCAATCAAGCACATCCCTCACTTTGCCGGGATCAACTGCAACTCCTTCGGCTGATAAGACATGTCCAAGAAATTGCACTTCCTTAAGCCAAAAATCACACTTGCTGAACTTGGCATATAGTTGATGTTCTCTCAAGCGGGTCAGAACAATTCTGAGATGTTCCGCATGTTCTGTCTTATTCTTGGAATATACTAGTATATCATCTATAAATACCACTACAAACTTGTCTAGCTCAGGCATGAATACTGAGTTCATTAGATACATGAAATGAGCTGGAGCATTTGTCAAACCAAAAGACATTACCAAGTATTCATATAATCCATATCTTGTGGTAAATGCCGTTTTGGGAATATCTTCAGGCTTTATCTTAATTTGGTGATACCCTGACCTCAAATCTATCTTGGAGAAAACTTTGGCTCCGGCCAATTGATCAAAAAGCAAATCTATCCGAGGTAATGGATACTTATTCTTGATGGTCACTTCATTCAACGGACGATAGTCAACGCACAACCTCAGGGTCTCATCTTTCTTTTTCACAAAAATTGCCGGACATCCCCAAGGTGAGGAACTAGGTTGGATAAACCCCTTCTCAATTAATTCTTGTAACTGAGCCTTCAACTCGGCCAATTCCTTAGGTGGCATTCTATAAGCTCTCCGAGAAATCGGAGCTGTTCCAGGTTGTAACTCTATGTTAAACTGTACCTCCCTATCAGGTGGTAGACCGGGTAAATCTTCAGGAAACACATCCGGAAATTCACACACTACCGGAATATCTCTAATCTCTTGGACAGCAGTTGCACAAATCTTGCCCACTGATCTTCTTAGGGTTGGAAGTTGGATAAGAAGTTGAGAATTACTATCAGGCAAATTTACTCTTAAAGTCCTATTCAAAGCATCTATAATAGCCTTATGCTGATACATCCAATTCATTCCCAAGATTACATCTATATCCTGATCCTTAAGGATAATCATGGTAGTGGGAAAAATATGCCCACCCAGGTTTACGGGTACCTGGTATACCATTTCCTTAGTACACAGACGTCCCCCGGGCGACTGTATAAAGAAACTTTCCTTTGTTCCCCCAATTGAAATTTCATGCTTCACGACAAATGTTCTATTGATGAATGAATGCGATGCGCCAGAATCAAAAAGTATAACTGCAGGGTGATTGGCGATAGGAAACATACCCATCATCACTGGTTCTCCTTCAGGAATTTCCCCGGCTTGAATATAGAAAACCCTTCCTGTCTTCCTCTCATCTTTGCCCTTCTGAGCATTCTGATTGTGGTTCTTGTTTGGTGCTTGACCCTGTTGTTGATTGGTAGGGGCCTTCTGATAATTTTGATTAGCCTGCCTAGGATATGGACATTCCCTGGAGAAATGACCAGTCCTTCCACAATTGTAGCATGGATAGTTATGACCCTGGGATGTTGGAGCATTGCCACCAAGAGCATTGGTTGACTGTGAGTTCGGATAGGTTATAGCAGGACGGACATTTGACTGTTGCCCGGCTTGAAACTGTGGCGGACGATAAGGAGGACGATAATGGTTTACTGGATGATAAATCACTCTCTGCCTCTTTTGGTTTCCACCAAAAGGTCCAGACGGCCCATTCTTTTTCTTCTTGAGCTCCTTATGCTGCCGATACTTTGCCTCTGAAGCAATTGCAATATTTACTGCCTCATGATAAGTGATATTGGTACAGGCTGTCATCATTGTCTGCAGTTTGGTATTCAGACCTCTCATGAACCATTTCTTTTTCTTGGCATCCGTATTGACATGTTCAGATGCATACTGCGACAGATGATTGAATCTTCCCACATACTGCATAACCGTTTGATCCCCTTGCCTCAAAGCAAGGAATTCATCTAGCTTCATAGCCATCACTCCTTCCGGGATATAATGGGCTCTGAAAGCAGTGCGAAATTCTGTCCAAGTTAACGGAACGCCTGCGGGTTGCATGGCCATCAGATTTGCATACCAAGCACCAGCTGCACCTCTAAGTTGCTGGGCAGCAAACACCGGTTTTTGAAACTCTGTGCAGTGAATAAGATCAAATTTCTGCTCCATGGTCCTAAGCCAGTCATCAGCCTCCAGTGGTTCATCTGCCTTGGTGAACACCGGGGGTTTTGTATCCGTGAAATCCACATAGGTAGCCTCATGCCTATTATGATTGCGGCCACGGTTTCCATGCATCTGATTCTGATTACTTTGAGCCATCTCATGAAGCAAGCGAGAATTTTCCACAGTCACATTGACTAATGCAGCGATAGCATCAGCCAGATTGGTCGGCATTGGTGGTGGGTTGGGGATATCATCATCATCTTGTGAAGTACCAGGAATATGCGATCCCCGCGTACGACGCATCTGCTCATAACAAACCAAACTTTATTCACAAGCCTTTATTGGATTGCACAAAAGCTTACTCCAGACACATTACATAGGGTTTACTACTATAAACACCAGACCATAAAAGTACCAAAACAAGATACATAGCCTAACCATAATTAACTATTATACAACTCTACTCTTTTCCGTGATTACTTCAAACTTCAGGCTCGGTATCCATTCCGGAATTATTACCGCCTTCATCATCACTTTCATTGATCATTACTAATTCTTCAGGATCTTCTTCTTCTTCTGATTCACTTTCATCGGCAAGGATGACACCTGGGTCCATGGCATCAGCTTGAGGCTCATGATTTGGGTTTAGTAGATTACTAAGCCTATGAACTTCCTCATGTAGATAAGTATTATGTTCTTCTAAATCTTCTACATAGAATTCTAGCTCATGAGTTCTAGCTCTAGCTACATTTTCCCTATGCCAAGCCTCATTTCGTCCCTCCACCGTACGAACTAACATGCTTTCGCAGTTCCTGTGTGCAGTGGTGAGACGCCTCAATTGATCCTGTAATTCTCCTACCTGTATAGCATCCAAAGCCCTATCTCTAGTAGCTTGTGCTAACTCTGCAGAAATCCTATGTATCTCTGCCTGAGGATCAGGCCTAGAACTGCTACTGCTAGCACCATCATTTCTAGGGGCAAGTTGGTGACGAGGAACTCCTTTGGGTCCAGTGGACTTACGGGGCGTCATCTTGGCACGAGCCATACTGTAGGAAACCAATTTAATCCAAGTAAGACCATTTGATCAAAATCCAAAAAGTAGCTAGGATGGATTACATTCCTCAAACCAGACTCACTACTCAACTCCAGACTAAGAGGTGAAGGAAGTAACGAGTGAATTATTCATGATGCATGAATCGTTCTTACGAACAGAAACATCAAAGTTTATAATGCACATAAACATCATTTATTTTTTTTATATAGGGCATAGTAAGATTACTACTCCACCATACAAGACCCTTTTAATCAAATAAGGAATGGTGAGAAAGAAATAAGATAAGTCAGAAGCAATTTGGACCAAACTATCAAGTTAAATTTAGTCATCCAAATCATTTTGAAGTTTTTGTAAAACAATACAACAAAACCTTGTAACGATCGCTCTGATACCATTCTGTGGCAGAACCTCCTAAATTATAGGACCCACATGCACCTGTCACTGTCCAACGACCTCTGACGACTATGCATATGTTCCTAGTAACTTAAGAAGACTGTCGGGTGTCCTCGGGGAACCCCGAATCATCCACGATTTCCGAGCAGGATCACGTTACAGAGTCATGCAGTAATACAACATTTATTCAATTATCAAAACCAGAGTAAAAACAGCGGAAGTCTTACAATAACATAATTTACAAAACAGTAGTTTCAAACCTTGCAACTAGGTTCGATGTTTATTACAAAACGAAATAGTGGAGTGGCATTATAATATAATACAAAACACACAAGGAGATTGCCCTGCCCAAGGGCCACACATTTACTTCTCAACGTCATCACAAGGTACAACTGTCATGCAGCACGATCCAAAACAGATCTGCTCATGAGGCTCACCTGCAACAAGGGTCAACGAACCCTGAGTACAAAAGTACTCAACAAGACTTAACCGAAATAAGAACTGATAACTCAGTAATGCAGGCTCAAGGATTCAAGGTATGGTTTTAACAATAATCAAAGTTCTTTTGCGTAAAAGCTCTTTAATAAAATTCTTTACTTCAAAGGTAAAACTTTATAAGTACCACATAAGAATCTGCCATGATCCGTAATGAGATCATGAACTTCATATCAATCTTTTTCGTAAACCTTTCTCAAGTTCCAGTTATTAATTCTACGATGATGAACAGTGAGTTGAGTCTCCATAACCGAGGAGCAACGACGATTCGAACCGATTATAAACCCAGCTAGGACTTCCAGACCACACGACATATGCAGGTCCCTGACCTACATATACCAACCTACCCTCGGATCCTCTGAAACAAGAACGGGTCCGCGCCACCCGAGAATACAGTACTCCACCATTCCAGCCCATGGCCACGTGGGTACACGCTATTCCCGCCATCTCTCCACTCCCAGTGCGCGAGTAGCCATTCCCGTAATAGAATCGCCAAGTTCAGGCTTACCGGAGTATGTGGTTAGTACTACAAATTCTCACCTCATGCAATTCAACAACGGACGTGCCTTAATCGACACAGGCGGAAAGAACCTGCTCACAAGACCTCCATGTCTTGTGGCTCACACTCACCGAGTCCGCCCGGTCTAGATTTATTACTCCACATTCCCATATCACATGTTAACATAATTAACCAATGTTCTATTTAAAACTTGCAGGTGACAGGCAATCACCTAACTTTCATCGTTCTATGCATAGCTAAGCAAGACTAGGCATATACGAGTTTAAAACTGGTAATATGGTAAATATGGAATAACAAGGGTGGTAATGCACCAATTAGGCTTTTACTTAACTCCTAATCACTTAATGCAGTAACAGAAAGCAAAAGCGAAATTAATTTGTAAAACACAAGGTAGGGTTGTATGCATCCGGGGCTTGCCTTCGTTGACGGAAAAGTCCGATTCCTGCGACGTCACACAAATATTCGATCCGACCTCAACAGATGGATTAACCTCCTCAACCACTTGATTAACTACCACGTTTTCACCTTCGTTCACTACACGTAATAACAATGCCATATTTAACATGATGCGGAATACGAAACATGATGCTCGATGATGGATACAAAAATTAATAAGTTGAATACAACTTTCCTTCGCGGTACAGTTGCAAGTCAAACTAATCAAACCTTTTTCGCAACACCCAATCAATTGCCAAGAATCATTATCAACTAATGATCCAAGGACATCACCCAATCAAAAATTCAATCAAAACCTAAATCATTAAAGGTTACTATTTGCTTTTATGAATTAATTATTTAATTAAGAATTATGAAATAAATCAACTTATTCCAATTGGGCTCAAAATTTTTGTAAATGTTCATTACATGATAACTAAGTGGCAAAACCATTTTCATAATTTTTGGATAATTAATTAAGCCTAGAAAAATTATGGAAAGTCATTTATTAATTAATTGAGCAATTTTTATCATACCCCAAAAATACTTAAAATCAATATTTCAAATTTTTGTCACATAATATACATCACAAAGAAGTCACACAAAAATTTTCATAATTTTTGGAGCTCTAAATAAATTTACACAAAAATAACAGATTCCAGCACTATTCATATAAATCTGAAAAACAGAAAACTCATTTGAACGCTGAGTCACTGACATCGGACCCCACATGTCATCTTCAACCTTCGCGCGTTGACTACGACGACGACGGCGCTGACCGGCGCAAACTCGCCGACGGTGAATCCAAAGGCGACGGTCAAGGTACCAAAATGACCACATCATCACGGCGCATCGATTGAAGGCACTAGCTAGACGAATTACTACGAGCTACGAGCTTGGCATCGGCCATGGCGGACGCGGCAGCTCGGCGGCACTACGCCGGCGACAGGAGCTCAGTAGCGATTAACTAAACGGTACAGGAAGCACCAGTAGCTCACCACGAACACGACAGAGCAGAGAGCAAGGCTGGAGAAGCAGCGTAGACGCGGGTCGACGTGCACAGCAACGGCGGCGGAGCAAGGATCGTCGGTGATGGTGTGCCGGTGACTGTGGTGATCAAAATGAGCAAGCAACAACGGATTAAGCATCACAGCATCGAGACGAAGCTGGAGCTACGCTAATCAGAAGCAACAGCTCATCGTACCTGCTCATAAGTTCCTTCAGGGGCTATTGGACTACTACTAGGTGGAGTTGCAGCACCTTACTCCCAATGGGGTCTAGCACATCGTGGTGTTTGTCACCCTGCATGAGGGGTTCCTAGGGATTAGTCCCCACTTCGATCTATGGTGGTATCTCTTCGTCGTCAACCTATCAAAGAAGCGGGTTGGGAAGCAAGAGCTGAGCGTGCCGATGGGATGTGCCAGCATTCATCTACACAACAACTAGGTGAATGACTATCGGTCGATGCATTTGTTGTCCTCTAACAAGGGTTGGCATTCGCATTGGTTTTGCATGAAGAACAATGTTGCCGCCCCCTTACCAGTGTACTCTGGGTGCATCATCGAAGAGGTCCCGGGGTTGCGGAAGTGGGGTGTCCTAGACAAAGACAAGAAAAGGATCAAGGATCATCTCGCCGCCCTCCAAATTCTGAAGGAGAGGGGTGTGAAGGGATCGGGGATCATTGGTGCCTACCATACATGGAGGGTGGCGCCATTGATGAGCCACGTGCTCCCCCTATTCCTGATGGGGCTTGGAGCGTCGCTTGAAGGGATGGCACTTGTCGACAAAGCGCTCCCCCCCACCAAAGTGGCATAGTAGATCAAGGAGGTGATGGAGCCTTCAAAGGATAGCGCCGGCGTTGTCCTTGATTTCATGTATCCAGTGTTAGGGCATCGCCCAATGCGGTCGAAACCAGGGTTCATTGATTTCATAAGTTCCCTTTTCCCGTGCCTCCTCTTTACTTAAATTTTTGAACCCTTGATGCTGACCTCGGGGTAGCCGAAGGATTAGATCCTATCGATAGCAAATTGCACCGCGGCTGAGTGGGATAGGAGGACGAGGGAGCTCAAGAGGAAGAAGATGCTACAAAACCAGCAAGCACAGGATCGAGGAGAGGAGGCAGGAAGTGATGACAACGACGACAATGACAACAACAAGGATTTTGATGAGGTAGTTGCCGATGTGGATTCGGATGACCTAGAGGGCGAGTATTCACTGACGGGCACCCAATTGTCCATGCAGGGACCCTTCCCGTTCCATGTGGGGGGAAGTGAGTCCATGAGGCCGGTAGAGATGGGCCAAACCATTGGCCCATCCTCCGGACCGGTGGGAGCAGGCAGATCAGCCGCCACACCCGGGGTGCCTGTGGAGGACCGGTGGATGGGGGAGGTGGATCTGCCGCTGCGCCCCATGAGCTGATAGGGGTGGGCAAATCTACCGCCATGCCTAAGGTGCCGATAGAGGGGGGTGGCTCCACTGCCGTGCCCTCGGAGACAAGGGAGACAAGCCCCCTTGCCCAAGAGCAGGGGGTAGGCTCGAAACGGCCCCACCTAGATGAGTTGGAGAAGGAATCCGAGGGTTCATCCCCAAAACATTCCTACTGCCCAACAATGCTAGAGTAAGTCTTTGATTCCTCTATTTTTTGTGTTTTTCTATTTTTCTATTTGGCCTTATGCCTTTTACCTCTTGCAGACTCTTACGACGGGGCCATTCTTTGGCGCTGGCGCTAAAGAAGAGTGTTGCTCTTTAGGTGGTATGGGTGCCGTCGCCTGACGTCGCTCCTATTTCGGGCAGGAGCGGAACCGATGTCGTGGCCTCATCGATCGGTCAAGTGCTGCCTGCGGGTGGCGCCTACGCCCTCGGTGGGTCAAGTAGGCACCAAGGCTGAAGAAGCGCCCTCGGGGGTCACCGAGCAGACGACGATGGCGGTGACATCGCCGCCTATGTTGGAGCGGATGGGGCTACCGCCCACACTTGTGGTGCCCTCTGTGGAGGGAGCGGCACCACAAGTCAAGGCCCTGGCTTTGCAAGTGGAGGTGGCTATGACCGCACCAAGCTAGGAGCAGTCGGATGCAGCCTAGGTGGTGTTCGAGGGGGTGGCGCAATCTACGCCTCCGGTGGCCTAGGCGATGGAACCAGAGGCGAGCTAGACAGAGGTGGACATGGCCGGAGGGTCCTCGGTGGTGTGGTGGTGGCGGAGAGGACTAGCGGGAGGTTGGCCTTGGCCCTGATGTTGGGGGGCAGCCGCTTGCCCATGCGGGGCGAGCTGCCGCTCTAGTGGATGGATCCCTGAGATCCAACTTCGACCCTTTTCTCACTCAACGATGCTACCAAGAGCATAGAGTGGGGGAGTCCTCAACAAAGGGATCTCAGTGATGATGGATGTCCTGGACTAGGCCAGGGGCGTCCTACATGATGTCATCATTCCGAATATGGCCATGTATCCGCTTGATCTTCTCGCTTTCTTCTTTCTTCATGTATTTTTGTATTTTTGACACTAGTCTTCTTTTCAGTCCCTCATTGCTCATAGCCGGGAGAAATCCTGGTTCCTCTACAAGTAGAAGGCAGAATGGGACTACCTCACCGAGGAGGCCTGGCTATGCAGAGATGTGGGTGCCCAGCTTGTTGCAGCCCAACAGCTGGAAGCCGAGGCACGTCGGGACACGGAGGAGGTCCATGGGATGTTCTAGGATCTGTCGATGAGGGTGCAGCAGGACGAGGAGGTGGCCACCAGGGTCTGAAAGGAGTAGGATGAGCTACTCTAGAAGGATGCTGAGGCCAGCCAATGGGCCGTCGAACTCCTAGAAAAGCTAGAGACGGAGCGGAATCTCAAGCTAAAAGCCGAGTTTAGGTCCGTGGCACTACAATAGAGGGCGGATCATGATGCCAAGGTGATTGCATAGCTGCGTAGGGAATGAGACAAGCTGCACTAGACTACGAAAAGACTCCACTTAGAGCACGGCATGGTCCACGAGGAGCACGACTGGGTCTTCTGAGAGCGCGACGAGGAGCATCAGGTGGTCAGCTCCCTCTGAGAGGATCTTGGAGTCATGGTGACCCAAAGGTTGGAGGCTAAGAGCATCTCTGCCAGGCTGGGCATAGAGCTTGCCAAGGTGCGAGGGACTCTTCAGGCCGAGAGTGATGAGCACGATCTTCTACGCGCCGCCATTGGGGTGGTCTTTGATGACCTAGGGGTGGCACAGCCGGGAGGAAACCAGCTCACTTGCAGCCCATGCTGCGGCTATCATGGCGTGGGTGGGCCGGCTTGAGGAGGATGCATTTCATGTCAGGATCACCTAAGCCTTTACTGTTGCCCACTCTCATTATGATTGGGAAATGAACTTGGAGGTAATGAGCCTCGGCTTCGTGCCTGGCTACGAAAACTTTGAGTTGGGATGAGATTGAGAAGGCGGTGACTCCCATTGCGCGGAACCTGGCAAACGGTCTAAAAGACATGGTTCTCCCTTTGAGGAAGTAGTTAGTTTGAACAAGTTTGATAAACATTTATCTGTAATATGTGGACAAGTGTTGGTCCTTTCATGTTCGAAAATAGATTCATAGTTTTGTTTTGTTTGTTTGAGCTTACTTTCTTCCCTTTTATGTTTGAAAGAAGGTTTATGCGATCTGATCTTTCCGTTCGTTAAGACTGTAGGGCCCGAGGTGTATAAGGGGAAATTTTGATTATGCTAGTGAGCACAATTACCATAGCCGTTTGGGCGTGGTCTTTTTGTAGTCTTACCAAGCGTGCTTGTTTATCTGTTCCCAGTCTCGACGCAAGGAAAAGGTCTGATGCAATGACTGTTTCAAAAAAAGAAAGAAGGTATTCATACCTTTATCAGCCCCCGAGTGAGATCTGACCCCTTGCAGTCGCTGGGGCTGAATGTTACTAGAGACCGGAGCGAGGGTAGCGAACTTACTTTTGATTTTAGGCGTACCCCCCTATTTAGGATTTTGACGACCCTTCAGTGACCGTGCGTTTGGTCCCATTGCTCACCCGCCCTTCCCCGAGCCCCCGTGCATGGTAGGGATTTGGTCAAGGGTTGGCTCATTTTGTGATTGTCGCCATATCCATAGTTTTTTTTGCAACTAGAGGGGTTGAGGTGGCATCACTTGCCATGATGGCTCGAGTGATGTGCCTAATGAGCTCGCTAACGGGGATGCTTGGATGGAATCTGATCCCGTTGCTTTGTGATAGGGTGGCATTCCGTTGCTCCTTGACCTGCCTTCCAACAGATTCCTCCTCAATGGGGATTCTATGGTCTTGGCAAGAGGCAGGATTGAACTTAGAAGGTTGAGATGACCCTATCGTCTCAATGCGGGTTGGGTTGGGCGAAGGCCGTTG